>NC_134540.1:54197500-54910000 GCF_050624435.1 Tenrec ecaudatus
ATCATTAGAAGACTTTACAAAACAGGCTACCAGCTGAGCATGTACAACATAGTAGATGTTATTAATAACCCACCATTACCCTTATCTGGCCAGTTCAACATCCATAACTGTTTTGAAGGTGGGTTTATAGCTGCCTCTTACTCCCAAGAATTGTATTTTGTAGAATGGAACCCTCCCCATTCTCAAAATCAGGCTACTGTTCTGAGAGGAAGCTCACAGCCATTAGATGACTAATATAAAGTACAAATGCTATTTCCTTTGTTTCAATATGTCTTAGTCTTGGTAGGCTAGAGAAACAAATCCAGGGAGATTCATATGTGAATAAGAGAGAGCTTTATATAAAGGGTAATTGATCATTAAGAAAACATCCCAACCCAGTCCAGTCCAAGCCCATAAGTCCGATAACCAATATGTCTGATACCAATCTATAAAGACCTCTTCAGACTCATGAAACACATGCAATGATGCCAAATGCAGGATGATCACAGGCCAGTGGGTAGAAAGTCTTTGAATCCAGTGGTGTTGTAAGCATCTCAGTGCAGGGGTCTCCACGTGGCTTCTTCGGTTCCCAGGGCATAGGGTCTGTGAGCCTAGTGCCATGTGTCTCTTCCTCAGGGATCTCAGTAGAGCGTCTCCAAGGGAGTGATAGAAATATCTACTGCCTTCAAGGAGGAAAATACAAGAGTTCCCAGAATTCTCAGGAGAAGGCCACGCTCACACAGAGGCCCCATTGGCTACATTCTGATTGATAGGCAAGTCTCCACCCCTACACTCTTAATCCTCAAACTGACACCAGGTTATGTAACCTGCAAAACGCAAACACACTGTCATTGAATCAACTCCAACTCTTAGTGGCACTATAAGGACGGAGAATAAGTGCCCCTTTGGGTTTATGAGGCTGTACAATGTTATAGGAGTAGAAAGCCTCATTTTTCTCCTGAGGAGCACCTGGTGAGTTTGAACTAGGGACCTTGCCATTAACAACCCCACATGTAACCCCTACACTACCAGGGCTCTATCCTTGTCTCAAAACCCAGAATAATAGCTTCCCTTGGTTAGAGGGCTGATCTCTTTCCCAGAGTCATCACATAATAATAAATAAATAAGTGTAGACAAACAAATAAAAATAAAAAACCTCACTGTCTTCTAGTCAATTCAACTCATAGCAACCTTCAACTCATAGCAACCTGGTGGGTTTCTGAAACTGGAATATGTTATGAGAATTGTTGTTAGGTGACATCGAGTCAGTTCCAACCGATAGTGACCCAACCGCATGGACCACAAAACAAAGGACTGACTGGTCCTGCAACAATGTCACTATTGTTCCTGAGTCTGAGTCCATTGTTGCAGCCACTGTGGAAATCCACCCGTGGAGGAACTGTCACTGTTTTGCTTCCCTTCCATTTTACCAAGCTCGAAGTCCTTCTCCAGGGACTGGTGTCTCATGACATGTCTAAAAGGTAAGATAGAGTCTCACACACTTGGGTCTAAGGAACACTATGACTGGACTAGGTCCAAGACAAATTTGTTTGTCCTTTTAGCAGTCCATGGCACTGCCAATATTCTTCTCCAGCACCATAATTCAAATGCATAAATTCTTATTCAATGCCCAACGTTCACATTCATATAAGGCAATGGAAAACATCATGGCGTGGGTCAGGCACACCTTAGTCCTCAAAGTAACATCCTTGCTTTTCAAGAGTTCCCGTGCAGCAGATTGACCTGACACAGCGGTTCTCAACATTCCTAATAGTGCTACCCTTTCAAACAGTTCCTCATGTGGTGGTGACCCCAAACATAAAATTATCTTCATTGCTGCTTCATAACTGTAATTTTGCTACGGTTAGGAATCGGGCGACCCCTGTGGGTTGCGACCCATAGGTTGAGAACTGCTGACAAATAGAATGTGTCTTTTGATCTCTTGACTGTTGCTTCCAAGAGGATTGATTGTAAATCCAAGAAACCTGAAATCTTTGGCAACTTCAACCTTTTCTCCATTTATCCTCCTGTTAACTCTTGGTCCAGATGTGGGACTGTGGGCATAGGAAGTATATTTCTCACTGGGAGCGGCTGGTGAATTCAAACTATTGACTGTGTGGATAGCAGCCCAGTATGAAACTCACCATCTTTGTCTCAAATGACCGATTTCTTACCTAGTATGCCCTGCAGAGTCAAGATAAATGTCCCTCAAGCTTAAGCTACATCCTTGCTCAGTCTCTCCCCAAGCTAATTCTGACTGCCTCACACTTGTTGTTTTCCCTAAGAGCATTCCTTGAACAAATCACCTACATAAAAAGTTCTACCTCTTCCTCTGCTTCAGGGGCCATTTGATGAACACAATGGCCATGAAATCACTGCTGCAAAATGAGCCCATTGTTTGACTGAGCAGTGTAATGGTGGCGGGGTGGGGGGTGGGGGGTGGGGGGGTGGGGGAGGAAGAGAGTGCTGAAGGCTGTTGGGTCAAATTCTGATCCACTTGATCTTAGTAAATGCCAGGGATCTGCTCAAATTGATAAAGCTAGGAGTAGGAGACTGACCCAAGACTAGGGCTGCACAGATCCATCACCTCCACAACTTCGTTCTGCAAAAGCAGCAGGAGCAATGAAATCACAGCCCCTACCTCACTTGTCTATTTACAATCTCGCACCATTTAGTTTTCCTGCCCAGAGCTTGTACCCAGGCTCTAAGAGAGCGTGATAAAGGTGGTCACTGGCTTCCTATTAAGCTTCACGCCTAGTTTCAAAGCTTTAGAAGGATCTGAGCAACATAAGTGCCATATTTACTACAAACCCGATTGCTCATTTTTCTATGATGTATTTATTCCCCCAATTCTAGGATTTACCCCATCTCTTATCCTTACCTCACTCTCTTCCTACAATTATTTGTTTACTGTTTATATCTTACTTTGGCTTCTGGTGATTTTTTATATTCTGGATGTTTTTGAAAGTATGCTTTCCTTCTTTTAATGCTTAAATACTACTCTTAGAAATATTTTTCTGTAATGGTATGAGTTAAACCATACCATTGTATTGTAGTCTTTCCTTTTTAAAATTAATATTATAGTTAACTATTTGACACTAGTTTGCCATGTTGGGAAGTAAAGATTCCATTTAATTTTGTTTATCCCCCCTCCCTCAACACACATACACACACACACACACACACAGCTAAATAGATGAGGACAAATGATCGAATTAGTCCGTCAAGGCTAACTTCCTAACTTGAGTGTTATCCTTTGAATAGGTTGAAATTTGAGTTCAGCTCCCTTGCCTGCCTCCTGTGATACAGTTCTGCCTGGTGTAAATTGTTCCTGCTGCAGACTGTATTGTAATCACTGGCAGTGTGAAGCACTCTAAATCATTCCTTTTCTAAGTTTCCTTCAGCAATCTTTCAGATGAACCAAAGAAGCAAATTTTTCAAGTTTGAAAACATTTGGGGATTTTTAACTGTAACTGAATTAAAATGATAAATTAAATAAAGGAACACTACAGCGACACTCGATTTTATAGCCAAGATGTTGAATATTTCTTTAGTCAAACTTTCATTTTCAGGTGAATTAGTCAACTTAAAAACTTGTCCTCAGATGTGTCAGAACTTTTTATAAGTAAATTTTACTTGAATGCATTACTTTGATGGTTCAAAAGGTATAAATGTAATCTTTATTTTCCCAGTTATCTTATTCTGTTTTTGAAAATCTTTCTGTGTCCCTGAATTAGTTAGTGGTTTACCTATTTATGGTCAATTTTACATTGGTTAACTCATCAAATGCCATTGCCTTTCCCTGTTTCCATCGTACTTAAGACCATCTCCCTCTTGCTGCCCATTTCCTTCCTTTTCACCTGTTAACACCTTTCTGCCATCAGCCTGCGACTCCCACTCCCCTTCTGCCCCTCCCACCATGGAAGCCACCACAGTCTGTTTCTTTTAATATGAAGGTCTTTTCTTGATTTGTTTTAAAAATAACAATGCGCTCGTAATATATTTGTTTCCCCAGTTATTTTAGTATCTGGATATTTTAGGAATAGGCAAAAGCTATTTTTACACATTTCTATTTTTGCTCTTATTCTGTCAAGAATCTACAGAGATACATCGAAGTCTTATACAGTATATTTTTTGTCATGAGATATTAATAGTTTTCAGTTAAACAACAACAAAATTCCATCGTAGCTGTAACTCTCACAGACAGATTATACATGTCATAACTCATTTTAGAGTTCAATTATTGGTTTTAAATTTTAATTATATTTCTAATTGCAATAGGATTTCTCAACTTTGATTTTGCTTGCATCTCTCTGTGTTTTCTGACATTGCATTTTGACCTTTCTAAGTACTTCACTTAAAATGATAACATATACTCAGCACTTTTGTTTTAGCATAATCTGAGAACAGTCTTCATTACTATGGTATTATTACTCGATGAAAGTACTTTAAAGTGTATTGAAATGTCTCTAATTTTAGTGTGAAAAACTTTCCTGGACTTTTTATAATACTGGTTTTACACAATATTTTTAATTTTATGATTGATTAATCTCACTCATCATAACATTTTCCGGGTAAAATGATATGTTCTGAGATATTTTAAAGATTCATTTTATTCTTCAATGTTGTGTAGTTGTTGTTTTTTTAAAAAATTTCTCCACCTATTGATTGGCATTAGGTTGTTTGTGTATTTTGGCCTTTGTGAATATTATTGTAATGACATGGGTATACATATATCTAATTATGCGTGGCTCTTACTTCTCTAGCACATAGACCAAACAAAGGAATTGTTGGGTTAGATGGTATTTCTATTTCCAGTTTTTTTTAGAAAATGGCATCTTACTTTCCACAGTGGTTGTACCATTTTACAGTCTTGACAGCAATGTGTGATGAATGATGCAGTCTCTCTACCCTTACACCACCTGTATTACTGGGTTTTCTGCAGAAACAAAACCAGTGTCACATATATGTATAACGAAGACATTTATACAAAGAAAAAACTGATAGGAAGAGAACAGCCCGCACAGCCTCAGAGCAGACCGGCTGAGGGTTGTCTAGCCTCCGGTCCTCTGCTGAGCTGGCGGCCCTCCTGACTCATGGAGGTGCCCGGTCAACGGATAAATAACGCAGGAGGTGAAAGAAAACAGACAGGTGGAAGCAAGCAATATAGTAATCCACCGACAAATTTGGCTCAAACAAAAATTCACAGTGTATGCTGTCATTTTAAGTGAAATATTTAGAAGCACGACCCAGATTAAAAGAAAAAAATCCCCCAAACAAAAATGAAAACAAAACACTGGAGACAGCAAGTCTATTTATAGATGTGAAATTGATGACACCCCACAAGGAGACGGCATCCGTTTGCAACCTGTACCTTTCAAAGAAGGCCTTACTGCAAAACTACCTAGGACCCTGGACCAGCCAAGTAGACACAAAGCCTAACTATCACACCATCATTTATTGTTTTAGCATTTAAAAACTTACTGTGAATGTTGGAAGGACTCTGCGGTGCTTTTTGAAAACTGCTGACCACAAGGTCAGTGGTTTAAACCCAGCAAGCTCTTGGGGGAGAAAGTTGAGGCGATTGGATCCCATAAAAATGTGCAGCCTTGGAACCCTGTGAGGGAGGGCCACTGAGAGTTGGAATGTGTGAGTTGGAATGGACTCTAAGGCAGCGCACATAGATTGATTTTTTTAGCAATGTTAATTTGATTTCCGTTACCTTGCTTTGATTTTGTCTACTTTTCCCCCTTGATTCTTATATATTTTTGTAAACAGAAATTTTAAAAAATCATTTTATTGGGGCTTGTACAATTCATCACAATCCATACATCCATCCATTTTCTCAAGATCATTTGTACATTTGTTGCCATCATCATTCTCGAAACATTTGCTTTCTACTTGAGCCCTTGGTATCAGCTCCTCGTTTTCCCTCCTCCCTCTTACTCCCTCCATCATGAACACTTGATAATTTACAAATTATTATTACATTGTCTTGACTAGCACTGTCCGATGTCCCCCCCAACCCCCTTATCTGTTGTCCATCCCCCTGGGAGGGGGTTATAGTTAAGTCATTGTGATCGGTTCCCCCTTTCTCCTCCAACCTTCCTCTTATCCTCCTGGTATGGCCACTCTCACTCTTGATCCAGAGGAATTTCTCTGTTCTATAGTCCCTGTGTTTCCAGCTCTTCTCTGTACCCAGCTACATGCTATGAGCTAGCCAGATTTGTAAGGTAGAATTAGCATCGTGATAGTGTGGGGAGGAAGCATTAAAGAACCATAGGGAAGCTGTTTGTTTCATCAGTGCTACACTGCACCCTGACGGGCCTGTCTTCTTCCCACAACGCTTTACAAAAATCATTTTATTGGGGGCTAAGGGAATGTCCAATTGCTTACAGATTGACTTTGGGCCTCCACTCCACACTTTCCCCTAATTCAAATGATGGTTTTTTGCTCTGGGCCTTTGAGACCCAAAGCAAAGTATCAAATGTAGACAGTAATTTAATGCAAGTTATCTGCAATTATCCTTTGCTTTTTTCCCCTTTTTCTTATGCTTATTGCATGGTAACATCTCAGGATTCCCAGGTATTTGTTTCACCTGTAACAACGTGATCAGCCTTTGGGTCCACATTTTTCAACAACTGAAGCTCTGATATAGTAAAGAGAACCAAATCCAAAGGGTCATGTGGTGAAGAGTAATAAATCATAAATTGAACATCTGTGAATGAATGAGAATGATGACATCAACAACTTCCATGATGCCACAGTGTATGTACTGTGAATAACAATAAAGTGTAACCAAAACAGACAAAGAACGGTGCTAAGATGGTTGTTCTTTAGTTCAAGTAGGTTGTAAGTTAGAAGCCACTTACTGTGTCTTAGATCTCTTCCTCTCTCTCACACTTTAGCCTAATGTGCATTTAATAGTTTATCCTCCTGATTTTATCTTTGCTGATTGATTGGCTTCCTAGTTAAAGCTCATGTGTCTAACTCATCTGGCTATCTCTGCTTTCTTGTTCTCCCCAATAAAGGACAGTAAGAGAATTAAATAAAAATTAAAACAAAAGGTAAACATAAACCCATAGGTTAGAGAAAATTGTCAAGGAAAAAATGACAAATAATAAATACTGACAAGAATCTTGAAGTAGGAAATATATTACAACCAGTAACTGAATTAATAGGAAAGACTGAGATATAAATGCAAGAGATCGGGGGGCAGTGGGGGAAGGGGGGATGCTGACGAGTTCTAGGATGGAAGAGTCCAAGGTTATGTCACAGTTAGTGGTGAGGAGAAGCTATTGAAAATAAGACAATTTATTCCAAGCCTTCACAAAGTACAATTGGAACACTGGACTCCCCTTCTTCCCACGTTTGATTACCTGGACTTACATTCTTCAAATTTCAGTAGAAGAAAGCAAACAAGACTTTCTGAAAACTCGGAATAGTAGAATTATAGTTACTGGGATACAGCAAACTATAATCTTAGGAATAGGAGACATATTAATAGTTCAAGGAAAACATGAAGAGGGAGCATTCTCCAAACCATCTTGTCCCGCCTGGCTTAGTTTTCAGAATGCTGGCTACCATATTTTCCGCATGAAGCAAACGACCATAGGATCCTTCCACAAAGAAACGGATAGCTGGAAAATTACTACAAGCTGAGAGATTGAGATTTCACTTAGGAAACTTTCTGAGATCCATTGATCATCCGATATTATTGTCAACTACCCAATGTGACAAAGCAATGAGTTCCATTCATTTATTTAGAGATCCATATTATACTGGCAAAAGTCACACTTTTGAAGGACACAGCTGAAATGAAAAGCAAAGATTATAATTATCTCAGGGGCAGTGGCCATTTAATGTGGATCTTCTAGCCAAGTCTCCTGTTCTCACTAAAGGATCTTTCCCTCCATGGGTCTGCAAGAAGGTATGGAAGATACTGATGGGATCTGCCTATGTAGAATTGTGAACCTGTTTATATTTCATGTAATGCCATCTTGCTGAAGAAAAAAAATCAGCCTTCAGAGAAGCAGGAAAAGGAATCTCATCATCAGCCAGAGCCAGAAGTAGAGTTTATCCTCTGTTGGACGCAAGATCTCTCATCCTTGAACCTTTTGGATCCAGATGGCAGCTACACTATCAGAGGAGCAGCGGCAGAACCAGTAGCCAGAACGTGGAACAGAGTGATTGACTTCCAGCTCATGGAGCAAGTAAAACAGAGTGCTCTAGGAACTTGATAAGGGTATTTGCACTTGCGGATCCAGTGAAGTTGAGCTCCGTGCTTTTGACTTGAGGCTTACTGCAGTGGGGTGTGCCTTTGGGCACTTGGGAGCTGAGTGTGCTGACCCAGAGGTTAACCTGAATGAATGCCTTTGGGTTGAGGCTTACTTTAAGAGTGATATGGCCTTTGGGCATTTATTAGCAAACTTGACAAATCTTTGTACCATGTCCTAATAAACAATTCAACCCTGAGCATTTCTCGCTGGCATTAAAACTTAACTTCCTTAATCAACCCTTTAAATCATGAATTTTGTCTGTGAGTTCTGGGTAGCCATAACAATGGATTTCAGAACCCAGAGATGTGAAAGAGAGCTCATTAATTAATGTCCTGACTGCAGGATAACATGGAAGGAAGCATGATTCTCACCTCTGCTTCTTGTTCAAACAGCACAACCCCCCATCTGCAAAAACAGCACAGATATCTGGTACTTGAAATGCAGGGAAACAACTGTGTGTGTGTGTGTGTGTGTGTGTGTATACAAATAATTTCCCATGACTGCCTTATAAAACCCTGCCATTCGGTCAGAGCCCCTCTCAGCTTTCCTTTAATAAATCTGTCTCCCACGGTTAAGTCTCTCATCTTGTCTCTCCTCCTCCTTCAATTCTAACAAAGACATTACATTTATGAGTGAATATAAGGCATTTGGATGAAATAGAAAAGTCAGGGGGAGGAGATAGAGTGGCTGGTATGTACGTGAAACAAGGGCATGGAGTTAATAAAGGGGAGCATTTAAGAAAAAAGAGCCAATCCTGGAAAATAAAGGTACAATCAGCAAAATAACAAGAAAACAAAACCATGCATGTTAAAATAGAGACTCGTGGAAAAATGTCTTAAGACTGAAAGAAGTCAGAATTGGGCTTGAAAAGAGACCCAGTTACCAGGATGATAAACAGTTACCAATGACAACCTTCACAACAAATCTGTTGTCATGCACTTGAAGAATGTAGAGAGGAAGAAGAGAAAACTTCTGAAAGGTTTTGGAGAGAAAAGTAGTGCGTTCAGAGAACTCTCCCCAACATCCCCCACAAAAGTGTCCCACCAAGGTCAGTGAACGCTAGAGAACAATTGCATGGCGAGGCTTTCCCAGGCTGAGGGGAAAATGAATTTCAATATGGAATTCAATATTTTTCTAAACTAGCAGTAAAGTATATTGATAAAGCTATTTGGGACATCAAAATATAGTTCCCATATGTTTGTTCTCAGAAGTCTGCTGACATTTGCGTGTCAAAGTGCAGGCTAGATCTGTGTAACGGGTGAGGAGGGAAGGGGCCACACGGGTCTAACTTACTGACTGTTTGGGATCTGAGCTCCAGAAGGATTGAGCTAGTAGCAAAAGGATAGCAAGGGCTTCAAAAAGAAATGAAGCAAAAGAAAAGTAAAACTCAAACATTGTCTGATGCTTTAAAATGTTGAGAACAGTTTTATAGTTCTGTATGAAAGTCTAGAGTAGATTCAGTGGTCATGAACAAAGGATTTAAAAATGAAAAAAGAGGCAAGCATTAACTTCTTTTTTAAAAGTTTTAAAATTTAATCTTACTATGGTCAAAAACAACCAAACCAAATTCAATGTCGCTGGGTTAATTTTGATTCGCAGTTGTCCTCTAGGGGACGCTAAGTGTGGGGTTTTTAAGAAACCCTGTGGTCCTCTGAGGCTGTCCTACTTATGGAAGTAGAAGCTTCATCTTTCTCCCGCTGAGTTGCTGGTGGGTTTGAACCTCTAAGCTTTTGAATCTCTTCTCTCTTGGTTCTTGTCCTGCTAACGAGATAGAATGCAGGTGGGCGATTGCATTCAGCCCAGAGTCAGACAAAAAAGTTTAAATGGAATGAGGGAATTTATTGAGGAGATACTTTGATGTGCAGCAACAAAGTATAAGGTTTCTGAAGTGGAAAATACCCGGGTCCTTGGCTTCGCCATGATGAAAGAATGCACGCCAAAGCCCGTTTTGCAATCCAAGTGGGTTTTTATGAAGAACCGGACAAGTTACAGGTTCACAGACTCAAATGAGTACATGCTATTCCAGGGAAGTGTGTCAAGTTGTGCAGAAGCCACGTGGAGTTCACAACTGGACACCAACAACCATGTGTAAGGGAACATCCTCGCATGGGGAAAAGGGAAGGGGGGATCCCGAGTGGCCAGTTGCCCAAGAGCACAAGAGGCACAGAGCATGTGGGCCAAGAGGCTGTGGGCCCAAAGTGGGCCCTTAGGGGGCATGCCCAAGTGGTGCGTGTGCGCCCAGCCGCCCACCTGCCTCTGACCAGCAGCAGGGTAAAGAGACAGGCCTTTTCTCAGCCAAGCTAATTCAAACCTCTGGCTGGGGAGGCAGGGTTGATGGCATCGGCTGCCCCATTGGATGAGTTAAGCCCATCTGAGTGATGTCATGAGCCTAGGCCTATTTGAACCACCCAGGTGTGCCTCCCACCTGGCCCAGGGGCTTGATTAGGACCATGCTCATTTAGGGGTCTTCATAGACATCTAATGTCGCCTGATTTCTTCTCACTTTTATGGGGGCCTTCGCAGGGAAGGGAGGGGCAAACTCTGGTCCCTAAATCTGGCTACTTAACAAAAGGGATACCAGCTAATTGGGAGGCATAATGGAATGAAGAGCCAAGTTCTTCGCTTTGCCAAAGTTCCTGGTGGCATAGTGATCATGTGTTGAGCTGCAATCTTCATGGTTAGCAGTTCAAAACCACCAGCAGCTCTGCAGGAGAGAGACTGGGCTTTCTACTCCCATAAACAGTTACCATCATGGCCACCCACAAGGGGTTGCTATGAGTCAGCATTGACCGGATTACAACCAGAAAAGTAGACCGTTCATCATTAGCTGGCTTTCTGGCAAGTCGTCTGCTATTGGCTGGCTTTCTGCACTGCACTTCCCCTTTCCAGTCTGTGCACCCCCGCACCCTAGAGTTCATGCAGTGACCTTGTCACCAGGCCCAGGTTCTTAAACCAAGAATCATTTCAGCCCCCGTTCAGATACTGTGAATATCCTGTCTTCCCATGCCCACACGTCTTCATGATCTCGGTCTCTTCCACTGATAAGGAAAGTGTCTAATGTGCCCAGATTTGCCTGCTTGCTGTCGAGGCATGGGGGAGTGTGCCTCCATCTTCCTTTTGTTCGACAATTTCTTTATGGTCATCCTCTTCCTCTGGCAGTGGCACCCTTTCCCCCTTCGCCCAATTCTATCTAGCTAATAATGCGATGGAAACATCATCATTACCTCCTTGGGAAACTGGTAGGGAAAAAATGTATCTAGGTAAGCAGAATATTCATTCTCCTTAAAAGGAAGCTTCGGAGGACGTATAGATAGTAAATGGATGTAAAAAATGCAGAAAGAGTTGTGTAGAATCCCATTATCTGAAGATTCAGAAGTGAATTGCTAGAAAAGCCGGTTAGTGAATTTTAACATGCTTACTCCCAAGGAGGGGTGAGAATGTTATCTCCACATGTGGAGGCCTTGGTCTGGAGCTGGAGTAGATCAGTAACCATGCCAAGCCTACTGGACAGCTCGATGACTGAATTTATTCGAGAGTTGATCCCTGGGAGATCAGAGTAGCCCAAACTGTATGTAAGTGCTTTCTGGATTTCAAGATTTACAAACTTTTTAAAACTTGGTTGTTCTCTTGCAAACATTAACTGTAGAGGGCATGCAGGTGGGAGTGCACGCAGACAGCAATACAACAGAAATGCAACAGGGGAAATATATCACCTGTAGGGAAACCTATCATTCTTATGAAAATTTTAGTAATCTGTTCAGACTCTCCTCATCATATGAAGGACTACCCCTACTGGTTTGTCCTTCAAAAAACTCAGGAGACCAGAAGTTAATTAGCATATGTAAATCTTTTAACATTTTTAAGTATCTGGTTTCTGGTTTAGCTTCTAGGAAAATGGCAGACTTAGTGTGGATAGGGCTGACTTAAATTACAATGGTTTATGAGTTATGGTTTATGGTGCTTATAAGGACATAGTCCTACTGCTCAATATCATCAGTTTTGTCAATTATTTTAGTTAAAATATTTGAATTCATTACTTTGATAAAAAATAGAAAAACAGCAAAACTAAAGAAACTTAAATCAATTCATAAATAGATAACAGAAATAGCACATCATCTAAAGCTATAGTGTTCAAAAACGATAGTGGTCTAAAACTATAACTTCCTGGGGAAGTGAAATGTTTGCCTCTGGGGAAAGACATCAAGGACCTAGATTACTTCTCTGAGTACTAGGTTTGTACTTTTAAAACAAGACACGGAATGTATGGATTTTGCTGACCTATAATTTAGTAGCTTTCCTT
The DNA here is from genome assembly GCF_050624435.1 of Tenrec ecaudatus. Lineage (NCBI taxonomy): Eukaryota > Metazoa > Chordata > Mammalia > Afrosoricida > Tenrecidae > Tenrec > Tenrec ecaudatus. Next base: position 54,210,059 of record NC_134540.1, read on the forward strand.
CTACCTTCTGAAATTTCTGAGTGGAATCATCAGAGATACATGGCATGTACCTCCTACATATTTCCGGTGGACATCTTAAAACAATGAGAAGATCAGGAGCAACAGCAACAACAAAAAAGGGGTGAAAATCTCTGCACTGGTGTTTGACTTTGTTCTAAGCACCAAAAGTTTTAAAAATATCACTAGATGCAGTATAAGTCACTTCAAAACACAGCATGAACTAGAAAATTTCAAGAGAAAATACATAGGGAATTTTCCATGCTCTTCGTGTCCAGATCAAGAAATGGAAGTAAGAATTTTGATTCATGGTGAGCAAAAGCCATGGTGAACAATATATTTGGAGAATCACGAAAGTACATGAAGCCCCATATTCATTAATCCGATAGCTGACATAATGCCTACTGCTTGCATAGGTTGGGGGTGGTTGACGCGGGGAGACTGAAATGCTTCCTGAGAAGGCAGGTCTCTTCCAGCACCGGATAAGATAGCAGGCGTAGCAAGGAAATCTGTTGACCGAATCTTCCAGTGATGAGTCCTTCTGCTCGTATGACCTCAGGCCCCACACATATGTTACTTGTGAGGTTACTCTGAAGTCCTCAAAAGAGTTAAAGTTTTGTGAACTGGAAGGAGCAGTTCTTCCCTGTCCTACAGGTTCGTTATTAAGAGGAATCAACATGATGACAGTTGGCTTTTCTTTTTGGTCTGAGAGGTTGTGTAACCTATACTGAGATGACAAGTTGGATACCACAAAGCTAGCACGCAGCTTGCGAAGAGTAGAAAACCAAAATCAAACTTGAGAAGGCACATATGTACAAGTTATGTGAGCAATGTAATATAAAATATGAGGCTTCGTGGCAATTTTTATAAATATTTCAACATCTAGCTGCTTGTTTTTCAAATCATGTAGTAACATTTCAGCACACTTTCAAATATATAGAAACCAGTGGATAATTCACATCAAAAGTTTCAGAGGTAAGCTTGACTCCAAACTTCTTTGTAAGAAAAAAATCTGCGCACAGATGGAGAAGTTGTGTCATTTTATAACAAGACTGGGGCATTTTAATTGTAGTAAAATAATTTGAACACTGACAGACCCATTTTGGGTTTCAGAACACTTGAATCTTTATTTATTTTACCAACCTCACTATCAGTCCATCGAGTATTGCTCATGACAATAGTAGAGGATGTGGTGGGCCTTCTTGTGAGACGGTAACTCTTTCTGGGAGTAGAAAGTCTCACCCTTGGCACGTGGAGCAGCTGGTGGCCTCAAGTAGCTGGCCTTGTGGTTGGCAGTACAAACCACTACACCACCAGGGGTCCTACTGTATTCTGTAGTAACCTATAGCTGCCCCTCTTCCCCCCCTCTTTTACCATAGCAAATTGTAAATGCCTGACAGTTTCTAATATTGGTGCAGCCACACTTGGGAAACTTCCAAGTTCATGCAATTTTTACTATTAAAATATATCTTTGGATCACAGGACTCCATGTAAAATATAATTTGACTTTAATATTTAATTGAGTACAGCACCAACCACTTATATAAAGCCAGTGTGCACTTTTTCTCTCAGCTTAGGTGACACTGTAAGGGAAATCCTAACCTTTGGAAAATGAACCCAAAGCACTGTCTCACCTCATGTACTTTCTCATTCCCAGAATGCACCTCCCTGCACCCCCCTGGCCCATACCCTTCCTCCTTTACTAAGGACCACGTCTTCCCTAGAAATCCATGCCTCTTCCCCTTCTGTGACCTTGCTCATGAAGAGAAAGGATCAAAGCTACACCAACCCACCAATGGGGCCCAGACGTTCTGGAATGCTAGTTCCTTTGGGTCGCCAGCCAATAAATGTTTCCTCTTCTAAGTTCTCCAAAAGGACCACCTGATCATTCCTGAGTCACAATTTTGCTGTGACAACACTAAATACATTACAATATTCTGATGATGATTTCATGGCTGAGCAGAAGGACGAGTGGGAAATGGCATAAGATCTGTACCCGAAAACCTAGGGCGGTTGGGGGAAACCGGCGCCCTTTTTGGAATCCATAGGGCAAATGTGCCCAGAAACCAGTTTAAGTTTTAAGGCATCAAAATGTGTGCTATTTGAGGAAGTATAATAGCTAGCTAAGCATAACGATAAAAGGAGATACCAAGAAGAAAGGAACAATATTATAAATATGATTATATATAATATAGCCATGCATAAAACACATGCAAAGCAAGCAATCCTGTTCATTTATTAGTTATTATTGTTTTAAATCATTCTCTGGAAGTTTTACTTAGTTCCAGGGCAACTTTTCCATGAAATGAGTTATGCAAATCTATGAGAAAGTTTTCAAAAGGGCTCTGGAATAATCTGATGGTGGGTGGGCTTGGAAGCAGTTTACTTGAATAAATGGTTAGAATACTGTATTAGTTTTCTATTGCTACCACAAAACATCGCCACACAGGAAACCACTCAAATGATGCAAATTTATTATTTTATAACTTTTAAAAAATAATTAAGGAATTCTACAGCATGAAAGTTATTCTATAATAACTTTCAAGATTGAAATGATCATTAAGGAAAACACTCACAGTTCTTTTTTGCTGTCATTTCAACTTTAAATGAGCACAGTTCAGATCATTTTTTTTTGAGAGGTGCTTTTACTAGGGCTTGTGAGGTCCTACAGTTTCCCCAGCCAGGAAAGGTGGGGCCTTTGGTCACAGATAACATGTTGTCCAGAAAGCCAACTCAATTCTCCTGAGTCATTCGACAGACTATTCGGCTCTTTCACAGAGTTCCCAAAGATGTATTTCTTTTAAATAATGCATCATTCGGTGTGTTAGTCTGAGTAGATTAGAGAAACAGATCCATGGACACACATATGTGTGTAAGAAAGAGATTTATATACATTGAGAAAACATTCCAGCCCAGTCCACATCAGGCCCATAAATCCGATATTAGCCTATATGTCTGATACCAATCTATAAAGTCCTCTTCAGACTCACGAAACTCATGCAATGAAGCCAAATGCAGGATGTTCAGAAACCAGTGGGTAGAAAGGCTTTGGGTCCTGTGGTGTTGCAAACATCTCAGTGCTGGCAGGGGTCTCTCTGTGGCTTCTCCGGATACCACGGTCCTGTTGCATTCATGTGGCTGGCCTTCTGCAATGGCTCCCTGGAAGTAGTCGAGAGAGAGTGTCTCCTGCCTCCAAGAAGGAAGTCCCAGATTTCTCAGAATTCTCAGGAGAAGGCTATGCCCACACAGAAGTCTCATTGGCTATTTCCAGATTGATGGCCTAGACTCCATCCCTAAACTCTTAATCCTTAAATTGACACCAGATTAGGTGACTCCCACATTCAGTTTGAGAAACTCCGAAAACAAACCACACACTGTCATCGAGTCAATTCGACCCCTTGGGACTCCATGAGGGTTTTGGAGACTGTAATTGTTAACGCAGGTAGAAAGCCTCATCTTTTTCCCATGAAGCTGCTTGTGGTTTTGAACTGCCGACCATGAGGATTACAACCCAACATATAATCACACCACCAGCAGGGTTTGCTAGTATTTTTAATTTCTTATAAACGTATATCCTACTACGTAACCTTGACCATGCTGTGAGGACTCTGATGGGGGCAATGTCCCAGGAGCTTCATCAACTTTGGTGTTTGGCACAACAGTGTCCAGATCTGTGATGATCAACACACGCTAGTCTGCTGTTACCTTCTGACTCCTGTGCTTACATGGTCCTATGTGGGCAGCAGTCTATTTGGCAACCAGATTGAGGAGTGTCTCTCTCTCTTAAAGCACCCTCTGGATGATTAACTGTTCTTCGATTCCTTTCTCCAAAGCTCTGGGGAAATCTGAAGGACACACTCGCCCTCCAAGCCCTTGTTATTATGCCTCATCTTCCTGCTTTCATCCGACAAACCTGCAGCACGTGCTGAACCTGGGCAGACGCGCTCCTTCTGCACAGCCTGCCTATTTTTCTTCAAGTGGCCTGCACAACAGATGTTCCTGAAGTGTTTTCTCCTTCACAGCTTCACGATTAGGCTGCAAAATAGGGAATGTGTGTGTGTGTGTTGCCCTTCCATTTCTCAACGAGAAAACCCTTCCCAGCCACGCTTCCACCCTACCTCTTAGCCCCCACTGTCCTCCACGCACAGGTTTAATTTGTTTGAGGAATGTGTTCCACGAGGCTCTTCATTTTCTTCGCACTCCACTTCCAGTTGCTTCTCTCCATCCGCATGCCACCAAGCCCCTTTACAAATTCAGATGTCGCATCTCCTGTACCCTGGCATCCTGGTTAAAAGAATGGCGTTGAGAAACTCTTCTTTTATGTTCCTGTACGAATCTTGGCTCTGGAATCTTATCACCCAGATGGTCATAATTGTACTTCAAGGTCAAAACAATTCCAAAAGAAAAGTGCCCACCCCCTTTTCGATTAAGGGAGCATCACTGTAAATTCTATGAAAGTAATCTTTACAATAATTGCCTCAAACAAAGCTGACATGCATTAGGTGTTCATGAAATAAATGTGTAGTGAACAAGTGTATGCATTTCAATAAGTTAGCTGTCAATAGTGTTAGTGGGCTTCTATATTTGTGTATCGGGCTTATGAGATGTACTCATAGGATAATAGAAACAATCATTTTTATAAATAATGCATTTATGTGTGTGTAAAAATGTATGTGGAATGTTTTAAAGGACCACACCCGACAATAAGTAATATGGCTTATCTTCCTTGTCTCAGAGGATAATTTACCACATTAGGGGCATCCTTGGAGGGTGCAAGTGGCGAAGTGACTCCCTACTCGTAATGGGAACTCACCTAGGCGTAAGCGGTTCAAATGAACCTTAGGGCACCCTAGACGGCAAGCCTTACAATTAATGTGAGAGGTCGCAGGCGGTGGAGGAACCCCATGGAGCAATCGCACCTTGCAAACATGGCTCACCACGGCTTACAAGCAACCCAGAGCAACTAACAGCAACATTCTGTATCCGCGAACATCAGGGAGACTACATTCAGACATCTGAGATCAAATCCAGACTTTCTTACTCGACGTTGTGTGCCTCTATTGGGAAACTACTTAACATTTCTAAGACACAGTTTTCTCATCTCTTAATCTTGTATAAGATAAAATAAAGTCAGATCTGAAAAGTTCTTCTTATAATGCCTGGCCTTGAGGGTGCATTACGACTAAAGATGGTCCACCTACTCAGCTGGACACACCAGACCTTCTCGCTCAAGTATGTTATTCTTTTATTTTTAATAATATTATATACACTTATCAGATTGTCAGCCTTGTGCCCCAGAAATACTTAGATATAATTAAATCCCGAGTGGTTTCTTAAAGCATTTATTAAAGATAACATGTGCTTTATTCTGTTCATCCCTTATTTTAAGTGTCTTACTCCTTTTGAGCTTCTTCTGTCCTAGTGATATTTCATTGCTGGTCTGAATTTGGGCATTGCTTAAATGACATAGTCTTAATTAGATGCCACAATTGAAGTCTTAACAGATCCCATAACTTTAAAGTCCTTCCCCTAAAAGTCTTGTTTGGGAAAGTCCCTAAGTCTTTCTATAACTTCATACTGTTTCATACTTCATGATGATTCTTCTTCAAATGGTGATCTTTTACCAAGTGCTTCTCCAAAAATCATGCCTATCTTAGACTTTTGGTCCCTGGGTGACACAAAAGATTTGTGCTGAAACCGAAAACTTAAATACAGGTCAGCAGTTCAAACTCACACAACACCACCACTGAAGAAATGGCTTGCAATCTGCTTCCATAAATATTATAGAAATCCTACAAAACAATTTTATTCTGTGCCACGTAGGGTCACCAGGAGTCATATTGACAAACCAAATCAGTCTTTAGTTTTTACCTTCAGACCTTGTATAAGTAAGTGTACTGTTCTCACCACAATTTCTACTGTGCAGGCTCCTTTTTTTTTTTTTAAGGAAGCAGGCAGGGATGGGATGGGAGGCATTTAGCATGTCATCTCCTCATCCCAAGAGAAGAAGAGAACATTGAATGATAAGCACTGGTCCCTGAGCCAGACCCTTCTACTAATGATAGACACACGATGTTCCCGCTTGTTGGAAATAAACTCCTCGCTCCGTCAAGGCTCTCCTTCCACGTGGGGACGTTGCCTGTGTGGGTTCAGCTGCCTGGCGTTCATGTGAGCTTGTGTCGGCAAGATATGAAATAACCGCAATAGCAGTTTGAGTTCCTAGAGAACCTGCCAGAGCCCCAGAAGCAAGCACTTTCTCCTTTTCAAATCAGTGATCTCCAATGTCCATGCAGACTATTTTACAGAGGAAACATTACATAAAGAGATTTGAGAGCTTTTTACCATTGCTCCAGGTAATACTTAGTCTATCACTACCCACCCAACTGCGCATATTCCCGTTCTGTTGAGATACGCAAACCCATACTTAGTGGAATAGATAATCTTCCTACAACTGAAGCTGAAAACAAAATTATTTATGATAATATAGCCTAATGTTTATAACTAATAGTCCACTATGAACTTATGGAAAGATTTTTACAATATTGTGCAGAAATGTTGACACTTGGTAAAAGTGAGAGTAGAACACTATTATTAAATTTGAGTTCCTCCTCGTGGCATTGTGGCCACACATTGAACCACTAACAGCATGGTCAGCGGTTGGAAACTACCAGCTGCTCCTCGGGAGAAAGCGTGGCTTTCTACTGCTGGAAAGCGTGACAGTGCTGGAGCTATAGGGTAACCGTGGATTGGCATCGACTCGTGGACAGTGTTTGTTTGAGTTTTGAAACCTGGTATGACAATATCAACTACATTTGTATCAAGGTATAATGAGAAAAAGAGAAAAGGAATTGGAAACATTTTGGACGCTAAAAGTATGAGTCGTAACTGACTGAGTTTATAAAGACAATAGGGGGTAAAACACCCCAAATATGGTTAAAAAAATAAACCGAGTAGTTCATCAGAAAATCAAAGTGAAAAAGAGATTAAACACAAATGGGTCCCAATCTAAAGCAAACTAAAAGAAAAAAACAATATATTAAGCCAGAGAGTGGGCGTTGACAAGTTTATGGGATTCAGTGACAATGAGACGCACTCCCCAGCTCTGTGCAGTGAGGCACCTCCCCTTCCTTATTCAGGAGGAACATCGTCAAGTTGAGGACGACAACAGAAGGTGATTGAAGGCTGTGTTAGTCCGGGTTGACTAGAGAAACAAATCCAGGGAAACCCTGTGTATAGGAGAGATCTTTATATGAAGAGCAATTGTACATTAAGAAAACATCGCATCCCATTTCCGATCAAGGCCACACGTCCAGTATTAGCCTGGAGGCCTAATGCCAGTCCATAAATTCCATTCTAAGACTCATGCACCCATGCAATAATGCTGAATGCAGGAAGATCACTGGCCAGTAGATGGAAATTTTTGTGGCTCCAGTGATGGTAGAAGCATACTAGCTGTGACAGGAGCCTCCATGTTGCTCCTACAGCTCCCAGGGCTCCAGCTGCATCAGCATAGCTCCATGTGGCTTGTCATCAGTAAAGTCTCACAGGGAGTGAGCATTTGTCCCACCTCCAGTGATCTACTTATCTCCTTAGTGGCTCCAAATGAAGTCATCACGCTTCAACCAGAGTGACAGGTTAAACTCCACCCCTTCACCCTTCAGTCTCAAATTGACAGCTGATTATGTTACTATCACCAAGGCAGAGATGAGTACTTCAAGAAGGGAATTAAGCGCAGACATAGTAAATGGAGAGACAGGCTCTTATTTCATTCCTTCCATTATGTTCCCTGCCCAGTAGGATCTTGGAAAAGTCCTCCCCAGAGACGCTGATCTGCCTGAGAGAGCTAAGGACACTGATAGCAGCGAGGTTTAAGCAGAACAGGAGTGAGAACTCATCTTTCAGGGAAGCTCATATCCCAAACTCTCAATAGGGAGCCCCAGCGAGCTTTATGAGCAAAAAAGGCAACAATGAAGGATCACTGAGCTCATGTGGAAAATCTCAATCAAGGTCCAATAGAATTGTCATAGAACTCTGCCTGTGTATTAATATATTTAGACAGGAGTTGGGCAAGATGGAGTTTTGGTAGAATGAGGGAGAGCTATATAAAGCACATACATACACAGTTTTCAAAGGCAAGATGAGAATTAGCTAATTAAAATAAGAAAGTTGAATAGCATAAAGCCCAGAATATGAGAAAAAAGTGATGTCTTGGGGAAATGGTGTTTAGAAAGAGTTTGTGTGTGTCTGTGTGTGATTTAGACAAGAAGCTGGATTTGGCAAAGCAAAATCAAATTCCCAGTGGATAATCAGTTGCCAATATAAGAACAGCAGAAGCTGACACTATAAGTATGTTTTGATTGATTTTTAGATATATGAACAAAATATGCTAAAATATAAATGGTTTAAGTAAATAGAAGAATTCCAGAAAAGTGTGATTTGAAAAATAACTAAACGTAGGAGATATTTTTTATGAACAAGTGATAAATGAGAAATCACCATGAAGAATGTCTGTGTGGTACTTAAATTTAATGTTTTAAGGGCTTCTGAATCAGTTGTGTTCAACTCCCTCTTAGTTTCAATCGTTTTTTGAGATTGAGCTAATCAATATTGATTTTTAGGTCCTTCCTTTATGATATAGGCATAAAGAATGTAACTCTCCTCGTTGCTGTGTGGATCACATGAGAGATGAATGATGAGGTTAAACAAGGCACTGGCTCAGTGCTGGTAACTATTCTTCTTATTATCACATCACTATTAGATTATATATAAAATGAAAGAAACGCTATTAACTTGTTGTTAACTATGTATGAATGCATGCTATTCACGTATAACAAGTAGGAAGGAGTTCTGCTGGTGCAGTGGGTTTTTCCCTGTGCTACTAACCACCAGGTCAGCAGTTCAAACACACCAGCTACTCTGCAAGAGAAAAATGAGACTTTCTGTTTCTGTCATGACTTATGGCCGGGGAAACCAAATGGATTTTTAGTCTATTCTGTAGGGTCACTGTGAGTCAGAATCAACTTGATGACTGTGAGTTTTTTGTTTGTTTCTAATATTTACATGTGTATTTCTGGCCCACAACCAAAAGTCATGAAAAATGGCGGTACCTTTTGAGGTCATGAAAGGTTCACTAGAATCCTTCAATTGTTTATTGCCTATTACTGAACTAAACTGATGAATTTTCAGAACAGGAAGGACTGGAGAACACAGGAATATTTTCTCAGAATAATGAGAGTGGAGATATGCCAGGTAGAAGACACCATTAGCAAAGAGCAGTCATCTGTCCTCGGGAACTCTGTTTTCACCTGCTGCCCATCTTCTAGGACTCACAGAAATGGTTGTCCTTGTGATATTTGGGGGCTTGCTCCGGTATTCTCATTCACCACAAGTTACAGGGGAATTTGTGCACGAAGCAAAATTCTGTTCAATATTGAGGGTAAAAAAAACCAACGCTCCCCTCCTGATTGGAAATGTTCCAATCCAGCGGATTCAGAAATCACAGGCTAATAAAACTAGAGTTCAATGAATTCCTCTTGAGCTAGGTGATTTTCCCCCGCCCGCTGGCCCTGTTAGCAGGTTTGGCCACCCCTGTGCTGACTCCATGCTGTTCCAGTGCTGTAGACTCTTGCTACTGTCCAGACACACCAGAGGTGCGAAGGAAACCTACCTGAAACAGTTTGGTAAAACAAAATAAATGGTTCACTTTCTCAGTGTTCTCAGATGGGAAACCACGCAGACTCTAAACAAACTGGTTGATTTGAGTATATGTTCTTTTTGCTACTCTTTCTATTCATATCCTAACGGAGAGAAAGGGGCTTGAAAAATTTGTAAAAAAACAGCCATTACCTCCACTTCCATTTTTTATAGAACATTTCTCAATCCCACTCATATGTATTGCTCCTAAAGTTTTACATAAGTCATCTCATGCTACTAAGGTGAAGCATTGTTAGCCACACATGTGAACATAGAAAATACAGTTCCCTGTTATCAAATCCAGTTAGAACAGAAGCACCGGGGTCCCAAAGAAGCAAAGAGTGTTGGTAGGTGGATGTTTCCTCTTTCAGTCATTTGAAAAAGTCTGAGGTTAGTGTTTTGAAGAGAGACCTGCACAGTCAGGGCCGCCGCCGTTCTGGTGTAGAGTAGGTGTGTCTTCACTTCAGGGAAAGACAGAGACCTTGCAGAGGACGGTGGTGAGGTGGAGGCACTTTAGACCCTGCATTCTCCTTCCATTTTCAAAGTTCCTCACTCTGCAAATGTGCTACCTGCATTGGAGAGTAAGATGAAGTTTCAAATGTGACTAATATTCATGTAAGGACATTGTCCTTCAGTATAGCTGTAACCTGTTTACCAGGTGAATTATATGCAAATTTGCATGGCTCCTTCTTATACTGCTCTGTGTAAAAAGTGTAATATTATGCGCTTTAATTCTCTAGGGAAAAATGCCTTTATTCTCCCAAATTCTGCCAAATTCTCCCAAATTGCTGATTTGATATTCTTACCTTCTAAAATTAAAGTTGTTATTTCAAACTCTGTAGCCAGGGAGTCTTTTCACCATCTGATCATGTCTTCTCATCTAGCCATGACTCCCTCATTTCCCCCAACATACCTTCCCTGTCTCTTTATCTTTGCTTTACTTTCCCTCTTTTGACCATCGAATGAGACATTTAAAATAGGTAATTAATCTGCAAAATATTATGAGGTGGACATTTGAATGTGAAGCACAGACTCGGATTGCCTATTATAAAAATGTACTCTAGTGTATACTTCATTGTTCAAAAATTATAATGTACTCAGGTAAGTTTTGATTTGGTGTTTTCCTTTTTTATGTGGTCAATAATAAGGTGGGAGACATGAAGAGCAAAAGAAAAACCTGTTATAGAAAACTGCTGTTATTACAATTATTGTTGACTATTTACTGTAACAGATGCTCATTCAGAATTGAAGAAGAAAAGGCACAGAACAATTTAAAGGCGATTAATAATCTGGTCCCGCATGACATCACCCACAGTCACATGGCAGCCCATCATGATAAAGAACTTTAAAAGCTTTTTGCTAGGCATTTACATATCACATATTATCCCTGAAGGAGAGCATTCAATGTTTTATATTAATGGCCAAGTGCAATTCAGTGTTAAGATGAAGTTAGAACTTGTGGGGCTAATGGAGTCTTTTCAGGAATAGACCTGCAAAAGCCTTGGCCATACATCTTTGCATTGCCCCAGGGTCCCCACACAGAGAGGAAAACAACCAGGCTGCAGGCCCAGACGCATTCTACACTTGTGCCCATTAACTCTTGGAGAGAATACAGCCATGCTACCTAATGACAGCAATTTCCAGTCAATCTAGCGAAAGACATGACCTGTTCTGGGCATCCTGGAGGTTATAAGAACATCCACTAATTTACTGAACCACTATAATAAGATAACCAGATGGAGAAGCTAATGGGCTGAGACAACGACTCTTAAGCATTATTTGCTAACACCAGTATAGTGGAGAGTGGAGTATATTATAGGCCACTACTTACCTTTTAATTAAAATAATACTGTTTTCAGCATTCTTTTACTACAGCAGTCAGGCAGCATTGATTCAGAATATCAGCCTTACTTCTTTTTTAAGCCCCCTTTTGGGATGATTGCTTAAACAAAGTCAGATAACATGAACATCACAGCATTTTTAAGCTAGATACTTGGAGGAACTATTTTCTCATTTGATGGTATCAGCTTACTATTAAAAGAAATTTGAAGGTGGAATATCAATATATGCAAAATCAAAAACAAAATTGAACATAAAATCTCTAAAGATTCCTCATTACAAACTCTTCATCTCATTTTTAAAGTTCCTTCTACTACCCTAATGGATTGCTTTATGCAAAGCCAGCTTGGTGTCCCAATATTATTATATATATAATTCAATTCTATGATCAATTATCAATACCTTTGGAAAGAAAAAAAATGTTTCTATCATCTAACACCTAAAATCTGACCATGCATGTCTTGGAGAATTCTTTGCACCAAAAAAACTTTAAAGAAGTCTTTCTACCTCCCTCCCTTACATAAGCAGGTTACATCTTTATCATCTATCACCCAACTTTCATTTTGAAGAAATGAAGCATGATATCATTATAGCCTTTTATCTATCTATTCCAGTTCTTTGTGTGTGTATATGTCTGTTCCAGGTGTGTGTTTTAAACTTAATCTGTCTCTGTAAGTCTCTCTTTTTTCCTCTCATAATTCTTTCCTTTCCCTCCCCTTCAGTTATCAATTATCCTCTCATTTTCTCTTATATGGGGTCACTTTGAGTCAGAATTGACTTGATGGCAGTGAGTTTGGTTTAATCTTTCTAAGCCCCTTTTCTCTTTTCATTTCTCATTAGTCCTCTGAATTTACCTTGTTGTTAGTATGATTTCAGTACTTCTGCTTGGTTTGATTCATAGCATTGGCTTTATTTTTCTTGCTCTGAGTTCTGAAAGACATGTGCAAGTGGCAAATAAATAACACACACGCACACACACACACACACACACACACACCACGCATGCGCACACACATGCACGCACACATACACCACACACTCACACACACACACACACACACACACACACACACACACACACACCTTACTGTTGTTCTATTCAAAGGTGGATGGAAAGTGCTAATACCGTATCTGAATTAACTAAAACTTTAAAATTGAACTGTATGTGTAGCAATAAAATGGTATTTGAAGAAATATGCTTTCTGAGACTTATTTTAAATGTACTGTTTCCTTTGTTCACTCACCCAGTGTGGGAGACAACATTTCACCTCAGGTAGTTTAAACAACTAAACTATATTCATCCTTTTTGTGTGTGGTCTATTCTGCAACTACTTTATTGATTTTCCCTCAAAAACTTCTCTGCAAGGAATCTGTAAAATAACTACTTTCTCAGAATCTGAAGCAGGAAGCATTCTTTAAGAAGAAGCATTCTTTAAGAAGAAAGTCATCGACAAGTCACTTTACATCCACCAGAAATTTTAAGAAGTTAGTTGAAGTTTCCATTTCTACTCTCAGTTTTTTGGTCATTCATTAATCTATGGCTTTGCAGAAGGTAATAATTCTCCAAAGAGCTCAGTGTCTTCAGCAAAAAAATGGAGAAAGAAGAGCTCTTAACTTATAGCCCTGTTGTAAACATTATAAAAAAAACTTTGCTTCCACTAATAGATAATTTCAAACAAGAGTTTTTCAGAAAGTGTTTTAAACCTACCAGAAAGCTGGCAAATACACGTAGGGTCAAGATAGAGTGGGGGGGAGGGGGTGTTGCCTAGGGGATTTCATCCTTTAGGGCAACCCTTCTTCAATCTGACTAGGACCAAGTGGCTGAGAGAAATAGAAACTTATTTAGACTTTGAGATTCTCATGTGCCATAAGAGACATACTTAGGACATGTTCTCAAAAGAGACCAGTCCCTACAAAGAAAACATCTTGCTTGGCATATTAGTCTGGGTTGACCAGAGAAACAAATTTACGGACACGCCTAGGTGTATAATAAACAGGATCATATATGAGAACAACTGAATATTGAGAAAACACCCTAGCCTAGTCCAGATCAAGTCAAAAAGTCCGATAGAGCTCGTATGTCCAATTACAATCTATAAAGTCCTCTTCAGACTCATGAAACACATGCAATGATGCCATATGCAGGAAGATCATGGGCCAGTGGGTGGAAAGTCTTGTGGATCCTGTGGCAGTGTAAGCATCTCAGTACTGGCAGGAGTTCGACGTGGTTTCTTTAGCTATGAGGCTCTGGCTGCCATCAATCTGTTTCCATGTGGCTTGCCCACAAGAGTGTCTCCCACAGACTGAGCAGAGAGAGAGTGTGTCTCCAGCTCCCAGAATCCTCAGAATAAGGCCAGGCCCACAAAGAGGTCTCATTGACAATGACCTGATTGACAGGAAAGACTCCTCCCCTTTTCTCTTAATCCTTTCAAATTGACAAACTATTGCGTAACTACCACACTTGGTAAAATGGAGGGGTAGAATCAAAAGCGAGGAAGACCTCAGACAAAATGGTGTGACACAATGGCTCCAGCACCAGGCTCAGACATAAGGATTGTGAGAATGGCGGTGGCAGTCACAGCATCTGGTGTCAACTTGAGGATTCAGAGTGTAGGGGTGGGGCCTATCCTGTCAATCACAAGATAGCTAATGAGACCTTGCGTGGGCATGGCCTTCTCCTAAGGATCCTGGGAACTTCTGTATTCCTTCTTGGAGGCAGGAGACACTCTCTCTATGCTCACTCCCAGAGAAACGCTCTACTGACAAGACACATGGGGTCTATACTGATAGACCCCGTGCACTGGGAACTGGAGGAGATACGTGGAGACCCTTGCCAGACTGAGATGCTTCCACCACTACTGTATCCATTGGGGCTTTGTACCCAATGGCCTGTGATCTTCCTGCATTTGGCATCATTGCATGTGTTTTTAAGTCTGAGGAGGTATTTATAGATTGGTATTGGACAAATGGTCTTTTTTTTTTTTTCACACCAACAGCCTTACATCATTTATTGTTAAACTTGATTAGGAAGCAAAAAACCAAGGAATAAACCAGATTATTTGCCAATAGAAGTTCAAGTCATCAGATGGGGACAAAATTTGAGCCTGGGAAAATGCGGCCATGTGTGCCACCCTTCAGGGGGCTCCTTGCAGCCCCAGCTTGGTTCTTCTCCAATGTCTTCTCTTGGAGTTGTACCTGATTTTATTACCAGTTTTCATTCGAATCCATTGGGGAATGGGCCGATTCTGCTTCTGTTTCCTGGCCAGGAATCTCTTGATCCTGAAAGTCTTATGAGACGACATGGTGAAGTCAGAGCACCACCGCACTCGGGGTGGCAGAGAAACGGAGAGAGCTGGCCAAATGGTCTTATATTGGATTTATGGACTTGATCTGGACTGAGCTGGGATGTTTTCTCAATATTCAACTGCTCTTGTAGATAAATCTCTTTCCTGTATAACATCCCATTGTCCATGAGTTTGTTTCTCTAGTCTACCCAGACTAACACAATGGTGAAGAACTGGGCAGTGTTTTGTTCTGGTTTTGGTGAGTTGCTATGAGTCAGAACTTACCAGAAGGCACTTAATCACCACAACAGCAAAGGAATTAGGAACTGGAATTCAGTAAGGTAGATACGAGGTTTGGGGAACAGTCCATTCATATTGTGACTTAAAGAGGCTAGTAGAGTAAGATGGAAATTAGTATAGTGTTTCAGGGTAGCCCAGCTCAAGTGTATTTCATACAATGAAATAGAACAAAACTCAAGGAGTCATAACTACATGAATGAAAACAAAGAGAATCATCAAGCAATGGAAACAAGCTTAGACTAGGTCTAATTATTGGGTTTACAAAACATAGACGTTAAGAACAGTATTCCCACCAGTCAGATTGCCGCACTGTGGTGGCGCAGGCGCTGCTGTGCTGCTGGCGTCAGTGCCATCCGCATTTACAGCACTGCTATGGCCATGCCTGGGGCACAAGTGTCAGTGGCACTCTCAGACTAAGTCCCACTCAGAAGAAAGAACAGGCAGACCATTTCGGAAAAATGAGCCACAGAAAACCTCATGAATATCAGTAGAATATTATCGGTTATTGTCCTACAAGGTAAGTCTGTTAGGTTAGAAGACACTCAAAAGATGACTGGGGAAGAGCTGCCTCATCGAAGTAGCATCAACATCAATGATGTGGAGAGACACTAGCCTTGGAGACCTTCATGTGATGTTGTACCATGACTCAAACGGAGAAAAGTTGCAACCATCCAATGAGAATCGGAACATGGAATGTGTCATAGGAATATACTAAAGTTAGAAGTTATAAAACATTAAATAGATAGCATACAAATTCATATCATTTTCAAATTGAGATATTGCTGGTGTTAGGTGCCCCAGAGTTCCTCAACTCAAAGCAGCCTTATGTAGAACCAAAGAGAACTGCTCTGCTGTGCACCATCTTCACAATTGTGTTTGAACTCACTAATGCAGCCGCACCTTAATTCAAATGCATCACATCTTGTCCCATCTTCATCATTCATTTCCAGCTTTCACTTGGATATAAGGTGAATGAAGATATCATGACTTGCTTCAGGACACTTCAGTCCTCAAAGTAATACCTTTGCTCTTTAACATATGCACAGCTGATTTACCCAATGCAATATTTCCTTTGATTTCTTGACTACTTCCATAAGCATTGCTTATAGATATAAGTAAAATGAAACTGTTGACATCTTCAAACTTTTCTCCTTTAGTCACGATATTGCTTGCTGGTGCAAGTGTGAGGAATTTTGTTTTCTTTCCATTGAGTTGTAATCCATATTGAAGTCTATATTCTTTGATGTTCCCAGTAAGTGTTTCGACGAGGTTGTATCACATGCATATTAAAGGTTCTTAGAGAGCCTTCCTCCCATGTGAATCCCCAATCTCCTTTATATAGTCCAGCTTCTCTGATTGTGTGCTCAGTATACAGATAGAGTAAGTATGGAGAAAGGATACAGCCCTTTCTTGATTATAAATAATGGGTTACACACTTTTCTTGATTTTAAATTATAGATTCCTAAACTTATTTGGCCTACCATTCATTTTTAGGAAAAAAAATTTCTTCGCATCCTGATGGCAATTAAAAACTTTTGTGTACCAGCCCCCAATTCAGGATAAAGTGTAGGTGTGTTATGCCCAGATTGACCAGAGAAACAAATTCAGTGACATATCAAGTAAATGCATACCAAGAAAACATCCCAGCCTAACTCAAGTTCCTAAGTCCCATACTAGTCCATAAGTCCCCCCTTCAGACCCATGCAACCTAATGCAATGATGCAGAATGCAGGAAGAGCAAAGGCCAGTGGTTGCAAAATAGTATGGACCCAGGTCTCGGAGTGTCTCACCAGCAGGAAAGTGAAGGTACAGAGGGAAGGGGAGGATCCCAGCACCTTTCTTATGAGAAGGCCATGCCCACAAGGAGGCACCATTATGCTGTGACCTGATTCACAGGTTAAACTCCACCCTTACACTTCTATTTATCTTCAAGTTGACACACATTATCTAACTACCGCAGCAGGCATCTGCTTTTGCAGCCCTCCGCCCACCTAGACCACTCCAGCACCCACACGTGGTGATAGCCCCCGTTCAGGAAACATTATTTCTAGCTACGCAGTATTTCTTTGTTTTGTTCAAACACATGATCTATGTATGGGACCCTTGTGAGTACAATGACATGTTCTGGAATTTCCATTCCTTTCTAGGTTATGTAAGACTTTTATGATCCACAGAGTTGAATGTCTTTGCATAGTCAAGTCAACAAAAGTAAGCGTCTTTCTGGTATTCTCTATTCTCAGTCATGATCCACCTGACATAAGCAATGATCTTCCTCATTTCAAGTCCACATCTGCACCCAGCCTGGTTTCCCAGCAGCCCCCTGGAAATTCACAGCATTAGTCATTTTTGGATTTTACTTGCAAGAGCTATTAGTAATATTGTTCAATAGTTTCCCCATTCTGTTAGATACTTTTTTAATAGGCACAGATACGAATCTCTTCTGGGTTGACTAGGTAATTGGTTCCAATTTTCTTTGCATAAACCTACCCTAACTTTATAATAATCATAAATGTCCTGGTTGATATTTCCTCTATTTACTATAATATGTCTTCACAAATATCTGCAGGAATGTTTTCATAGTCGCTTCAAGAATGGTGTGGAAGTGGCATCTAGCCTCTTTTGACTTCATAAAGAGGAAGCAGAATCAAACACAACATCAGCTAAAATCTGATTTCTGTGAAGCAGAGGTCAGGTGTGTCTCCACCATTCTACCTTCCTATAAATTCAGACACCATCAGTTCTGCCACTGCACACTCAACTCTCCTGAGTTGGATGAATCATCACAATGGTCACACACAACTCACAGACTATACTCATAATTACAGAGTGTATCAGGGCAGCTAAAAATTACAATTCAGGATCAGAAATACTCAGAATAGAGTTCTTTGGTTACAAGTGCCTCTTTTCAGCAATTTCTGCAAGCCAACTTTTCTCTGGCCTTGGCCTATGCCCTGCTTGGTCATTAGTTCTATGCAATTTTATCACATGTTCAGATTTATACGAAGACTAGCACAGTTGACATATGGTACAATTCTACCACAAGAGTTTCTTGTAACACTTCTTTGTAGCCAGCCTTCTATTTTCTCCACTTCAGGAATTCTCCAGCACCATACAATATTATGCATCTTTTCATATGCTTATTTGCCATCTTCATTCTTCTTTGGTTTGGTGTTTATTTGGATGTTGCACCATTTTATAAAATGAGGTTGTTTGTTTTCTTATTAAATTCTAAAAATTATCTGTCTTATTTAGGATACAAATATTTTTGATCACTCTGTGATTTGACATTTTCTTTTGTCTTATTGCAGATCAGATTTTTTAAAAAATTAATAAAATCCCTCTAATCCACTTTAATAGATATCTTACATTTGATGTCCTTCTTAAGAAGTCATTGCCTAATTCCAAACCATCTAGAATTTTTTCTGCTCTTATAAAAAATATTTATAGATTTGTCTTTTGCATTCATATCATTTAAGCTAATTTAAATTAAATCAGGATTGTACTTTTAAAAATATTTAACTGTCCAATTTTCTAGTATTTTTGTTGAAAAAAAACAACCATAGTCCATTGAATTACTTTAACTCTGTGTGTCAAAGATACTACAAACACCATATTTGTGTGGGTCTAATGAGATCTCTATTGTGTTTCTTGAGTCTGATCTATTTGTCAATTCCTTCATCATTCTACACTTTCTTTGATTACTGTAACTAAGCAGTAAATATTGACATCAGGTACCTTGATTCTTAGTTGTTCTTTACATGGTTTGCCTATTTTAATTCATTTTATGTATCTTGTAGTGTGACAGGCTTATTGTACTAGCTAGGCTCCCATAGGAACATGAGGATGGAGTTTAATCAGGCCATAGCTTGATGGAGAGCAAGAGATAATGTTTTTCTGAGGTTGGCCTCCCTCTCTCTTTCTCTCTGATGATCAGTCCAGTGGGCTGCTGCCTGATCCAGTCCTTTGCTTCAGCCATGTGCTGGCTACTTGTGGGCTGAGCCAACCTGTGGATTGTGTCACTTTGCCATGAATTGCTAGAGCTTGAGACTCCATCAGGACCTGCTTCACCTTGAAGCTGGTGGATTGTGTCTCCCAGTGTGCATTTCTAGAGCTTGAGGCTCCGTGGAAACCTACTTTGCTAAGTTCCCACCCTATTGGTCTCTACTGCACTTTGCCACTTCGGCTTCCCACTGTCTGCTTATTTAGCCTTGAGCTAGTAGCCCATTGAGTTAGAAAAACCTTCAATACCTTAACTGTCCCACAAAAATAAGCTGGACAGAGCCTTCTGTATTGCTTCACAGACTCATTAGCTGTGATGTTCCTTTTCTCTCTATAAACCTACATATTTATAAAATCACAACTGTCCTGGTTGTGTTTCCCTAGAGAACCCTGTCCAACACATATAGTCTTCAGATTCAGTTTGTTGTTATCTACAAAATATATTGATGACAATTTGATGGTGAGAATTTTGAATCTGTGGGTAAACTTAGGTAAGATTAACATCATAGCAAAATTGAATCTGCAATGCATAAACACAAAATAACTTTTTATTTGTTTAGATCTTCTTTGATTTTTCACTAGGTTTTCAATTTCTTTTGCATTGTATTTGGTATGAGCCTGATGGTAGGGTGGTTTCACATTCTGCTGGGACACATAAGGTCAGCAGTTCAAAATCACTAGCACCTCCCTGGGAGAAAGACAGGGTCACTACTCCCTTAAATAGTTACAAGTCTTGGAAACTAATGGGGTAGTTCTACCCAGTGCCACTGGATCATTGTGAGTCAGAATCGACTCTATGGCAATAAGTTATTTCATTTTATAAATGATACTATTTAAAAATTTTAAATTTAAATTGCCCATTACTTATACACAAAAAATAAATTGCCCTTTCCTTGTTTTAATGTAATATTTTAATAATTAGTATTTAGTATGAAATTAAATTACCTAATGCTAATTATAATAGCAAGAATAATATTTAGTAGCTAGCTTAACAACCTATGATATGCAAATGACACAACTTTGCTTGTTGAAAATAAAGAGGCTTGAAGTACTTGCTGACGAAGATCAAGGATTGCATCCTTCCATATGGGTTACAATTCAGTGTAAGGAAAACCAAATTCTCACTCACCTTCCCGACAAGATTGCTGAAGACAAATGCATGCATAAGCAAATGTGGTGAAGAAAGCTGATGGTACATGGCTATCAAAAGATATAGTGTCTGGGGTCTTCATTGAAGGTAAACAAGCAGGCATCTAGCTGAGAAACAATAAAGCCCACATGGAAGAATCACATGATCATGTGTGATCATGAGGTGTCAAAGGGATCATGAGGTGCATGATCATGAGGTGTCAAAGGGATCAAGTATCAGGCTTCCAAGAACAAAAAGTCAAATCATTGTGAATGAGCGCAAGTGCAGAGTGGGAACCCAAGACACATCTTCAGGCAACTAGACGTCCCCTTACAGAAGGGTCATTGGGAGGAAATGAGCCCATCAGGGTGCAGCATAGCAGTGATGAAACATACAACTTTTCTCTAGTTCCTAAATGCTTCCTCCCCCTCCCCCTCCCCACTATCATGATCCTAATTCTACCTTGCAAGTCTGGCTAGACAAGAGAATGTATACTGATACAGATAGGAACTGAAACAGGGAATTCAGGACAGATGATCCCCTCAGGACCAGTGGTTAGAGTGGCAATGCCGGGAAGATGAAGTGAAAGTGGAGTGGAAAGGGGGGTGCCAATTACAATGATCTACAAATAACCTCCTCTCTAGGGAATGGAAACAGAAAAGTGGGTGGAGACGGACAATGTAAGACATGACAAAATAATAACAATTTATAAATTTCAAGGGTTCATGACCAATGGGGGAGTGGGGAGGGAGGGGAAAAATGAGGAACTGATATCAAGGGCTCAAGTGGAAAGCAAATGTTTTGAGAATGATGATGGCAACAAGTGTACAAATGTGCCTGACACAATGGATGCATGTATGGATTGTGATTAGAGTTGTAAAAGCCTCAAATAAAATGATTGGAAAGAAAAGGTTGAAGTTGTCAAGGAATTTGTCTTGTTTAGATCCATAATCTATGCTCATGGAAGCAGCAGTCAAGAGATCAAATGCCACATTGTCTTTGGTCAAGCTGTTGCACAAGACCTCTGGAAAGTGTTGGAAAGCAGGAATGTTATTTTGAGGCCTCTGGTGTGCCTGACCCAAGCCGTGGCTTTTTCAATCACCTTACCTGAACATGAACGTTAGACATCAAATAAGGAAGACTGAAGAATAATTGATGGGTGTGAATTGTGGTGCTGGCAAAAATACCGAAAGCATCACGGACTGCGAAAGGAACCAACAAATGTGTTCTGCAAGACGGACAGCCAGAAGGTTCCTTGGAAGCAATGGTGCAGAGATTTCGTCGCACATTCTTTGGCCATGTTTTTAGGAGAGACTAGTCCCTGTGAAAGCTCATCGTGCTTGGTGAAGAAGTGGGGCAGCATGGAAGAGGAAGATCTTAGGCAGGACGACTTGACACCGTGGCTGCCACACTGAGCTCAAACATCGACGCTGTGAGGGTAGTACTGAACTTGCCAGGGTTTCCTTTTATTGTGCACAGGGCCACTTTGAATCTAACTGGACTTGAAGGCACCGGTGGTCATTAGGTTTTATGTCAACTTGCATTTGTGGAAGGGTGGAACTGAACCGGTTAATCAGGCCCCAGGCTGATGATGCCTTCCGGGGCAGTGGGCCTTTTCACAAGAGAGCTTGGGAACCTCCTCCTCTCTCTCTCTTTCTGCCTCTTTCTCTCTCTCATCACCAGGATGTCACTGGGACTCTGTCATATCTTCTCCAGCAACGGCCCTGTGCTGCATGCTGACCTGGGGAGCTGTTCATGCCCTGCCACCAGCCTATGATCTATGCAACTGTGCACACACTGGCCTGTGATCTCGCTGTTTCCTATTTCGTCTTTCTGCATCATCATCCTGCAGCCAGTTGAGTCTGAAGAGGGCTCAGGCTAGCATGGGGCCTATGGACTTGTGTTGAACTGGGGTGGGATCCCTTATTGACCTAACATTACTTCTTAATATAAAGTTCCTTATTAAATGTATATGAGTGTCACTGGTTTTACTTCTTTAGACAACCCAGTCTGACACATTTGGTAATAGGAAAGCGGGGTATTAGATAAAAGAGACAAACAAACATGGAGATAGAGAATGGTGGATTCTTGGTTCTCTGCCTCATGGAAACCTGGGGGAGCTGGATTTTCCTTTTCTTTGAGAGCAGTGGTTCTCAGCCTTCCTAATGACACACCCTTTATACAGTTCCTCGTGTTGTGGCAATCCCCACCCATAACATTATTTCCATTGCTACTTCATTACTGTCATTTGGCAGTTATAAATCTTCATGTAAATATCTGATGTGCAGGATGTATTGTCATTGTTACAAGTTGAACTTACTTAATAGTGATAAATCACAAAACAAGATGTAATTATATATTGTGAAATATTTATTTTTATTTAGAAATAAATGAAAATTTGTTGTGAAGCATGTGTAGCCTGGGTCACAGTCTTCACGCCAGGTACTCCTCTGTGGGCATATCTGCATGTGGGCGGACCCACTTGGAGAGGGATAGAGGAGCAGTGTCTCAGTTCCTAAGACCATCAGAAATATGTGTTTTCTGATGGCATTAGGCGACCCCTGTGATAGGGTTGTTCAACCCCCCAAAGGGGTTGCGACCCACAGGTTAAGAACCACTGCTTTAGATGGCAGGAGAAGATCAAATATGGCATTTCAGTTTATTTAATGCCATCTGAAAAGGGCATGGGAATGAAACGTTGGATTAGTAACAGCTCTCTGGTTATTCCTAACTAAAATGAGCAAAATAGTCTAATGGATGTTAGGTTGAAGGTCAGGCAAGTAAAGCATCTTTCAATGTTCCCTGAAGCAAAAGCTATGCTATGTGGTCAAAATGGCACATAGAAGGCCAGCCCTGCAGGATCCTGCCCCCTTGGTCAGCAGTCCAGGGCAAAATGCCGATGAATGGGATCTTCTGGTTAGCAAAGGACTGCATTTGAGTGTTTCTAAAAGAATTGTGTTCAGGATACGGTGATACTAGGATTACTATATTGATTTCTCCTACTTACTCTTGATGTGATGGAAATAAATTTTGGAAAATGTTCAGAGATAGTTTGTAATCCTTCCTGTGTTCAGACTTCTATAATTGGATCTGTTAAAAGAGGTGTTAGGAACTGCCCTGAGGAAATGCTTTTTTGTTAGAAGACAAGGTGGGAGGCTTAGAAAAGGTAAGCCCCAATCCAAGCTTTCAGTGTCAAGATATTTGCATGTGAAAAGGCTTGAAACTAGAACTCCCTGTGGATTGAAGGGGATGCAAAAGATGAATTTGACTTTTTCAATCTTGAGCAAGTAATTTGCTTGTGAATGTACCAAGACTGGAAAAGTCTGTGCCCATCAGAGAAGCCCCACTTTAGGACTGAAAGTCAGAGAGCCTGCAGGCAGCCTGGAATGCTCATTTGGATCCACTTGTTGGGTGGAAGCAGGAGAGATGCAGAAACAAAGACATTGCAACTGGTCACTGACACACCAAGGACTAGAGGAGAGGTGAGAGCATGTTGGCTGGTCTGAATTTTAATGAGTTGTGCTGAGCCTGAGTCTAAGACATGACCTAGCCTGGAGAGGGGTGAGGGTGGGGTGGGGAGGGATTTGTTGAGAATTTATGAAGGGGTCAGTGATTTGAATTGTGGAGAAGTTGTGTCAGGACACTCTGCCTTGCTATGGCACCGATTGACCTAGTTTGGAATGACTAGCACAGAGTTGACCAGAACCCTATGAGACGAGGAGGTAGGTGTTTCATCCTGTGAGCTGGTATACCTTGATGGATGGCCTGCTCTGGATTTGACTTTGCGTATGGACACAAACATATAAGGTTCCAACTGTAATAAAGATTCTTCACATCAAAGAGCATGCTTGTCTCTTCAGAGCACTGGGTTGATAGAAATAGCAATTTATAAATTTGGTGCTCAAAATAGGGGAGATAAAAATATGAAGTGGCTGGTTGACTAACTTTCACTGGTGGGGGAAGATGGTAATAGAGTTAGAGGATTAAGATGTATGTGTTCACAAAACTTCAATTATTAGGCATAGACTATTCTGTTTTGTTCTCTTATAGAATGTAAGATTTAAATTTGGTCGGTGCATTTTTGGATATATTTGTTTTAGTTGTATCTTGTTAGGCACAAACATAATTTTAATATTGTCTTGTTTGGTGACTATGCATGGTTTAAAGGTTCAAGTTTACAAGAGGTGGTCTATGATGGTCAGATTTTATATCAATTTGCAATTAACTATGGGTGGGGCCCACTCTGTCAATCAGGTAATAGTATCATGATGTTTCCTGGAAGGTGTGGCCTTTTTAATAAAAGAGAAATTGGGGACCCGTCCACTCTTTGCCCCATTCACCTCCCTCCTTGCTGGGACTTCATTGGGATTCTGTCTGCCCCTAGGGTTGTCCCATGTGGGCCACTGACCTGGGATCTATTGGTGCCCTGTCATATTCCTAAAGTCCTTGGCTATACATGACTTGGCACCCACAGGTCTGTGATCTCACTGCTTCCTGTTTCACTTTTCTGTGCCACTGAGTTGTACCTAGGTGAATCTGAAGAGGGCTCTGCTTAGAACAGGCCCTATGGAGTTCTGTTTGACTGGGCTGGGAAGTTTTCCTGATATAAAATTACTTCTTAATATTTCATTCTTTCGTCTACATGTATGACTGCCAATGGTTTTGTTTCTGTGGATAACCCAGCCTAAGACAGCACTTAATACCAACAATCAGTTTTATCTAAAGGACTGATAGTCTTAAATGTCATGATTTATTTGAGACATAGCACAGTTAGAGAAAGAATTTTAGCATATAAAAAGTAAACTTACTATAATCCTCATAGAAAATGAAAGGGATTCTCCTGGTCCAGACTTACATATATATGCATTCTCTCCTAGGCCTTATATTACAAAAGATAGTTGTCAGTTGCAATAAACCATCTGATAGTATTATACTGCCTGTCAGCACACAGCTCTGAGGTGGTGCACACGTGCTAGACGCCAGCCCAAACATTGAGCATTTGAGAAAACCCATAGTAAAAGCCTGGAACAATTTCTGTTGAATCTCCGTGAAGACCCTCAGGGATAAAGTAGAACATCTCTATGGAGTTTCCAGGGCTACAATCATTCTAGAAGCAGACAGTTATAACTTTCTCCTGAGGAGCAGATGGTGAGTTCCAATGGTTGACCTTATGCTAGCAGCTGAGCGGGCTCCCTCCCACTCTCCCACAGTGCGCCTTGTGGCAGGCGACATCACCTGGGAATCCAGCTGCAGTCAAGCAACTCTGTCCATGGAGGCCCATGGATTTCAGAATAGAAGTGTGCTACATATGCTTTTTAATCGATGAATTTTTGGAATCACCCTTTTCTATATTAGTCTATCCGGAGAAGTGTCTACACTCACAATTAAGTTCTGCAAGTGTGTGTGTGTGTGTGTGTGTGTGTATTCCCAGGGACTTTCTACATAGTGATCATGTCATCAATGAATAAAGGCAATCTTTTTTATCTTTCAATCTGCATATCTTTTTTATTTTTCTTTCCTGTCTTTTTTGCATTAGCTAAGACTTCTGGTACAATGTTGAGTAGTAGTGGCAAGGGAGAACATATTTTCCTTGCCCTTTAGCTTTTGGGTTTAAATTTCTTTGCAATCTTTTGCTATTGGTATCTCTTAATACTTAAGAGGTGGTCTCCAATTGGCTAAAAAACAATGTCTAAATTTGTAATTTGTAAGAGTTAACCGCAGTGAAACTTAAAAGTGCAGGAGGAAGATTTTGTGTGTTCCATTCTTGTAAAGATTTACAATCTTGGAAACCTATAGGGCAGTACTACTCTGTTCTACAGAGTCACTAGAAGTGAGAATAGAATTGATGGTAGGTAGTTTGAGTTCGAGTTTTTGAAGCTGGAAAATAAAATGGTACAGAAACCTGAAACACAGAAGATGACTCCCTCAAGGACAAGTGGTAGGTGATTTGAGTAGGTCACTACCTTCTTCTAGATGAAAACACACTACTGCTGCTACCAGATCTTGCAGAGATGAAATTATCTGTCAATCACATCTTTTTAGATACAGCGTTCATTCTGAAAGAAGAAAACTCCAACCATAAAATAGTTAAGAATTGCCTCCACCTCTCAAAAAAATACATTGAATTTTCTCTGGGCTTTCTTTCTAGTCTGGCCTTTTAAGAAAAAATCTAGAAAATATGATAGCTTCTTTTGGAATAAATGAGTCATGATGAAGAAATAGCTATGTTATTAAAATACTTTATAATTGAATCTGAGAGTGAGCCAAATACATTTCTTTCATAAGTAAGCTAACAGTAATTTTTACACCTGTCACTATTCATGAGGTCATGATTCACTTAATACGAAAACCTAAAAAAGGGTAATTTGTTACACTAAGAATAATATATTTGTTGTAAAAAAATTCTTCCCTACTTTTCCCAATTCTGCATTTTCCTCATGAAGATAAGCAAGTGCAAAATTTAAAATAAACATTAATTAGCTGATATTTTTCTAAATGACTATTTTTAACATTTGATATTTAACACTAAGCATAAGGACTTCTTGTTAAATAAAGGGAATTATTGGGGTAAGGACATTTGACTTAAGAACAACTCCTACTTGCTCTTATATATTATGTAAATTTGACATGATTTTGGAAAGATATAACCAAACTTCACATATATCAAATATTCATCACAATCACCTTCACTAGGTGAAATATCACTTTTAAGTCATTGAAAAACCTTTGGGGATTAAAGGCTAAGTAAGAAACAAATGCTTCTGATTAGACTTACTTTCAATTTTTTATAAAAATAAGAAATCATTTTATTGGGGGGCTCATAGCTCTTGTAACAATCCATATATGGATTATAGCCAAATTTTTAAACACCTAGTTAAAAAAGGTTTTGCATGTTTATCCTGCCTATCCCTTCCAGGTAGACATGCAGCGATAACAATATGCACCATCACAAGACCGAGTACAAGGAAGCAACAATAGAAAATAAAACAATAGCTACGACAACAACACCGCATAAATAGGTCTATTTGTTGTCCTTTACGAGTGCTTTCCAGTGCTTTCCCAGTGCCATGCTCTGGCCCCACAACTATCCCTGGCATTCCCTGGGGACTTCATTGGTCTGTCCCCCTCCCCACTCCTTTGCTGCCAGACCCCAGCCAGCAGCTGGCTTTGGCTTAGTGGCCTCAGAGCAGGCACAGTCCCTGCTGTGTGTCTCTAGTGTCTTCCCTGTGGTGCTATGGGTCAGTGAGGAATGCTGTGTCCTGTGGTGGAGCTGGCCCTGTGGTTATCTCTGTGTATTGGCTGCTCTGAGCAGAAACATTATTCTCAGGGCTTGGTAGCCAGGATGTGCTTCACTCTTTCTTTTCCCTCCCCCCTCGTTGGCTCCTGTGTGCTCTGATCAGACAAGTCCCTATCCTTGAGCTATAGCTTCAGTGCTGTCCTCTGAAGTGAATTTCTCTGGTTGGGAGTGGAGAGGGTGAGAACAACGGGATGACAGTTCTGGGGGGACATGGGCCAGGGGAGGTGGGGGAAAGGAAGTGGATGCTAACAAACCCAGGGGCAAGGGGACAAGTGATCCACAATCAGTGGCAAGGAGGGTGTAGCAGATCTGCCAGAGCTGGATCAAGGACAATGTAACCGAGAGGAATTCCTGAAACCCAAATGAAGGCTGAACATGATAGTGGGACAAGACATAAGGTATCAGACGTCCCACTTTTGGCAGGACAGTCCCAGGTTTTAACAATTTGTCCCGTGTCCCGCGGTGTTTTAAAACAGCTGGAAAGATGCATAACAAGCGAGGGAACAGTGGAGGAACGGGAAGGGACTATACATAACGCATAACTCCATTCAGACAGCTGCTGACTTGTTGCCCGTAGATGTGGAAAATATTGTTATTAAAATAAGTTTTTATTTATGTATATCCACTGTGCGCGTTGAAATGCTTAAAGAATTTTGTGAAACTGAGGAAGTCAAATATCAGAAAATATTTGAATACAGTAAAACGCGTTGGTTAGCTCTTTTGCCAGCTGTCAAAAGAATTTTTAAAATATACAATCCTTTGAAATCCTACTTTCTATCACAAGATAAATGTCCTAGAATTTTAGAAGTTTTTTGAAAAAGAATCTTCTAAGATTTGGCTAGAGTTTGTACACAATTAAACAGCTCTTTTTCAAAATGCTATGAACTTATTGAAGGTGTCAAAATTTCGGTAAGCCAAGTAGCAAATTAAGTTAATAATTTAAAATTTCAGTGTCAAGATCAGTTAGAAAATAATTTTATTCCGTTAATTATCTGTAATAGTATAAGCCAGCTAGAAGAACAAGGTGCAAAAAATCGTGCAGATATCATGAATCACATTAAAAAGTTCTATAGTAACTTCATAGATTATTTAGAAGAGTGGATGGTACATTACAATGATACTGAATTTTTTCAATAGTTTACAATAAAACAAGAACTTAATTGGAATGATGTACAAAAATCATTTGATAATATTACTCAAAATTTCCCATATAGTAATATTTCCAAAAATGATCTTTTTAATGAGGTATCATTATTAAAAATATATTGATAAGGAAAAGGTTAAATTTGGGGCATCAGTGAAGCTCACAATAGAGGACAAATAGTAGAAATATTTCATCATTTTGAAACAAACCATGTTCCATACAATAATGCACTAAAAATTGTGGAATACGCGCTGTCCTTTCCAGGAACTAATGCTGAGACTGAACGTGGTTTTTAAATGGTAAATAAAGTGTGGATATCAGAAAAATCACAATTGAGTGTTGAGACTTTGAAAGTCATTTTATGTGTGAAATATAATTTAACAAATTCTTATGAAAATTTTTCATGACCTTTTTAACAATGACAGCAATCTACTAAAAACACTCAAATGAGAAATATGCCAAAGAATAAAATAATAGTACACATAATTTTTAATGTATTACATTTGTAAATTGTACTTATTTTGAAATTAAAATATATTTTACAATACTATTTTTGCATTCTATGAAAATTTTTGTTGCTCCATATAGACCAAATTTTTAATCAAGAACCCCCTCTTCCCCTGGTCAATGGTGTCCTGTTTTACCAATGTTAAAATCTGGTCACCTTAGATAAGAGGAAAGTACAAAGAAATAGAGGAAAGATCTAGGAAGCAAAGGAAATTTGTAGAGGTCTAAATACAGGCATATACAGATATAAATATACTTATATACAATAAGGTATAAATAAATTTTTGTACATAAACGTATAGGTTTAGTATTAAGGAAACAGATGGACAGTGAGCCCCTACTCAAGTACTCCCTTATCTCAAGAACACTTTGTTCTAACAATTCGGCAGTCTGAGATGCTCACCTTCCTGGCACGATCACTGAAGACAAATGTGTGCATAAGCAAATGTGAAGAAAGCTGATAGTGCATGGCTATCAAAAGATATATTGTCTGGGGTCTTATAGGCTTGAAGATAAACAGGGGGTCATCTAGCTGAGGAACAATAAAGACCAAATGGAAGAAGCACACCAGCTTGTGAGATCATTGGGCATTGAAGGGATCAGGTATCAGGCATCAAAGACCAAAAATATCATATCATTGTGAATAAGGGGTAGGGCAGAGTGGGGGCCCAGTGTCCCTCTCTGGGCAATTGACATCCCCTTGCAGAAGGGTCGTGGGGAGGAAATGAGCCAGTCAGGGTTCAGTGTAGCAATGATGAAACATACAACTTTCCTCTAGTTCTTGAATTCTTCCTCCTCTGCATAGCATGATCCCAATTCTACCTTACAAATCAGGCTGGACTGGAGGATGTACACTGGTACAGATAGGCACTGGAATCACAGAGACTCTAGGACAGATGAACTCCTCATGACCAGTGGTGAGAGTGGCAATACCAAGAGGGTGGAGAGAAGGTAAGGGAGAAAGGGGGAACAGACAGGGGAAAGGATCTACATATAACCTCCTCCCTGGGGACCGGACAGCAGAGAAGTGGGTGAAGAGAGATGTCGGATGGTGTAAGATATGATAAAATAATAATAATTTATAAATTATCAAGGGTTGGTGGCGAGTGGGGAGCGGGGAGGGAGGGAAAAATGAGGGGCTAGTACCAAGGGCTCAAGTAGAAAGCAAATGTTTTGAGAATGAAGAGGGAAACAAATGTACAAAAGTGCTTGACACAAGGGATGTATGTGTGGATTGCTATAAGAGCTATGCAAGCTCCCAATAAAATAATTTAATTATTAATAAAACAACCATTTTGCTTGTACTCCGGATTCTACCAACAGATCAACGTTCTAATGTTTCTTGGGTAAACCAAATCTGTGCGTTGTGAAGTTTGTATTTCTGTTTGTATGAAAAGTCTTCATTTGTGTTGGAATTGTTTTGTTGTTTTTAAGAGCAGTTCGTGGTAGATAAACAAATAGTTCTGCAAAAGATTATGCAAACCAAAACTATGACAAATGAGCGCAAACTGCAGTTGTATTTCTACAATGGTTTTACATATCTGTACTTGTATCACAAAGTCATTTAAAAATAAAAATTTGATTAATATTTTGTCTTGCCTTTTAGTTGTTTTCAAGAATAGCTTAACAGGATAGAACTAAATTTTCTGTGATAAATCGGCAAGCTCCAAATAAGAATTGTGGCTTAAAATGACAGCTTTGCTTTATTGTCCACTTCTCTAACTCATTAATTGTCTCGGGCCATCAGATTGGGTGCTACTACAATAGGAAAGACTAAGGCTAGGAGGCAATATAATTTCAACTTCTAAGACAAAATTGATAGTGATTTTAACCTGTTGAATAAATATTTAAATTTATTTGCCATATTTTTTGTTATCAAATTTCTTCGTAAAACAAGGTAGGGAAGAATTTTTCATCTTCCTCACCATCTGCTTCCAGTTTCAAGATGTCAGTCAAAGTATAGCCAACTTTGTGTTTTCGTTTTTGAAGATCCTTTGGGATGACATGATAATAGTATTATTTCTACCCATATTGGCTTGTTATATTATGAGTTGTATCAACTCATCATGATCCTATGTCCCACACAGTGAAATACTGCCCACTCCAGTGGCATTTGCACAATTGCTGTTCCATTAGATTTCATTGATGCCACCACTGTGTCAAACTGTCTTCTGGAGGGTCTTCCTCTTTTTTGCTGTCACGAAGCACGGTGTCCTTTTCTGGGGACTGGTCTCTCCTGATAACATGTCCAAAATACATGAGACTAAATGTTCCTATCCTTGAATCTAAGGAGCATTCTGGCAGTACTTCTTAAAGATCTGTTTGTTCTTTCAAATATTCTTCACCAGCACCATAATTTAAGTGTATCCAGTCTTCTTTGGTCTTCCTTATTTAATATCCAACATTCATGTATATGAGGCAATTGAAAATACCGTGGCTTCAGTGAGGCACACCTTAGTCACTGTTATTATTTTTGCTTTTGGGTTGTCCACCTATAAACTAGTTGTTGTTTTCTTAAGTGTCTTTGATTTGGTTTCAACTCCTAGTGGCCTAAGGACAACAGCTAGAAATACATCCTTGTCCTGCATCATCCTCACACTCTTTCATATGCTTGAGCCTAGTGACGTAGGCATATTATTAATCCATCTCATTAATGATCTTCCTCTTTTAAAATTTATTTGTTTATTTATCTTTATTATCTCTCTCTTATTTTATTTTGTGTGTGTGCTGAACGTATACTTTCCTAAGCATGATGTCCTTTTCCTGGGACTGTTTCCTTCTGGAAACATGTCCAAAGTATGTGAGACAATGTCACAGCATCATTAGGCACATTCTGGTTGTACTTTGTCCAATATGAATGTATTCTTTCTTCTGGGAGTCCAGGATATATTCAATATTTTTTACCAATGCTACAATTCAATTACATCAATTCTTCTTTGGTCTTTCTTATTCATTGTCTAGTTTTAGCACGCACATTCATCTATTGTAAACATCTCTGCTTGAGTCAGATTCAACTTAATTCTCATTGTGACAAGTAAGAATTCCAAATTTAAGAAAACATGATTAGAATATGACTAGGGTGAAATTGGAAGCAGGGCTATGAGATAGGAGGAGAAGCAAAGCTATCTATAGTGTGAGAGATGATTTGTTTATAAAACTACTATCGAAAACTCCAATGAAACTCATTTCCAGTAAGTTGATTTTGACATCTAGCAGCCCCGCAATGGGTTTATGACTGTCAACCTTCACGGGAGCAGATAACCTCATCTATCTTCCAGAGACCCACACAGAAGCTGGTCACTGTAGCTATGTAACTTTCCAGTTGGCTGTCCAATGCTCATCTAACACTACATAAAAATAAAAGGTATATACTTTGGTAATGCAAGCTGGCATAAAAACAACAATATACTACATTTATTTAAAGAGTGTATAACAGAGGCATTAAATTTATGTTCAGCACATTCATAGAGCAAGCTGTAAATGTACTACAAACCAGAATTTGAACATGGAGCTGTGATTTCTTATCATAAATTCAGAGGTAGAATCATTCATTGATTTGAGCTTTAGAATTCAGGGGAAATTTACATGAGATCACTATTGTCAATGGCCTCAAGAAAAAGTACTATGATTCAAACAAAACTGTGACTAGCGATTCTTAAAATAATATGCCAAAGATGATTATAAAATTAGTTTTGATGAATAAATGCCTGAGGCTAATGATTGCCACCAAGTGATTGCCCAAGCATTATTATTAGCCTCACTTGGAAATTTTCAGAAATGCATGTTATCCAACCCATTTTAGATCTGCTATGCCAAAGACTCTGAGTGCACAGTTCAGCAACAATATATTAAAAAATAAACCTCCAGAGAATTCTGATCCATGTTCCTGTTTTAGAACCACTCTTTTAAATCCTTTAACACATTAGTAGTAAAGAAGGGTTCTGTTGGTAGTATTGATTATCCATATGTATTTGCCTGTGTGTGCATGTTTATACATGCATGTGGTGAGTTATAGAAATGAAAGCAACATTGAAATTGTAGTGAGAAAGATATATATTAATAGAAAGGAGATAAAGTTCAGAAAAAATTCAAGAATAGAGTTCATCTTTAAGCCATGTGGTTAGGGGCACTGATATCCTGTGCAGTTGAAAATCCCTGTATCTTTTAAACTTGCCCTTGGACAACATGAATTTGAACCTGATAACGTATGGATTTTTCCCCTGTATTGCTCAGTTGGTGAGCTCCAAGGTAGAAAAGTATACAGTTAAAACTGTGTGAAGCTTTTCATCTTCATGTGCAACCTTTGAACTCACCACAATAACAGGACGGAAAATAATGCAAATATGAGTGGGACCACGCAAATCCAAAATGGCCTGTTCAAGGTCAACTCTATAGGTAAACTTGTTGCACAATAATGATGACCTTTAAAATAGAGGAAAGAACTAGGAGGCAAAATATATTTATGGAGGTATAAATATGGACATGCATATATGTAAATATATTAATATATAACAATAGAGATATAGACCTATGTACATATGTTTATATATCAAATATTAAGATAGCAGATGAACACTGGGCCTCTACACAAGTCCTCTCTCAATGCAAAAACACCTTGTTCTAATAATCTGTCATACTGTGATGCTCGCTTTCCTGACATGATCGCTGAAGACAAAATGGGTACATAAGCAAATGTGGTGAAGAAAGCTGATGGTATCAGATATTAAAATATATAGCATCTGGGGTCCTAAAGGCTTGAAGTTAAAAAAGTAGCCATCTAACAGAGAAGCAACAAAGTCCACATGGAAGAAGCACACCAGCCTGTGTGATCATGAGGTGTCAATGGGATCAGGTATCATGCATCTGAAGACTCCAAATAAGCAGTCAAGTAGCTGTGAACCAGGTGGGTCAGAGTGGAGACCCAAAGCCCATGTGTAGACAATCAGATATCTCACAGAGGGTCACAAGGAAGGTGTGAGTCATCCAGGGTTCCCTATAGCACCAACTTAACACACAACATTCCTCTAGTTCTTTGATGATTTCTTCCTTCATTTTCATGACCCCAGTTATGCCTTACAGATCTGACTAGACTGGAGTATGTATACTGTTACAAATTAGAGCTCTTGACATATGGAATCTAGGACATATAACCCCTGAGGAACAATAATTGGAATAGTGATATCATGAGAGGAGGGAGAGGGTGCAGGAAGAAAGACGGAATCGATGACAATGATCAGATATAATCCCCAACAGAAACATGGGTGAAGGGAGACAGCAGAGAGTGTAAGATATGAAAAAAATAATAATTTATCATTCATCAAGGGGTCATGAAGGTAGGAGGGTTGGGGAGGGAGGCAAAAAAAAAAAGGATCTGGTACCAAGGGCTCAAGTAGAAAGAAAATGTTTTGAAAATGATGATGGCAACATATGTACAAATATGCTTGATATAATCAATGTATGGATTGTTATGAGCTGTAAGAGCCCCCTATAAAATGATTTATAAGATGACCTTTTAAATTAATAAAGAAAAAAGTTGCCATATATTATTGAGAAAAAGTAACTCCCCATTTATGAAAATAAAATTGAACTTCTAATTTAATATAACCGTATCATAAATTTATTGATACATCGAATTGTGCCATGTGTGGGGGAAAAGAGAAATCATAAATATACTGGGGAAAAAAACAGATAGTGGCTTACAACCTTTAGGTAAGGAACATCCACAGAAAAAAAACACAAAGGAGACGAAAATGGTCCCTGAGAGGGCACTACTTTAAATGTTTGAAGAAAGAGAAGTGCCTTTGCCCAGCGACCTGGCTAGCTCAGTGGGGGCCTCCCTCCAAGGTGAGTGGTCAGACCTGCAGCTAAGGGGTTTCTGCTGAAGAGTCAGAAGTTCCATATCCCGGCTTCAGGCTGCTCAACTTCTATGTCTGATAACCACGGTTCTTCCTAGGTTTCCTGGTCTTATTAGTGCAAGATATTTCCAGCAGTTACTGTTCTCACAAAGTCTAAAAAAGTGCTTGTTAAATTCCTTGTTGAAATATCTGGTGTAGATTGTTTTCCTGGTGGACACAAATTTTAAAATCTTTTTTTTATTTTCACAGCACTTCATAATAATTTGTGCAACTTAAACTTCAAAACTGTGAAAGTAGAAGAGATTTTTAAAGAATCCTTTTGTAGTTGCCTCTGTATGCACAGGGCTTGGAACAAATCCCATAATGTTATACTGAATCAGTTGAGAAATAAACTTTGTTTAGGAAACTTTCAAACGTAAAGTTAACAAGAAGGAAAAGGAAGAATTTCCCAAAGCTACCATTTCTTCAGAGAGTATGATAATGAAGTCAAGTCCTTCTTGAAATCTGTGGACAAAAGGGAAATGGATCTTCAGCTGGAGAGTTTGGGGAAGGTGTATTATTAGCCCACTTCTGTGGCCAGCTGAACGCCCTTTCTGCTTTGCCCACCGATTTCAATAAAAGAGAAAACACACTCCTTTCTACTGTATACAACGTCACTGCAATTATTTTATAACCGTTTACCAAAAGAAAGACATAGTTCTTTCATTGAAGATTTTTGCCACACAGACAGTATGTATTTATTTATTTATACATTTTTGCTGTGAATTGAGTGACAGATTACAGAGCAGATGATCAGCATTACATTGAATAATTCATATTCATTTTGTTTCATCTCATCTAGTGCAGTCCCCTCCGTGCACCAGTACTTAGCCTATTTCCTCTCTGTGTTTCTGTTTCCATTCCTTTCTTTCCAGACATGAACCTTTTCATCTTTTTGAAAGCTGTCTTTTTAATCTTAAATGACTGATTGTTCTAAAGTGTGTATTCCTCATTAATGTAACTGTTCCCCGTCTAGCTCACTGCCATCGAGCCGATTACAACCATAGAACAGAGTCAAACTGGCCCTGTTGGTTTCCAAGATGATAACTCCTAATTGGAAGAGAGCCTAGTCTTACTCCTGAGGAGGGACTGGTGGTCTGAAGCTGCTAAACTTGTAGTTAGTAGGCCCAGGAGTCACCAGGAACCTTCTCCCCTTCTAAACCTGTCTACTGTTTGGCCGAATATTGAGCTGTTTGCTGGTTACAGTTCCAGACGAAGGGTTATAGATTTAAGGTTTCCAACAGTCTCTAGCTGACCGTTGAGCTGTTTTATTATTTTGAGTTTTATACCACACTTCTCTACTACCATGTCCAGGACCTTTGTGGTTCTTACATGATCTAATGTCAATTTGAGGATTGAGAATGTAGAGGTGGAGTCTAGGCTATCAATCAGGATATGGCCAATGAGATCTCTGTGTGGGCATGGCCCTCCTCAATGGATTCTGGGAAATCCTGATTTTCCTCCTTGGAGGTGGGAAGCTCTCTGCTCACACCCTGGGAGACATAGCAGCTGACAAGACACATGGACCCACCCTGATGCAGCCCTGGGTACTGAAGAAACCAAGCAGAGACCCCTGCCAGTGCTGAGATGTTTCTAATGCCACTGGATCCAAAGACTTTCTACCCACTGGACTGAGCTCTTCTACATTCAGCATCATTGCATGGGCTTTGTGAGTCTGAAGAGGACTTTAGAGATTTCCCTCAGACACATGGGCTAATATCAGACATATGGACTTGATCTGGACTGGGCTAGGATGTTTTCTCAATGTTCAATTTCTTTTGTATATAAATCTCTTTCTTATACACATATGTGTGTCCATGGATTTGTATTTCTAGTCTACCCAGACTAACACAACCTTCAATATGATCTCTTTCAGAGTGGTTGGTTGTGGCAGCTGGCGCCATTTAGTCTTTCTGGTCTAAGACTTGTGGAGATTGCAGTTTACCTGGCCCATTAATCCATTGCACTGTTTCTATGTGTTTTCCAATTTTCATCACTTCTTTCAGACAAGGAGAGACTGATATTTGAACTTCAGATCATGCATATTTAAGACCCCAGTTGCTACTCACCAAAGTAGAATGCCGAACAATTATTTTAAAATACATAATATGTTACAGACAATCTAGGTTATTTTGATAGTCCATGATATAGCTCAAGTCTTATTTCAATGATTATTTTTAAATATGATGTTGATCCAGCAGCTTTTCATTTGTGTAAATAAAACACATGTCACAGTCAAAAATATGTATCTACCACATATTAGTGAGTTACCACTTAGGATGCTTTAGGGGAAACTTCAAGTTGAATGTCATATGCATCCCATTTTAATTTTTCTCATCATTGATTCTTCATATATTTATTTATAAAATCCCATACAAAAGACCTCTATTATATAAAACAAGTAAGTTTATATATTACTTTACTTGTCTGCTTTATTATCACTGCTATGCTTCATATGCAACTTATGAAAATATATTTTACAAATTTCTTATTTGTTAATTGGCTATAGTAGCCAAATTTGGAAAATGCCAAGGTTAAATCCCTCACATAGATATAGAAATAGAATGACAAAGTATGACAGCAGAAATTGTATATATGGTATACCCTTCTATTCAATCATGTGTAGCATGTCATTTCTTGTCCAACTTATCATGAAAGCCATTGAATGTAGTTGACAAGATATATATTTGACTGCTGGGATGATGGACATCTCTGAAAGTGTAGATCTGGCTTGATGGGAGCAGATTATGAATGTGTGGCATCGAGGGCAGAATCACAGCAATGAAAACTGAATTTCAGCTTGATGCTGCACCAAGGTTCTGGGGTATTTGCTGTTCATGTTTTAACTCTGGCAATCAGTCAACCTACTCTTGATGGGCAATTGCCAGCAGGGACCTAATTTTTCCACATCAATTGTCACACATGTCTCTAATATTCTTATTCACGGTTAACTAGATTGACGATGTTGTTTCAGACAAGAATAGGGGAAAGAAAGTTTTCACATCCCACTCAGAAAAACACAACAGTTCAACTAAATGGTATAAGTAAAATGACAATAAATCTTTGGAGGAGACACTTCAGATTTTTAAAAAAATGACATTTTTCAATGTCACATCTATCCACTGATCAGTATAAAATTGCTACTGACATATTATGTAGATGTTTACAAAGTACATTATTTTAATTCTTGGATCAGAAAGTCATGAATGAATTATAAAGGTGAGATTTTTAGTATCAACTAATGCATATATATTATCTTTCTTTAAAGTTTAAATACATATTAAACTAAGCTAAAATACTCAATTTTACAGTTATAAGAAAATGTTACTTAAGAAAGACTGGGAACAAATCTTGATAGAATTGAGAGCATGGAAACTGTGATATCACTGCTGACACCAGATGGATTTTGGCTGAAAACAGAGAGTCTGAGGAAGATATTATTTGTTTTAAATGCATTTGACTGAGCAGAACATAGCAAACGATGTCTAACACTTTGAATAGTGGGAATTCCAGAGCATTTGTTTATATTAATGTTGGATCCTATACAAAGGACCGGAAATACACCAAACACTACAGTATGGATTACAACTCAATGAACAGAAAACCCAAATCTCCACAACTAGATTAATAGACAATATGAAGAACAGAGAAGAGTTTTAAGTTGTTAAGAATTTCATTTTACTTGGATCCAGAATTATAGAAGTAGCAGTCAGGAGATGCAATGGCATATTGCACTGGGTAAATCTGCAGCAAAGGAGGAGAGCGGATGTAACTTTGAGGTATTTTCTTTTTTACTTTGAGGTACTTTCTGATAAGCATGTGAAACATAAACAGTAACAAGAAATAAAGATGACCACAAAACAATTGATGCATTTGAATCAAAGTATTGATGGTGAATATTGGAAGTACCACGGAGAGAAGAAATTGTCTTAGAGGAAGTACAGTGCTTAAAAGCCAGGATGAGCAGACGCACCTGACATTCTTTGGACATGATATGAGGAAAGACAAATTCCTGGACTAGGATATCATGGTCGATAAAGCAGAAGGTGAATAAAACGGAGGAAGACTCAATTATATACCGACTGATGCAGACACAGGAACAACGCACTCAAAGAAGGTGGATGGTGAAAACCTGAAAGTGTTGTATTCTTTTGTAACGGGGTCTTCATGAGTCAGAATCAACTGACTAGCACCCTTCATCATCATCATCATCATCGACAACAATAACATGAATCATTGTTACTCTAATCACATATTATTCTTATAAATAATGAAATCACTTCACAAATTTATTTTTGCTGTGTGATTGGTATATTTGTAAATTTTATATTTTGTAAGTGTACTATAAATTAAAACTGGTTATAACCTATATCTTTATTTCCTAATGATCTAGTATGATTATAAAAGAATTCCTGCAAAGAAAGGCAGGAAATTGCATAGGAGTTTTTAAATGAGTGTTACATTTTTAATAGTTTAATTTCCTATAGAATTAAATAATACTGTCTTACACAAATAGTATCTTTTTCTTTTGTATGTTTAA
The DNA here is from genome assembly GCF_050624435.1 of Tenrec ecaudatus. Classification (NCBI taxonomy): domain Eukaryota; kingdom Metazoa; phylum Chordata; class Mammalia; order Afrosoricida; family Tenrecidae; genus Tenrec; species Tenrec ecaudatus. The sequence continues at coordinate 54,249,682 of NC_134540.1, forward strand.
TAAATTAAAGAAAAGAAAAAGAGATCCTTCTTTCTCAGTTCAATAAATTATATTTGAACATTAACGAACCCAACATATGATCATTGGCCGATGTTATTTCTTACGTTAATGTCTTCGCTCCTGTTTGCATGTGTGAATGAGATGGTTTTTTGGAGAGCTTTCACAGCTTCCCTCCTGTATTTTTATATGTAATGAATTTACTTAGTTTTAGAAGTAATTAGATCCACAGAAAGTTTCATGTGCCTTTCAGCCATGTTTTAATGATATCTTACATAATACTACTACAATATCAAAACCACAAATTGGATTTGAGTATAAGATATATGTATATTCTGTGTCATTTAAGTAAGCATGATGTCATTTAAGGTATAGAATTATCCCCCCAAATTCCTCTTGTACTATCCTTTTTATGCTCATCCCAACTTCTCTCCACCATCATTACTGATGTTGCTGATGTTAGGCACCACCACATCAGTTCCGACCCATAGCAATCCTATAGACAAAAGAAGGAAACACCGTCCTGGCCTACGACATCCTCACAAGTTTCTCTGCCCGAGCCCATTGTTGCAGTGACTGGGTAAATGCAGGTTGTGCAGGGCCCACCTCTTTTTTTCTGCCCCTCCGCTTTATTAAACAAGATATCCTTCTACAGGGACTGGTATCTCGTGAAAACAAGTCCAAAGTATGTAAGATGAAACCTTGCTATATTGGCCTCTAAGGAGAACTCTGGCCATACTTCTTGCTTGACAGATCAGTTTGTCCTTAGAGTAGTCCATAGTACTTTCTAATGTATCACATCTCCTCTGGTCTTGCTTATGGAATGTTCAACATTCACATAGATATGAGGCAATTGAAAATACCATAGCTTCAGTCAGGTGTACCTTAGACCTCAAAATGACATTCTTAATTTTCCATACTCTAAAGAGGTTTTGTGCAGCAGAATTGATTTAATGCAACATGTCTTATGATCTCTTGACTGCTGCTTCCATAAGCATTGACTGTGTGGAACCAAGCAAGACAAAATCCTTGACCGCTTCAAACCTGACTCCATTTTTCATGATGTTACCTTTTGGTCTAGTTGCAAGGATTTTGGTCTTCTTTACATTGAGTCATAGTCCATTCTGAAAGTTACAATCCTTGATCTTCATCAGCAAGGGTTTCAAGTCCTCCTCACTTTGAGCAAGCAGCATTGTGTCATCTTCATATTGCAGGTTAAGCTGCAGTCCTTCAATCCTGATGTTCCATTCTCCTTCTTGTAATCCAGTTTCTCTGATTATTTGTTCAGTGTACGAATTGAATAAGTATCATGAAAGGACACAACCCTGGTGTACACTTTTCCTGATTTAAAAATCCCTTGTTCTGTTTGTACAAGTGCCTCTTGGTCCATGTGTCTTGAAGTATTCTAGAATTGCCATTTTTTCTCAAATTCTTCATTGTTTGTTATGACCACAGTCAAAGGCCTTGATATTGTCAATAAAAACACAAGCAAATATCTTTCTGCTGTTCTTTGCTTTTGGCCAAGATTCATGTGCTATCAGTAGTGATATTCCTTGTTCCATGTCCTCTTCTGAATCATGCCTGAACCTCTGTCAGCTCCCTGTAAAGGTACTGCTACTACTGTTGCTGGATAATCTTCAGCAAACTTTTACTTGCATGTGATGTCCATGATATGGTCCTCTAATTTGAGCATCCTGTTGGGTCACCTTTCTTTCAAATGAGAACAAATAGAAATCTGTTCTAGTTTGTTGGCTATGTAGCTGTATTAGAAATATCCTGCCATTGGCCAGTTAGTGCTTCCAGTGCTTCATCAGATTGATGAAACATTTCAACTGGTATTTCATCAATTCCTGGAGCCTTGTTTTTGGCTAATGCGTTCAGTGCAGCTTGTACATCTTCTTTTAGGGCAAGTGGTTCTTCCTCAGATGCTTCATCCAGAAATGATTGAATGTCAACTAGTTCTTTTTGGTAAAATGACTTTGTGTATTCTTTCTACCGTCTCTTGATGCTCCCTGCATCATTAAATATTTTGTCCACCTAATCTTACAGTATTGCAACTAGAGGCTTGAATTATTTTAGTTCTTTCAGTTTAAGATATGCTGAGTGTGTTCTTCCTTTTTAGCTTTCTAAGTCTAAGTCTTTTAAAAAATCATTTTATTGGGGGCTCATAGAACTCTTATCACAATCCATCCATCCATCCATCCATCCATCCATCCATCCATCCATCCATCCATCCATGCATCGGATGTCAAGCATATTTGTACATTTGTTGCCCTCATCATTCTTAGAACATTTGCTTTCTACTTAAGCCCTTAGTATCACCTCCTCATTTTCCACCTCCCTCCCTACTCCCCTCTCCCTCATGAACCCTTGATAATTTACAAATTATTATTTTGTCATATCTTGCACTATCCGATGTATCCCTTCACCTTGTTCTCCATCCTCCAGGGAGGGGGTTATATGTAGATCATTATAATTGTTTCCCCCTTTCTACCCCACTTTACCTCCACCCTCTGGTATTGCCACTCTCAAGACTGGTCCTGAAGGGATCATCTTTCCTGGATTCCCTGTGTTTGCAGTCCCTAGCTATACCAGTGTTCATCCTCTGATCTTGCCGGATTTGGAAGGTAGATCTTTACATGGTTTGTTTATGGTATTTGGCTTCATCTTCCCAAGCTACTCTGAAATTTTCTACTCAGCTCTCCCTCTTCATCCTTCTTTAAGTTCGCTTTGGGTCACTCTACAACGCAGAGGCGGGTTCAGTGTCTCTTCTGGCATTCATTCATCTTCTCTTTCCTGTGTAATGGCCTTTTGCTTCTTCACTCTGTTGTAGCACAGGGTCTTTCCTTCATGAATGATGTTTTTGATGTCTTCTCACATCAGGTGTTTTGTCATTAGAGTTCAATGTATTAAATCTATTCTTGACATGCTCTCAAAATTCAGGCGAGATCAACTTAAGGTCATATTTTGGCTCGTGTGGAGTTTTTTCTTTATCAGCTTTAACCTGTACTTACATATTATCAGTTGATGACCTATTTCTCAGTCGGCCCCTGGTTTGATTTTAGTTGCTGATATTGCACATCTCCAGCCTCTCTTCCCACAGATGTTGTCAAAGGTATTTCTATCCATTCTCTGGAGAAGTCCATGTGTAAAGTCACCTTTGTGCTATTGAAAAAGGGATTCGCTGGGAACAAGTCTTCGCTGGTCTCCAGTTTGTTGTTGTCACTACGTCCTCATTTTCCAGCTACTGTTTCTGCCCTTAATTCCAACTTTCCAATTCCACACCCAGTTAAGTGCGATTGTATCTTCATTGTATGTTTCTTCAATTTCTGATGATACTCACTGGTGGAATTTCTCAATTTCTTCATTACTAGATTTTTTGGTTGGTGGATAACTTTGAATATTAATTGTATTGATTAATTTCTTGCTATAGATAAAACCTATAACAGACAACATGGTAATTTTGTTCTTAAATAGTTTCACTTTGGTCTTACTTTTATAAGTGAGGAAAAATACTCTTAACTTCATTTGGTTATTGCAGTGGCTCAAATGATCTGTTTTATGTAGCTAGTTAAATGATGTATGTATCTCTAACATGGAAAATACAAATTTTGAGAGTATTAAATTGTATACATATATTTATATACATACATAAGCATATACAAATACACTTGTATACACATATAACACATTGCTACTTTGTTTCTCAAATTAGTAGAATTTATGTACTTTTTTTCAATCTAGTGATTCTTAACTATGTAGCTTTATGATATTTTTAATTTATAAAAATAGCTTTTTCTTTCATTATGCTTCATTTTCAATATCTTATTATCTATTGTTGCTGTTGCTATGTCCCTTGGAATGGGTTCCAATTCATAGTGACCCTAAGTACAATAGAATAAAATATTGCCCACTCCTCGCTCTCTCCTTACAATTATTATGTTGTAGCATATTATTGCAGAAACTGGATTAACCCATATCATTGAGGAACTGCCTATTATCCCTGATCTTCTATTGTCCACTTACTACCCAATGTTTTGACTTTGCTGGCCAAAAGTATAAAGTCACATTTGACTTTTAAATTCAATAGCATTACATTTATTATTTAGTACATTTTTAAAAAAATCACCTCAATTCTTTTCTGATAAACTCCATTTCTTCTTATCTTATTCAAACCTCTAGTCCTGTTATACATATGTGGATCAATTTTGTATAAGTCTTCACGTTTACTGCTACATGAATTCATAGGTATTTTATTAATCATATCCTTTCACCTCGCACTGACTGCTGTCCTCTTGCTAGGTAGTTCCATTAAAAAAACAGTTGTCATTAACTCACTTCCATTCATGATGATACCACGTGCAAGGCATGGGGTTCCAGTGTCTACCTTTCTGAAGTGGACCTCCTTTCTTCTGAGGTGTTTCTGCATGGGCTCAAAACTTCACATTTCAGCAGGAAGCTGTGTGTATTAATTTCTTGCGTCAACCAGGAATTCTTGTAGCATTCAATGAAGTCTCATGGCAATTCCATAGGATTGCTCCTTAGATGGCTTCCACGATTATACATAATCTTTACTGAGACTCATTTCCAGTGTGTTCTTCTCGGGCACTTTCATGGTAGCAGTCAAGTGCCTTTTACTAGTAGTCAGCTACTTACCCCTTTATCCCACCCTTAAAGCTCCTTAGTCACTGTGCTGCATCAAAGTGGACGGGAGGAAGTACTTCAGCTCCTTCTCAGGTTGAACTTGAGCATTCCTTAGTAAGCAGCAGGCAGTAGAGGAACACAGCAAGAGTGAGGTGTCCTTTGCCTTGGCACAGCCCCTGACTCCCAGGGGAGCCTTACTAGTAGAAGCCTGATGAAGACCATTGCTCAGTGGGGAATCAGCTCTTACAGAATAGGGTGCTGTGTACTGCTTCTCTTGACACTGCCCAGTAATTGAGTGGTGTTTCTCTAGAGAGCCCTCCATCCAAACTCTTCATTGCAGCTATTTATAACTTCCACTTGTATTTGGAAACCTCTGATCCCCCCACTGTCCCGCTCATTCTCCACAGATGACCTTGTCTCTGACTTCACAGAGGAAAGTGAAGCTATTATACTCTAAACTTCCCACAGTAGCATTTACCAGTTCACCTATCTCTGCAGCCAGCCCTTTTCTGTCTTCCTGCTGTAGCAGAAGAGCTGTCCCTCCTGTTTATAGCTTATTTGTCCATCTGTGCTCCTGTTTCATTGCAGATCTTGCCCTATTGATTTTGCCTCTTGTGTTGCTTCAATAAATTTCTATCTACTGACCTCTTTCCCTCAAATTTAGAAATGCTCAAGCTTCTCCTATATTTTAAAAAATCCAATTTTCACATGTCATCTCAAGTTACAGTTTTCTGTGGACTTACTCCATTTATAATTATTCATCTGTTTATTGATGTATTCTGATTAGCCTTGTTAGAAGACTGTTCATTCTATTGATTTTTTTCAATCACCGACTACGTTCTTACATTACTTATTACATTTAGACAATTTCCAATTCATTAATTTTGGCTCAATTCTTTCTCTTGCTTTTTTATTTTTTAGTATATTTGAGTCATGGGTCTCATAAATACACACCTTGTTTTGTTTTCTCATTTATATACCTCGTCACTGATGTCATGAGTTATTCTCTCTTGCTTCATAATGAAGGCATTTGTTGTAACAGTTTTACATCTTAGTTCAAGCTTACTTTCAACTCATATGCTCTGGTATGTAGTCTTGTCATTTAAAATTTTTTTTTCTCTAAAGCTTTAATTGCAGCTTTGATTTCTCTTTGATCTAAAAATTATTAAGAATAGTGATTTTGTTTTCCAAGTAGTTTGATTATTTGGGTTTATTTTGTTATTAATTACTGGAACAATATAGTGAAAGTAAGATAATATCAACTCCATAAGGCATTTTAAAAAGCATTCAAGAACATTTAAAATAATGTGTATCTTCTGTAGGGTACAACATTTAATATGAAATTATTAAATCAAGAGTACTATTAATAATATATCATTCTTGATTTTTCATGTTTATATTTTTCTTTGAAATTTACATTGGACCCTTTCAATGAGGCTTATATTTTAATAAAAAGTATACATTTTAGAATCTTGAAAAATTCAGGATTTTCAGCATGCTATAAATGACACATAAACCAGTCTTCCTCTTCTTTCTCTCAGGGACCCTGTTACTGTTCTTAAAAGTGACACTATTATCTGATTGCCTTGTTAGAAGACTGTTTATTCTATTGACTTTCTGTTTGATTGATAGTTGTGTGTAACGTGAGATGGTCCACACATTTACATACATATGTACATACGCTTTTTAATTCTTATGGCTTTCTTGTGATTTGGATAAGAATTTATCCAGCAAGTTAATTTCCCACCAAACAATGTGTTACTCATTTTGTTTCATCATATTAGTTGCAATCCTCTCAATGTGGCTATAGTGTTTCTTTTTTCTCTCTTGATTTCCTCAGTTCACTTATTCTTTCTTGTCATTTCTACCTTCTGAGAAAATACCCTTTCAGTCTTATATGGTTAATGCTTCTGAGGAGTATGCTTCTCATGAGTGTTATTACTGACTCCCAGGTGATACCCTTGAGAGGTCTCAGTTCCAGGTGGAATGATGTCCGAAGGAACTCTCCTGCCACAGCAGCCCTTTAGGACAGGGTAGAGCTGCTCCTGTGAGTTACTGAGACTAACTCTTTATGGGAGTAGAAAGCCTTGCAGTACAAAGCCTATCTTTTCCTCAATGAGTGATGGTGGTTTCAAATTTTTGAACTTGGACTTAAGAGCTCAACTCATAGCCACTACACTCATTATCAGGGGCTGTCAGTTTGATTTTGGTTTAAAGGAGCTCTGATGGCACTTTGGATTAGTTGTTGAGCTACCAACTCAAGGTCAACCATTCAAACAAACTACTCTGTAAGTGAAAGATGACTGTCTGGTCCCCTAAAATATTTTCAATCTGAGAAACCCTCTGTAAGATCTCTTTTTATGATTTTAAATTCGAGTCTACTTTCCCCCTCTTTTTGTTCAAGTCCTTATGTGGTTCTGATCAGAGAGAGAGGTATTGGCAGCCAGATATGGTCTAGTTCTGGTCTTGAATGAAAGGCTTGGGCTAGAAAAGTTGAAAGTTGGGTCCATGTGGTCCTTTTGTAATGGAAATGTGTGGGTTTCAAAAGACCTCTGCAAAAGATAAAAAGAGAGTCTATGGACTAGAGAGAATGTTTTGGATAAAATTATTTGACAAGGTATTAATATCCCAAATTTATTTTTAAAAATTGAATACTTAAACAAAAAAGACAGCAATCCAATAAAAATCTAGGCAGAAGGCATAAAATGCTACTTCATCGAAGAGGCCTTTTAGGTGGCTAATGAACACATGAAACAATGTTTATGATCATTAGTCATTAGAGAGATGCAAATCAAAACAACTGTGAGATATCATCTCACTCCAGACTTAGAAATAAAGTTTCATAAGACTGAAAATGGCTAATGATTGCAAGGGTGTGGAGAGCTTAAAACTTTATTATAGGTTGGTGGTACTGTAAGATCTTCCTAACACTTTGGAAAACAATATGGCACATCTTCAAAAAGTTAGAAATAGAAGTGACATTGATCAAGGAATTGTATAGATTCAAAAGTCTACTGGTGTTGTGTGATCCTGTAGGACAGGGTAGAATAGTTCCCATGGTTTTCCAAGTCTGCAAATATTTTCTATAGGACAGATGAGGATTTGAGGATCTGCCCGTAGGTTCAAAATGCTGACCTTTTCATTAGCAGCCCACTATATCACCAGGGATCCTATATAGATTGTATAACATAGAGAGCCAAGAGTTGAGACACCTTCCTGACAAGATCGCTGAAGACAAAATGGGTGCATAAGCAAATGTGGTGAAGAAAGCTGATGGTGTCTGGCTATTAAAAGATATAGTGTCTGGGGTCTTAAAGACTTGAAAATAAACAAGTGGCCATCTAACTCAGAGGCAACAAAGTTCACATGGTAAAGCACCCCAGCTGGTGTGATCGCGAGATGTTGATGGGATCAGGTATCGGGCATCTAAGACCCAGAATAAAATCATACCCAATGTGAATGAGGGGAGGTATGGAGTTAAGACCCCAATGCCCATCTGTAGACAGTTTGACATCCCCTCACAGAAGGGTCACAGGGAAGAGATGGGCCAGTCAGGGTGCAGTATAGCACCGATGAAATACACAACTTTCATCTAGCCCTTTGGTGCTTCCTTCACCTCACTATCATCACCTCAGTTCTACCTTACAAGAGCATGCATGCTGCTACGGATAAGAGCCCACAACATGGGGGAATCTGGAATAGATAAACCCCTCAGGGACAACAAGGAGAGTAGAGCTTCCAGGAGGATTAGGGGAGGGTGGGGGGAAGTGGGGGAATTGAGCTCAAGGATCAAACTAGAACCCCCTCCCAGGGGGATAAATAATGGAAAAGTGGGTGATGAGCAATGGAGGATGGTGTAAGATATGGAAAAAATAATCTATAACTTATCAAGTGTTCATGAGAGAGGATGGGTAGGGGTGGAGGGGGAAGAAATGAGGTGGTGCTATCAGGGGCTGATTGGAAAGAGAATGCTTTGAAAATGATAATGACAGCATATGTGCAAATGTACTTGACACGTTGGAGCAATGTATGGATTGTGATAAGAGATGTAAAATCCCCTATGAAAAGTATTAAAAAAAAGAGTTGAAACACAAATAGATACATGCATACCTAAGTCATCACATAATAATTCATAGTAGCAAGAAGATGAAAGCAACCTAAATGCTCTTCAATAGATGAATGGATAAAGGAACTAAGTACATACACACAATGTAATGTTATGCAATGTTAAAGAACAATGAAGAATCCAAAGAACATCTCATATTGTGCATGCACCTGGAGTACAAATTAAAATCTTGCTAATTGAACCTTATTTTCCATGCTTTTTAATTTATATATGCAATTTAGAAGTGTGAGAATAGATTACCCCTCTCTCTTTATATAGGATTATTTTATCTTTCGTAATGGCCACAAAACGTTCTTTGCACACACACACACACACACACACACACACACACACACATATATTAACTTCTGTTAGTCCTCCTTCAATTCTCATGTTTAGATTCCAGTAAAGTTCTTCTTGTGCATTGCATATGATTGTAGTATGATTAATCATTTTAAAGAAAATAATTGAAATGAATCTAAATCTGGCACATACACAAGAACAATATGAATGCTTATAAAATGAATGTTCTGTGGATTTGAATTACATAATTGTGTAAACAGATTCCTTTAACAAACCTGGACTCTTTTAACTTATTGAAGCATGTACATCAGAGATTCATTCTAGGAACACCTGTTTATCCGGCGTCCTTAACTGCATAGGTGGAACTTCAGCACCACAGATTTCATCTAATGTCACTGGGATTCAGCAATATGCACCTCCATACTCGGACATACTCATTATTTGTGTTACTGCTACTTTTGCTCTTCAGCCCCAGTACTTGTGATCAATCTAAGTTTGCCTTTCTCTCACTGTCACTGGATTGCGAGTTTGATTGATAAGCAGAAGGTCAGAGTCAAAACTACCAGCTCTTCTGCAGCATGAAGATGAGGCTCTCTACTCCCATGAAAATGTAGAGTCTGGGAGACCCACAAGGGGGTTCTACTCTTTCCTAGAAGGTTGCTATGATAATTTTGCCTACTTCCCATAAGATAGAAATAAAACTATATCTACAATAACAGATGCTGCTCCGCCAACTGTATTCTGAGAGAAGCAAACTCCTATTTCAATCAAGAATCATAAGAACTGAATTCTCTGCACAGATATCTTTTACTGAATTCTTTTACAAATCTGGTGACTAGAAGAATTTCTTTCCAACTTACTCCACATATCTCAGAATTCATTTTTTATCTGCTACTGACATGATTCCCATGTCAGGTGTTAAAATACACATTCATTTTATGATCTGACCAACAACTTCCAACTTTATGTGAGTCATCAGAGTGGTGGAAGTTAGTATCCATGGAAGGTATTCGTACTCTGAATAAGAACTATCATTTTTAATTATATGGAGACGTGGCTGTGAAGCCAACAGTTTTTTTCTTCTCTACATGAATTGTGTGTGTTCTCACCCAATTTCCTCGTAGCTTAACGGTTCTTAACCATTTTGCCACTATGGAGCTCTTGGCAATCTGAATCCTAGAAAGCCTTCCGTGTAACAAATATCGAAAACAGAATCATAAAATTATAAAACATAGCAATATAAACACCAAAATAATACAAAGTTGGACTATGTCAATATATTTGCCTTTTTAGTATTATATTAGATTGCAAGACCTAGCAGTTGAAATTCAAATCAGTGATACATGGTAACTGGGGAGAACTGTTAAAAATCAATAATGATACAACAGTATGCATTTGGTCTATTGGTACACAGTAATAACATGCACAACTACCTTACTGTGTTCAATTGTGTCCATTATCAAATGAAGAAAATTCTAAGTCACTGAGAATAGAGATGTATTCTTTTTTCAAACAAGGTTAAACATACACCCCGAATTATCTCCACTATATTAAGACCCCATAGCTATTCACATTGCCCAGAACTATTGGAAGGAAAAGAGGCATGAATGAAGGGAAGTATGAGAAGGCTTCAAAGCGTTGGAGGAAAGATTCCATTATCTTTTAATTCCATGTTTTTGATGAACATTTTGAAGGACTTTATAGAATGGACCAAAATAATAATATTAACCAAGTTGAAATATCATAGGCTTGCAAATAGTACACGGACCAATGACCACGTAGTCACATTGCTAGGAATCTTCCCTAGAAAGTGCTCATCAAAATATGGGAACCTAAACCTTAGCTTCATGGTAAGCTTTAGCTTTATTATAAAATCTACGTACATTTAGCTATATTTGTATTTGACAAACTTTTCCCCCTAATTAGCTTTTGTTATATATTTTATTCTTTTTTGTTTTGGGGTAGTAGCTTAAATTCCACAAAATTTTCCATTCCTTTGGCCCCCTTGGCATCTCTGTTTTATTGATCCTCACCAAGAAATTAATATATATTCCCTATATTTGCCATTTAGGGTGATAATTCTTGTTAAACGATATGCAAAGAATGTACAGATGTGCTTTATACAATTGATGTATGTATATGTATGGAATGTGATAAGAGCTGTATGAGCCCCTAATAAAATATTTTTTAAAAAGGTATATATGCAAGTTAGGTTTAACCACTTTAAGTCCAAAATCAGAATATGAAACTCATTCAGCACCATAACAATTTTATTTTACCAATCAGAGAATCAGCCATCTCTATAATTTGACAAGAATTTCGTGTACGTGCCATCTTGTCAAAGAATATGTTTTTCTCTGAGTGAAAGATTTACATATTTGTTGGGTTTGTTATTGTTATCTTTGGTTTTTATTGTTAGTCTGGATAAACTAGGGAAACAAATACACAGAAACTCAAAATGCATGAGTTTTATATAAAAGGCAAGTGTGCATTTAGGAAGCATCCCAAACCAGTACTTTCCAAGTACATAAGTCGAACATCAGCCCATATGTCTGACACAGATCTACAAAGTCCTCTTCAATTTCACAAAACATACGCAATGATGCCAATTGCAGGAGAAAAGCCAAATCAGTGAAACATCTCATTGCTGGCAGGGGTCTCCACACAGCTGCTCCAGCACCAAGGGCTGGATCAGGGTAGGTCCATGTGGCTTTTCCCCATGGATGTCTTGCAGGAGGTTAGCCATGCCAGTTGAAGCAGGGAACTGGCTAAGGCAGCTGCACGCTGGTCTGACCATGAGAAAGAACTAGAAATGTGAGGCTCACCAAGCCATTTATCTCTCTGCCTTTTAATTAATCCCATGTGTTTATTGGCCAGGTTGGCACAATAAACCTTAACTATCTCAGTTTTCCTTTATAAGAAATCCAGAATAGTTAAATCTGTAGAGAAAGTAACTGGATCAATTGTTTTTTGAAGTTGGAGAACTGTTGGTCACTAAGAAAAAGTATAAGAAAGAATGAGATATTCTCAAATTTTAGTGATGCTTGCTGAACTATTTTCAGCACTTTAAAACTATTATGTGATATGTAAATGATATGTAAACATGTCACTTACACAGTGGCTACACCAACGGGCTTAAGCTTGGGAACAAATTTGAACAAGCCTGGGCAGGACTTTGTTCTGTTTTGCATAAGATTGCTATGGTTTGGAACTGACTTGTTGGCATCTAATAAGAACAACATGTCAATAAAACTGTTGCTATTTAAAAAAATGTATTTCAAAAACATGTCAAAGTTAACCATCCTTAAATAACTCACAATTGACACCAATGAGCTCCTGTGGTAAGCAATCATAAAGGTTCGTGTGTCTCCTCATGGACTACCCTTCCCAAGGGTGAGACGTTCTATGGTCCCACACTGGTGAAGTTGGCTTGGCTTTGAGACCTGATGTAGACCAGTGGTTATCAATCAGAGCCAGTTTTATCCTGTCTCTATACCAGGGTTATTTGGAAAAGTGTAAGACAATTTTGTTTCTGGTAAATTGTGAGTGCCAGAGATCCTGCTACAGCACAGAAGAGTAAACCGTAGTAAAGAATTATCCAAACAAAATGTTAACAGTGCCAAGGTTAAGAAGCCCTTCTTTAAGCTGGACCTGTGAGAAGAAGTGTTTTCCCCTTACACGTGGAATATTTAAGAGTACTTTCAATGTTCATTCAATTCTCTGGTAACATTTCAAGAACTGTGGTCCATCAAATGCTTACTGCTGTGGAAAAAATAAACCAAAAATAAAGCAAAAGATGAAATTATCAAGAACTGTAAAGGGTCTGAGATTTTCCTCTCCTTGGAGGAGATCTGGTTATGTGTTCAAAACCACCAAGGCTTCCAGAGAGAAAGATGAGGCTTTCTACTCCTGTAAAGAGTATCAATCTCAGAAACTCATTGGAGTACTTCTATATTGTCCCTTAGGGTTTCTTTGACACACAATGGCAGGGAGTTCTCAAGTTAACAACTTTTCCTCTCTCTGTGTGTGTGTGTGTGTGTGTGTAGATAGATATAGATGATAGATAGATAGATAGATAGATAGATAAACTATAGAAGGCTATGGAAGTGACAAGGTAGAGGATCATCTGTGTGAGAATCCTGACTTCGGGAACTCTACTGTATCCTCCCCTGTACCAGAAAGTGGCTGCAGTGATGGACTGGGGCACTGAAACAATTGGGAGGCTGGTGCAGGATCGGGTGGCGTTTCATGCTGTCGTGCAGAGGGTTGCTATTAATTTGAACCAACTTGAGGGTACCAAACAAAAATATGATTTAAAATCAGGAAAGGTGCGCATCAGGGCTATATTTTTGCATCATACTTATTCCATCTATCTGATGAACAAATGGTCTGAGAAGCTGGACTATATAAATTTAGCAGAAGAATTGGAGGAAGGCTTATTAATAACCTGTAATATGCAGTTGACACAACGTTACTTACTAAAAAGATGATTTGAAGCATTTACTGATGAAACTCAAAGACTACAGATTTCAGTATGGATTACAACTCAATATAAAAACAAAAAATCCTTACAATCCTACCAATAAAAGATTGATGTCAAGGACTTCATATTTCTTGGATACACAATTAATCCTCATGGAAGCGGCATCCAACAAATCAAAGACCCATTGCAGTGGGCAACTGTGTTGCACAAGATCACTCTAAAGTATTAAAGAGCAAAGATGTCAGTGTTGGGACTAAGTATGCTTCATCTAAGCCATGCTATTTTCAATCTCCTCATATGTCTGAAAACTGGATAATGAATGAAGATGATAGTTGAAGACCAGATGCATTTGAATTACGGTATTGGCCCCCCGATATTGAAAGTATCATGAACTGCCAGAAGAACAAACATATCTGTCTTATAAGAAGTGTAGACAGACAGCTCCTTAGAAGTGAGGATGGCAATACTTCATCATATGGAAAAGACATCATGCTTGGTTAATGGGGAGGATGAGCGAAAAGGAGGAATGGCTATAACAAGGTGGGTTGATGTAGCGAGTCTCAAACAATCATAGTTCAGTGGAAAAGTAACTGGTAGTGTTTCTTACTATTCTGCAGAAGGACCTGATGAGTTGGAACCTATTTGATGGCATGTGACAACAACTATTTCATAATGAACGGAAAGCAAATCTGCGGGACCTTTTTCAGGAGAGAAGCATTATTTGAATTATTCTGGACAGTAGTTACAGTAAATAAACCCAAGACAGTAGGACTGTTTCTATTTCGCAGGGCTATTCACTACATGAATACCTTTAAAAAGACAGAAAATTCAAGCAGTGCTTCTGCTCCAAAGAAGTGAACATGTATATCTATATATATATATATAGATATAGATATATATGTAGAAATTTCTGCTAAAAGCAGGAGAAACCCAGCAGAGCTGCATTGAAATTATAGCAGAAACCAGAAATAAATGATTTGAAAGTTTACTGTTACCAGATAATTTAACTTATTCTGAATTATCAGCCCCCTTCTTGCTTGATACAACTCATTTCTACTAAGTAAAATAAGGCAACTGAGACCTCCTCAGAGTCTAATTGTCACACCTGGTGGGCTTTTCAGCCTTTTAATGATTGAAGATTTACTGTTACTGACTGCCTTACAAGCCTCTTGTCTTCAACCTCAGTGAGACCCTGCTGGACTCTTTCCCCGACTTCATTATTCTTTTGTGAGCGGTTCCTTGCCTGTGGATGTGTTCTCTGGCCATTGTGGTTCTGTTTGCAATATAGATAATAGAAATATATGTATCCATATTTTCAGCATGTAAATAATACCCTTTCTTAAATCACAAAGAACATGGAAATTCTATTTCTAGTTTCCTCTGGACATTCTAGTCGTTAATGGAGAGGAGGTAATCATTAAATCTATGTTTACAGGACACTCACTACCTTTACTGGAAATCTTTTGACTCCTTAATCTTGATCAATTTATCAAAATTGTCACCAGATAACTAATTCCCACAAATTTATGATCTTTTTACTAACCAAATTTATGATAGTAGCACTTAATCTTCAACAGGAAAACTAAGAAAGGAAGTCTACAAAGTGGATTCCCAAACATTCTCTTAGAACACGTTGGAATCACGCCACAAAGTCTCAGGTGCCGAATGACAACTAACGTGTAAATCTCTTCCCAATTACTTGAAGTAATGAGTAGACTAATTAATATTAGTGCAACTGATTCATTTTAAACCTTTTGCAAGGGATTTATTTGCTACCATATCATAATATTATGTATTGCATTACATGATAAGTCATTTCAAAAGGTTAGTTTGCCTTGTGACTAGTTCATAAATATTAGCAAACAATTTGTCTCATGTAATGATCCATAAATAATTTGAGATTCATATATTCCCACATCCTTATGATCTGTTGTTTACCATAAATATTTGAATTCCTGGAAATTCATTTAATGCTACTGAAGGCCAAAACAATCTATTGTAGTTATTGCTGAGGAGCTCTGGCGGTGTAGGGGTTACGTGTAGAGTTGCCAATACTCTCCAGTGGAACACTGGGGGACTTTATTATGTTAATACTGTGGCAGGCTAGAAGGCTGCCCCACCCCATTCTCCTCCAGTTCCTCCCCTGTGTCAGTGCAATCAGATAAACACAACCTCCTATGCAATGGAGGGCCTCGGGAACATACAATGTGGCATGCAGAATTTCCGATCAAAATATCCCCTATGAGAATTGGTTTGAAAGAAGTTGGTCACTGCCTATGCACATGGTAACAATCATGGTATCCTCTCAGATAGTTAAGATGGTTAAAATGGTTAAATTCAAGTTTGAGCACAAGATAGTATCTCCACCTGTACAACTCTTGGCACAACTCCTCGTTCTGAGTCGTTGTCGTCTCTGTAACCTGTACTTTTACTTGGTTTTAGATCACAAGTCTACAAACTATATAAAGTTTACATAAAATAAAAATCATCTCCTATTTATCTTCCATAAACTATTTCCTTCACTGTCAGCCCATGTAACTCCTATTACTTTATTCACTCATGATCTACTTTCTAGAGGGATAGAATAATTTTTGCTTATGCATGTGTGTATGCTCCTTGCACATTCTTGAAAACTAACATATTTACTAAACAACACCTTGTTGAACAATGAACACACACACAAATATGTAAATTTACTTGTCCTATCATAAAGCTATAAGAACCATTTACCAGGCACTGAACACTGATGACAGTTGAATGGAGGGGCTATAGAAGGGAATCAAGACCATCATTCATGAGAAAAGCAAGATCTTTGACAAGAGAGGAAGGGATAAAAGGACCAAAGTGGATATCAGAAGGGATTCTAAACATGATCTTAATTGTACAGTAGTGAAGTAGAAGAAATCATGGAAGTGAAAGAGTGGAATCGAACATTTCAAAGGGAAACTCCGGAAGACAAAGTAAGTTATATAACAAAATGTGCACAGCCCTAGAGGTAGAAAACCCAAAAGGAAGAACACACTCAGCATATTAAAACTGAAAAAAACATTAAAAACATCCAAGATTTCAGTTGCAATGTGGAGATGTTGTATTAGCAAAATATTGACTGATTCCGGAAGCATCAAAAGAAGATGGAAAGAATGCAGTCTGTACCCCAAAAGGAATCGCTGACATTCCACCACCTCAGGAGTTAGTTTCAAAGCAAGAACCAATGGTGCTGAAGGAAGAAGTTCAAGCTGCACTGAAAGCCTTCGCCAAAAACATTGGTCTAAGAGTGGATGGAATACCAATTAAAATTTTGCAACAGGTGGATGAAATCCTAGAAGCACTCACTGGTCTATGTCAAGAATTTTTGAAGACAGCTACTTCATCAACAGTGTAATAGATCCATATTTGTACCCATTCCCCCAAAAAGGTAAAACCAAAAAGTGCTCAAATTATGGAACAATATCATGAATTTCACATGCAAATGAATTTTGCTGAAAATCATCCAACAGTGGTCAGAGTCGTAGCTTATTATTCTGCCAGTGGTTTAGACTGCATTCAGAAAAGCTCATGGAGCCAGGGACATCATTGCGAATGTCAGATGTATCTTGGTGAAAGAGGGAATACCAGAAAGATGTTACCTTGTGCTTCAGTGACTATGCTAAGGCTTTTGCCTGTGTGGCGCACAGCAAACTACGGACAGCCTTGTAGAGAATGAGAATTCCAGAACACTTGACTGTGCTCCCGGGGATCTTGTAGATGAGCCAAGTATTCGTCGTTAACAGAACAAGTAAATAGTGCATGGTGTAAAATCAGGAACAATGTGCATCAAAGCATTATCTGCTCACCAACATATATCAGAAGCAAATCACCTGAGAAGCTTGGTTATATGAAGAATATGGCATCAGGAATGGAAGAAGTCTTATTAATAACTTATGATATGCAAATGACACAACTTTTCTTCCTGAAAGTGAGGGGGACATGAACCACTTGCTAATGAAGATCAAGGATTGCAGCCTTCAGTAAGGATTATAACTCAATGTGAGGGAGACCCAAATCCTCACAACTAGACCAATAGGTAACATCATGTAAATGGGGAAAAATTGAAGCAGTCCAAATGTTGCCTTTCTTGTATCCACAATCATGGAAGCAATCAATTGATTAAAAGCCCTGTTGCTGTACAGGACCTTTTTAGTGTATTGAGAGGCAAGGATGTTGCTTTGAAAACATAAGGTGTGCTTGCCCAAGCATAGAATTTTTAATTGCCACATTAAATACGAAAGTTGGACTTTGAATAAGGAAGACCAAAGAAGAATAATTGCAAAAAGAAGCAAGGATGGCAAGACGTGGTTTTATATATTTTGAACACATTGTCCTGAGAGACAAATCCTTGAAGGATTTCATGATTGGTAAAGAAGAGGGGCAATGAAAGAGAGAAAGGCCTTCAATGAGATGGATTGATGCGGTGGATGCAACCATGGACGCAAGCACAGGAACAATTGTGAGGATGGATCAGGACCAGGCAGTGTTTCCTTCTATTGTGTATAGGGTTGCTACGGGTTGGAACTGATTCAATGGTGCCAAAGAACAGTAATGACAACAACTACAAGAACTGTGCTATAGGGTTTCCAGAACTATAGATCATTATGAAGGCAGGTTGCCACCTCTTCCTTTTTCAGAATGAGCATTTGGTTTGAAATATTGACTTTTATATTTTCCATAGTTTACTTAACCACTGTGCTACCAGGATTCCACAGAAATCATCTGTTGGGTTCTTGGCTATGCAATAAAATGACTGATTCTCTGCATGCTATTCCATGCTATATCAATTAAATCTGGGGTAACAGGTTTGAGTGAGAAGTTTGAATAGGAAGCTTTATGAAATGTGACACATCACCTCCAATGTCTGTGGGTATCTCAGCTATACAGAAGGAATTGTTTGGCAGTAATTGTCATATGAAATTCAAATCTTCACCTCATTGTTAATGTTGTTAAGTGTCCTCAAGAGTTGATTCCAAGTCTCAGTGGGCCTATGGGACGGAGTAGGACTGGCCCCCTCGGGTTGCTTTCCCAGGGTGCAACCTTCATGGAAGTGGACTACCACACCTTCCTCCCAGGGAGTGGCTGGTAAAACCTTTACTTTTCCTTCAGATTAGCAGCTGAACCCTTTTTAATCACTGCACCAGCCAAGGTTCCTTTCTAAATGAATGAAGAAATAAATAATCAAAACAAAACAAACCCTCACTGCCATTGAGTCAATTATGACTCATATTGTCCATTATAGGACAGGATAGAACTGTCCCTGTTGCTTTCCAAGACTGTAAATAGTTACAATAATTGGAAACATCTCATTTCTTCTAAGTCGTAGCAGGTGGTTTTGAACCAGTAACAAGCAACCCACATGACACTAGTGTTCTTTTGGAAATAACATAGACAATGCTAATTTACCCTGAGAGATTATGAAATCCCTTTGGTATTCCGCCCACCTCACCTTGGAGTATGTATCATCTCACACATATGTGTATGTAGATCACATGAAACCGCTCACTGGCAGCTATTTTAAGAGATGTTTCTTAAGTTTCAATTGCCTAGAGGACGTAGCCTGAGTCACAGAGGCCAGGTAGCATCTTGCTCACAAGAGTCTGACCAGGAAAAGAATGCGTCTCCCATTAGGGGTTTATAGAAGTAATGCTCAAGATATTTTACACCCAAATGGCATGTTTTTTTCCCTCCTGGTTTATCCCCAACAGAAGTGAAATCAACTCCACCGGGATAGCTCTAGCCCCCTAACTACCACTGGACTAGAGTTTCAAATAAGATTCATTGAGCATTCTTGGAGGAGTGTCTATAGGTTTGGGTGACCACAGAACAATGTTATGTGACAGAAACTGATTGGTATTTTCCCTCCCTCCCACAAATAAATAATTGGCCCCAGCTGAATTTAGGCTTCCTTTGAAGAAATTGTTTTAAAAGCTAAAAACTAAATTCACTGCCATTGAGTTGATGCTGACTCATAGCAACCCCAAAGGACACGGCAGAACTGCCTCTATGGGTTTCCGAGATTGTAAGTGTTTACAGGAATTAGAAAACCCCATCGCTTCTTCCCACAGCGTGGTTGGTGGTGTCGCATTGCTGACCTTGCAGACCTCAGGCTAACCGTTATGCTACCAGGACTCCTGAGGTGGTTGTTAAGACGTACAAATAAAGGAGTACTAGATGGGTCATAAATGTCCGGCTGGTAATTACCTGTTCGGGAGACTGGATTGGAAGATTCCATGACCTGAGAGCAGCTACTGCCTTTGCTTTTGTTGTTTATATTTATAGAAGTGGCTCATACAGTATTTTCCCTTGGGGTTTCAATAACTTCATTTATTAAAATCTTCCAATATGCAGATGACATCATCCTGCTTGCTAAAAGTGAGGACCTGAGGCACTTACTGAGGATGATCAATGATTTCAGCTTTCAACATGGATTTTAACATAATGTGAACAAAACCAAAGTTCTCACAACCGTACCCAAATCCTTATGACTGGACCTACACAATAGTGAATGGAGAAAAGACTGAAGTTGTCGAAGACTTCGTTTTTCTTGGGTTCACAATCAATGTTCATTAGAGGAAACATGGAGATCAAATAATAAATTGCATTGGGCAAGTCTACTGCACAACACCTGTTTAAAGTGTTGAAAAGTAAGGAAGAAGACTTATGGTAGTTGTGCCTAATTAATTCATGTTTTCAATCACTTCATATACATGCTAAAGTTGGACATTGATAAGGAAGACTGAAGAATTGATGTGTTTGAATTACAGTTTTGAGTAATATTGAAGAACTGCAGACTGCCAAAAAATCAAATATCTACTGTGGAAGAAGTATGTACAGAATGCCCTAAGCATTGAGGACGGTGAGGCTTTGAGTTAGTTAGTTTATTGTGCTAACCTGACCAATAAACACATGTGGGATTAATTGAAGGGCAGAGGGATAAATGGCTCAGTGAGCCTCGCCTTTCTAGTTCTCAGGTCTCTTGCTTTTGATAGTCAGACCAAGGTGCAGCTGCTTTAGCCGTTCGCAGCTTCAGCTTTCAAGGCTGACTTCCTGCAAGACATCCCCAAGGAGAAGCCACATGGACCTACCCCGATGCAGCCCTGGGTGCTGGAGCAACCAGGTGGAGACCCCTGCCAGCGCTGAGATGCTTACGCATTCACTGACTCGGCTTTCCTCCTGTAGTCGGTGTCATTGCATCTGCTTTATGAGATGGAGGAGGACTTTCTGGATTGGTCTTGGACATGTGGGTTAATGGGTTAAGTTGGACTTCTGGGCATGTAAAGCACTGGGTTGGGATGTTTTCTTGATGTGCACTTAACCTATATATAAAAATCTCTCTTATACATGAGTTTCTGTGGATTTGTTTCTCCATAGTACCCAGACTAATGCAGGCTTCATCTCTTATACTTTGTGCAGTTACAGAGAGAGAACAGTTCCTGGGACAGGGTGACCTGCTTGGTGTTCTGTTGGATTTTCTAAAGAAGCAAAACCAGGACACATATAAGTGTACGTATATAAGTAGAGAAGTTTATATTGAAAATGAAATGTAGAAAAACAGCCCGCTTTGCTTCAGGGAGAGACGAAAGCCCAATACAACACTTTGTGGGCCAGTTATGCATTGAATATCTTTCCAACTCATATGACTACTGATCCCAAGGGCCAAAGAAGCAGGAGTTAAGAGAGAGGTTTGATGAAGTATAGTGGGACCTGGTAGGGAATGGTGGGGATGCAAGACACCGTGGGACCGAACAGCACGGCCTGGGACCGAATGTGTGTCATGGTTGGAGAGGCAGCACACTATGCTCATTTGACATATCCATTCCAGGAAGTGCATCCTGGTGATGCCAGGGGGTATGACAGATGATGCAGTGTAGTGCTGTGAGACGGGTGGCACATCATGGTAATGCATGGTGGCTGGTCCAGGCAGTGCACTCGTTTAGGGTAAAAAGGAAAGGGCAATTGGGAGATCAAGATCAAGATAAGGTCTTCTTGTTCATAGACCACACACCCAAGGAGATGTCACAAGACTGCAACCTGATTAAGAGTCTGGACTCCATCATATTTTTCCATAGATGTGGGCACCCAAGAAACCCAGCCATTTCCATCCAGCCCTTGTCAACTTGATGTTATGCACAACTCTTTAAGGATACATAATGTCCAAAGACAACAATAAAATCGGGCTAGTGCCTAACATCATATAATAAACACACATACAAACAAAGGTTTAGGCTGGCTTTCTTCCAGCCTCCCCTTTACTCAAGGGTGTGATGGTCTGTAAACTGGCACACATTTGGAAATTGATTGTGGAACTGTGCCTGCGCTAGGCAGGGTTCTCTAAAGAGACAAAACCACGACACTTATATGATGATAGATAGATAGATAGATAGATAGATAGATAGATAGATAGATAGATAGATTTATACAGCAAGAAGGAATATAACAGCTAATTAGTGCACACAGCAGTACAGAAAGCTCAGTTCAACTCACTTTTGTGGACGTTAATACACTGGAAGTCTTTCAGTGTCAAGGTCAAGGAAGCAGACAGCAGGGTGGGTCAGCAGCAGTCAGGAAGGAGTTCAGGAGCTTAGCGAAGCAGCCCCCATGGGATCTGGAACTCCAGCACTGCAGCACTGCGACAGGATCCACCAGCCTCCAGCTCAAGCAATGGATGCACCAGCAGCCAAGCAGCTCTCCAAGGAGCCTCCAGTTCCAGTGACAGGATCCACTGGTTGGCTTGGCCCACCGGTGGTGTCGCACACAGATTGAGGCAGAGAACTAACTAAAGCAGCAGCATGCTGGTCCAATCACCAGGGAGCAAGCGAGAGATGGGATGCCGGCTGTCTTTATTTATTTTGGTTGTCCTCCAATCAAGCTGTGATCTGATTAAACTCTGCCTAGTTTATTGGCCTAGTTGGCGCATAGGGACTCTATTCTGTGATTTGGCTCGACTGCTGGTCACTGGGTCTAGAGTTCTTCCACGTGTATGTTTATTTAGTAGGGTTCCATCTACTTCCCTGTGGGGAATACCTTACCTAAGTAGTCAGTGCTGTAAGCTCACTGGGGTCAGGTTACCACTGATTACCACTTAGACTCTGATGTTCATTACAGTGACCATGACCAGCTTGTCTCTGATTAAGTGTTTCCACTTGGCCCCTACCCTCTTGGAACCCAATTATCCCCGTTGTAGGCAAGAGTCATAATTCACTTTGGGCCTTTCTCACTGTCAAGTCTGGAAGACACAAATTAGCAATCTCAGCAGTGTTCAGAAATACTGGGGTCCCCTTCACAAATGTATTCCTTATGATTTTGGTGAAAAGCCTCTCCTCAGTGGACTCTATTTGTGGATCTATAGGCTTATTCTTATAAAGACACTCTAATATGCATACCTGTCTCCCTAAGCCTTGGGATACCTTTTTCTACAGTGTAGCAAGGTTGATCAGGTACTTCAAGTTAGCTAAATCCATCTCACAGCACATCAGACAGTGAACCAGCCAAGTAAATTATTGAATCCTCTCTTAATATCTCAAGCTGAAACTCTGAGTAAAGAATCTGTGTTTATTGGGCTCACATCAATAAACTCAAATTGATCTAAGCTCATATTTCTTGTACATGCATTCCCCACCCTTAGTAAACTTTCCCACACATATTCCCTGGGTTTCTCTCTGTACATGTTAGCAAACCCCAGTAGCTATTTATGAATATAATGCACTTCTTCCTGGTTTACCATCAGTAACTCACCTTTAAGAAACCTCTGAGACTTAATTCTTATTATAGGCCTAGAATAGTGGTTCTCAACCAGTGGGTCATGACCACTTTGGCGGGTCAAACAATCCTTTCACAAGGGTCTCCAGATTCGTAGCAGTAGCAAAATTGCAGTTATGAGGTAGCAATGAAATTAATTTTATGCTTGGAGGTCACCACAACATGAGGATATGTATGAAAGGGTCACAGTATTAGGAAGGTTGAGGACCACTGGTCTGGAAGAACTAGTGGATGGTGAGAATGTTTCCTGGGGACTTTGAATCAATACCTTATAAGGCATGTGCCCAATGACACTGCCCAATGAGTCACTGAAGCACCCACAGTTATGTTAGTTCTCCTATGGGTGAGTTGTTTTGTTAGTTCTCCTTATGTGTGCGTGGATTTATCTCCTTATGTGGGAGGGGTGGGGCTGTTGACTGAGGTGGTTCAATAGAATCTAGGGGCTCAATAGCTCCATTTTCTTGATCATAAGCCCACATATCTTATGTGTTAGGTTCTGATTCTTCCCAACGAATGCCTTTAATATCAGCTACTGTTCTAGGCTTAGAAATCAGTTATCGCTACAGTTCAGCTACTTTTATGATAAGACATTGGATATGATTTTCAGAATATCAGCTCTGTTACTAGAAGAGAGAAAGT
The DNA here is from genome assembly GCF_050624435.1 of Tenrec ecaudatus. Classification (NCBI taxonomy): domain Eukaryota; kingdom Metazoa; phylum Chordata; class Mammalia; order Afrosoricida; family Tenrecidae; genus Tenrec; species Tenrec ecaudatus. Next base: position 54,273,642 of record NC_134540.1, read on the forward strand.
TTTCTCCCATGGAACAAGCAGACGCGCAGCACTTGAGCGCCCCCTTCCAAAGTTCTGAGTTTATTTACCTTGATCACATGTTCTAGTATAAACGTACCAGTCAACCAGGTCCCCTGTATTTCTCATGCTAACAAAATGGATGAAATATGTCAAACACACGATCACCCAGAGCCACACCTCTCACCAACATGCCATCTATTGGTGGTGATTTTTCAGATATTATCTTTTCACCTCACTGTGGATTAGTAGCATCCTCTTTAATAATACGGCAGTCTTATCTATACTCGCAAGTGCACAAGTAGCATTCTCAGTCCCTTTATGTCTAATCTGGCTTGAGAACCAAATTAGAAAGGTCATATTTAGTAGTCTGTTTCTCCAGAAAAGCAAAACGAGGACATTTATAAATTGATAGAAGTATATAAATGTATATTGAAAAATGAATGTTATTATAGCAAAGGAGCCCATCTAGCTACACAGAGCGAGAAAGAGCCCAGACCAACTCACTTTTGTGGGTCAGAGGATATGCTAACGATCTTCCCAACTCTTAAGGTCATAGGGCCCAAGAGCCACAGAAGCAGAAGGCGCAAGGGCCAGGTGTGGCGACGTGCAGTGGGCCCTGAGAGGGAAGTATGGCGGGGCACACACAGTAGAACCTCGCCATGTGGCAGTCCGTGGTGGTGCACCAAGACAATGTAGGGCAGCCAGATAAGGCAGTGCCCTTCGTCCTGGCAAGAAGGGAATAAAAAAAGGTCTCCCGGCCTCCACAAGGTCTTTTTATGTAGAGGCCACACACCCCCAGGCGAAATCACCCGGCTTCCACCTGACTGATGAAATAGACTCTATGACGTCTTCTTACAGCTGCCACATGGGCACAGGAAATAATTGGAAGAGGAGCCACAAAAGAAAGAGCTTTGACCAAGTGGATTGCTGGAGGAGCTGGATGAATGGCTCCAACATCAAACGGCGGTGAGGTTGGCGCATCCTGGGCAAGGTTGGTCTGTTGCATGTAGGGTCGATGTGAGGTGGACCTGACCTGAGGGCACCCCTTAAGCACAATAAGCTTCGCTCAGCCTAATGATTTCCATGTCCATCTATGTTATGAGGAACTTCTTAGTTTCACTACCGTGTTTCAGAGATGCATATTATTTCTTGTGTATAGTTACCAGAATTTTGTTGTTTTCTCCTGATGGGCATTTGGGCAGTTGCCAGCTTCTAGCTATTTTGAACAGTGCTGTGTTGTACACGGAAGAGCATGCACCTGTTCATGCTGTGTCTCATTTCCTCGGTCCTCTAAAGGTGCACATCATTCTTCATAGGCTACACCACAAGGATCCAACTTGGAAACCCCAGTAAGGGAACAAGCCTTTACCCCAAACACATGTGTAGCAGATTAAAGGAACTGAAAAAGTCACTTGGATTTAAGAGTGAAACACCCTCGTGTGAGAGAAAGCAAATGGCTTCTACCCCAAGGTTGTGGATTTTGAAGCCATTGCTTTCAAATCTCTTGTTTTGAGGGTGCCTAATAATTGGCAATTTATGACTATTATGTATTTGTTATTTCCATACCCTGTTTTATTACCTGAACATATCAATTGAGAGTTAATACATATATCACATCCTTCCATTGTTCAATCACGTCGAGCAATGTTGTTCAATTGGTACCACAATTAGTTTCCAAGCATTCTTTCTCTTTCGGACTCCTTGACATCATCTTCCTTTAACATCCCCTCCCCACTGTACACCTCACCCCCCAAAACTGTTGTTCTACTTTCTGTCCCCGCAAGTTCATCAATCCTGCATTTCATTTACCCCCAAACCGAAAGACAATAACACAACTTCAAGAGGGTGACCCACAATGAGAAAACACCTCTGAGATAAACCCCGATTTGAAGAAACAAAAACAAAAGCAAACAAAAATATAGACAATGTTGAAAACCAGATCAGGTCCAGGGTCCATCAGAAGAGGGGAAACAACTGACAACGTTGCAATTGTTCAAGTATATCTCTTTGACCTTCTATTACCATCTCTCCAGCATCATCTGCCTAGTTAATATTCCCCTCCCACTCCTGAATTATATTTAGAGGGAGATCACCGGCCTTATTTCCGGTGTAATTCCTGCAAAAGTATCTTGGGCTTCCACTAGCATCCACAACCTTCTGCAAACCAGATTTTCACAATTTAGGTTCGGATACTACTTCCTCCTTTGATCCCGGGTTACGTGATTGACAATCCTTTGATTACTGAGCATGATGTGCTCCTTCCACGTGTACTCAGTTACATCTCACTTAGAGGACTGCTTGTTAGGAGACAAGCCTGCAAGAAACCAGACGCTACTTTATCCATTACCCAGGCACCATCTAATTTCTTTGCCTCATTTTGCTACAGCACCCCAATCTTGTGTGTTCCCTTCTTGAGAGCGAGCATCGAGCAAGGCCATGATGTAAGAACTAATTGTTCTTAAGTTGGAGCTAGGATATAGCGTGAGCCCCAAACCTATTCCTGGATATGTTTATTCCTTTGTTTGTTTTATTTGCCTTTGGCTCCTTTTCAAGACCTCCTTGCTCGTTTATGGTAGAGAGTCTGATTGATCATCCTCTGGGGTATAGTGATCTTCCATTCATTTTGTCTTTGGTTAGCCCCTGGTACCAAGTTTTAAAAGCCCTGTTGAGAGAGGGATATTAGGCCAATGTAGGCTAAATCCATATCACAGTACCTGAATTAATCACTTGTACAGAATCAATACTTTCATAGCTGGATGCTATTTACACAAACCATGGGGGTTAATTGTCAGGGAAGTTTACAATAATAATCACTCAGAATGTCCTCACAGATTTGCCAGAATAATAGATATCTCCACACAACACATAGGGCCTTGCTGTAGCAAGACCTTGTTTGTCTGCCTACCAACAGTTGAACAGTCCTGGGACAGCTGTCTTCTGCTTCCTCTGATACCATGTATTTTCTGACTTAAGTCCTCGGGTTACAGGTGTGTCTGAGGTAGAGCCCAGTTCACCCAGTGGATTTCCACATGAGATCTCACTGATGCAGCCTCTGGAGCATTCTCTGCGCCTTGACGATCCAGGACTCTGTGTTTGTTAGTTTTTTATATATCTTCATCCATCAGGCAAAATTTCTGCCTTAGTGAATGAGTGTTCATGAAAAAAAGTTGCCCTATCTCCCACACTCATTGTTTGCTTTAATGTCTGATACCTTAAAATTTTAATCAGTATAAATTAACAATCCATGTGTTTTACTATACAAAGCTGTCCAATATATGCATGCTTTCCTGTTTTCAACAGTGTTTTAAGTTCAGTACTCTTAACTGAATTAAGGATTCTATTCATAGAATTACTCTATGCCTATGCCAAGAAAATTACAAGGCTATTTCTATGGTGGACCAGAGACATAAGAAAGCCACAGATATATGAAGGGACTTTGAACTCACACTTAATTAGAAATGCTAATCTATGAACAACTAACTCTCATAATGTGACCCTGCTCAATATTTACCCTCATGAAAAGATCCCTGAAGGTATGTATGCTATAGCAAAATGTGATCAAGAAATTAGAGGGTACCCAGATATCAGAAAAATTAGCATATGAGGTCTTAAAAACTTGTATTAAAACGATTAGCTCTTTAAGTGAGAGATGCAAGCTAAATCCACACAGAAATAGTACACTAACTAGTGTGACCAAAGAATTATTAAAAATAAAATCCAAGATCAAAGTGGGAGATTAGGTCAGGGTTTAAATTCTAAGTTTAAATTGCAGAACGTTATGGATCACCATGAAAGTCCCAAATCCATTTACAGCAGTCACGGTGTCACCCCATCTTGTGGAGGGGCTTCCTGTTTCCACTGCCACTCTGCCTTACCGAGCTTGATGTCTTTTTCCGGGGACTGGTGCATCCTGGTAACATGTCCATTACATGAGATGAAATCTCACTGTCCTTACTTCTAAGGAGCATTCTGGTTGTACTTCCTTTAAGACAGGTATTTTTACTCTTTGGGCTGGTCATGGTACCTTTAGTATTGCACCAGCACTATACATCAAATGCATAGCTCCCTCTTCAGTCTGTTTTCCACAATATCCAACATTCACATGCATTTGAGGTGAGTGAAAATACTGTGACTTGGGTCAAACACACCATTGTCCCCAAAGTAAACATCTTTGTTTTCAACACTTTAAAGAAGTCTTCTGCAGCAGATCCACCCAATGTAATGTTTCCTTTGCTCTCTTGACTACTGCTTCCATGAGCATTGACTATGGATTCAAGAAAAATAAAATTCTTGATAATTTCAATCTTTTCTCTATTTGTTATTATGTTACCCATTTGCCCTGTTGTGAAGATTTTGGTTTCCTTTACATTGAATTGTAATCCATAATTAAGACCCTTCATCATCAGCAAGTGCTTCATGGTCATGTGACCTGCTGATTGCTAACAAGAGGGTTGTTAATAAGCCTTTCTCCAATCCTGACACAAAATCCTTTGTCATAGAACTCAGCCTCTCTGATTATTTGTTTAGCACACAGGTTGAATAAGCATGTTGAAATAATATAATCCTGATACATAAATTTAATAACTTTAAATCATGCAGTAGTTCCTTGAATTCTGCACATATAAAGATTTAACATGTTAATGTTTGTTTTAGTTATTTTGTCCCTTTTAACTAATTTTCAACTTATTCTAGTTTTTATTACATTTTGCTTTTCTTTTGGATTGAGGTTCTTTTGTTGTAGAGGCTGAATTGTTTTACTTGATTGATGTTCTTTATGTGAACCTCAGGAGAGGCACATCTATGTAAACAGCAGCTAGATTAATAATGTGTTAGCATTAGGAAACAGGAGGGGAGGGGAGAATGGGGAGACGATAAAAATGAATACAAGAATGAGTTCAATGTTCTGCAACTGGTTGCAGTCATGAATGCACAACTCTAATATTATTAAACATTGAATTATATGATACATGAATGATATATCAATAACACTATTAAAATTTTAAATGAAGTTAATTATACAAATAGAGCCTAAAAGGGGAGAGAAATGATTCATGACAAAATAATGAAATGACTGATTTTCAGTGATGTTATCTAATGGTTTCCATTAAACCTGGTGATGATGGATGAGTTAATGATTGCTACTGTATGGTGCCATGGGGGGGGGGTCTTTGCAGACAGATAGAGACCCTAAGTAGAACAGAATGAAACAGCACCTGGTCTTGCTCTGCGGTCACAATTGTTGGTAGGTCTGAGCACATGCTTGCAGCCAGTATCAATCAATTTAGTGCAAGGTCCCCTTTTTGCCATCCCTCTATTTTACCAAGAGTGATCATCGTTTTCCCATTTTGGGGGTCTCCTGATAACACATCCAAAGTATGTGAGACAAAATATCGCTATCCTTGCCTTTGTAAAGCATTCTGTCCGTACTTCTTTCAAAATATATTTGTTTGTTCTTTGGCAGTCGATGGTACTTTTCAGTATTCTTTGCCGGGACCATAATTCAAACACATCGATTCTTCCTCAGTTTTCCTTACTCAATGTCCAACTTTCATATGTATATGGGGCAATTGAAAATACCATGACTGGAATAAGACATACCTTAGTCCGCAAAAGAATATCCTTGCTTTTCAACACTTCAAAGAGCTCTTACATGGCTGATTTACCCAATGCATTGTTTGCTCTCTTGTCCGCTGATTCTATGAGCATTGGTTGTGGAGGCATGCAAAATGAAATTCTTGGCAAATTTAATCTTTTCTCAATATATAATGATGTAACCTAGTGGTTCAGTTGTATTTGGGTTTTCTTCATATTGAATTATAATCCAAAACCGAAAGTTGAAATCCTTGATCATTAGCAAGTCCTTTAAAGTCCTCTTAACTTGCAGCAAACAAAGTTGTATTATCTGCAAGTTGTTACCAAACTTCCCTCCAATCTTGATGCCGCATTCCTCTCATATAATCTAGCTACTCTGATGATTTGGTCAGCATTCCAATTGAAAAAGTATGGTGAGAGGATACATCCCTGACACACACTTCTCCTGACTTTAAACCAGGTAGTCCTGTTCACCCAGCTGCCTCTTAATTCATGTACAATTTCAGCATTAGCACAGTGAAATAGTTTACATGTTTAATAAAACACAAGTAAACATCTTTTGGGTATTCTTTGTTTTCATCCAAGATTCATCTGACATCAGCAATGATATATCTTGTTCCTCCTCTTCTGGATCCAACCTGAATTTTTGGGAGCTTCCACCAATGTACTGCTACAACCTTTTTTGGATGATCTTCAGCAAAATTTTACTTGTATGTGATATTATTTTATAATTTGCACATTCTTTGGGGGCATATTTATTTGGAATGGGTACACGTTGTATCTTTCAGTCAATTGGCCAGGCAACTGTCTTCCAAATCTCCTGGCATAGGCCAGTGAGGGCTTCCGTTAATCTATTAGTTTGTTGAAATATTACCATGGGCAACTGATCAGTCCTGGAGCCTTGATTTTGGCTTTTGCACTCGTGTTTCTACTGCAGCTAGAACTTCTTCCTTCAGTACAATTTGTTCTTGCTCATATGGCACCTCTTGAGATGATTGAATGTCATCTAATTCCAGTTTGCACACTTAATCTATGTGTTCTTTCTGTCTTCTTTGATGTCTCCTGCATTATTCAATATTTTGCCCATAGCATTTTAAGACTTTAGTTGTTTTCATGAATTCTTTTAGTTTGAGATATGTTGAGCATTTTCTCCCTATCTGCTTTTCTAACTTTGTGTCTTTTCAGATTTCATTAAAATATTTCATTTTGTCTTTTCACCTACCTTTTGATAGTTTTTGTTCAGCTCTTGATGTCATTGTTTCTTCCATTTTACTTTGCAAGCTACAATATAAGCAAGTTTTAGAATCTCTGTTGACATCCACTGTTATCTCTTTGTACTTTTCAATATTGTTTGTTTTCTTCATGTATGATGCTCTTGATGCTATTCCACTGCTCGTTAAGTCCTTGCCATTTTTGTTCAGTGCATCACACCTCTTGAGGTGTTCTCCAAATTCAGATGGGATATCCTCAAAATCATAGCTTGGCTTTTGTGGACTTGTTTTAATTTTTTTTTCAGCTTCAACATGAACTTAATATTAGCAACTGATGCACAGCTGGTGCCTGGCCTGGTTTTAGTTGCTGATATTGAGCTTCTTCAACTTTCCATCGATGTAATCAATTTGATTTCTGTGTAGTCCATCTAGAGAAGTTCGGGTGTGTAGTTACCATTTGTGTTGATGAGCAAAGGTTTTTGCCATGAAGGAGTCAGTAATTTTACAAGATTCTATCATGCTATGGATAGCTATGTTTCTATCACCACAGCCATACTTTCCAATGGCTATTCCTTCCTCTTTGTTTTTAATGTTTGTGTTACAATTCCCATTAATTTTCTATGCATCTTGATTGCATGTGCATCAATTTCAGACTGAATATGTTGGTAGAATTCTTCAATTTTTGCATCACTACCTTCAGCAGTTGGTGCATATATGTGAATAATAATTGTATTGCCTACATTTCCTTGTATCTAGATAGATATCATCCTATCATAGGCAGCATTGTACTTTAAGATAGAATTTGAAATACCCTTTCTGACAATGAATTGATGCCTTTCCTCTTGAACCTGTCACTCCTGACATAGTAAATCATATGATTATCTGATTCAAAATGTCCAATAGCCTATTTCGCTCACTAATGCCCAGAATAATCATCTTTATGCATTCCATTTTATTTTTGACACTTTCCAATATTCCTTGATTCATTATCTGAGGTGGCTGAAGAGGGTTTCAGTGTCTTGTGACACATCCCTTCTAATGTCTATGTGTATGGCAGCTATATAGAAGGAGCTATATACCAGGAGTTTATGAGTATTTTAATATTCAATTAACCTTAATCTCATTATTTGTTATTGTTAATACAAGTTATTAAGATGGTTCTGTCTCATAGGGACCCTATGTACAACAAGAAAAATCAGCATTGCCTTTGGTCATCCTCACAATCCTTCCTACATTTGAGTGTATTGTTGTAGGCACTCTTTCAATCAGGCTCATTGAGGACCTTCTTTGTTTTGCTTTTCCATGTTTATGAAATATCTTGGCTTTCTCCTTAGACTTTTCTATCCTTTGAAAGTTAAAAAAATCTCATCAACTTGATTGAATGGGGTGGAGTCAGGCCTGTCCATCAGAACATAGCCAATGATACCTCTGTGTGGCTATGGTCTTCTCCTAAGGATGTTGACAACTCTGGTCTTTCTCCCTAGAGGTGGGAAACACAGTCTCTGCTTCACATTCCTGATGACAAGCTAGATGGAGCTACCCTGATGGAGCTAGAGCCCTGGAACTCTAGGAGTCATGTGGAGACCAACACCAGGGCTCAGATGCTTCTACCACCACTGGATCCAAAAGACTTTCCACCCACTGCCCTGTGATTTTCCTACATTTGGTGTCATTGCATATGTTGTGTGAGTCTGAAGAGGAATTTGTAAACTGTTATCAGACATAATATCAGACTTATGAATTTTATCTGGACTAGGCTGGGATGTTTTCTCAATATACAATTACACTTTTACATAAGACTCTTTCTTACACATATATGAGTGTTTATGAATTTGTTTCTCTCATCAATCCAGACTAACATACATCCTGAAATCAAGCTTAAAGTAAATGAGATGAAGCCTTGCCTTTCTCTATTTTTTAAAATAATTGTACAGGGGGCTCTTACAGCTCTTATCACAATCCGTCCATACATACATTGGGTCAAGCACATTTGTACGTATGTTGCCATCATTTTCAAAATCTTTCTCTAATCTAAGGATCATCCTGCCTATACTTTTCAAAAGACAGAATTATTCCTTCTGACACAATGAGGTATATTCGATCCTCTTCACCAATGCCAAAATTCAAAGGCGTCAATTATTTTTCAGTCTTCCTTATTTGTTCTTCAGCTTTCACATCAATATGAAGTAATTGACAATATTATAAGTTGGGTCAGACACACTTTAGTCCTCAATGCGACATATGTGCTTTTTAATACTTTATATTTCATTGCTTCTTTCCAAATTAAGTTTTATTTCAATCTCTTGGAATTAAGTTAATTTTTGTAGCCTCAGAGGAAAATCTGCTCATTGTTTGGTTAGAAAACATGGAGCATGTTTGAGCCTTTGTTGATCATCTCAACCTATCGCAAAAACTATGTCATGCTCAGACCGCCTTCAATTTCCTCCTTCTGATTTGATTAGGGTTCAGTTATATTGTACATTTTATGTTTCATGAGTCTCCCAAATAATAAAATAACCCTGAGGTACTGAAAATTTCATTAGTTCCACATTCAAATGCATGGTAGCAATATTATTTTCAAAAGGTACATTTTCACTCTAAGAGAAATATCAAGTGGATGTGTGAAAATCAATCCCCTGGTTCATTAATTAGTGAGGGATTCACTAATGTCTGCTTAAATTTTGATGGATTTAAACAATATTTAAGTAACTATGTTATTTATAGTCAAGTTGACGAAGAACTTTTAAGCTAAGATAGCAGAGTTTTAGAAAATCCTTCTCTGCCCACCGTGCCATAAATGGTGGCATTGCCTGTCCCACTTGACAAACCAGAGCTCGATCTGCTACCAGACAAACTGCATAAGTTAATCGGGAACTTCAATGAGCATTAACTATGATTAACTAAGTCCATTCTCCTACGCAATGACACTGTTTCTTTGCACTAGCATATTGAAAGGAGATGTTGTCCTCTCTACACTTTGGGTACCTACAAATTAAAATTTTGGGATGTAGATAAATAAAGTGAAAATGATTCAAGAGTCAAGTTTAAGACACAGAATCAGAGTAAAGTTCCTTCCATTATTTTGCTCTCACAATATTTACAGGCGCATTCCCCTCAACTGTGTATCTATCCTTCAAGCTCATGTCTTGCTGTTCAGTGGTTCCTTGCCTGGCCTTTATTTCTCCTTCTCAACCCATTTTCATTAAGTATTGTGTACACATAAAATGCTGAGCAGATGACAATGTGATTGTGCACGACATTTGATGAACTAAGCAGATACTACACAGAACATTTTGGAGTACACGCCCGTGTGTGTGTGTGTGTGTGTGTGTGTGTGTGCAGTTGGATTACTGAATAACTGAAAGAAATCAGCAGATAAGATTCAAATTGTCATATGTCATGCTTACCACATAGTTTTTATTGTAGTGTAGGGAGTTTCTCGTCAAATTAGAAGCTGGTGTGAAATGGATAGCTATGACAATGCTAAAGAGGCAATGAATGGACAGGGCATTTTAGATAGATTGTGAAGGATGAGAGCAACTTACTAACAGCTAATTCTTTTGTAGTAACATGTCTATAAATGTGCATACTAAAAAGTGGGAAGTATGGTTAAATGTGATTTTTTTCAGGGCCCAAAACAGTAATCTGCTGTAACACTTGTCTTTGAGAGTCATGATACTACACTGATGAATCTGTGATAAACAAGGCTTGGAAGCATAATTCTATATTTGGTTTCTGTAGACACTCATGCATGATGAACAGAAGGTAGCTTTGAGTTGAACTCCAAGTGCAAAGACAGTGCATTCTTTTCTCTGAGAGCTCAAGCAGCACAGTGCTATTCTACTGCTCTGTATTTATGAGTCTTTCTCATGATTGCTTTTCATTTTAAGGAATTAATAAAAGCAATGTTTGAGTCATTTCTGACTTATGGTAACCCAAGTGGGAAGAGTAGAACTGTCCCAAAGCATCTCCAAAATTTCAAATCTTTATGAAAACAGACTGCTACATCTCTCTCCCATGACTGGTGTATTCGGCCTGCTGATTTTTAGTTAGCAAGTGAGCAGTTAACTAGGACTCCACCAAGACTGGTTAACAAACACAGATTTCTGGGCTTCTACCTCAGTGGTTTTTGTTTATTTGTTTATTTGTTTATTTTTTGTATCAAGTTGGAGGTTGAAGTCCGAGGACTTGTATTTCTGATATATTCCCAGGTGATTCCAATATTCCTGATTTGGATACTGCATTCTGAGGAATACTGGCTTGAAATATGCCTCAAAACAATATCAGATTAGGGTTGATCACATTCCATCACATCCTGAGATATGACTGCATTATTGCATATTGCCAAACCATGTGAATCATGGCCCAGCCAATCCATTGCATATATATATGAAGGGGTACCTTTGTTAAACTAATGCTCTATTTTTATGTGATGGGATAGTGCATCTGGAGTTCCTTCCACCAGGTCAGACTGTTAATCAAGCTTTATTTTTAGAGGTTCTGAAAAGATTGCAAAAAAGTGTGTAGGAAAAAAAAGGCCTGATTTGTGGCAGATGGGGGACTGGTTTTGCCACCACAATATACCTGCTCACGTAACCATCTCAGTTCTCCAGTTTTGGGCAAAAACAGCATGTCTCTCTTGTGCCATACACCTTACTCACCTGACCTCTCTTGGAGCAACTTCTTTTTGTTTCCATGAATGAAAAGGAACGTGAAAGGACATAGAAGAGGTGAACAAAAATACAGGGGAGGTGCTGTCAGTCATCCAAACAGAGGAGTTTGAAAAAATGTTTACAAGAATGGGATTGCAGAATTGAAAAATGCATTAAGAGTAATGGAGAGTGCTTTGAAGGTGATAAGGTTGTTTTGTAAAGAAAATTAATACATAGCTTTGGAAAAAAATTCCAATTTGGGGGGTACCCCTGTGCATGTCATTATTATGATCAAAACAGGAAATGATCCCCCCAAAATTGCTAACAACACAAAAACCATTTTCTCTTAAGCAACTGACTCTTTTGCTTAGTTCTTGGGTGAATCTCTTAACTACACTCATGGTTATTAAAAAAAAGATCCAGTCCATTAACAAATTGAATTACATATTTAATTAAAACTTTTCATGTAGTAATTAATCATTGGACTGAAGGTTGGAAATTCAAACCCACTATTTGCTCATTTGGAGAAAAACCAGACTTTCTACTACCATTAATGGTAACAGTCTTGGAAATTCACAGGAAAAGTTCTACCCCACCCTATGGGGTCACTATGAGTCAATATCAACTCAACAACAGTGAGTGTGTGAGCAAGCCCACAACTCTCTTATGTCTGATCGCAGGTGGAAGTGTAGGATGGTAGTTGCTTGTCATTTTGTCTTCAGTAGTTTTCTTCCTGATAACCTGCTGTGCGGGAATTAGGTGAGAACTGAGGTATATCTCGGTGTGTGCAGGGTGTGTTATCTGAACCCCTTCATTGCTGATTGGGATGTCATATGAGCAATGGCACATATGTAATAGAAAAAGTTGCGGGTTTTTTTCTTCCATTTTTCTTACCCTGGCTGTTCTCTCTGAGGTGTCATTGTTCTAAATGTTGGTGGAGCTACTGTCGGAGTGGTTCTATCTGGGGTTTCAGTTCCATGCTATGCCTTGGAACACATTCTTCCAGAACTCAGTGTATCTTCAGGCTCACTCATCCACTCCGATAAGCATGACTTCCTGTTTCCCCCTGAGTCAACAGAGCCAACTGCAAGGGAAGTTTCCACAGTTCTTTGTGTTTTCTTGCGTGATACCAGTGAGGATACCTTCTTGCGTCCTCGTGATACCAGTGAGGATACCTTCTTGCGTCCTCGTGATACCAGTGAGGATACCTTCTTGCGTCCTCCTTGTAATTTCTTAGGGTTCAAGCTAAGAGATGAATCTTTAATTCTCCTTAAGCAAACGTCTTGACATCCGTGGTTAGTAAAAATTATTAATGTGCTTTCAAATTCACCCACAGGCATCTAGATGAAAGGCCTGGTCATCAACTTCCAAAATTGAGTAGTTGAACATCTCATGGAGCAGAGTTTACCTCTTTCACACGTAGGGGCACCATAAATTAACGTTGACTCTATGTCAGGGGTCCTCAATACGTCGATCATGATCTACTAGTTGATTGCAATTCTAGTATGGGTACATAGCATGGCATTAAAAAAATAGACCTAAGCCTATTATCAATCCTGTCACTTAACTGATATACAGTGCAGCCAATTAGATGCAATCTTAGGTGTCAAACGCATGCGCAAACAACGGCTGCTAGGTACAGCAAAACTTACAAACTAAATTATCGCCAATTTTTAGACCTTGTTTTTTTTTTTCTCTTAAACGCAAGAACTGACATTAAAATGAGTGTGGAGCTGGACCAAGTAAGAAGACAAAATGTATCACTTTCATACAGAATGGGGTGGTGTGGTGGTGGTGGTGCGGATTGACACTATGAGCCGACATTCAGCTGAAGTTCAGAGCGCAGGAACAGTTCTGGAACTTACTCGCAGAGGGAAAAGTACCCAAACATGAGAAAATGTGCTACCTCCTTGACTGCATTATTCAGCTTGGTTTATTTATGTGAGTCAGCCCTTTCCTACATGAAGATCATTAAGTCCAAGTACCGTTCCACCATGATTGAGGATCGTTTGGAAGTGCTCTTGAGGCTGGGTGTCAGCAGCTACTGTCCGGACTATGCATCCCTGACTCATTCCATTCAGTGCAAGTCATCAGAGGAAACTCAGGTCATGACAAAAAATATACATAGTTAATTGTGTTGTGTTGTGAAATATAGACTCATGCGGACGTGCAAGGCACATAAACATACATTGTACATATAAAGAATTCTCAATGCACTTATGGAGAAATGTAATAAATAAATAGGTTTTGCATTTTTGTAGTTGGCAGATCATTTTGACTTGATCATTTTATAATTAGCTCACATGCTGAAAAAGTGTGAGCACCCTGCTCTTGGATGTATTAATATTGTTCTCATTTACACAAGTCATAAATCTCATTTAATGAATTGACACTTATTTATTAGGAGACCTTGTGCATCATTAGAACAAGAAGTCATTTTGAATATTACCATTACTGTCCGCTTCACTAATTTCCTAGATTTTAGATAATTTTGTGCAGGGTTTTAGGGATTTGGCCATGGTGGAACAGTGGATTAAGCTCTGGGCTGATTAATTGCAAATCACTCTGCTAAAGGATGAGACTGTCTGCTTCCATAGCATTTACATCCTAGGAAACCTTACAGAGGGTTGCTACAAGTTGTAATTACCTTGATCGCAGTGGATTTGGGAGATTTTAGGCTTTATTTGGTATACAGAGTCCATTTTGTAAGAAACCTCCAATTTAGAGAATCAACTATAACACACAAACAATGCTAAATAACAATATAAAATTAATAAAAATGTAGGACAATAGCAAAATTGTTCCACAAACTGGCATCCGACTAAGCACCCAATGAAAAATACATGCATATAAGCCGATTTTTTCACTTAAATTTGCCATGTATAAATGTATAACCTTCAATAACAGAAATGACTGTCACTGATTTGTGATGCAATAAAAAAAGGAGGAAAATACAAAGCTTTTCTACCATTTCCAAATTTGGAAGACTCCATGTATTTATCTGATATACAAGTGCCACGAATTTCTTGCAACGGGCACATACAGACCATAACTCTAGCTTCAAAGGGTAACTATTTACAACTAAATTAAAGCCAGTGTCAGCAGCTACCACATATAAAGTAAAAGAGCATTATATTGCATCATTTGCTTGTCCACTTTTGAAGAAATCGCATTAATATTGGGGTTGATATTTCAAATTTTATGTTTACACTGTCTACAGTTAAAAAGAGATTGAATTGAAGGGTTATCAAAGCCCAACAATATATTTTTATTTGACACTTGATCTTGGTCAAAAGGACAAGAAGCAAATATATCTTCATTTGAAAAGGAAATTACTATAGTCATATAACAGCTAGTCAACTACTAATTCCAAATTTCTACACTGAGTGTAGGATAACACCCCCCTTAACCCATAAGAGAAATTTAAATCAAGAGGAATCCAATAGACCTGATTGTAAAGAAACAATTATTTCAAATAGCTATTTCATTAGCATACATGCAGGCAATTTACCTCTCTCTGAAATGAGAAATAAGATCTTGAGAACATACATATATAAATTAAAAACATTCTGCAGGCAAAGTGATTTATCTTACTTTTGAGAATCCATACTAAATAGATTCCCTGATGGCTCTGGGGGTAATTTCTAGTGCCAAAGTAAGGGCACCTATGTCTTCTTCTTGATGCACGCATTATCAGAAGATAGACCCCAACAGGGTAACTTGTTATTTCAAATGTCAACATGGGATAGATATAAAAAGGGCAAAGGGTTTGTTAAAAGACAGAATAATAGAATTGGGGGAAATAATTTGGATAAGTAAATGCAATTAAGAAATATGGAGGATAGAAAATTTAGAAGGACCATTGTTAAAAAGAACATTAAAATATGCATTATGTATGCAAATATCTGATTGATCTCATTTGAAACTGAGTAGCTGGTAAACTCACTTCTGACCACTGGACCATTCTTTTACCTTTTAGATAAATAAGTTGTTCTTGATTAATATTTTGATATTGGTGTTAGTAATACTAAGTAAGCTAAGCTTTGCAGCAACAACATAATCCATGAAATCTCTGTAACTTCATACAACAAAGATTCATTCCTAAATTGAAGCATGGTCCAGTGGTTTTAGATGACAATGCCTGAAATCTTTTCCTTAATGGTAACTCAGACAGCCAGGATGTTTCCAACAATGATGCGGACGGAAAATAGAACGGAGAGCCCCCATCTGTGCTCAGCTACCTTAGACTGAAAATGACAAACAACCCCTCTCACTCTCATCCTGGTGAGAACTCTAGCACATGGTTCACATGTAACCTTTAGGGACATTCAAAAGGGAGGTAAGTGATGTGATCACACCTCACAGCCTCTGCCATTGTTCTCTGGCAAGCATGTGAAGACCAGGAGAATGTAATCTTTTACAAAAAATATCAAACAATCTTTCTTTAGGTAGTAGGCATTATTTTGCAAATTTCTAAAAATCAGGCTTTCCTTGGCTCTCTCTCTGTGTGTATCAGTCTTTTTTTAGTCACTTGGGCAAAGTAGAGTGGAATACACAAGTTCAAATAAATAAATTAACCAATAAGGGATGAAAAGGGTGAAGAAGCTGAGAACCATTTAACTAACAAGAGAAAAAATGTTGTTTATATAGTTCACTGTAGGAAAGGCATAGGACCATTCCTAACTGCTTTTTTCCCCTATAGAAATTTGTACTTCGTGTTAATCAGGCTACATATGACCCAGCCAGGGGACAAGAAGTCTTTATAGCCACAAGGCAGTGCTCTTCCTGGTGGGTTTTGTAGTTGTTACTGTCAAGGGTCAGGATAAACTCCACCTGTGAAGCTTGTTTCAGGCGTGGAGAATAAAATGCTTCACTTGCACCTAAAAGATGTTGAGAGATTTTTTTCTTAGGTAGGGAAGCTTTCTTGGGAAAACAGTGGCGAAGAGCCCCAATGCGAGAGTTAGAGAGGCTGACTTCTTATGAATCACAAGGGAGCACACCTAGACCTTCTTACCAGGTGGCCCAGAGGCAAAGGGGTAAAGGGAAATGATGAGGCCTGAGATTTGTGACCGTCCAGACATTAAAACAGAAACAACTCTTTTCTAAGTTTTAACTGGACACATTTCTCGCCTCTCCACAGTGCTACTTGCAGGCTCTCAAGCACCTAAAACTCAATCTGTCCAAAAAGAATTCTTCTATTGGTCTCATATCAGTTTATTCTTGTCACTGCCACCTCAGAGATTGGCAAAACGTTTGCAATTGCTCAAGCCAGAAATAGTAACACTTTATTGTTTTTCACTTTTATTTATTTTTAATTTTAAATAATTTTATTGGGAGCTCTTATAGATATCATAACATTCCATAATTCAATCACATCAAGTAGTATTATATCATTGCTACCACAAGTAGTTTCAAAGCAATTTTTCTCTTCTTGGACTCTGTGGTAGTTATATAATCATTTGTCAGTTTGAGAGAATTAAAGGGTGAAGGGGTAGAGTCTAGTCCGTCAATCGGGTCACAGCCAATGTGGCCTCTGTATGGGCATGGCCTTCTCCTGAGGATTCTGGGAACTCCAGTACTACTCTTTGGAGATGGGAGACTCTGTTTCACACTGCTCATTCCTGTGGAGAAGACATATGGAGAGAGGCTGATGGAGCCAGGGAGCCAGAAAAGCCACGTGGAGACTCCTGTTTGCTCTGAGAGGCTTACAACACCAGTGGATCCACAAGATTTCCCACCCACTGGCCTGTGAACTTCCTGCATTCGGCATCATTGCATGTGTTGTGTGAGTGTGAATAAGACATTATAGATTGTTATCAGACATAGGGGCTAATATTGGACTTAAGGTCTTATAGACTTGATCTGGATTGGGCTGGGATATTTTCTCAATATTAAACCACTTTTGTGTATATAACTTTTTCTTATACATATATGTGTATCCCTGGATTGGTTTCTCTAATCTACCTGTACTAACACAAACTCCTTGATATCAGCCCCCCTTTATACCCTCCCTTCCCATACCTAACCCCCAGGAAACCTTGTTTTTTCCCTTATAATATTTTTTTTCTTTTGCAATATCTTACACAATCCAACATATCCCTTTACATGCCATTCTGTTGGTCAAGCCCATCAAGTGGGGTTATACAGTTATCAATGCCCTCTGATCCCTATGTCCCCTCCCCCTGTCCTCTCTTCTCATTCCTCAGGGAACCATTACTTCTGCTACTGTTTCTGAAGGGTTCTCTGTCTTGGCTTTCATGTACTGAATGATCTTAAGTATACAAATGAACATATGCAAATCTAATGAGATAAAACAAATAAAATCTTAATAGTAGGGAGAGGAAATATTAAAGAACTAAAAGGATGGTTGTGTGGTTCATCCGTGCTATCCCACAACCTGGATTTACCATCCCTTCTGCGTGGCCCTTCTGAGAGGGACTGTCCAATTATCTTACAGGTGGTTTGGGTTGGCCAGCACATCCATGCCCTGTCACATCGATTTGGTTGTTTGTTTTTTGAATTTCTGACACTTCTTCCCATAGACACCTCATGATCAGACAGGCTAGTGTGCTTGTTCCATGTGGGCTTTGTTGCTTCCCTGCTAGATGTTGGCACTTTCTTTAGCACCTCCTTGTTCCCCAATCCTTGTTTGTTTCCCATTGCAAACTGTTATTGCTTTGCTTCTTAAATAGTTTTCATAGGAAAACTTAGGAAATCATAGAGAACAGGAACTAAGAACCCTAGTCCCTGAAGGAGATATTCTTATTTTGAATCATGGTTGAATCGCTTCCTACCTTCATATAACCTCATTCCTTGCATCTTCTTTGCAGAAGGTGGTTGGCAAAGAATAGGTTTACCTACTTCAAAGTGGGGTGTAGGTTAAAATTTCTTATAGAGTGAATAATAAGCACTTTGTAAATCTTCATTATTTTTCTACCTTCAATGCCCAATTACATTTTATTGATAATTCCTCTCAAATACTAGAGGCCTGTAAACATTGTCAGTCAACCCCCATCTACCAATCTTTCTACCAAAGCAACACTTTTATGTTTTTTCCATGTAATAACAACCTCTTACGTGTAACAGCATGATTATTGGTAATATAAATTCCACACTCCTACGCAGAGATACAACACTTGTATGTCAGTTGCTCATATTGAGTTGGATTGGGGGTTACCGTGATACTGGAAGTTATATCCCTGGTATTACTAATGTCAACAGGGCCACCCAAAGTGACCTGGTTTCACTGGAGCTTCCAGCCTAAGAATAGGAACAAAGAAGGGCTCTGCTACCCATGAGGAGGAAGAAATCTCAAAAAACCTTATGCATAGCTTCAAAACATCGCCAGATCTTCAAGTTCTAGTGAATGGGCGCAGCACACAGTCAGGGATAATTCAGGAGGATAGGAGCAGAGTTGATCATGGTTACGTGAAAAGAGTAAAGTCTGTGGGAATGGAGCTTTCAGGATCTTCCTTTGAGGAGGGCCTATGATTCAAGGTAACAAGAAATAGCTGCAAAAATTTGCTATTGACCTGAACTTGGAATTTGCAGAATATATTGCTAAGACAATTTGAAGTCATCAAAAAAGAAAGGAAATGAATAAAAATTCATATCTGAGACATTAGTGAGCTCAAATGGACTGGTTTTGGCAACTTTGAATAAGAAAATCTTATGGTTTACTAGGACCAGAATGACACAATCAAGAGGAATAGGGTTGTATTTGTTGTCAAAAAGGGTGTTTCAAAATCAATCTTGAAATACAATGCTGTATGTGATAGGATTATGCCTACCCACCTACAAGGTAATCCAATCAATACATCTGTTATTCCATATTATGCATCAAAAGGAAGTGTGAAGAAACAGGAATTCTATCAATGTCTGCAGTTAGAAATTGATCAAGCATATAATTAGGATGCATTGAGAATTTTTGGTGAGTTGAATGAAAATATTGGAAACAAAGAGGAAGGAACAGGAGTTGGAAAATCTGAGCTTGGTGACAGAAATGAACTTGGAGGTTGCAGAATAGAATTTTGCACAACCAATCTGGTTAATGAAAAAATGTCATTTTTCAACAACAAAAAAAGGGGGACTACACCCGTGAGCTTCTCCAGATGGAATACATAGAAACCAAATTTACTAAATCTGTGGGAAGAGATGATTGAAACACTCAATTTAGCAGCTAAGATCAGGATAGGGGCAAACTGTGTACAGGCCATCAATTGCTCACATGTAAGTTCAAACTGAAACTGAACAAAATGATAAACAGTTCACAAGAGCCATAATACAACCTGGGTCTATCCTACCTGAATTAGAGACCCTCTCAAGAACAGACGATACATTAGACACTCAGGACAGAAGACCTGACAAGCTGTGGGAGGACATTGAGAGCATCGTTAATGAAGAAAGCAAACTGTTATTAAAATGCAGGGAAGAAAGAAAAGAATAAAGTGGATGTCAGAAGACTCTGAAGCTTGCTCTTAATCATATAGAAGTTAAAGCAAATGGAAGAAAAGATGAAAATGAGCTGAATAGATCATTTCAAAGAGCAGATCAAGAAGACAAAGTAAAATAGTAATGACTGATGGAACACCAATCTAAATGTTTCAACAAGCTGATGAAGCTTGCTGCACTTACTCATTTGTGCCAGGAAATTTGGAAGCTAGCTACTTGTCCAACTGACAGGAAGAGATACATATTTCTACCCAACCCAAAGAAAGGTTGTACAACCAAATGCTCAAATTACAGAACAATATCTCTGACATCCATGAAGTAAACTTTGCTGAATACCATCAACCATGGTGTCAGCGGTACATGGGCATGGATCTGCCAGAGGTTCAGCCAAGATTCACTAAAGGAAGTGGAACATGGATATTATTTTCCATATCAGATGGATCTTGGCTGAATGCCGAGAACACCAGAAAGATGTTTACTTTGTATTCTTGACTACGTCAAGGTGTTTGATTGTGTGAATCTAACAAACTCTGGATAACCTTGAGAAGAATGATTTTTCTAGAACATTGCCTTGTGTTCCTACAGAACTTGTACATTAATAAGAAGGAGGTGTGTGAACCAAACAAAGGAATATTGTATGGTTTAAAATCAAGAAAGGTACATGTCTGGGTTGTATCCTCTCACCATACTCATTCCATCTGTATACTGAGAAACTTATCAGAGAAGCTGGGTCATATGAAAAATAATGAGGCATCAGAATTGATAGAAGGATTATGACCTGCCTCCAATATGCAGATAATACAACATTGCTTCCTGAAAGTGAGGAACACTTGGAACCCTTGCTGACGAACCTCAGGAATTGCAGGCACCTGCATGGATTACAACTCAGTGTGAAGACCCAAATCCTCACAACTGGTCACTCCATCATCAGTGGAGACAAGTTTGAACTTGGCAACGATTTTGCTTTACTTGCATCCACAATCAATGCTCATGGAAGCAGCACTCAAGAGATGAGATGATGTTGCATGAGGTGAATCGACTGCACAAGACCATTTTAGAGTATTGAAAAGCAAGGATGTTACTTTGAGAAAGAAGGTGTGTCCGCCTCAAGCCATGGTATTTTCCAGTGTCTCTCATGCCTGTAAAAGTTGGATATTGTATAAGAATGGAAAATGGATGAATTTGAATTATGAAGAATATTGAAATTTCCATGGAGTACGAAAAGGACATATGTCTTTGTCTTGGATGAAGTATGGCCAGAGTGCTCCTTAGAAGCAAGAATGGTGAGACTTTGTCTTTCATATTTTGGATATTTTGTCAAGAGAGACCAATCTCTGGAGAAGGACATTGTGTCTGGTAGATGGACAGTGAAAAATGAAATCCTTTAGGAGATGTATTGCTACAGGGGCTGCAACAATGGGCTCAACTCTGTCGTGCAAAAGGTTGCTATGGGTCAGAACTGACTCAATGGCACCTAACAACAATCACAACCATAGATGCATCAATATTTAATGATGTAGCTTCCCATTACTTCTCCTTTTCCCTTTGTTGCTGCCTCTGGGTTCCTTGATTCACCAGTGTAGTTGAGTATTTAGTACTGCTTAATAGACTCTATATTTGTATCCACTCTTCATACCATAATTCAGCTCTTGCTAATTATGTCACATCGGTCTGTCCTACAATTGTACCAACCTCATTCTCACTATATTGCTTTGGGTATTGAATTCAGTTGCTAATTTTCTTGTCTATAAAATATCCTGAAAATACTGTATTCTTCAGTAGGGCAAAGGTGTGTAAGTGCTATGTAGAAATGCGTATTAAACACTCATTTAATGAACGAACACATTTAATAAAATCTGTCATCCTTCATTACATATCCTAGTATATTGCTTCTGGAAGAAGTACCCTCTTACTCTTTGCATCATATGTCTCAAATGACCTGAGGCTCATCAGTAGTCTCAAATTCACCAGTTTTTTCAATCATTTTACATTTCCAACATTTCAATCTTTGACTTACCATACTTTTGGTGCATTTCATAGTGTAATTAACCACAGTATTTTAGTTTGGGTCAAACCAAGATAAAATTTTGAGACATGATGTATTCTGTGGTCTATATATAGCTTACATAATATACTGTGAAAGAAAGCTCTAAGCATTCATTATGCAGAATTATATGCTTTGCTCTTATATAGAAATGTCTTCCAGAAAGTTATATTTTATATTAGAATCCTACATCAATAGTTAAATATACTGGGTTTTTTTTCCCTCTGGTGAGCTTTTCATCAATGTGTTTTATTGAAAGCTTGCTACATGAAAGATTCTCAATAGTCCAGCATCCACTAAAATAGAGCCATGTAAGCAAAAAAGGCTTCTTTCCTATAGAAATTCTTTGACCTTCGAACATGCTCTAGCCTACACTGCCATCCTCCCCAGTTACCAGGAGACTTGGGCCCACACAGTTTTGGCTGGTAGTGCTGCAAGTATCTATTGCTATTTTTGTTGCTTGTAAATATTCTAGAGCTGCAGAGTTGGTCAGGCTTTCTGTTTTGTTGTTGTTGCTTGTTTTTCAGCTACAATATTATGGTAAGTAGTATTTTAAGCCTTTGTCAATAACTTTCTTGAGAATAAGGTAACAAAGGAAAGGATGGGGAAAATTAAAAAGGCTTCAGCTTAGTTACTAATGTTGGTGTAACTAATGATATGGTAATTTAATGTAGAAATACTTTATAAAATACACGTTCTTTTTGGTGTTGTTTGTTCATTGTTGTCCAGTTGTTTCTGATTCATAGTGAATAAGTACAACAGAAGAAAACATTGCCTGATCTTGAGCCATTCACAATTGTTATGTTTGAGCCAATTTTTGCAGCCAATGTGTGAATCCATCTTCCTGGGTGTCTTCCTTTTTGTCCTCTGACCTATTACTTTACCAAGAAGAATGTCCTTTTCCAGGGACCAGTACCTCTTTGTAATATATCCACAACTCATGAAACGAAGTCCTACTGTCCTCACATTGAAGGAGCATGCTGGTTGTACTTTTGCTCAGAGGTTTGTTTTTTGCTTTTGGCAGCTCATTATTCTTCTCCAACACAATATTTCAAAAGCATCAGGTTTTCTGTGGTCTTCATTATGCACTGTCCAGTTTTCACATCATATGAAGCCATTGAGAATACTATACTTTGATTCATGTGAAACTTGGGCTACACAGTGATATCTTTAATACTTTAAAGAGGTTTTATGCAGCAGATTTGTCCAGTGCAATATGTCATTTGATTTCTTGGCTTATCTTTCTATTGAATATTGATTGGGGATCCAAGCAAAATAAAGGATGACAGTATCAAACTGTTCTATCGTGTTGTTAAATGGTCCAGTTGTGAGGATTTTGTTTCTATACACTGAATTGTAATTTATACCGAAAGCCATGTTCTTTGATCTTCACCAGTAAGTGCTTCACATCTTCTTAGCTTTTAGCAAATGGAGTTGTTCCATCTGTATTTTGCAGGCTATTTATGATCCTAATTCCAATCCTGATGCCATATTCTTCTACATCTAATCCAGATTCCCAGACAAATCACTCAGTTTACAGATTGAGTAAATATGGAGAAAGGATAAAAGATTCACATCTTTCCTGACTTTGAATTATGCACGATTCCCTGGTTCTTTTGGGTCAGCCACCCGTTGGTCTGTGTACAGATTATACATGAGAACGATGAATTATTTTATAATTCCTCTTCTTTGTAGTATATACATACTTTATTAAGATCCATGCAATTAAATGTCCTTACACAGTCCATAAAACACAAGAAAATATCTTGATATTCTTTGCTTTCAGAATAATGTCAACAATAATATTTTCTAATATCAATAGCATTTCTTATTTCACATCTACTTCAAAATCTGATTTCAATTTCCAACTAGAATTTATAGAACTCTGAATTCAATTATATCACTGTAAGTATTTTAGATATTAGATTCAGCAAAGTTTTGCATCCATGTGATATTTTGTGTTTTTGTTCTGTGAATTTTCTTTGGAATGACTTGAATACGAATCTCTTCTAGTTATTCACCAGGAAGCTATCTTACAAATGTCTTGGCTAACAAAGTGACTGCTTCTAGTATGGCATTATTTAATATATATAAATTTCAATTAGTATTCTGGAAATTTCTGGAGCTTAATTTTTTTTTTGTTGCCAATGCCTTTAGTACAACTGGACTTCTTCCTCCCAAATCATCAGTTCCTTAATATATGTTACCTTTTGCAAGAGTGGTACATCAATTGCCTTTGGGTTCAGTGACTCGGTAAAGGCTTTCCATCTTTTTCATTTGTGTGTGTGTGTGTGTTTATGTGCCCTTAGATATTTGCCCCACAGATACTTCAATATTGCAACTCACAGGTTTACTATATTCTTCAATTCTTTCAGCCTGAGAATTGCTGACTGTGTTTTTCTCTTGAGAAAAACTCCAAGTTTCACTACAATGAAATTTTATACCCTTTGAAATGTTCTGGTCAGCTCTTTAACATCACCATTTTTTGTATTTGCTTTAGCTAATCTTTATTCAAGAACAGATTTTAGAGTCTCTTCTGTCATCTGTTTTGTCTCTTGGTTCCTTATGTCTTTTTAGTGACCTTGTATTTTATTTAAACGTGATGTTCTTGGCTTCATCCCGCAGCGGGATTGTTCTTCAGTCATTAGGTTTGGTTCATCAAATCTGTTCTTGAGACGGTCTCTAAATTTAGATGGGGTATTATTTTAATTTTTTTCAGCTTCAGTCTGAATTTGTATATGAGGAATTTTGGTCTGATTCACAGTCAGCTCTGTCCGTGTTTCAGCTAATGATATTGAGCCTCTGCATCATCTTTTCCACAGATGCCGTCAATTTGATGATTGTGTACTCCATCTCATGAGTTCCACTTGTATAGTTCCTGTTTCTGTTGTTGGAAAAAAGGGTCTTTTCAATGAATATATTTGGTATTGCAAAGGCCTATCATAATAGTTCCATTGCTGTTTCTAATACCAAGGGTATCTATTCTATTGAACCTTCTCTTTCTTTTTGATTTTTTTCAGTGCAAGCACCTATAATTATTGATGCATCTTGACTGCATGTTTGAATAACTTCAAACAGAAAAAGTTGGTAGAATTCTTCAATTTCTTCCTCACTGGAGTCGAGGTTGCTGCATAAGTTTTAAGGAGTCATGTTAACTGCTGGGTCTGTTAAGCATCAGGATGTTGTCCTATTAAAGACAGCAGCGTACTTCAAAAGTGATCTCAAACTATTATTTTTCACAATGAACATGAGGCCATTGCTCTTCAATCTGTCATTTCCAGTGCAGAAACCTGTACAACTGTCTAATTCAAAATGCCCAATAACAATCTATTTCAGCAAACTAATGACTAATATATAGAGCTTTATGTTGCATGTCATTTTTATGACTTTGTTTTCCCAGATTCATATTGTATACACATCACATTCTGATTATTAGTGGGGTTTATAGCTGTTTCTTTCCATGCTGAGTCATGCCCCAGCAGTAAATAAAGATCTTGAACCTTCCCTCCATCCACATCACTCACATTTTCCTGCGGAGGAGGCTACCTCCCTCCCCACCCCCACCCCGTGTAATGTGAGGGTCTTTCTACAACGTGACTCCTTTTCTGCCACTCTCTCAGACGGTACTTCATTGCTGTATTGAGAGTTCCAGCGGCTAATCTCTCAGAAAGGTGATTCCCTTCCTTATTTCTACTCCGTCTCAGTCAGGAAGCCTCACTTAAACCTGCCTACCAGGGAGGAGACTGCTGGCATGTGACATACCAATTGCATAGCTGCCGGGATTACAGAAAGATTCAACCCACCACAGTGTGACAAACGGACAATTTTCTAGTTCTGATTACAACCAACAGACCAACTACTGCCATCGGGCTGCCATTGGATTTATTATTGACGGATCATGACCCCATCGTACAGAGGACAGAGAGAGTCACATTCTTTCCTGCAGCCACTGTTGGGCGTGAATGGCCCCCTAACAGTAGCCGGCCAGCACGTACCCTGCTACACCATCAGGACTCCTTTTATTGAGTATATATATATTTTTTTTTTTCTGAAGAAGGACATAGTATTTTATTTATGTATTTATTTATTAAGTTTATTTTTAATTAATTTTTTTAATAAATCTTTTTATTGGGGCTCATACAACTCATCACAATCCATACATACATCAATTGAGCAAAGCACCCTTATACATTCGTTGCACTTGTCATTCTCAAATTCGCCTTCCACTTGGGTTCCTGGAATCAGCTCGGTTTCCTTTTATTTTCCCTCCCCCTCTCTCCCCACTCCCACCTTCCCCCTGCTCCCTTGATAGTTTATAAATAATTATTTTATCTTATCTTACACTGCCCGGCGTCTCCCCTCACCCACCATCCCATTGTCCATCTCCCAGAGAAGAGGTTACACATAGATCTCCAAGATCGGTTCTCCCTTTCTACCCCACCTTCCCTCCTGGTGTCGCCACACCCACCGCTGGTGTTGAGGGGTTCACCCGTCCTAGATTCCCTGTGTTTCCAGATCCCTACTGCACCGCTGTACATCCTCTGGTATGACCAGGTCCACAAGGTAGAATTGAGTATAGTATTAATCTAATTTAAAATTACTTAGTCCAACAAATTTTCAAGTATATTTAGCAAATATCTTTTAACTTGTAGAGATCTTACTATAAAATATGTTCATATCTACTAAAAGGAACCAATTAGTCACTGTGCAGTTTATCAAATATTACTCTGTGGTAATAATATAATTTATAGTATTTATTGCTAATGATTTTTGATAATCTGATATAGAAGAGGGCTGGGGGTCTATGAGTTCCTGGGGAACTCTGATGTCATAGTAGCTACAAGTTGACCTGCGATTTGATAGATCAGTAGTTCAAAACCACCAGCCACTACATGAGAGAAAGACAGGGCTTTCTACTCCCTTTAATTGTTAGAGTCTTGGAAATTCATAGGGGCAGATCTACCTTGTCCTTTAGGGTTGTTATGAGTCAGCATGGACTCCACGGCCGTGAGGGTTTCTAATTTTTTTATGAGTTATTACATGGGATGACATCAGACCTAACCCAATGATGTCACTGGCTTGAAACCTTTACCTTTTTCTTCCCAAGTAATATCATAGGACTGACTATCTGAAAGTCTCTTTGTAATATGTTCATTCTAAACAGTCTTCTAAAAACATGAAAATATGGTATAAAATGTTATTACTTCCCTTGTAACAATCCATAGTTACAAATCAACTCCCTTATAGTCATATGTCGATCTAATATTAAATAATATAAATAGCAAACACCAACTTTGAGTCCACATTCACATTATAAAACTACACATATAATTTCTGTGCTCTATGGAAGTTGTTCTCAAAATATGGGTACTCTGTGTGGGTTCAATAAAACTAGTTAACTTTCATGGGCGTCCTCTTCTTTCTCGTACTACATCTGGCTTGCCATCCTATGAAATTTAGATGATCTCTGTCACTCAAAATTCCAAAATGTTATTCACATTTGTTTCTTGTTCATAAATGCAAATGCTTATATATTGGGTAGGTGACTATCTTTCCGATTTCTCAGCAATTTTCTAAGGCCAATTCTTTTGTAGTTTGGACTTCGCAGATCAAGTAACAGATCAAGTGCAGACAAAAGGCCATTGACGGATGCTGGCCGCCTGCACCTAATGAGTCTTCATGATTGAGTGAAATCATGTCGGATATTGCAACTTTCCCTACTTTTGATGATGGGAAACACTGATGCTCTTGGCATATTTTGGTGACCCTATTTATATTCCTAGTCCCAAAATTTCAGATATGAAATATTATGAGCAGCTATAAAAGAGCATGAAAATATAAAGCAGTTGTATAAATACACATGATTCAAGCTTCTGGTCACTGATGTTTATGTTATTGATAAATTCAAGAAGTAAAAATAAATAGCATTAAATGATATTAATGCAAAAATAAATCAGACTGTTTGAGTACTCTCGGTCCAGGTGTAGATTCGCGGCATGCATTTAGTGTCCTTGCTCTATGACACTCCAACTGGGAAGTCTGACACCTGCATTGCATTCAGAGAAGCAACTAAAATATGGTCTATAATCAAATTATTAAGTAGGATAAATTCCCAAACTAATCTCATACCATGGAGTGGATCCCAACTCCTAGTGACCATGTTGGAGAGAGTGGAACTGCTCTGTAGGGTTTTCACATCTGTACACAGTCACTAAAGCAGACATCCTCAGTGTTCTCCTGCAGAACAGCTGGATCGGAACTGCTGCTTACTTTGCACTGAGCAACCCCATCCTCAACCCATTATGTTTCACGCCTGGAACAAAGCGTAAGCTCATTTGAGGGGGCCCTTTAACATTAACCGAGTAGAATCAACCTACTTCCTCATTTCTAAAGACAGTGTATGTAAACCCTTTATAAAAGGTCGAATTTGAGTTGACATGTTATATATTTCTTCCCATCCACTGAGAAGATATCAATCATGTGTGCCATTTGACACACTGGACACACTAAGTAAGTTACAGTTCAAATTCATAATCTTTCCTCAAGGCCGAGGGGAAAGTCAGGCTCTGGGGAAATGAGCTTGCAGAGCAAAGCTATGAAAATGAACTGGATATGGTGAAGAAAACGATGTGCATGGCTGCATTTTTTTCTATATAGCTGAGAACCAAGGCCTTGGTTTACCTGGAATGATAACTCAGTGAAGCTTGCACCCTACTTCGCTACACCAAGCTATTAGCACAGTCAAGTCACCACTTGTCCTTAAAGGATACATAATCGATGCTTGTTTTTCATTTATTTGTGAAAAAAATCACTATCCTTATCTCAAGATACTGATTTCTAATATAACAAATGTAAACACAAAAACATACTTTGCTCCTCACATATAATCAGACCAGTTCTTTCCAATGGTGACTCTTCAAGCCCAGTCAAGGGTAGGTGGCCAGTTTTAGGTGTGATGGTCATTGTTGAGGTGGTTTCATTTGCTTTAGCTCTTTGGTTCATCACTAGATTTTCAAAATCTCACATAGATGTGTTCTGGGAAATGTATATGATATTTTAAATCAGTATTTGGATCAGTTTCCCAGTCAAAAGGGGCAGCATTTTCAAAATACAATATGTTTTGAAACAATTCACTTATCCTCAGGCCTTCCCCAGGCTCCAAACATCTGACTTAAAGACGACTGCTATTCCCATGTAATGTGAAACAACTGTGCCCACACCTGGAAATGGTTAGCCTGATCAGCCACTAATCATACTCAGTTTCACGTGTGGCATGTGCGGCTTTTCTAGCTCCAGAAAAGCATTAAGCCTCTTCTTGACCTAAATCAAGCTTAAATAAGTAGCACATGTATATATTCTGACTTAGCTACACATTTTTGAAGACATAGAAATAGATCTCCTTCATAACCCAGGGCTGCCTGTGGAAAGAGCTTCAAAGAGTTCACGGACAAAAGTTCACATTAGACTTGGGGTGACTCGTGGTCATCGGTGGCATTTTTAAATAACACGAAGGATATTTTTATCTAATTAGAACTGCCTGTGTCCCATGAAACAGATATAAACTGGGACTGATTTAAGCCAACTTTGACTAAGGAATTTTAGGCGTGACTTCTCGCAAATTAACTGCTCCTTGTATGCTATATGAGAGTGGGTAGGCTCTACAAGAGATTCTAGAAAATTGGAGCAAGTAAAGAAGGATAATATAATTTTAACTTTTCATGAGATGTCCCAAATAAATCAAATGATGCAATTGCTGGACACATTTGTGGCAGAAGGCCCCTTGGAAGTATTAAAAACAACAACGGCACTTTGAGGAATAAGACTCACTTGAGCCAGGCCATGGTAAGTCCAGTCTCCCTGTGTGCTCATGAAAGCTCGCAATGAATAAAGAAGACCAAACAAATACTGAGGTGTTGCTAAAATATACCAAGGACTTCCAGAAGAACAAGCTAATCTGCTCTGGTAGATGTGCAACCTGTACGTTCCTTAGAAATGAGGTTGGCAAGCCATTTACTCACTTACTTTGGGAATGTTATATAGAGGGACCAATTCTTGGATAAAGATTTCCTGTTTGATAAAGTAGAAAATCAATAAAACAAAAGAAGACCTTTGCTAAAATAGATGCACACGAAGGTTACAACAGTGGGGTAAACACAGTCACAGTGATGAAGCTAGCTCAGGCCTGGGTAATGCTTTGCTCTGCTATATGGAAGGTCAATTCCAAGATGTTTTACTACGAGTACATTGAACAATGCTTAAAAATAAAACCACAATGCCAAAATGGACATTGCATTTTTAAATTCATAGTCAATACATTTAACTTGAACCATTGGAGCAATAGGGGTAATCCAGTTTATCATGACTAACAAAAATGATGCCAGACATTTAAAGTGGCCATCCTGTGTTATGATCTGAGAAAACTCTCTCTGACTATTTTTTAATTTAGCATAATATCTTTTTTTCTCAATTAATATAGAGTATTACTTCAAGTGTAATTAAAATATTAGCTAGAATGCATTTTGGGGGACAATGATCAGTTTTCTGTTAGTTTATATGAATATGAACTTGTTCATATGGAAAATTCATTACTATTATTTTTTTGAATTTTAAAATTAAATGAAAAGCAAATAACATCCTGCAGAACCAACAGCTAACAGTGCATTCTTTGGAATGTAAAATACACCCTAATAAACTGCAAAAGCTAAAAATTGGAATTAATCATATCATTACACAGTTGGATAGATGAAGAGAATGGTCACAGTGAGAGAATTGCTAAGACATCCCAGAGCACCAGAGCACTCAGGAAGCCGGGAGAAAGTACGTAGGCATAGAGGAGCCCAGGTGGCAGAGAGGGTGATACATTGGGTTGTGAACCGCAAGGTCAATAGTTTAAAACCACCAGCTGTTTAACTTAAGGTCTAGGAAACCTAGCAGCATAGTTCTTCTCTTTAATATAAGGTTGCTATGGTCAGGTTTTAATCAGTAGCAATGCATTTTGTTTGTTTTTGCTGTAGGAAGAGTTATTAACTGTGTAAAGGAATAGCAGGGCACTCTTCCAGTCTAGAAAGCTCTTCTCTTCTATTAAAAAAAAATCCTTTCCAGTGAGATACTGCAACCTCCCATTCTGGCTTGAATTCTTACTTCTTCCTCATTTTGTTATATAAAATATTCTTAAATTTGAACTATGAGCCTCAGCAACTTGAGAAATATTTTAGTCATAAACCACGGCTGATCTTTATTTTCAGAGACAAGGACACATGGAAGGGATCTGAGAAACATTGACTAGTTTGCAGCGAATTGCCCTGATAGAGGGCAGACTTCCCGAATATGGAGACAAAGCAGGCAACAATTGGTGGGCTGTGGTATACCAACCACAAAATAATATATTTATTTTTCAGTGTTTTTTCATTTATTGATAAAAACTACACAAAAGCTAATTGATAATTTTTTTTAAAGTAATGTTACACATCATATTGAGAAATGTGTCAGTTTGGCAGTTTCACAGTTGGCCGCATGGCTCTGGTTCCCTTAGTGCCTCCCCCCTGGTCCACGTGGGGATAACATCCTGGTCTTCTCCATCCATGACTTCACAAGAGTCCCCTTTGAACCCTGACACAATTATCTGAGGGGCATTCAAAGAAAAAAAACAGAACCCCTCCCATCCTGGGCAGTGTGTGTCTCCTAGCAAAATCCACCCACTGTTGGCTGACTTTTCCTTCCAGTTGTTTGGGCAAACTCTGCAATGCACATTCTTCTTGATTTTGTGATCAAACTAATCTCCTTTTGGCATAACATAAACTTTAATGCCCATGTATAGAATTAGAAATAGTATCACTTGACCAAGAGGAAGAAAAACATACTAAAATAAACCAAACCTCAACAGATAGCGTTGCTTTAAAGGAATAGAAAGAAAAAGAATTGAACTAAAGGAAACAATTAAAATAAAGTCGGTGAGAATTACACATACCTAACAAGAAAAAGTGTAGTGTTTTGCTTTCCCCCCCACCCCGCCCCACTGGCCCCCACCCCCTTGTGGTTCTGCAGCCCAGGAACCATGCAGTGTAGAAAAATCAAATATACAAACAAACCTATATGTGGCTAGGGAGAAACCTATTTTTATAAGAACTTGGCACGTTTTACTATGTACACCCAGGAGTATTTTGTGTCTGCTTGTTTTGTTTTAAAGCAGAGAAAGTTCTGTAGTTCTCCTGGCTCTGCTGCAAGGGCATCCACTGCCCTCCGTGTGCAGTTTTTCTGGTTGCTGTTTCCTTAGTTCATTCATGTCTTGACAGGTATGACGAGCTTGCTTGTTTGCGCGAGTTGAGACATTTCTCCTTTAAGATGAAGACCCTTCCTCCCCCCCCATCAAGTTCGCCAAGGTGGAGTTGGCTTCCTTTTAGTTTGTTATTCGCTCAAGGTAAATGGTGGGCGCTGCTGACCTGGCGATGGTGGCTATGACGCCGTGGTCGCGCCCGAGCTCCAGGCTGGGGCTCTCGTCCTGCGCCGGAGAAATGGTCTCGTAGCCCTGGTTGACGTGGAGTGGCTGGTGAGCCTGGCAGTACCCCATCACGGGCGGGTCGTAGCTGTAATATGGCAAGGGCTTCACGTGGTGTGGGATCTGGACAGAAATGAAAAAAGACTGATTATACAGGTGTTTTAAAAGGGGGCGGAGATACGGCTAATCAGATTGCACTTTGGTTCGATTCCATTTGGGTTTTAGTAATCAGCTACTAATTCAACTTTTATTAATGAAAAGACTAACAAAAAATGACTTCAGACTTGATTGAAAAATACCACCTTGCTTATGTTTTCCACGTGTACCTTGTTCAAGGCTCAGATACATGTTTTTCACTTTTCTTCATCTCGTGCATCACTATAGAAAATTAGAAACAGTCTAAATGTCCAAAAGAGAATTAAAAAATAAAAACATACACCAAACATTTGAAGACCATAAAGATACTAGAAAGTTTGAGGAAGATCTTTGTTTTTTTCTTTTTCTAATACTTTAAAATAGGATACCCCACTACTATCAAGTATTTTGACTTGGGAGGGACATAGCAGGAGCCCTGGTGGCCTAGTGATTACTCAAGGGATGGTAGCTATGAGGTCAGAAGTTCGAAACTACCAGATGCTCTATGGGAGACAGACAGGATTTTCTAATCTCTGAAACGGTTACCATCTCAGAAACTCACAGGTGCAGTTCTAACCTGCCCTAGAGGATCACCGTGAGTCAGCATCCACTCCAGGGCAGTGAGTGAGAGGAGGGCAGAGCAGGGAATATGCCTGGTAAGGGAAGAGAGGACTTTGAGGCCATGCCTGGACACTCATAATCAACATTCTAGCACAGAACTGTAGCCCGAGTTACTCCTAATAAGTAATAGTCAGCGTACCAAGGAGAAAGCAACAGGACCATCTACACAATCCCAATTAAAGCAAGCAACGTCCTTCTCAACTCGTGCAAGGGATCCACTGCATTGTTGAAGTGTACTTGTCTATGGTTAATCAAACCTTTCTTAGCTCTTTGGTGTGTGTGATTGTGTGTGTGTGTTTCCCTGTAGCCTGACAATCTGCTCTGAAGGGAGTTGCTAGTACAGGCAGAGGGAGACCAACCAGGTGCTGTAGATGAACAGACTCCTAGCCACGGTACACAGTCTCTCAAGTTGTAAGTCTTTATTGGAGTAGATAGCCTCATCTTTGTCCTATGTAGAGGCTGGTGGGTTTGAACCACATACAGTTAGCAGTCCAAAGCTTGATACAGAGGTAAAGAGGGAAAAAAGTGCCGGAGAATATATGATATCCATTTTGTGTTAATAAAGTTTACATAAATTTTGCTTTTATTTACATATAATTGGATTTTTATTATGGATATATATCACAAAATTCAAAAGTTATTCATCATTCCTTATATGTTCTTTTGAATAATATATTTTATGGATTATTTAAAATAATGTATTGTTTATCAATTATGGACCAAAGAACTCTAGAACAATGACAGTGCATGCGTGTCTGTGTTCATAATTTGTGATGTTACTTGATTTTGACTCACAGGTCAAGCATACTCTTAATATCAGCAGAGTATTGGAATGATGACCCACAAAAAGACCTTCCAAAGCAAAAGTTGAACATATTAAAGTCATGCAAATTTTCTTTTCTTTATTTTACAAATTTATATTAAACCACCAATTCTCAATAAAGAAAACTGGATAGCAAACTTAGAAAAGGGAAATGAAGATTGTTTCATTGCTTGATGCCACCAGAACATTTTCTCATCATCTGCTACACCATCTTAATTCACAATCCACAGGAATAAAAATGCCAATGCTTTAATTTCCTCTAGAGGTAGAAGTTGGAGCCCTGGTGGCAGAGGGTTTGCCCATATAGACATATAGACGTTCAGAAGGTCAGAAATGGTGGGACCTTTTGAAGTACTCTCTCACCTCTGATCCTACTTAGTCTACAGTTGACATTACTGTGTTTGGTGATGTTGGGCTGGAGTCGTTGTAGACTGCAGATCTGTGTTTCCAGCTGCTATCTACTAGGCTTCATCCGTGTCAGAGAACAGAAGGCTGAAAAAGGGGAGTCCTGTTTCCTGCATGCTGTGGACTGTCCCTCAGTTCTTATCATCTCCAAGGATTTATCCAAACAACTTTCCCTCACCTTGGTGTTCTCAGTCCCATCTTGTTCCATCAAATGATTCTCATTTGTAATTTTTCCAAGATTAATATAACCAGCCCTATTAGAGACACCATTACTGGTTAATAGATGTCCCTTCCTGAGATACACAAAATTCTTCCTCCAAGCTTTTTAGGTTTTAATGATTCCAACCTCTTTGTCTTGTTCCACAGAGTCCTGGTGGCATCATGGGTTACATATGGAACTGTTCCCCACAAAGTCAGCGGCTAAAACCCACCAGTTGGCCCAAGAAAGAGGATGATTACTGCTCCCATAGCGATCTGAAGTAGCAGATGCATGAAGAGCCAGTATCATTCTGTTATGTGGAGTTAGAATGGATTGGAAATGACTCCACAGGAAGGGGTTTTCTCTTGTTCCCTCAGTCTTCCTGGTGGTAGCATGGGGACTACTTCCGGAAACAGTTGTCACAGTGGTACCATGGGCCTTTTGTTTACTCTTTACATCATTAAGCTGATGTCTATATAGTTATCTCAAAATCAAATTCACTGTCATCAAGTAGATTTTTTAACTCCTTGTGAAAATACGGGGCAGGGTAGAAGTGTTCTTGTGCAGGTTTTCAAACTGTAACTCTTTGGAGGAGTAGAAAGCCTCATCTTTCCTCTGCAAAGCAGCTGATGGTTTCCAACTGCTGACCACTGGGACTCCTCGCATGTTGATCTCATGAATCATTGGGTGTGTCTGTGTGTGTGTGTGTGTGTGTGTGTGTGAGAGAGAGAGAGAGAGAGAGAGAGAGACTTATAATTGACTTGATGGCAGGAAATCTCTCTCTCTCATACACGCACACAATTAAGAGATCTATCATTTTCTTGATGAACCACATGGACTTGTAATGAAAATCAATACTCTATTTTCAGTCAAGCTTTTAAAAATAGTAATTTATCATCAAAGTGCTACTATTCAACTTTGAACACATATTTCTGTTCACAAAATTTAAAAATATACATTATATACTAGACAAAATATTATTGATATATAGATATTTTGGATATTATACACTAAGTTTTCTACCTGATAGTGACAGCAAGGAATAATTCCAATGAGACGACAAAGTAACCACATTACTAGCTACTAACTAGAAAATTAAAGTCTTCCTGCCATTATGGTCATTCTGGCTCATAGTGACCTTACAGGACACGTTGGCACTACCTTTGTGGGATCCTTTAATGGAGTAGAAAGCCTCCTCTTGTTCTTGCTGAAGATCACCCAACAACTGTCGCAGCAGTACATTGACAAGGAGCTGCCAGAAAATCAAGTTGGATTCAGAAGAGGAAGTGGGACAAGGGATATCATTGAGGACTCACAAGGATCTTGGGTAAAACAGTGAACACCAGAGACATGTTTACTTGTGTTTCCTTGATTATGCAAAGGCACCTTATTGTGTGGGTCATACCCAACCGTGGATGACACTGAGAATAGTGGGAACTCCAGAATACTTCGTGGTACTCATAGGACCTGGTACATGGATCAAAAGTCAGCATTTCAAAGAGAAAAAGGGAGTATTACATGGTTTAAAATCAGGCATCATATCCATCAAGGCTGTATACTTTCACCATGCTGATTCAATGTATACACTGAGCAAATAACCTTAAGAACTGAACTACATAAAGAAAGTGAAGAGGACACAAAGCACTTGCTGATGAAGATAAAGGATTTCAGCCTTCAGAATGGGGTACAATTCAATGTAAAGAAACCAAAAATCTTCAGAATTGGACCAAAAGGCCGCATCTTTATTGAGATGTCCACTAATATAGGTCATCCAGCCTAACTCCTTATATGACATATTATAATTCTGGACTCTATATCTGTAGCTATGCTCCCATTCTGGAGGGTGCTGTCTACTAATGGACAGGATTCGGGTAGGATTAAGACCCGATTTTAGTAGATAGTGTGAACCAAGCCGCAGTCTGTTTCCTGAGAGCTATCTTTAAGACCATTAGAAAGTGTGTCTTGAGATTCTGACAGTCATTTTCCTTGGGGTAGGGTCAGCTGAAAGGCAAAAGGACACGCCCAAGATGGCATGGAGAGATCGGAGTACCATTGGAAAAGCACGGCCCAAGGCTGCTGTCTGAAACGGTGAAGGCCACCAAGACCGGATGCACGAGACACCAAACGAGACAGAGGAGCAGCGTCAAGACTGTGGGCTACCTTCTCCCTCACATGCCCAAGACTGAGACTGTGCTACCTGACTGCAGGTGGCCTGGCTTCCTAGCCTACAGACGCAGGACCCGACAGCCTATCTAGCTGAAAACCTGAGGACCAGAGAGAGACTTGACTGCTGGCTGAGGTGTAATACTGCTGTGAACTAACAGTACCCTTACTGCTTAGTAATCCTGACTTGTAGTGACCTATTAACTTCTCTTATAACCTATAGGGAGCCCTGGTGGTATAGTGGTTACACATTGGGCTGAGATCTGCAAGGTCTGAAGTTCAAAACCAGCTATGTGGGAGAAAAAGGCGATTTATTTTTCTGTAAAGAGTTACAGTATTCTATGTATATATGTAAACATATTAATATATAAAATAGGGGTTTTGGTCTGTATACATATATTCATAGGTTAAAAGTATTAAGGTAGCAGGTGGACTTTTGGGCCTCTGGGCCTCTACTTAAGTCTTTCCTCAATACAAGAACACTGTTCTAATAAGTGCCACTCTGTGATACTCTACTTCCTGACATGATTACTGAAGACAAATGGGTGCATAAGCAAATGTGGCGAAGAAAGCTCAGGGTGCCTGGCTATTAAAAGATATAGTGTCTGGGGGCTTAAAGCTTTGAAGTTAAACAAGTGACCATCTTTCAGAGCAGGAACAAAGCCCACATGGAAGAAGCACACCAGCCTCTGTGATCGCGAGGTGTTGATGGGATAAGGTATCAGAAAATTAAAAACAATAATCACATTGATGTGAAGGAGAGGGGTCAGAGTGAAGACCCAAAGCCCATATGTAGAAATATGGGTATTCCCTCACAGAAGGCTCACCCTGAAGGAATGAGACACCCAGGCTGCACCATAGCACCGAGGGAGCACATAACACTCCTAGTTACTTGATGCTTTCTACCCCCACTGTTATGGCCTCAAATCCGGCTTGACAGGAATATGTACATTGGTACATATAAGAACTTTGGACACGTGGAATCCAGGACAGTTAATCCTTTCAGAAACAACAATGGGGATAGGGTGACCCTGAGGGTACTAGGGTGGGGGGAAAAGAGGAAAGGGGAACTGAAAGCATTGATGGATGTAAACTCCCCTGAGGGGTACGAATCACAGAAAGATGGGTAAGGGGACACAGTGGACAGTATAAGATATAAAATAATAATAATAAATTATTAAGGGTTCACGAGGGTGAGAGGGTGGGAAAGAGTGGCAGAAAATAGGAGCTGATATCAAAGCTCAAGTAGAAAGATAATGTTTTGACAATGATGATGGCAACATATATACAAATTAGTTTGATATAATTGATTACTGGATTGTTATGATAGCCGTAGGCGTCCCCAATAGAATGTTAAAAGAAAAAAGGTTACAGTCTCAGAAAGTCACATGGGGCAGTTCTACTCTGTCCTATAGGGTTGGCACAGACTCTATTCCATGGCATAAGGTGGTTTTTTTGTTTGGTTTTAAATAAACCTCCTAATGGTGAGTATGTTGTGAGTTCTGCGTGACCATTGCAACGAAGTATCAAATGCAGGACAGATGAAGAGTGTCCTGGAAGGAACAGCTGGCTTCAGAATAGATACCGAAAGATGGCCCATGGAGGCATGTCTGACCTTGCCTTGTGGCGATAGGGAAGTCGGAAGTTGTCTGATATAGCCTCCACACACTATTTATTGCAATGCTAAATGGAGAAAAGTTTGAAGTTGTCAACGATTTCATCTTGCTTGAATCGAAACTTATGGAAGCAAAAGTTGATATCAAATATCACAGCATATTGGATAAATGTGTTTTAAAGTGTTTAAGACAAGGATGTCACTTGGAGGACTCGGGTATGCCTGACTCAAGCCATAGTATTTTCAATCATCTCATGTGCATGTGAAATCTCGGTGCTGGTGAAAATATTTAAAGGGCTGCAGACTGCCAAAAGAAGAAAAATCCAAAATTCTTGGAAGAAATATAGGCAGAATGCTCCTTCAAAGAAAAGCCAGCAAGACTTCATCTCACATACTTTGGACATGGTATCAGGAGAGACCAGTTCCTGGAAAAGGGCATTACGCTTGGTGAAATAGGTCAGTGAAAGAGAGGGTGATCCCTCATGAGATGGCTCGTCACAGTGGCTACAACCATTGGGCTCAGATATGACGACACTTCTGAGGATAGCAAAGGGCTGGGCCATGTCCTGTTGTTGTCCATAGGCTTGCCAGGAGCTGGATCCAACTCTTTGCCATCCAACATCAAAAGAAAAGTCCGCCTGCCCCATCTCACCACCAACTCTAGGGTGGTTTGGTTTTTCTTGCTCCATGGATCGTCCCCTAGAAATTAGTACAATCCCACACAGGAAATATTTGCCAGCCAGTTCTGTTTTTGAAAGCTCATGGAGTTTTTGTGTTGGACAGGTGGACATAGCTGTGATTAGTGTCGTGCGTCACCACATTTCCTGCAAAGCAAAAGCATAGAAATGGAACTAGACACTTGTTCTGGCATTTTAACAAAAGTAATTTTCTGAAGACCTTCTAAGACTAGCATATTACACTCTGACTGTTTTGTTGTTGATATGCAGAGTAATATTACCTGGACACATCATAAAAATTCATCCATGAATAAAAATTCCAAATGGCAGGTGAGCATAAGCTATTTGTTGAACACATTTGTTTGAAGACATGATTTATTTTCTCCAAATTTATCAAATAACTAATAAACACCAAAATGAATACAGTAAATAGTCTTCATCAAGTTATCACAATAAAAGGATATTTGAATTTATAAACCTATAAAGCAATGGACAACGACCAGAAAGAAATTTATAGACTCCCTTACATCAGATTAGGTTAGAGATAAAAACTAATAGCTTAGGTGTGAACATTGTTGCATATCCAACCATTTTATATCTGAGAAACCATAGTGTTTACCTTGAAATACAACTGTTTTAAACCTCAAGGGGCAGCATTAACTGTAGAGGTTGAGGTTTAAGTTTCGTTTCTGAACTCAGAAGATTTGTTGGTATGTTGTAGTTTGGCAACTTTATTTCCGACCCCAGTGAACAAGAACTCACACCATGTTCCCATTATATTTAGACAGGCTTACAGCCTCTTCCTGACCAGAAGCCTTTGTAAAGTTCGCACCTGCACTACCATCCAATGGCAATATTCCCAAGCCCGGAGAGTTGGAAATCTTTGAAGGGTATCTGAGATGCTGGCTCATTCATTCTTCATGGCTATTCTGCAGGGCACGCTGTAATCAACGGGATCGGTGCTTTCGGAGGAGCTAAGAGACTGAGGTGTTGTACTTCGTAGTAATAATGGACAGCCCATTAACCACCTGGGTTCCTGTGCATAGCATTGTTTCCCTTCCAGTAGTCAAAATAAGCATCCTTAAGATCCGCTTAATGTGGATTTGGTATTTTTGTAAATGTGTACTCAGAGCTTGCCAAATGGTTCCCCTGTTCCATCAGCTTGCTGATGGACTTCACTCTGTAACACAGCAGAAAAGCATTCCTTAAAGATGGCCTCATTAGTATGCTTCGCTGCTCACTGACTGTATTGGAGGCTACACATTATTTACAGATAATGGGTGTGGTGCATAGAATGAAGCAATCATCAGGGAAGCATATTATCCTAGACTGGCATTCTGCCATGGGCTTCTCCCAAGACTATGAGGACTTGATTGCAAACCAAATGTAAACTTTTTTTTCACAGAGCATTTTTCATGACTAAATCTGAGACATGTTACAAAGGGGTGCGGTCCTACTATGCTGATTTATAAGTCACTCGAATCCTTTTATTTTCCATGACTCCTCTGGAAATGAGAAAAACAATGATGTCTCACTTAGATAACTCTAAAAGGAGAAGCAGAAGAAAAAGAAAGAGGAGGAGGAGAAGTGCACAGAGGAGACCTCCCCTCCCTCTGTTTTACTTAACACTGCCAGTATCCTTCCTGGAAACTTGCCCCATCTTTTGTCTTTGAGTTAGATCCCACTGAGACAGATGAAAGGGCATGGAGGGTCAGACAGTGGCTCAACAAGGGAGACTTTCAGTACTACTCGGCACTCAGACCCTTAGAAATATTACTGTAGGTCCTAGTTTTCTAAAAATAACACTTGTCTTTGACAAGAATATGCTTTTCTCCAGCACATTGGAGGAAGAATAAAAGGACACATAACTCAATGCCAACGGTCCACAGTGGTATCAACTCAGAGAGAGAGGCAGGGAAAGAGAGTCTTTTAAAATCTTGAGAGGAAGAGAGAAGTAGAGTGCTATGTGCAGTGTTAAAAATGTGCAAACTGATTCCAATCCCATAATTTTATGTCCATAGCCATTATATTTATAATAAGGAATGAATGAGCCTGAATTGTAAATGTGAGAGCAAATGTGAAATAGACCCTAGATATATGTGATCATGAAAGGCTTTTGAAGTTCAGTTTCGTTCCAAGTCTGACATTCCTGTACCATTACTTGAAATTCCAACGCCCTCTTTTCTCTAAGGTATGATCATTAGTTATAAGTAGTTTTACAGTCTGATATTTTAAAAATTGCCACGACCTATCATTAGTCTTATTTATTAACTTTTCATGAAGATTGTTCACACATCAGCATACGTTCTTACAATTGAAGTCATAAAAAGTTGATTTTCAATTTCTTAAATGACATTCGGTCTCTAATTTTATGTAATTAAAGTATAGTGTCTGACTCCTCAGACTATTTAAAAATATCACCAGGCAAATCTAGATGAAGAATTCACTACATTTGAATTGCTTAACGGAGATGGCCACTTGGTTTAATGGAAGTTAATTTGATTTTAATTATGAAGGGCAATGTGTAAATGAATTCCTTCCTAACTTGACCTTTATTCTCCTCACTGTACCAGTTTCAGCTGCTGTTCATTAGGGTTCTGGGGGCAAACCCCTCAGCAGTGGACAGCCATTCCTTAGGTGTGGTTGTTCTCAGCCTGGAAGTTCCACTGAGACTTTTTCACTGGGAGTAGCCATGTGGGTATTTGAAATACTGGGCTCAGAGCTCCTAGCTTCGTAGTAACCTGCAAGAAGACAGCAGATCGATAGGCCCCTGGTGGCCTGTAGAGGAATGAGTACATTTGAAGGACGTTGTCTCTGAAGAAGATTGAGGTGCCACTGACTGACAAAAGAAGCACAGCCAGAATGTTCCTTATAAAGGAGGAGGACCAGACTAATCACACGGACCTTGGACATGTCACAGGGAGAGACCAGACCTTAGAAAAGGTCATCACACTTAGGAAAGTAGAGGCCTATCCAAACAAGAAGTGCCTCTAGGGGATAGGTTGACACCAGGGCGGGAATAATGGTCTCAAACCTCACAAGAATTGTGCGACAGGGCAGGACCAGGCATGGTTTAGGAGCTGACTGGAAGGCACCTAATTACCGATAACAAGTTAGTTTACAAAGAGACTGGGGCAAAATAAGAAAACTATGAACATTGTTGGATATTGTTTGTATGTTTTCTTGATTAAAATTGACTGGGAACCTCAACATATTTTAGTTGGGTAAAGGGGGAACCTGATCTATTCAGAGTATGGAAAAAACAAAACAGGATTTAACTGAAAATTTGAAGGAACAGCAATGAACACAATTGACAAGGATCTTCTCATATTATCTGCAGGACACTGTCATCTTATTTTCATATATTTAAGGATGGGAATATGTACATCCCCCAAGATATTATTTATAAATTATAGTATAAAATTTTAAAGAATTAATTTAAATATATTACTTTGAAATGAGCTCTAGTCTGAAAAAATTAATAACTATATTTCTACATCAAGATGACCTCCTCCATGGGGGACAGAGAACAGAAAAGTGGGTGAAGGGAAATGTCGGACAGGGCAAGATATGAAAAAATAATAATTTATAAATTATCAAGGGTTCATGAGGGAGGGGGGAGCAGGGAGGGAGGGGAAAAAAAGAGGACCTGATGCCAGGGGCTTAAGTGGAGAGCAAATGTTTTGAGAATGATGAGGGCAATGAAGGTACAAATGTGCTTTACACAATTGATGTATGTATGGACTGTGATAAAAGTTGGATGAGCCCCTTAAAATGATTCAAAAAAAAGATGGAAATTTCCGTTCTGATATTTTATTACCAGCTCTTCAATTTGCCACTCAAATGAGGAAAGCTTTTTAATAGAGAAATACATTGTTTTATTTTATTTTACCAACACCAGACCGAAACTACTCACAATTCCTTCCAAGATATAATATAGAGAAGAGCAGATTAAGAGAATAATTCAATGGCATCAATTTCAACGCAGCTAAAGGAGAAACTGATTTCCACTGGGGAAAAGATTCTTTGACAAACTACGAAGTCTCTACCATGGTAGAAGACCTATGACTGGCCAGGAGTGGGGAGGGCAGGAAGAGGAGGGTCTTGGACTTCATAAGGTGGAACGCTAACTCTGAAGGCAGCGGGTTGAAACAGCAGGTTAGCCTTTCTTCATGGCCCTTTCCAGGAGACACAATAATTTCTGAAAGAAAAGCTTCCTGCCTGGTGATGTTTTTGTTCTACACCAAGAGTTCCTACACCTTAGTCGCACAATCATATGATTGACGAATCAAAGCAACCGTACAAGGCGGGAAGATGGCTATTGGCTTTCAGAGGGAGACGTGTGCAATCACTGCATGTCTATAGAGAGCTCCCTCTCTAAGGAATGAGGGGAAGAATCTCCAGAAATCAGAATCGAGAATGTAAGAGCCGATGCTCAATCCCAGGGATCAGAGCAGATGGCAAAATTTACTAAGAAAGAATAAGAAAGGACTTGTCTAAAATGCACTCATTGAGCTCCACCGCTGAGAACACGGCTTGGGTACCTGAGAAACAGTCTAGTTTTGTTGAATGAAAAAAAACAGCAACAATTGTGTTCTTTTTTCACGTTGCTTTGAAAGTTGAATGACTGATGCGTGTGAAAAGTTGCCGCATAATTTGCAATGCACTGCCTTTGGTTTTAGAAAAAAGAGGGGGGGGGGGCTGCATGTCTGCAGAGGAAAACAGAAACGCCCCTTTCATTTCCTTTGCGCGCCACGATGTAGGCGGTAGCACTAGGTCACACACTTCATGGTCCTGGGAAAGTTAGATGGTGGCTTTTTCCCCCCTGCTGCTAACTGGACTAGTTTGAGCATTTTGAGTTTAAATTCTGGCAAAAGTTGTCCTGTAGCCTTTGTTTTTCTAGCTCTGTCCTTACTTGGAGATGGGAAGGTGCACTATTTGTGCACTCACGGTTGCCCACGGTTCAACTTTGAAGTCAGTCGTGGGATAACGGAACAGGACATGCGCTTGCGTCTTTATTGCTGGCTTGCTAGGACGTCTTCTTGTCTATG
The DNA here is from genome assembly GCF_050624435.1 of Tenrec ecaudatus. NCBI lineage: Eukaryota > Metazoa > Chordata > Mammalia > Afrosoricida > Tenrecidae > Tenrec > Tenrec ecaudatus. The sequence goes on from NC_134540.1 coordinate 54,317,776, forward strand.
AGGTGTCGGGAGAGTTGATTAAGTTAATGAATGAGCTACTAGCGTTCTTTGAAGTTAGCTTTGACTCCATTAACTGGGAAGCTGATCACATTAGTGGCACTCTCAGCATTCCTTGAGACTTTGGGCTAATGAGCTGGATTAATTAGCTGATATTAACTTCTAAAGACTTTCCTTCTGTGCTCTGGCCCCTGAATTAGAAAGAGTAAGATCTCCCCAAGAGTGTCTAGCAAGCAAACATCCGATTTAATGGAAATATACATACTCACAAATTACAAAATAAAGTAAAAAAACTGGAGGTGATGAAATTTCAAAATGTACCTCTTCCCTTTACATGGAAAGAAGTTTCCTTACGTTTCAATGACATACAGAGGAGCACAAACTAAGAACAAAACTATAGGAAATGGAAATGAACATATATAAAATTTATGAGTACACATAGCAGATTCTGTTTAAGAATTTAAAAAAAAATTCCCTTCAGAAATTTTCAAATGTATTGAAAACAACAAACACACTGAGCTCAGGAAGGGGCTAGCAAAAGGCATTAGCCATATTCCTTTTATTTATACTTTAGTTTTTTTTCTTTCCATAGGGTCCAAAGTAGCCTATTATGAGCACCAATGAATTGGTGTCGCTTTCTGTATAGATTGACATTACATATGTTATGCTTTCATTACCAGATAATTACATCCCTCTTCTCTAACCGAATGTAACTGGATGTGTTTACCTTTTTTAAGCCACGCTTATTTGTGACCCTCCCACTACATCCTTTTACAGATAGCAAAATCCAGTCATGTTAGTGGAGGCAGGTGGTCAGTAAGAGGTAATGTGTTAGAGTAAAATAAAATAAATTTAAATTCACATATAAGGAAAGTTACGAGTTCTGTTAGGTCATGTGCCTTTTAAAGCAGAATTGAACATCTAGGATAAAATCAAACACTAACTGACAGACACAGAAGTAAACAAAAAAAACTCAACAACCTTGATATGATGAGATAAGCAACCTAATTCTACCAACTTGTTTGGGACTTGTGGAGTAATGGCTGTGTCATTTATATTAAAAAAAGGCAGTAAGATATATATTTAGGGGGAGACGCCGGGCAGTGTAAGATAAGGTAAAATAATTATTTATAAACTATTAAGGGGGAAGGGGGGAGCGGGGAGGGAGGGGAAGGGGAAAACAGGAAACCGAGCTGATTCCAGGAACCCAAGTGGAAGGCGATTTTTGAGAATGACGAGTGCAACAAATGTATAAGGGTGCTTTGCTCAATTGATGTATGTATGGATTGTGATAAGAGTTGTATGAACCCCAATAAAAATATTTATTAATTTAAACATATATATAGTCACTTAAAAAAAGACATAAGCCAATTTCCAAATTGCTATTAATATAAATTATGCTGGAATATGTTTGAGAATAGTGTGCAAAGCGATATATAAATAATATTGGCCTCATACAGTTAATAAAATGTGTTAAAGTCAAGGTTCATGCTTTGATCTGTGCCAAGGAGGGGACACCATTAACGTGTAATTCTGTAAGAGAATTTGCTGTCATAGGTCATTTATTTACATATTCATTTAATCATATGGCAAATATTTATCACTCGGATTGGCAAAGGTTTTCTGTAAGGGACCAGAAGTATATAGTTTAGACTTGTATGCTCAGCTACTGAACTCCATAACACTGCTCCGTCCTGTAGCATGAAAGTAGTCGTGAAACAACCAAAAAGTCCCCAAAACTCACTGCCATTGAGTCAGTGATGACTCTCCATGACCCTATAGGACAGATTAGAACTGCCCTTGTGGGTTTCCTGGGCTGTAGATTTTTGAGGGATCAGAAAACCTCATCTTTCTCCCAATGGGTGGCTGGTGGTTTAGAACTGCTGACTTTTCAGTTAGCAGACAACTAGTAATCCACAATGCGACCTCGGACCCGGAGAGTAGGCATACCAAATAAACCAAACTCCCTACCCGGGAGTCTATTCCAACTCATTGGGACGCTTTAAGATAGAATAGAACTGGCCCAGTGGGTTCCCAAGGCCATCCATCGTCACAAGAGTAGAATGCCCCGTCTTTTCCCTGAAGCAGCTGGGGTTGGCACTGCTGACTCTGACATTATCAGACCAATGTGAAACTACTACACCACGGAGTTCCCCTGATAAGTCAACAGATCAACATGCTTCTGTTTGGAGAATCTTTCCTTAGGAAGTCTGAATTTCATATAATTTTTCACATGCCCCCCAAAAGTTTTGAAAATGTTGTTTCCCAACTATTGAAATATGTAAGAGCCATTCTTATACCGTGCATGCTAAACAACAACAACAACAAAACAAGCAATGAGCCATGTTTGTCACGACATCTATAACTGCGAACCCCAGCGTACATAGGGAACTTGGTAGCATACAGGGTTATCAGTTGGGCTCGTAACTTTAGAATGCCCTGTTTGAACCCACTATTCACTCCTCCAGAGAGAGGCAAGGTTTTCTGCTCCTACAAAGATTTACCATCTTCGAGATCTACCCATACAGGCAGTTCCACCCTCTCCTACAGTGTCACTATGATTTGGAATAAACCCAATGTATGTTTACTTTTGGCTTACATATGTTAAGTATTTGGTTTTATATATCAAAAGAAATGTTTCCTGTGAGTTAGGCATTGCCCTGGGTTCTAGATACATTAAAATGAAGCACAGAGCAGTGACTGTGAAGTCGATTTTATACTCGTGTGTGTCCGAGTCAGACTGTCCTCCACTGGCTCTCTGATGCCTGGCTTTTAACAAATACCTTTCCAGACCTTTCTTTTGTGGTGTCACGGGGTGGACTTGAACCTGCAACACTGAGATTACTAAACTGGCACATTAATTATTTACACCATTAGGGCTGATGTGTTTGTAAACAAGGATAAAATAGTCTGTTTTACTGAAGGCGTTTCTTTAGAAATGAAAGAGGACACAACTGATTCTAATTCACTGTGCTGTACACAGCGCAATCCAAGTGAGCAAGACAGCAGAGGCAGGAAACTGCTCCCAGCAGTGGGTTTTGCGGATGTCCTTGCGAAGACCTGGGTCTTCTCCTCTAGGAAAAAGCCTTCAGTGGATCCCGGGGACAGAGTTGAACTCACACAACCTTACAGCTTGGAAGTCAGACTTGAACCTCCAGGTGGAATTGCTGGGTCACCATCCAGGTGATATAGATCAAATGTGCCTCACTAGGAGAAAAAGCCCGGTGACCTTTTAGTGAAGATCTTACATGAGACTTTTAAGTTTTTGAACCTGCCCCATGTGTGCACAGTGACTCATAACACACAGCCGGAGAGAACTTTAGTGATTTTGTAAAAGAAGTTAGGGGCACGGGTCATCTAATCATAAACATTTTGTGGAGAAGTTAAAAATAAGCTTCCTCCATTCTTACCCCCCGTTTCTCCATTTTGACAACTCCTTTCCCATATCTGACCCTGTGGTTCTCATCATTCAGTTTGCCTGAAATATTCTTCTACCAGTTCTTTGCAAAAGACTCATGCTTAACTTCAAAGTCTCAGCTGAGGAGTCTCGTTTCTAGAGAGGCCTTGCTTGGTTCCCTTTTCTTCAATGTCATCCTGTAACTCCCTATTCACACAGATAAATCTTCTGCAAGTTCCTTTAATTATCTGAAAACTAATAAGGTTTAAGTCACTATTATATTTTCAAAATACATAAGTGCATTTACTAGAAACTACAAACAGGCATATCTTTGTGAAACCCTCTAATATGAATTACCGTCGTTGGTGCCCTGCAAGTCATCATAAAAACAAACAAAAAACCTAGTGACACGGAAGCACAGAAGGAATGGGAATAACTCTCAGATTCACGTCCCCTGGCATGCTAGGACGAAAGGACATAGCGAGGTGAGCTTTGCAAACTCTCATTGGAACACAAGTCTAAGCAACCTGCCTAATTTCTAGATTTGAAAAGAATATGTGTCATTTGACTACTCTCTCACCTGGAGGAACACACGTAACAGGATCATTATACCCTTTGAGCTCAAAGTGGCCCTTGTCCAATGGCGCCAAGAAGAAAAATTCACCTTTTTCTTCCTGTTGCTATTGTCATCATAGTTGTTAGGTTTCATTGAGTCCATTCTGATTCACAGCAACTTTACACACAAGGGAACAAAACACCGCTCCAACCCCAATGGTTGCTACCTTTGCGAGCATGATTTAAGCCCCTGTGTGCTCCATTTTATGAACAACCTTTCTTGCTCAGCCTCGACTTTACCAATCACGACACCCTTCCCTATGGACTCATCTTTCTTGGTAATGTGTCCTAAGTATGTGAAATGAAGGTTTGTCATGTGGCCTCTAATGAGCATTCTAACTCCAATTCTTCTAAGATAGGTTTGTATGGAAGCCCATGGTATATTTGATATTCTTTGCTAAAGTCGTAATTCAAATGGATTAATGCTTCTATAGTCTCTCTTATTCATGGTCAGCTTTCTTATATATATGAGGCAATTGAAATTCCCATGACTTGGTTGAAGTATACCTTGTGACATTTTACACTTAAATAAGTCTACAGCTGCAGACTTGATGGATGTGTTATGTTGTTTGATTTCTTCATTGGCTCCCTAATGATATACTGCGGCAATCATTTTACAATTTCTTTAGGACATTGTGATATTAATGATGAATGGTTTGTCCAATTATTTCTACAGTCTTTTGGATCATATTTCTTTGGGACGGGCTCAAAAATAGATCTTTTTGAGTTGATAAGTCAATGAAGTTGTCTTCCAAATTTCTTGACATAGTGAAGGGATCATTTCCAGCATTAAATCCATTCATTGAAACTTAACATTTGGTAATCCATCAATTCCTGAAATCTGTTTATGTCAAGGCCAGCAGTGTAGCTTGGATTTTTTTTCCTTCATTACCATCGCTTCATGCTCATATGTGATGTCTTGAAACAGTTGAATGTTGACAAATTATTTTATTAACATAACTATGTGTTTTTTTCCATTTTCTTCTGATTTTCCCCCCACAATGCGATTTCTTTTCTATTTCCCGTTAATTTTCTCCATAGAAAGATCCAAATGTCAACTATGCTGAATTATGTATTTCTTTGCTCCCTTACTACTTACTTCCCGTAGTATAAGCTCCATGAAGGCAGCTTTTTCTGACTGCTTTGGGTCTGTTTGCTTAGGCCTGGACTTCTCGAAATCCTTCTGGAAATGTGCTGAAAGGATGTATGGATTTATGCTATATTTGCTACAGGATTGGGCTTCATTGGACGAGAGCTATTTCAAAACTGTGAGCTCTTCCCTTTCCGTTTCCTTTCCACCCTCATCTAGGAATGTCAGCGATGGATTTAGTACCACACATGCATGTTCAATCTATAAATCCGAGGAGGTACCCCCCAAAAGCCTGATTGTTTTTCAATGCTGTCCGTCTATTTATTTATTGCAAAACAACCTTACCACATTCAAAGTACTCTCCATTACACTTCATACATTTGTCAAATCCACGATTCCATTCTTGGAAACATTTTTCAACCTCGTCTATTTGGGTGGCCCAGAGCATCTCCCTCATTTTATTTTCCTTCTCTGCATCCTCAAATAGTTGTCCTTAATGTCCCTTTTCATGTGCAGAAACAAAACGGAGTCACATGGAGCAAGGCCAGGAGAGTAAGGCCAAGGGGCAAAAGCAGCATGCTGGGGCCTTGGTTTTGTTTTTATCCTTTTATTGGGGGCTCATACAACTCTTATCACAATCCACACATCCATCCATGGTGTCACGTTCTAACTGCTCTGTGGGGTTTCCAAGGCTGCGCATTCTCAAGAAAGCAGATGGCTGTCTCTTCCACCCGAAGAGGTTGGGGAGCTTGAGCTACCAGCTTTTTGGGTTAGCAGCAGTGCTGTGACCCTTGTACCACCATGTGTCTTTCTCCTGTTGCAGACCTAGGCTGTCTACACTTAGCCTCCTGGTGATTAAAACAGTCACCTGAAATGGAGGGTACTGCCTCCATCATAAGCTGACCCTTTCAAAACCCATGGACATCAGCTAGCCAAACGACACGGTCTGCCTCTGGGGCTGAAACGCAGTTGCTTTCCCACTGACACAGCCCTCAGGAGGGGACCCATACTCCTGTGACTAGGAGAAATAAGGGTGGGCCTCAACTTACTGTTCCTAGGCACAAATTGTGTGATCTTTCAAAAGTCTCTTTTGGCTTTTTCATTTCCTGAGAACAAGCATATTTCTGGATTTCCTGCACTATGAGTCCTGATTAACTCAATGCCAATGAGTTTGATTTGGTTTAGTTTTGCCTTATTTGGAAATGGTCTTTCTCTCAATAATTTCATGTCCACTGGGTCCCCATGTTTACAAGTGCTCTAAATTTAATGTACATGTAAAAGAAGCTAGAAGGCAAGGTAGAGTCCAAAGGGATATATATGTCCCACAAAATATGTATCAAAATTAATATTTCACATCAAATGTTTATAAATGCTTCTTGATATACCATCCCACGATTAATGAAAGCATACCATCAACAAAAAAGAAATTAAAAACAGGAGACTTAGAGTCCATCTATACACAATTGGATATCCCTTCACAGAAGCGTCACAGGCAGGGGTGAGCAAGCCGAGGTGCAGTATAGCACCATGAAACACACAACATTCCTCTAGTTCTTGAATGCCCCCCATCCATACACACACTATCATGACTCCAGTTCTACCTTAAAAATCCAGCTAGACTGGAGCATGTACACTGGTTCAGATAATAGCATGGAATCCAGGACAGATAAACCCCTCAGGAACAATAATGTGAGTAATGATACCATGAGGGTAGGGGAAGGGGTGTGGAGAAAGGAGTAATCAATTATAATGATCAACATATAATGCCACCCCACCCCCACCCCCCAGTAGAATGTACAACAGAAATGGGGGTGAAGGGAGACAGTGGACAGTATAGGATATGAAAATAATAACAATGTATAGTTTACAAAGGGATCACCAGAGAGGGCGGGGGAGGGAGGGGAAAAAGAGGAGTTCAAGCAGAAAATATTTAGAAAATGATGGTGGAAAAATATGTATAACTGTGCTCAATACAATTGATGTTTGAATTGTTATAAGATCTTTAAGAGCCTCCAATAAAATGATTTATTAAAAAAATAAAAACAGAAACATTCAGTTACAAAAGGGTTAAAGACGGGGCATGCCAGGGAGTCCATAGTGTGATTTACCTCATTGCCCACACCTGCCTGGAGACCACCTGGCTCAAAACAAATTATGTCCCCAACAGAAGCCATGAAACACAGTGCACATATGTGTGTTGTTCACTCTGCAATTAAGATTTACTTAAAAAAATCAACTCATTACTATTAATGATTCTGTGTCACCAATTTGAGTCTTTTAGTTGGTCCTAGCACTATTCTTGTCAGTTACCATCAATTTGGTTATGTGTGCGTATAGTCGGCTCCTTCGTCGAAAGTCGGGCATAATCCAGTTGGGTAAGTTTAACAACTCACATTATCCACCTGCTTTTTAAATATCTACTTGTAGGTGAATTTACCTTGCCTTGATGGCACAGCACCCATAAGTGTTCAGTCAGCTGGAGAACTCCTTTGGCTAAACATTTTCACAATCTATTTCTCTTATTTTTTTTAAGTAATTTAATTTACTGGGATGGTAGTAATAGCCCATTCCACTTTGCACTAAGGGAAAGAAAGGATATTTTTGTCTACTTAAAAGCTAACAAAGACTCCCACTGTTGAAAAATATTCAAACCTCCCAATTATTTCCATCAAGCGATAAATTTAAAAGAAAAGAAAAAGAATTAAAAAACCGCATGTGTTAGTAAGTCAGCGATAATGACTTGGAGAAACTTAGGGAAGGCTCATTAAATTAACCTTTGCTTTAATGCAACCTACTGGCCATGTACAGAGGGGGCAATGAAAGGGTCTTCTGTGACACTGAAAATAAGAAGAATTGACACACAATTGATGAGATCAGCTATCCGTGGCAGTGATTCATGGGAAGAAATGACCCACACATCTGAGACGACAGATCATTCTGAAGAAATGATTCTGCCCCACACTGCCCAGCACCTCCACATCCTGTTGACACACCAAAGGTCAATGAGTTTACTAATTTGTTTCATATTATGACTTTCCATCAGGGACTATAATGTTCATAGGCTTATAATTCTCCAGCAATATAGAGCACCTTTTCCACAAAGAAATTAAATTAAGAAGATGGATTGATTAATATTCTTTTGAAGAGTTGGGTAAATCCACCCTGCTACATTTCGTTGTTTTCTTTGGTCATCCTAAAATGAATATCTACTGGGTTTTCATCCTATCCCATATCATTCCTATCATATTTGATATGTCTTTGTCCCTCACCTAATTTGTTGATATAAATGTTACTTTCCTTTCTTCACATCTACTTCCATTCGAAATTACTTAAGTAAATGTTCATATCTTCTGTAGGTGCTTGCTGTGATTCAGCGGTCCTTTATTCTGTCTTTACCTAAGCACATTACTTTTAATCTACCGTGACATTCCACTGCTTTTATATTGTTCTCCCTACCTAACGACCTTACTCCGAGTATCTCACTTAATTTAACAAATTTCTCCTGTCCTTAAGAGTCTCATAGTTCTTAATTCTGAACTCTAACTTAATGGAAGTAATTCATATCCCTTTCACAATAAAGGTTCAAACTCATTGGACATTACTAAGAATGCTTGAGAGAATGGCTATTTCTTTCCAATGCCAAATTAATTGTGGCTCTCCAAGGCTATTTTTTCACCTTAAAATTGAACCCTCTGGGAAGTGCTAAATGCTTGAAACCTAGCTATAGGACTTTCATAGACAAAAGGATCATGATATAATGGGTAGAATAAATTCATGACTTCAAACTGGTTCATTCCTGTGTACATAATAATCACCAGATCTTGTTAAACAGTAGATTCTGATTCAGTATATTTAGGGTTGGAAGCACACATCCTCAGCAGGAGGCAGAACCTAACGACCCTGCATGAAGTGCTGATTTAATTTGATGTGGATGCCAGAAGGCAATGAAAACACCATTTGCCAGGATGGCAGGTAATTTTTACTTAACTAATTGAAAACATGAGAAGACCACATTCTCTTTTAAAGTAAATATGCAGTAAATCTCATCGATTGAAGCTAACTAGGGCATGCTCAGTCAATGAGAGACGTAAATTCTATAGCATGTAGGGAAAAGACGCAAGTTATTTTCATTGTGTGAAGCAGGAAATTTGTATTGAAATTCAGCAAGTTACTAGTGGACTGTCCTCTTTTCCACCTCAAACTCTTTGATGAGAAGGTAGCCGCTGGGATGCTGGGATGTGCCTAGTGTGGGAGGAGAGCATGTATGTAATCAGGAACTGAAAAGACTGAGGAGAATAAAAGATGAAATGCAAAGCTGTCCCTCCTTTCTCATACCTGATTGTCAATGGCATGGTACTGTCAGAAGTTCATGGAACAGTTCATGAAAGATTTTGTGATATTATGATAACCAAAAGTAGCATGGACTAGACCAACAGCCCATTTCCCCTCTTCAGTGACAGCGCAGCCTTGGTACACTCAAGCCATAGTAGTGTTCTCATGGTTGGGAACGGTAGCATGGCACTGATCAACTTTACAAAAAGACACACGCATACTGTCAGAGTGAGGAAAAGAAGATGGCTACACGATGGATTATTTTGTGAGAAAGTATTGTTAATTTTACTACAGATCTCTAGAAATACGTTAGAGATGTTTAGTTGAGAGGGAAATGAATATAGATGTGAAATGCAATAGAGTTATCTAGGAGCTTCCATGACATTTCTCTGATTCCTTGTGCTAGACCAAAGGAGAAAACCCAAGGGCTATTCTGTTGTCAGTCTGAAGATGCTGAGATCTTCCACCACAGAAAATACGTCTGAATTTAGAACATATTTTAGAGGAAGGAGCATTATGTTTTATATCCTTCTTTCTTGAATAGTTCTCACATTTTTCATTATATAATGTTTATCTGTTTATTATTGTACAATCTCAAAAGAGATGCATGGGGGTGGGGTTTAATTTTATTCTTTTCCCTTTCTGGGATGCATTTTTAGCAGATCTTTGGAATTCACATGAGAGACCTATGACCTGCATGTGCTACATTTCTCATATCGACCCAATTGGACATTGTGACATTAATTCATTTGCCTATTATCCCAAACACCTTGTCTTTTAAGGTTATTTGCACCAACAGGTCATGGTGACAGAAAAATGATTCACTAGCTCTCATTTAATGCTCGTCTTTGTACTGCATATTGTGCATTGCACACTGTGGTTCTGAGTCCTCATCTATAGTTTTTTCTACCACTTGTTGAACAGCCTGTGAGCAAAGGGTTTCGTACTATGAGACCTTTCACAACCTTCCTTGCTATCTGGTTCTCATGTTCGGCCCATCTTGACACAGTGATTCCATATGTGTCACAGTAGAACTGAACTTCAATTGGTTCTTATGATTGGTTTTTCAGATGTCGTCCTATGGGTATGCTCCCAGGAAAGACCAGTCCTTGGAGAAGTACATCGTGATTGGGGAGGAGCAGTGAGAAGAGGAAGATCCTTGACAAGACAAATTGACACAGGAACAATTGTGAGGATGGCACATGACCGGGTAGTGTTCAGTTCTGTTGTACAAAGCTCACTGGGCATCAAACGCGATTCTATGGCACCTGAAGACAACACTAGTAGTTCTTTATTCCAAAGTATCAGTGAATGGATATGAATCTCCAATTTTTGGGTTAGAAATTAATCATATTAATAGTTGTCACTGCCTAAAGACATTAATTAAATCCAGTAAGAGCCACCAGATCATGATAGAGGAAAATCAGGGTATATCTTATCTCCACTCCATATTGACATTGCTATAGTTCTGGTAGATGCTTGATTCTCCCATAGCAGTCATTGTCAATCTGCAGTAGTTTTACATCCGCAAGACCTGAGGTACACGGAATTACCTAATGCGATCCTTGTCGTCGTTCATGGTCTTATAACTCCCAAATACTGACTGGATGGGGATATGAAATTCAGGGAAAGAACCTACATGATATTGAAGGAAGAAGGTCCAGTTGTACTGAACGCATTGATGAGAACCAAAGCTCCAGAAATCAATGGAATGCCAATTGAAATGTTTAAACAAACGAATGAAATTCTGGAAACACCCATTCATCTGTGCCAAGAGAATTTGAAAGCCATTATCTGACCAACTGACTGGAAGAGGTTCCTATTTCTGCACATTTGAAAGAAAGCTGATGCAACAGAAAGTGGGAATTATCACACAATATCATCCAGATAACTTACAAATACATTTTTTCTGCAAGTAATTTCAAAATGCTTGTGCCAGTACACCAACAGGGTGCTACCAGCTAGATGCAGAAGTGGTGTGGAATGAAGGCATCACCGATGAGGTCAGATGAATCTTGGCTGAAAGCAGAGACTACTGAAAGATGTTCGGTTGGCTATGCAAAGGCATTCAAGTGTGTGAGTCATAACAGACTCTGGATAATGTCGTGAAGAATGGGAATTTCAGAGGACTTCATTGTGCTCATGCCGAGCCTGTACACAGAACAGCAGGCTGGGGTTTCAAAAGCGTGTGTCAGGATCGTATCCTGTAACAGCACTTACTCAATCTGCATCCCGAGCAAATAATCTGAGAACCTGGAATAACGCAGCATCAGGATTGGAAGGAGCATCGATTAACAACCTTGCTATATTCAGAAGATACAACCTTACTTTCTGAAAGTGAGGAAGACTTCAAGCATTTACAGATGCTTTAGAAAGCAAAGAATACAGCTTTCAGTATGAACTGCAACTCAACGTGAAGGAAGTAAAATCCTCATAATGGGAAGAATAAGCATTCTCACGTTGTCAAGGATCTCATTTTACTTGGATCCACAAGCAATGCTCGTGGAAGCAGCAGTCAAAAAGTCAAGCAACATGTGTGCACTGGGGAAACCTGCTGCCCGAGGATTAAGTAAAGTGCTAAAGAGCAAAGGTGCCCCTGGGCCCAAGCTGGGTGATTTTCAGTTGCGTCATATGCATATGAAAGCTGAACAGTAAACAAGCAAGAGGATACATGAATTGGCACTTTGGAATTGTGGGTTTGAGGAAAATGTTGAATGTTCATAATGATATAAGAATGCCAGAAACATGAACAAAACTGTCTTAGAGGAAGCATAGTCAAAATGTGCTTTAGAAACGAGGAGGGCAAGGCCTCACCTCACCTCATGGGACCATGCTACCAGGACTGGTCAGTCCCTGGGGAAGGGCGTCATGCTTGGGAAAGTGAAGGGTAATCCGTGAGGAGAAAGTCCCTTCATGCAATGAACTGACTTGGTGTCTGGATCAATGGGGTCCAACATGACAATTGTTGTGTGTACCAAATGGTATTTTATTTTGTTGTGCATGGGATCTTATGGGTTAGAACCATCTCAAAGATACCTAACAACAACAATAACATGTTGAATTTGGGGATCAGATCATCAGTTAATATAAATAAGGTTCATGGGACCCTTGTAGGAAGTTGGTTAGTTTGTGGCCTCTCAGTGGGCAGAATGGTCTTGAAATTGATAATGAGGTTACTATATAGCAAGCATCCCTGACAGGGGCTTTTGAGGAAAACATAGAGGGGGAGAGAACCAGCCGTAATGCTGCCCACATGGAGAGACTGTGTCGTGGCAGCAGTAAGAGCTGGGTCATCTCGACACGGCTGCTATGACGCTTTTCAGGAAGGCCTTCGAAGAGTCCATTGGCAGAGGGCGAGGGGCTGAAGAACTGTATCATGAGTAATCTCTGTGACATCCAAGTTGATCCTGCTCTTGAGTTTTACTTTTTCCTTTCCTACTAAACCATGTCATTCTAAGCACAGTTTGTGGGCTCTGGAAGATGTGGAGCTAATTACAGAAGCCAAAGGAGAATACTGCAGGGAGGGGTGATTTTAGAGATGATGGAGTTACAGAGTAGTCTATGGAAGTTGAATATTTGGAATATCTTTAAATTTTGCCTCACAGGTGTTGATGCTTACAAAATAAATGATTAATTTAACCCCCCAGAGAACATTTAGGGATGAATGGAAGCAATTTTTTTTTTTATCTTGACTAAGGTGTAATGTCATCTAGTGGGCAGAGGCTGGGGATGTTGTTTAATATTCTACAAAGAGACCTTCCCACTCTGTAAAACATAATTGTCTGGTTTGAAATGCCTGCTTTGTACTTTGGACAAACTCTGTACTATAGCTACTTTCTCTTGGGCTCTAGTTTGTGGTCACAACTAGACAACAGCCTGCAACAGTGGTTCTTTCCACTCTGAATTTCTCAAGATCTCTTGTCTCGATCCCCACCCTCCCCAACTACCTACTCTCATTACAACTGCCCAATTTGTATAAATTCCCTTCATTAGGCCTCTGGCTTAAAACTCTGTGAGAGTATAGTAATGCTTGGTTTTCTAGACCCAAGTGAAACAATTGATATAGGCATTTAATATCATGCTTTTTGCTTAAGTACCTTATGTGGATTAACTCTTTTTCTTCTCTACAGTACCAGGTGTTGCTGACTAACAAGATCCCCATTTGAAAGATAGGAGAAGGAGGCACCTGGTCACACACTAAACAAGTGATTCTTAAGCCTAAGCACTGAGTCACTCTGTCACTTAAGCACTCTGCCTTCAGAAATAAATAGCCCTGTACCACGGGCATCACAGGAAGCTACAGTTGGATATGGTTAATCAAATTTTGATCAAAGGGAAATTTTCTGGGTGGCTTCTATGGCAGCTGGTGATGGCATGCTACTGTCCCTGCGTGCATCTTTCCTTCCCTGGCGCATGTACTGTGCTCTTCTCTGCCATTTCTGTCCTTCCTACCAGCTCATCATCTATACCCCACCATTTTCCATTTGTTTCTCGTCCTTTTTTTATTTGAACATCTCATCACCTCCACTCTTTCCCTTGCTTATGTTTGAAAAACTTAGATCTGTTCTGTTACCTATGAGCTGTGAACATTAAATATTAAAAGGAGCATATTAAAATATGTTGTTTTCAATCAGAATGACACAAATCATAAAAAAGGAAAAATATGAAATTTTAATTAAGCCTACTTCTGGTATTCAATGCAATGTTAAAACACAAAATCATAAGGGTAAAGGCCATTCATTATCTTTCTTTTTTTTTAATCTTTTTATTCTTTGGATTTTTTATTTTTCTTTTTATTGCAGAATATAGTACACATAGGGGAAATATTAAACAAAGATGGATAGCTTAATTCACTTCAGGAAACTAAATACCCATTTTACCACCTCTTGGGTCAAAAATAGAACATTGACAGTATCCCAGAAACACCACTTTGAATGTGGATCTTTTTTTCCCTTCCCTACTTCCCTCACTTTTCCCATCTTGAGCCTCCCTGTAGCCTTCACAGTCTGTTTCTTTTCGTATTAGCACCCACCTTTTTTTCTTTTCTTTTGTAATAGTGATTTTTGTGAGATTGAATAACTTTGTTAAGCTAAAGTGTGAGTCTCTTAATAGAAGGATAAAAGTTAATTTTACAAGGAATTTTTGACCAGAAATAATCCATTGGTTTTAAAAGACTATACTCAGGAAACAGAAAATTATTTTAATATGTGATCATGATATGTTTTATTTAAGCACTTTGGATTCAAAATAAAAAATATGTTGACATTTGAAAGTGAGAGTTTCTCTGAGAGTAACTTTGAAAACTTGGAAAATTGCATGTTTAGGTAAGAAATGACATCAGTAAGGGAAAAGGACAAGGGGCTACTTGACACGCAATAATCCTCAGGATATAACATATTACATTTGTGTTTTGCAATATGTACACTAGTTTATATTAAAAACAGACTGGGTGGCACTATGATAAATGGATGCATTGGTGGGTGAATGAAATAAGATTTTGTCTTGAGTAAATATTGGCTTTTTGTTAGCTCTACTCAGAATTTACAGCATGCAACAGAACTACCTAGAATTTATGTTTTTTAGCTGCTCTTCATACACTCGGTGCTTTTTTAAAGAGAAGTTTAAATGATCTTTCTAACGGTATACAATTATCTTTGATTTCAGAAAACAAAAAGAACATAAATGTTCCATTTTAATTACTCAGAACAATGCACAGCATACCAGTTTTAAGAATATATTTATAGAGTTAAGATTGGAAGTTTATACTTATAATTCAAAATGGACTTCTATTTTGCCATTTAGTGGACAATATGGTTGCTTGCCATTCAGCGGTTGAAGTACTACCTTTCATGTGGAAGAACCTAGCCTTGATTCCAGGACTGGTCTCTCAAGTATAGCCACTGTCTATCAGTGTAGGTTAACATGTTGTTATGATTTTATATAGATTTCCGCAAAGCTTCCAGACCATGGGAGGTAAGCAAGATGGTCATCATGATAGACTTTGAAAATCTGTCAATGAAAACCCTATGGGTGGCAATGATTGGATCCTGTTATATGGGTTTATCACATTTTGGGAGCCAACTAGACAACAGCCTGCAATAGAAACAGCAATACTTTAAAAATAAATTAAACCCATTTATGAGGGGATATCCCCAACCCCCCCCCCAAAAAAAAAACTTAAAAAAATTCTTTGGGGTGAAGCTTTCTTAGTCTGCATTTTTCTCGCCAGGCAAGCATAAAGCAAATCTTACTTAGTTAGTGCACCTAGTAGTTCTCGCTGGTCACAGTGAATTAGTTTATAAAAGCAGTTCCATATGAACCTGTGTGTGTGTGTGTGTGTGTGTGTATAGTTAGTTAGTTTTGTGAGAGCTGATTTAAGAGAACAGCATGTGGCTGTGAACTTCTTTTTCCAGTTAGGGAAGTATGCCATGGAATTGTGATGTTGAACACAGCTTCCATGGACAGTGCTATGGGAACAACTCAAGTTAAGAGTGTTTTTCTCATTTCAAACAAGGTGAAATGTCGATCGATGGCAAAACTCATGTTGCACTTCCGCCAACTCCCTGCACAGATGACAATGTCCACTCATAGTGCATTGGGAGTTTCTTCCAGCAGGCCAGACTGTTCATCAAGCTTCCTATGTAGAGGTTCTGCAAAGATTGTCTAAGACTGTGCTACAAGAAAGGCCTGATTTGTGGCAGACTAGGGACTGGTTTTGCCACTATGACAATGCACCTGCTCACACAGCCCTCTGAGCGTGCCAGTTTTAGAGGGTTCTTTTTTTGTGAGTTTATTTTTTAAATAAGGATACATCTCTTGCCCAATACACCTTACTTACCCAACCTTGCTCCATGCGCCTTGTTTTTATTTCCATGAATGAAAAGAGAAATGAAAGGATAGTGATTCGATGACATAGAAAATGGGAAGAAGAAAAACACAAATAATGGATGTGCTGTCAGCCAAACAACTGAGTTTGAAACATGTTTGCAAGAATGGAATCACAGATTTGACAAATGTATTAAGTGTAATTGAGAGTACTTTGAAGGGGATAAGGTTGTTTGGTAAAAACAAACAAACAAAAAGCTTTAAATACATAGTTTAAGAATAATTCTGGTGTTTTTTGGCGGGGAACCCCCTCGTATTTCTCATGGCAATTTTCCCTATACATTTTCCCCTTGAAAGACAAGGACCAAAGCCCAATGGGAGAAGCACTCCAGCCTGTGTGACCATGAGGTGTTGATGGGATCAGGTATCAGGCATCTAAGACCCAGAACAAAATCATACCCAATGTGAATGGTGGGGATGGGGAGCATGGAGTGGAGATCCAACGCCCATCTGTAGACAATTGGACATCTCCTCACAGAGGAGTCACAGGGATGAGATAAGCACATATTAATATATCTACAGGTCCACTTAGATAAGATAGGGTGGAAAAACAATGTGAGAAGGA
This sequence comes from Tenrec ecaudatus, assembly GCF_050624435.1. Taxonomy (NCBI): domain Eukaryota; kingdom Metazoa; phylum Chordata; class Mammalia; order Afrosoricida; family Tenrecidae; genus Tenrec; species Tenrec ecaudatus. Next base: position 54,334,657 of record NC_134540.1, read on the forward strand.
AATAATGGGATCAACAGTCCTGGAGGGACATGAGAGTGTGGGAGGTAGAGGAAGAGACGAGGTGTTGGCCTATGGGACAAGGGAACGAGTAGTTCAAAACCAGTGGAGGGAGGGTGTTGGAGGACTGGTAGGGAGTGACCAAGGGCAAGGTAACTGAGAGGAATTACTGAAACCAGAATGAAGGCTGAACATGGTATTGGGGCAGGAGGAAAGAGTAAGGAAATAGAGGAAAGGAGTAGGAGACAAAGGCATCCATAGAAGCCTAAATACAAACATGTACATATGTAAATATATTTATGATTATGGAAGAAATAGACCTATATGCATATATTTATAGGTTCAGTAGTAGAGTAGCAGGTGCACATTGGGCCTCCTTGTAGGCACTCATGCAATACAATAGTACGTTGCTCAGCTAAATGGTCTTTTCATGATACCCACCTTCCAGACATGATCACTGAAGACAGATGTGTGCATAAGCAAACGTGGTGAAGAAAGATGATGGTTTCCAGCAATTGAGAGATATAGCGTCTGGGACTTACAGGCTTGAAAGTAAACAAGCTGCCATCTAGCCCAGAAGCAACAAAGCCCACATGTAAGCATTACACCAACATGTATGATCATGAAGGGCCGAGGGTACCAGGTGTCAAGCAACAAAGGCAGGGGAAAAACTCATATCACCGTGAATGAGGGGAGTGCATGATGGGGACTCAATGGCCATCTGTAGACAACTGGACATCCCTTGCAGAGGGGTAGTGGGGTGGAGATGAGTCACTCAGGGTTCAGTGTAGCAATAATGAAACACAACCTTCCTCTAATTCTTAAACACTTCCTCCCCTCTATCTATCATGATCCCAATTCTACTTTGCAAACCTGGTGAGACCAGAGGATGCATAGCAGTACAGTTGGGATCTGAAAACACAGGGAATCTAGAACAGATGAACCCCTCAGGACCAACGGTAAGAATGGTGATACTTAGAGGGAATGGGGTGTAGAAAGGGGGAACCGATCTTGGCGATCTACATATAACTTCCTCTCTGGGGGATGGGCAACAGGAAAGTGGGTGAAGGGAGACACCAGGCAGTGTAAGATAAGATAAAATAATCATTTATAAATTATTAAGGGTTCATGAGGGAAGGGGGAAGAGGTAGGGAAGGGGAGGGAGAAAAGGAAAATGAGCTGATTCCAGGAACCCAAGTGGAAGGCGAATTTTGAGAATGATGAGGGCAACGAATGTACAAGGGTACTTTACTCAACTGATGTATGTATGGATTATGATAACAGTTGTATATGAGCCCCAATAAAATGATTTTTTAAAATTCATAAAATACGAGCTCCTTCTGGGACCCCATTGGCCAACCAAAGTAACATGTTGCTGTTCTGGGCTCTTGCCCGCCATTTTGACCATATACTGACAGTCAGTTTCCAGTAACTGAAACTAGCTGGATCCCTTACGTTTCGGTTGGATTTATGTCATATGTCTATATTTCCAGCTGGGACACAGCTGATGTCTGAGGTGTTTTCTAGTTGCTTCCTAATGTTTATATTTGGGTATAGAAAGTTTTCCTGGGAAAGGGAGGGTACTAGGACATTCGCTTCTATTAAGATTTACAGCCTGAGAAACCTTATGGAATTGTTTCCTTTCATAGATGAACAACAGTAAAACACTTTGAGATGTTCTGGTTAAAAGCGAAAATAAAACAAACAGCCCTAAGCCATTGCCATTAAGTCAATTCCAGCACCTAGTGACCTTAGAGGACTGTCCTGCAGCCTCTCCTGATGATGGGATCTCAAAGCTGGGATTTTTAAGAAAGCATATGGCCGCATCTTCCCCATGGAACCGTCGGTGGTTTCAAACCTTTAACATTTTTGTTAGCAGCCATGGGCTGACCACTGTGCCACCAGAACATCAGATTCAATGTAGCCCATGTTCAATACACCTCTTTCCATAGAGTGGTCATTTCCAAAAATCACCAACAAAGTCAGAGAAGGACTTTTACCCCCCAGTAGTACAATTGAAACATTTGACATCCATAAATTATGTCTCCATTTTCATGCATTTAAGTTTCTAATTGTTTCTTGGTCCCATGGAGAGCTTTTCTAGGTCAACTCCGTACTCACAGTGTCCTATATGTTCTAATCGTCCAAGTTCGCCTGCTCTCTGATAGTTTCAAAAAATAGAATGCAGACAAATGCATTAAAAACCCTTAATTTAAAAACATGACTCCTTAGTTATAGAAAAGATTCAAAGGTAAGAAATGACTTTTGACTGTCAAATATAAGCCCTGGCAGCCATTTGATTTGGGTTAAAGGCATTCTTCCTAACTCCTGACAATCTCCTGTTTTTTGATGCTAGCTTTCTAAGACAGGTTTAATTGTTAAGAAATTTTTAGAGGTAATACAAAGGTTGTTGAAAATACAGTTTTGTGGTCACATATTCTGAACCTTCATGACATCTCACTCCCCAGTCAAAAGAGATGCTCAGAGACTGAAAAAGATGGTGGGAGACAGAAGTTGGAATCGCTGCATCAGCTGTTTGGAAACGCAATAAAGTAATAAAGTACTATCCATTTGCCATGACCTTAGAAGGTTTCTGTGGGATTTAATGCAGCAGGAACCAGACTAAAGAAAGAAAACCATGGCTGTCTCAGAAATCCTGAATCTGATTTAGAAGCGATTCAGGTAAAAAGCCCACAGAAAGGTCTTTATTTATAAGATTGAACAACGGAGGTGCAGCAAATGGGAAGCAGTGGCTCCATGTGGAATCCCTTGAACCGTTGTGCACCGCAAGTATTCTTACGTAATGGTCTGATAGATGGCACAGTGATCACTACAACTTCTGGCTTGGGTGAGAGCCACTCCCTGTGACAGCAAGAAGGCCGTATGCTTCCTCTTGATTCATTACCAGGTAAACAAAAGACCAGTTCCATGTCAGTCTTGCTTCACCTGACTACCGCTATTGCTGGAGAAAATGCCCGAAGTGAGCACACGTCCGCATAGAGAGGATCTTACTCTTGACAGATACTGGGCTCAGATCCATGCTTTTGCCTCTAATGCAGTCAAATCCTGACTTTAGAGTTTGTTTTCATCAAACAGCCCTTCAAAACAATATCCAGAAGGATTCCAATTCCATCCATGTGAACAATGAGAGACTGAAGGAAAACTCTCTCAGATGATTTAAAGGACAGTCGGTGTCTAGAATTTCCCTCATCTCCTCAACAAACAGATACTACAATAAAATAAGCATCAAATCTAGGAGTGAGGTGTGAGATAAAGGCAAAATTTTGGAGTAAATTAAGAATTGGAGAATCAGACATTATTGGCAGTGTGCAAAGAGAAGAGGAAATTTAGTAATGCTTAAATAAGTGTATGTTGCCAATAAAATATTGAAGTAATGAAAAATAATTATTGAAAGAGACATGTTGGGAAAATATTTATCCAGCTGTAAAACTCAGAACATTTCAAGAAATGCTAGTGTGAGTTTTCTATATGTAGCAAATAAAATGATAAACTTTCATGGTCATTTAACATTAGCAAATGATATTTCCCCCTTGAAGTGGAATTGACAAAATGCATGCTAATTTCAGACAAAATGTATTAAAAATAAAGGTATCAATTAAAGTAAAACTTCTATATCCTCTAGGAAACAAACAAAAACCATGATATTAGATGTATTGCAATATTGACTTTTTTCAATAATGAGGAATGAACTTGCAATATCAGAGAGGAATGTCTGCAGATGCAAAGGACAGCAGAAAAGAACTTACAATGGTATTTTTGAACCGAAATGAATCTAATGTGGCACTGTGTGCTTGTGGGCGTGAAAGAGAGAAAGAGTGAAATCTAGAGAGGGGACACTTAACCTGATAATGAAGAACTCTTAAAGCTCATGTATTTAGACTCAACATTGACATTTATATATTTTGTCCCATCTTATAAATGTAAAGTTAGGGAATGAGAACCACAGTCATTTAACGTAACATGCAATTTGAAATTGAAAACCTAGGATACATGTGCAATCTACCTCTTCCACTAAACCAAGGTGTCACTTAGATGCTACAAGCCACGGAGCTTTCCTTGCCTCATATTTGCGAGAAGCAAGGCAATAAAAAAGGAAGGCAGAGAATTGAAGTGGTCCCACTGTGGTGTTAGCAAAAAAAAAATGTTGAATATCACTTGGATCGCCAAAAATCAAACAAAATGAGTCTTCGAAGCAATACGACCAGAATGCTCCTTAGATGCAAGGATGGCAAGACTTAGGCACCATTTACTTTGTACCCATCATTTTGAAAGATTAATCACTGTAAAAGAAACAAAAAATCTCGTAGAGGGCCAAGAAAGTCCTCAACGAAGTGGGTTGCACAGTAGCTCGACCAATGTACGCCAGCATCTCAAGATCATGGAGACAGTACCGTCCCAGGTAAAGTTCCATCCAGCATTATCGATGTCCCCGTGAGGCAGACACAGCACAAAGGGAACTAGCAGCGCCAACCACAGCCCATCCCACAGACTTTACTTTCTAAGTAAACACGCTCTTTCACTTCGCCATCATAATTAACGTAACTTTCTCATGAGGGGAGTCTGACTCAGCAAATACTTGCGTTGGTCAGCTATTCGCAAGGGTCCACCACCAGAGAGTTTTTCATTTACTCTTAAACATTTCTGGCTTCAAGATGTCTCCTTCTTTCCAGCCATTCTAAATTGTTATGTGAGAATTCTTCCCTAATCCCAATCCGGAGTCTGTATTGGCTTACATTGCACCAAACATCAAGTCCACGATACAATCTGACCTATTTTCCTCACTATTGTGTGCTTTTGAAAGTTGAGGTCTCTTATCACAAGGTAGCATAAACTCAATGCTATCTTATCAATGAATCATGTTAGTGATGTGTGGGAAGCCAGGTTTCCAAAGGGAATACGATGTTAATTTCAAGCATAGTCAAAAGCCAGGCAAAACGCGGTTGCAAGTGTTTGTGATTTCTTTAATGTAAGTGAAAAATGAAATGCAGGTAAAAACTATCGCCATGTAGTCTACAATAGATCATTAAAGGAAGATGACATTAGCTCCATTTCATTGTGTTGGCACTTAAATTTATGAATATTAGTGTGCATCCTTATAATAATAACCTAAAATAGGTATTTCCATTATTTTCGCAGAGGGCTTAACTGAGCCTAACTACAGGGCTCGCTAGCAGCCATGCTTGCATTTAAGCCCAGGTTACTGTGTTGAGACAGTTTACAGTACCATCTGGGAACGTTTTTTTCCCTTGCAAACATTTTGTTCCACTTAGATATTCCTTGCAAACATTTCCTGTGTTTGAATTCAGCAGTGCTCTGCATTTTAACTGAACTATCCATTTCTAAGCATTTTAAGAATGAACTGAAAGAAACATATGCTATAAACTAAAGAGCTTGGAAATATCTAGATAATTCATTAAGAAAAATGTAGGGGGAGGCGGGTGAGGGGAGATGCCGGGGAGTGTAACATAAGATATAATAATTATTTATAAACTATCAAGGGACCAGGGGTGGGATCGGGGAGGGAGGGGGATGGGGGGGGGGAAAGGGAAACCAAGCTGATTTCAGGAACCCAAGTGGAAGGAGAATTATGAGAGTGACGAGTGCAACGAATGTATAAGGGGGCTTTGCTCAATTGATGTATGTACAGATTGTGATAAGAGCCTTATGAGCCCCAATAAAAAGATTAAAAAAAAACAAAAAAAAGAAAAATGTAGAACTGGAGGGGTAATAAAAGATGAATTTTAAGTACAGTCACTACTTTCATTTATCTCTAGTCTATACATGAAAGTGAGAACATACATGTGCTTTTATAATAAATGTGGTGTTTCAAAAATTTGAAGAAATATAAATTATCTCCAAAGTTTGTGATACATTTGTATTTATTTCATTTGGGGTTTCATCCTGCTTATAATTGTATTATAAAAGGAGAAGCATAGGTACTGTTGGATTAATTTTCTTCAGTCTCTGAAGTTAAGTGCTCTACTCAGATCAGATGCTTTGAGAATGATTATACAAAATCGTACCTACTGTCATGAAATATTTGCCTTATGTATGACCAAATGAAAAAATGTAGATCAGCAACTAATTTGTTTCCATTAAAATAAAATATACCCGCTGCTAGAGGATGGCCTCTGACTCATGTCGGTTCTAAATAGAGATGCTGAGACGACAAATCTTTAGGGGAGCAGACAGCCTCAACTTCTTCCCTCAGGACAGCTGGTGGGTTGGAACTGCCCAATTTGGGGTCAGTAGCTGAACACTTAAAGCACACAATGCCACAAGGGCTCCTTGAATTAATCACTCCACACAGAGATATAGGAACAAATAGTATTGCTGTGGTTTTTGAACTATGTGCTGAGGTTAAATTGATTTATACACTATTTTATAACCAAAGAAAATGAATAATTGTCATATATTTGACATTTGATATTGTGTGACTTCATGGAACTTTTATTTATTATAGGCACTACAGATTCTGAAATGATGAATGTAGTGTTCTCTGTATTTCATGCATGAAAAGCCTCCTGTGAACTTATTAATACCAATATCCTACAACTGAATAGTTTTAAAATACAGAAGTGATTCTATTGGAGGTATTGTGATATTCCAAATGGTTTGTATATTCCCTATAGATATTTAGAAAAATATTGTGTCAAGATGGAATTTCTTCCTATGTGGATTAAATTTCTTTAGTCTCACAATAATGAAATACTAAGACAGTTAAGTAAATATGTCTTAAGGAAAATTGTTTCCTTAGATCATCATGTAGCAAATGCTTTGATTACAAAAACAATGATTTTTCACAAAATTAATTCAATCCAAATATAGGCTCACAGTAAACTATGGTAAGTAAAAGTTTGTACTCTAGGATGCATTGAAAAAATCTGGGAATTGTCATTTTATTCTGCTCTCTTCAAATTCTCCATAAACAAATTTTCTTTAGTTGTCATTTTTTATATGTCTACATCAACATTCAATTTAATCTGCAATAGTATTTCTAGTCAATCCTCCGAAGATATTTTGCTGAATATATTCTCCAAAAGAAAGTATACACAACTAATTGAAAATTCTGATAATGTGTTTACATTGACATTTGCATTTTGAATAGTCTGACTACAATTTAGGAAAGAACACTATGTAAATAATTGATCTGCACCATTCGTAAGGAGAGAAAGCTTCTCACAAGCATATGGGTAAGAATTTCCTTATGAAGTTAAGCATGTGGAATCAGAGGTCTGACAAAACTAATAATTAGAAGGATTAAGCAAAATAGACATCAATTTGTAATTAAATACTTTAAAGATATCAAATGCCTACCTATTAAAATGGCTCAGGAGAACTTGCAATAAAAGCATTTTTCATGAGAGTGAATTTTTGTTCGGAAAAGAAGCCACTTGTATTTTAAATTCGGGCATTTTCTCCACTACTCACCTTTACTCCAAGACGGAGCAGTTTCTTTTGAATTTATAATGTCTTTACAGTGTGTATATTTTCTACAAATATTTTCTCTTGAGCATAGGTTATTAAATGCCTTCATCTTATATAGCCATAAACAGGGCACATAGCCTGATGGTCTATGTTGAAAATAAAATAAGACATTTATTTTAAAATGTGAATGCAAAGACACAGTGGAAAATAGAATCAACTGAGGTGAAAAATAATTTTACTACATGTACCTTTAAACAGATAGAACGAGTTTAAGTCATCATAGTCTTGAATTTTAATGATGAAAATTGAAAGACAAACCAGCCAGTCAGTCTTCCTGGTTGCTCGACAATGGGAAAGACTTTCCTGTGGGTCAATCAGAAACAAAATGTACTTTGCCTAAAAATATCGGCAGCCAAAGTTGATCAGGGGCAGTGCGCTTGATTGCTTTCTGACCAAAATGCACTTTAACTGAATGATAGCTAGTTGCTCCTATCTTTTTAATGGTTTGTGAGTACAGAAAACATAAGGTACAGGAGGGTTTTATTGGAAAGCTACATCTTCACCCTCACTTCAGATTCAACTTCATCTGGGTAGCATGCCATACTTGATTGGAAAAGAAGCAAACAATCTTTTCTAGAAATTTCTTACATGAACCATTAGAGTAAGGTAAAACTAATATCTTTTCAAGTGATTAATTTTTCTTGGAGTATAAATTTGAAATTAACAGAGATTATATTGTGGAGAATTTTGGTACATATGGAAAAAAAGCTCACGGAAAACAAATGACAAATAGGTACATTGTTCCACCAAAATGTATCAACTTTGTTTAGCAATATTTGTATACCTCTTTCAATCTTGTATGGGTTGTATTATCAGAATCTTAAAATAAAATTAATTAAGATTAGATTTAATACAAATCAGGAGTGTATGCCCTATAGCACTTTTATCTTTAAGAGAGTTGTTTGATTCAATTTTCCTTTAACTCTTTTCCATCTCCACATTAAATAACAGAGGAACAAAAATAACAAGAGATCTAATTGCAAAGAGGTGGTGAGGATTTAAAAATATCTGGGGCAGTTACGAGTGAATTCAGGTCATTTCTCCCACTCCTTTGATTCTTCCTCTCTAAGTGGCCCCTTTCAATTTCTTTAGCTTGTGTCAACAGACTATAAGATTTCTGCAAAGGAGTACATCCTTTCCTTGGCTGACAAACCAAAAATAGTTTGCTTAGAGGGAAGTGGATTTTCATATTGCTTCCCTTGCTGTGTCTTTTCTTCATGCTGATAGCATCAAGGTCAAAGCCACTCTAGTCAGCAAGTCCCTGACACCCTGATTGGCTGAACAAAATGGAAAATTGTTGAGGAGCAAATTTCAGTGTCTTTTTCTTTTTCCCTATTCCGGCAGGTGTCTGGTGACTCAGGAGCCCAAAGGACTGTCTAAAGGAAGCACATAAGTATGCTGTGGAAAAACTCCACAAGAAAAATATCAGTTTATATGTGACAGAAAAAAAGATTGAGGGACCATTAGTAATGTCCATTGCCAAAAAGTTAATGATCAGAAACAGAAACTTAATGCTTCTCTTACTTCCCTGCCTCTGGCTAATAAACTTTCCGATCTGTCCATTTGCCTGCTGTAGGTATGGTATAAGAAGTGGGACCTCCCCCCACAAAAAAAACCCAGATTTTTTTTCAAAGCTATGTATATTTATTTTTTATAAAACAACCTTAACACCTTCAAAGTACTCTCCATTATACTTAATACATTTGTCAAATCTGCTATTCCATTATTGGAAACATTTTTGAAACTCCTCTGCTCGGATGCCTCACAGCACCTTCTACAATCTATTTCTCCTCACCTCTTCCCCATTGTCAAATCGCTGTCCTTTCATGTCCCTCTTCATTTGTGGAAACAAAAGAAGCCACAAGGAGCAGGTCAGGGGAGTAAGGTGCGTGGGACAAGAAACGCATGCTTGGTTTTGCCTAAAACCGGTGCACTAAGATGGCTGTGTGAGCAGGTGAATTGTCATGGTGGCAAAACCAGTCCCCCATCTGCCACAAGCCAGGTCTTTTTTGTCTCACACTGTTATGCAATCTTTTCAGAATCTCTAAATAGAAAGCTGCATTAACAGTCTGACCTGTTGGAGCGAACTCCCAACAACAAACACACCCAAAAAACAAATGAGCCTAGCCTTTTGGGATACCCCCTCGTATATCTCTGTGGTGTCTTTGGCTTCTTCCTTGAACTAATTATATCAACTGCTTAGTTCCTTCATTAGAAGTTAAGTAAATTACTTATCACATAGTCATTCATATTTACATAAATTTCACAATGTTAGCCTTTTAAGAATAGCTTTTAACAGAGTATATCTGTAAAACATTTAGAACCTTGCCTTGTACAGAAAGACACAGATCAATGTGGTTGATATCATTGTTGTTTTATGAGCCAGCAGTATTCTGAGTGATGAAACCAAAGGTCAGAGTTTAGTAGAAGAAAGAAAGGAGGCTCCAGTGTTAAGAAATGTAATTGAGGTACACAGATTTGAGAGAAATGTGGGTGGAAACAGCAATTGATTCTGCCTTAGAGTCAAGAGAAAAGGGTAGAGACAGGCAGAAAACCTTGTCGCTGAGAGTTAAAACAGAAAAGAAGTAAGCTAATTATGTTATTTCACATAGCTACCCTAATGAATAACTATAATCAGACATTGTAACATTAAACACAAATTAGGACAATAGAAATGAGTGAATACACTGTCTTTGATTCAATCAGAACTCAATTGAACTTGAATACAAGGTCACATTTACGAGTATTAAGAAGTCAGCAAAGAAACAGAGTGTAATGATCTCTCTTTAACCTATATAGACTTCACAATGGCTGAGATTAATGATAGCCAAGGAAAAGTAAGAAAGACACTTTCAAAATAAGTGCAAGAAATCTTATAAAGCAAGGTTAAGTTTAGATCAAACTTTAATGGTAACTCTTTTAAGGTAATCACAAAAGAGGGAGCAGCAAGGACATAATCTGGTAACACTGTCTCTGTTCAAAGCCCGTTCTATTCTTTCTGTCATTATAACCCCCAAAGAAAACCCAGTGAACTCGTTTGGGAAAGGGACAGGGACAAGTAACCCTTTCATAATTGGGGACTCAGTCATTTTTATATCAAAATTTGTGCAAAAAATGATAAATTCTTTTATGCCTATGGAGGTACAGTTGCAAAAGGATTTTGAAAAACAGTATTTCAATTCATTTCCTAACTGTTATTGAAAAGGTTTATTTTATTTTTATGTTTTACATTTTTACAAGTAAGAATGTTTATTCTTAGAGAGGAAATGTTTCTTATACAAAGTCAGTAGTTACTACATGCCACCCTATGATTCCAGGCTCTGTATTTTGTGTTTCCTCTGTCACCAGTTTCTTGTCATTTAAAAGTGGATCCCCAACCATTAAAGATGTGAAGAATCACGCATTTTAGTGTCCAGACCTACTAGAGATAAAGTTAGGCTTTGGGGCTAGAGTTATATGATCAATTTTTCTTCTAACCCCCAACTTCTTTAAATTCCAGAGCCTTGGGAGCAGAGGAAAGAAGGAGGCTACTCCATCCTGTCTACTTTTGCAGCCCCAGCCCATCATCCAGACGCTCTGAGGAAGGATTACATACGTTGTAACAACTTAACTCAGCATGATCATTGTGCAGTTTAGCCTTTGCTTTATGGAAGAAATAACTCAAGCTGTGAGCAATGGCAGGTTTTAAGGGATTTTGATTTAGATAACAGGGGACATGGTAAAGTCACAGAGAGTTATAACAACACCCACATGACTATATCAGTGTCAATGATACTAGTATTCAACAAAGAAAACTGTGTCACATAAACATGAGTCTTTTGGGATTGCCTGAGTAGAATACGGCTCAGTGTTCCAATTGGTTCTTGGATTCAACTTGAGTGATTATTATTTACTGCGTGCGCAGAGTATTGATCATTCATCAGTGGCCTGCAGAACCACAACATACTGTTCAGGTCATTCTCTGAATAACATATCCCAACAAAGGAAGGGAAAGAAAGAAAGAGAGAAAGAGAAAGAAAGAAAGAAAGAAAGAAAGAAAGAAAGAAAGAAAGAAAGAAAGAAAGAAAGAAAGAAAGAAAGAAAGATCTTCACGAAATGGATTGACCCTTGGCTACAACAATGGTCCTAAAGGGAGCAACAATTGCGTGGTTGTGCCAGATTGAGCAGTGTGCTCTTTTGTTGTACTTAGAGTCACTATAGGTTGCTATCAATACACTGATACCAACACCAATAATGACTTAGTTGGAAAATAGCTGAGACCTTTGCTTTAAGGGAAACCCAAACTGTTCTCTCTTTAGTCCTTTTTTGCATTCTGCTAGATCAGTGGTTCTCAACGTGTGGGTCATGACCCCTTTGGGGCTAATGACCCTTTCACAGGAGTCCCCTGATTCATAACAGTAGCAACATTACAGTTATGAAGTAGCAACGAAAATAATTTTATGGTTGGAGGGGGGGTCACCACAACATGAGGAACTGTATGAAAGGGTCATGGCATAGGAAGGTTGAGAAACACTTAGATTTTGCTGTTGCTTGGTCACTCAAGACTAAGAACAGTGTTATTAATGGAATGATATTCCCCATGACTATATATTATGTTAGTTTGCTTCAGAAACTTTACATTTCTCTTATAAGTACACAAAAATAATTCTAGAAGTAATGAAAACAATCCTCCAAGGTTGAGACTCATTAACCAGGTTTCTATTCTGACCTTGGGGTTAAAGTAGTAGTTAGATTTGATCTGCCTATCATATGGTATGGTACACTGCTAGTCTGCATAGATGAAATGAAGAATCTCCTCTGATTCTCAAATATATGCATAGGTTCAGAGAAAAGAAAGAATCACATTTAATTGTCTTATCTCATCAGTAGGCCAGACTCTGTTTCAGACTCACAAATTGGAACCAGAGAGTGAATATGCCAGTCAATAAGTACTAAGTTGTTACAATGGCAGAATGTGTTTCTACATTCTTTGTTAGTATGGAAAAACACACCCCAAAGAAAGTATTTTATTTAAAGAGCCAGGATGATTTTTATCATGGCAAAACTTTAATTTACTGGCTCTCACTCCTTTGGATGATCAATACTTGTTATTTATTAACATATACCAAGTGACCTGTGATGATCCGGGTATACTTTGTCTCGAGCTAAAAATAGAAATAGAATGACATAAATGCAAGCACTTGGACTTGCCAGTGATCTGGGGAAATAAATGCCGTGCAGGAACCCAAGCTGGTTAAAAGCCTTGTTAGGAAAAGCCTTCCCAGAGTACTGCTCTACCACCTCCCTGGCTCATTTCCACCATGCTGAAAGCCACTATTGATGCTAGCACATATCTTTGATGAAAGTAAGCCCTTTACCAAGTAGATAATGTTTCATTAGTACCTTTGAAACTTCACAGAAGGTTTTAACCTACAGAAATTGAAATCTAAATCTCAAGCTAGTGAATTGTTAGATGACTTAAAATTACCTATCAAAGCTTTTATTAAAAAAATAAGGCAAACAAAATAACATTTGGCTAACAAGGAATCACAAGGAAAACAGAGGTATAAGGCACTTAGGGGAGAAATAGAAGTCACTAGTCAGCAAAAATATTACATAAAGGAGCAAATTCTATTCTGCTGAATGTATGGGAAAGCACAATAGGAAAAGAGAAAAATAAAGTGAATCTATGCACTGAATTGTACACAAGCTTTCTGAAACTGAGGACCAGCTAAATACACAATTCCAGTGCCTATTATGTTCTCATACTGAGAAATATCATCATGCAAATTGGTGACAGACCCAGGTAGATAGAGCTATACATTGTACAGACACACAGCAGTTTGGCACTGTAGGATTCCGAGCTATATTTACTTATTTTGCCTATAATATTTGTCATAAGAAATCAAGAAAAACCATTGTAATAAGCTAGTTTCCAATAGGAAATAGACTTTCAAACCCCAGAGAATTCTTTGAGAAATGCTAAAAACAAAAACCAAACAGAAAATTCTTAAGTAGCTTAGCCTATCACACACTCATGTTTCTGTATCAGATCTGGGTCATAAATTTCATTACTTCCCAGTTTTCTCTATTATATTGCTCTATTTTAGAAGGAAAGTCAGCTCTTATTTATCTCAGCTCACAAACCTGGAGCCAGGCAGAGTACTTAAAATACAAATGCCTGTATTTAGAGAAATGGATCTTTCCTCATCATGTAAATATGTATGTGTGTGTATCCCTAATGGCTTGCAGGAAAGAATAGATCGCATGCAGGAATATTGGCACAATACCACACCTACAGTATAATTATACCCCAGTGTGAAAAAGATGCTTTAAGTCAGCTTAAAAATAAATAAGCCCAACAAACATAACACAAACAGCAGCTTATCATTGTTCAAGTTGGGTATCATAGGCTATTATGTTACATATTAAAATAAGTATTAAACCTTGGATATAAAAATTATTACGTAGAAATGGAGCATAACAGTCCAGAATACTAATCTTCAACTCTAGGGAACATTATTGTTTGGCACATACATTATGTACAACACCTTTTTAGGAACTATTGATGATCCAAAGAGAGAAGGACATACATCCCTATATTTTAACAGGAGACAACACACACACATACAAACTCAGAAGCACAGCCATTGCCTCTGGGCAGATTCCACCTCTTAGGTACCCAGTAAGGCAGACGGGAAATCTCACGGCCTTCAATCTTGATGGAAGTTGATTGCCCGCTCTTTCTCTTATGGAGTGGCTGGAATTTCCCAACAGTCAGCCTTTGGGCTAGTAGCACACACTTTAACTGAGGTCCTGCGATGGCGCCTCCTATTGAAATCTGGATGTCTAGATCTACAGTATTTTCGTGGTGCACGTGTGTTAGTGTTGGACTGCCAAACAGGAAGATCAGCATTTCAAACCAACCAGCCACTCCCTAAGCGATGTGGTCTTCAGCAGCCATGCAGACTGACAGCTTTTAAACCCCAACATGGAGTCACTCTGGGCTGAAATTGACACAAGGGCAGTGGTTTTGAATTTGGGTACACACACAAATGTACGCACACACGCACACACGCACACTGTTATTTGCTGCTTTGTGCAGTCCAGTTAGTGCCTACTCATCGAAACCCTCTGTCCAATAGAACGGAACACCGCCCAGCCTGGTCCTGCTCCATGTTCACAAGTGTTATATTCTACCTGCTTGTTGCAGTCACTCCGTCAAATCATCTGTTGAGGGTTTTCCGTTCTTTTACTGTCACACTGCTTCACTAACCATGATGTCTTTCTCCAGAGACTGGTCATTCCTAATAATATGTCCAAAGGACATGAGAGGTAGTCTCGCCGTTTTCTCCTCTAAGGACCATTCTGGCTGTACTTCTTCCAACACGGATTTGCGGCTGCTTTTTTCATGCTTTGTTGTGCTAGCACCAGAATCCTAATACACTGATTCCATCTCCATCTCTCTTATTCAACTCCCAACGTTTACAAGCATACAGAGTGGTCGAAAGTGCCCTGGCCTGGGTCAGGGGAACTGTACTCCTTACAGTAGCATCCTTGCTTTCACAGTCTGAAGAAGTCCTATGCAGCAGGTGTATGTGCTCGATGCAAGGCACCGTCTGAACTCTTGACTCCTGCTCGCATGAGCATTGTTGTGTATGTAGGCCAGAAGAAATCTTCAAAAACTTCAATCTTTTCTCCATTTACCATTATGTTATGTATTGATCCAGTGAGGATGTTTATTTTCTTTACATTAAGTAATCCATGGGGAAGGCTGCACTCCTTGATCTTCATTATCAAGTGACTGAAGTTCTACTGATTGTCAGCCAGAAAGTGTTGTGTTTATATATGGATGGAAAGGTTACTGCTGTTGACAATCATGGCTCAGCTGAGTACTTGATAGAGACAACATTTATTTTCTGAGGCTACTGTGACAAAATATTAACAAGAGAGTAATTTATAAATACAGAATTAGTTATCTCACTATTCTGGAGACTAAAAATCTGAAGCAGGTATTGGCCATGATGATTCCAAGTCTGTGAAAGACCATTGGTCCCAAGCCTTTCTACTAGTTTCTAGTGGCTCCAGGCTTCCATTTTCTGTAGTTGCAGGAGTGTCTTTTCTGGGTCTCCCTGTTTCTGTGTATCTTCTCATCTTGTACCAGGACACCAGTCACATGATTAGGACCAACTTGACGGAGCTCTGCCCTCATGCTCATCTAATCAGTAGATTCCATTTCCAAGCAGGATTATAGTCAGAGGGACTGGTGTTAGATCTTAACATATATTTCTGGGCAATCCAATTCAAATCAAAACAGGAACCCCCTGCAGATCTAGAGTTCTCTTTGTTCAATCTTTTCTTCCTAGTATTTTTCCCACCTGGAAACGTCACTAAGTACTCTCGATTCCATCTCCTTAACTCAAGAAGTCAGCCGGGTTCTTTCTGAGTTCCCCCTTCCTATGTGAACATTAGGCTGCTATCACAAGTTTAAGTACTGAATACCGCCATAGCAATGCAGAAGGAAGATGGGCCTATACGAAGCTGTAAAGATCTGCAGCACTGGGCATATTGTGAGGAAAGTCTATTCTGTCCTATAGCATCCCTCTGATTTGGAATCTACTCAGCAGCAATGGCTTTTTTGGGGGGTTGTGGGTGTGATTTCTATAATAATATAGAGATATGTGTCAGAACTGACTTGATGGCAGTGAGTATACATAAACTACATCATTCATACAGCTAACTAGTTGTTTGCTGTCTTCAGTGTTTGCTGAATCACTGTCCTTGATCTATGATGTCAAGTGTCTTAAAAACCATTGTTTAATGTAATTTTTTTCAGTTTTTGTTTTGTTACTTTTCAGGTAGGAGGTTAGATTATGTCTCTATCAATCTACCTTGACCAGAATGGAAAATCTCTACTGAGTCTTTACAAAAATTGATTATTTGTAACACTGAGGGAATTGATTATTTGCTATCAGCTTTGGAAGTATGGCCACTCCAGGCATGTCAGAGGAGAGCTGGGCTGACTTAAGGAGGCTTTAGGTCACTTCCAAGGGACGTTCAAAATTGCTTGGCTCTTCCCCAACCCCCCACCCCCTCTCCTTCTCTCCCTTTCCCAGTTGAGTTTCACACAAGATCTGGAAGTAAGAATTGATGTTCATGCTCCAGTCTATAGGTGGGATCCAAGGGACAAATGAATGAGGTGAGTGGCTGATACCGTTCACTCTAGCTTTCAGAGGAGACACTCTCATCGTTTGTATGCTTTGCCTTGGGTCATCTTTCCTTGTCTCATCCACAAATCCAAGCGGTCATTTACCACGGATGGGGACTGGCAAAGCATTGTCGCTAAATGATTTCATGGTGCAACTGTAGGTTACTGTCGCCTGAGCAACACCGCACCTGGAGGGAAGAAGACCAGTTCCTGGGGAGTGCTTGATGACAGATCCCCTTCAAAGTGGCCATAAGTGGCCGTGTCACTTTGTGGTTGACTGAATCAGACTTTGCTTAATTGATTGACTGGCCCTGATAGCCTCAGAAGAAAGGGGGAGCTTTATTCTTATACCAGAAGTAACTGATAACTACACCAGCATGAAAAGAACTCCAGGTGGCATAGAGCCATTTGAGGTCAATAGAACTTTAACATATATGGTAGACAAAGTGAAATGTTCAAAACATTACCCAATAATGTAAAGATGTACAAAATCCCTGTCTTCCATTGTCATGGAGTCACTGCAGACTCATAGGGACCCTCTGGGTTTCCCGTAACTGTAACTCGTCACATGAGTAGAAAGCCTGCGGAATTACTACTGGGTTTTTGTTCTTTTGTTTTTTAACTGCTGATCACATGAATTACAGCCCAATGTGGAACCAAATACCCGTCTAAGCAACTATTAATAAATATGCAGAAAGGCACCCAGATGCATCAACAACCAAAGAAATTTAAATTAGTGAACCACTTTTACAGAGTATATGCACCAACAAAGTGCAGAGCAGGCTTCACTCAGACTGCTGTCCTTAGAAAGACCTATGTGATGGGCCATCGGCATCTGGAAAGTTCAGTTTTGGATATTTGCCTATCACACTGATTGGTTCAGTGTGTCTACCATGTGCAAGTAAAAAGATACAGCTTATGCTCAACACCTGCATTCCTTCTGGGACCGTGGAGGCCTGTTATGTGCCAGGCAGAGTGCTGGCATGACCACCTAACTCCAGTCAATAGCACGGACAGCGAGGCTCTAATGAGCTTTCTGACTAGGCAGTGCTTCCCTGCGTTGTCATAATCCTTTGCTGTGTGACTCTTGGAAGTCACCGCTGATTCCTTCTTACTTTGCCCACGTCTCTTTCCCTTCATTGCATGTTCTGTTTCATTCATGCACTCAGATGATCTAGTTGCACAGAGAAAGCTCAATCATCAAGGAAAATCCCCAAGTGGTGGGGGGTGAAACTGCTAACAAAGAGATGGGTGGTTTAAGCTCACCAGAAGCTTCTCTAGGGAAGAAAGATGCCTCATTCTGTTATCATAAAGATGCCTAGCACTGAAACCCTGCGGGGAGATTCTACTCTGTCCTACAGTGTGGCTATGAGTTCGAATTTACTTGAAGCAATGTCGTTAGATTTGTCATGAGAAGAGGTTTATTTTGATCTTCTTAGCCCTCATGAACCACAGGAAAGAGCAAGGTTTATTTTTATTTTTAAAAATGCATCGAAAGAGTGGAATCAAGGTCCCTGCCCTTAACTTTTGAGGTTGAATCTTATGTCACCCATACAGTTGAAGATGATCCTTATCCTTTCACTTGAAAAAAGGAGTCCCGTTAACACCAATTAAAATGACTACCTAATACACATGCTCTCCTTATCCTCTTGATAGAAACAGAACTTAATGCTTTATCACGTAAGCCACTGCATATGATTTCTGCTTTAAGTGTCTGATTTGGTGTAAAGCTTCAACATTTTTAATGTATATCATCTCAAGCCTTGCATATTTTAGAAAGTCTTCAGTTATATTTCTATAGGAAAACTGCTTGTTCAGACAAAGTAGTTTCTTTAACAGCCAATGGTTTTGCTCTATTAACTTTTACTTCATCCTTTTGTGGCAGAGAAATTAAAAGTGAGTCCATTTTCATTCCATCAGAAATAAACTTTCTTCCCCTGCTACTCTGAACATTTGTAGAGATTTTTATCATTGTAGTTGGACTTCAAAAGTTGATGCAAGGTTATATCCAAGGGAGAATCACACCCCACACCTGTCAGCTTCAGATTATATAAAATGAGCTCTTTCAAATGGCATGTACAGTGTGTTTTGTTTCCTTGTTCGTTTTGAAGTCAGGAGTGGTCACTATTATACGAGGCCTTTCACTTTTATTCCTTTCTTTACTTCAGAAATTCTGATAACATGTCAATATTCTCACATCTCTAAATCATTACTCTAATGTACAACAGTAATATGTCAAACTATATTTATTATTTGTAGTTTTGATTATTTATTGTTTCCAACTGAAGAAATTGCAAGAAAATAGAACATTTGTTGTTAAACATCTCCAAATTCAGACAATCAGATATATAAATTTTGTGGCTATGTTATTTGTTTCTTGCTAAGTTCTAAAATGAAATAAGTACATAAAGAACACAAGCACATCAGTATATAATCCATATTACTATTTAGGGGAGCAGAACAATAGTCTCCTCTTTACATGACCGCTTGGGCCCTAGATTTGTAGTTCTGCCAGAATAATTGTTAGTCATTCTCTACTATGTAAGTAAGGTGCTCAAAACTGAAGCGATTACTTAATGACTATACACTCATTGCCTGTGGTTTACTGAAGAGAGTGCCCAGTTTCCCATCCTGCTAGGCTTAAAAGCACCAAACCCTCAGAGGTGGACTCAACTACTATTAAGAATACTGTCTTTGAGTAGAATATATCCTTTGGGACCGGGATCTCTGTTATAAGAAACTCCTACATCAGGAAACAGGGGGAATTATAGCACTGGAAAGAGTAGTAAAAAAAAATCATGAAATGATGCAATATGATATGAGCTCTGATAATCAGGAGAATGGTGTGAGGCACCTGCTTGTCTACCCGCACTCTGAGAATTGAGCTCCTTCAGAATGGAGGCATCCTGACAAAGCGGTGTGCCTCTGGGCACTTATCAAGAAAGCCAAAGAGCTGAAACAATTGTCTGAGCAGAGAAGTAGATCTAAATGGAAGGGCCCATTGACAGCAGGAGCTGCCGTTCTGTCTTGGTTGGAAATTATTCTGATTGATGAGCTGTCGCATCTCTCCTGAGTTGTTCCTGTTACTTCCAATTAACCAGTTCCTTTCCTAATAAACTACACAAGCATGAGTGTAGGCTGTAAATTCTGTGTGGCCACGACATTGAATTATCAGACACAGCAGAGAAGTAGCGAATGTGGTGGGGGGGGGCACAGCTGGGGTCAGAATTGGTTAATAGGCTGGAGAATGGAAATACGTCTGACTTCCACCTTCTGGGAATTAGCTTTGGGCTGACTCTCCTCCTCGCTTGTGAGTTAGAGGATTTTGCTGCAATTACCTTATGTGTCTTCACATACAAGTTTTTATAGTCTTTTTTAAAGCTTTCATATTTTATGTGTACAGTGTAGAACTTCTTTTTCTGTTTGAAATCTAAACCAAAAGGGATTCCTTGGATTTTTTCTGTGCATATCCAAAAAATGACTTAAAATTATGTGCTAAATTACAAAAGAATCCAAACCTATAAGAAATATGAAAATTCAACTAACAACATAAAATTTCAATAAAATGGAAATACCTAGAGGTGAGAATGCCAAATTTTTAATGATCATCATTAATATATTAAAACATATTTAATGCAGTTTATGAATAATACTAGAAACACTCTTTTCTTCTGCAACTTAATAATTGATTTTCAAGGTTATCTACAAAAATATATAAATCCATGCTAGCCATATAATAGACTGCATGTCAATAGTTATATATGAATGAGAATAGTTATAATGATTTGACAAGTCCAAATTATGTCAGATTATTAAAAATATCTTTTCTGTATCTCTGGGATAAAAGTACACTATTAAAATGCTTTACTCCTTCCAGAGACAAGAAGAAGACATTTTGTTGTCTCTGATCTTCTCATGGCTGTTAGCATTCCTTGGTTCATGGACACCTCACTGCAGCCTTTGTGTCAGGCTTCTTCAACCAGTCTCTGCTCCTTCTTCACATCACCTTTTATCTCTATCTCTCCTTAGGAGCACACTTGTGATCAAATTTAGTGCCCATTTACTTAATCCAGAATAATCTCCTCATCTCTAAATCCCTAATTTAATCTGAAAAACCCCTTTCTGCCCATAAAAATAAACCGTTTTGATTTCCAGAAATTGGGCCCTTGTCAGGAATTAGATTGTAGTCTTAAAACTATATGTTCAAATTCTAACACCCAGTGTCTTCGGTATGAAGATACTTGGTATTTGAAGATGATTACATGTTGAAATAGATCTTTGTAGATTTAGCCAATGATCTTGGAATGAGATAATCCTAAATTTAGGATGTGCCCTGTGGGTGTTATTAGAAAACAGGTGCGGGATTTGAGACACACCAAGAGGAGAGAAGGCCATGTAAGGATGGAGTCTGAGATTATGTTGTTACAAACAAAGCAGTGAGTTGGACAGTAGTTGGCTCCATGGAATTCCTCTTGCTTTGTTTTCAGTAGATCTTTTTCCCTCATCTTTCTTAGTCAGGAGACTCCCCTGAAACCTGATCAGCACCATAACAACATGGACACTCCTCCACTGATAGACAATGATGCCTATGCGTAATATCCATTGACTGGGAATTCAACTGAGTCTCCTGCAAAGGAATTCTACCACAGAACCATCACTGCCCTGGTTCAAACGTCTACTGACATAATATACTCAATGGAGAAGCAGGTGCAGAACAAAACAGACAAGTGCAAACAGAATAGAAAGTCTAGGAAGTAGTTTAAGAACATCTGAAAACCTAGTATTCAGTAAGATTGATAATGCAAATGAATGAGAAAGGAATTTTTATTCAACAAATCACTGGGCACTTGGAGGACAACAAAAACCCCATGGAGAATGATTTTTAAATCACAAAAGAAAACACCTCCCTTGAAGCGCTGAAATAGATGGATACATGGGTGGGGGCAAAGTGGTGGGTGGGAGTCATACTACAGCAAAACATAGTTGAATGCTGATATAAATTCAGAGTAGATTAAGATTTTGTATTGTGACCCCAAAAGCTGAAGTTAGAAATAAGACTAAATAAGAAAATAAGATTTAAACTCTAAAATTCAAACTAATGATCATAACAGTTAAAAAAGAATCTACTGGTCTATTAAAATATTTCTATTATAGCATGTAGAAGATTAAAATGTTCAAAGCATAATGTTGTTTAGAAAAATCTAAGCATCTCAATACAAAGGTGAATGAATAACCTGAAAATGTATTTTTAAAATGAAAATCATAAAAGAGGAAATTATCCAAATTCATTGTTAAACAGAAAAAAAGTTCTATTTGTGTTTACAAATAGATTAATTCTACACTTATTTTGGTTCTAAACTAATACCAACCTTCTTGTACCAAGTAACTAAGTACTCACTGCAAAATAGTCTTTATTACAATTTAGGAGTAAATGTGGAACTCTAAAGACTAGCTAAATGAATTGTGACTTATCCATATTATTTCTACAAGGGTCACTAAACAAATATTAAACATTTTACAGTGAAAGGATATGTAATTATGTTAAATATTTTACAACATGGGATTAATTGTAAAGGAAAACTATAGAACTCTATAAAAGACAGTTTTAAAATACAATCTTAATCATGGTAATTTATTCTTGTCATAATTGTTTTCATTTTATTTTCATCACTCTAGCCTTTCCTTTATCCTTAATTTGACAGGATTTCAATTTTTTAACCTAAAATTCTTTATGTTTTCCATAATAACTATGATTTTTCTAATTATGTACATATTTTTTTAAATACTGACAACATAAAGTTGATTCTCACAGACACTTTCTAACTTGTAGAATAGGTATAGCAAGACTTCAGAAGCTACTTCCTAAGAGCCTGGGATGAAAAAGGTGCTGCTGTGCCATTGGGCTGAAAATCAACAAAAGGAAGATGAAGAAAACAAGCGCAAACAATTGGAGGATGAGTAACTTTCTACTGCAAAAGGAGTGCGTACTGGCACAGATCAGAGATGAAATTAGGAAACATAGAAACCAACAAGAATGAGAACACGATGTACCAAAACTTATGGGACCCAGCAAAGGCAGTCATCAGAGGAAGTTTCATAGCAATACATGCACACCTGAGGAAGGAAGAGAGACTCATGATTGATATGCTGGCACAAAATTTACAACAACTAGAGCAGAGTCAGCAGGACAACCCTACTAATAACAAAAGAAAAGAAATTATAAAAATCAGGGCTGAGATTCAGGAGAGGGAAAATAGGACAACTATGGAAAAAGCTAATCCTGCTAAAAGTTGGTTCTTTTAAAGGATAAACAGATACAACAGACCACTGGCAAACCTAATCAAAGAAAGGAGGGAAGAAATTTCAATAGCAAGTATGAGGGATGAAAGAGGGAACATTACAACAGACGCTAATGAAATCAAAAGGATAATAGCACATTACTACAAAGACTGTGCTCCAATGAATTCCACAACTTGGAAGACATTGACAAATTCTTAGGAAAACAATCCCTCCCTAGACTATCCCCTATGGACATGAAGAATCTCAACAGACCTATAGCAATAGAATAAATAGACATTGTTATAAAGGGATTACCAACAAAAAAATCCCCTGAACCAGATGGTTTCATAGGAGAATTCTACCAAGCATTCAGGGAAGAACTGACACCAATCCTACACAAACTCTTTCAGAATATAGAAAATGTCGGCAAACTCCTGAACTCTTTCTATGAAGCTAGTATAACTCTGATACTAAAACTGGGCAGGGAAACCACAAGAATTGAGAACTACAGACCAATATCCTTAATGAACATTAATTAAAAAAATCTTTAACAAAATACTGCCCAATAGAATATAAAAGTATATAAAAACAAATAATTAACTATGACCAAGTAGATTCATACCAGGAATACAGTGATGGTTCAACATACAAAAGACCATTAGTATCATTTGCCACATTGACATTAAAATCTATAAGAACCATACGATAATATCAAGAGATGAGGAAAAATCATTCGACAACATCCAGCACCAATTCCTGTTTAAG
This sequence comes from Tenrec ecaudatus, assembly GCF_050624435.1. Taxonomy (NCBI): domain Eukaryota; kingdom Metazoa; phylum Chordata; class Mammalia; order Afrosoricida; family Tenrecidae; genus Tenrec; species Tenrec ecaudatus. The sequence continues at coordinate 54,358,394 of NC_134540.1, forward strand.
TCACTCAAGAAGATAGAAATGGAAGAAAAATACCTCAAGATAATACAAAGTATATATAAAAAATCAACAGCCAACATGGTAGTCAATGGAGAAAACATGAAAAAATCCCACTGTAAAGGGGACCAGACAAGGATGCCCCTTGTCCCCACTCTTATTTAACATCGTATTGGAGGTCTTAGCTAATAGCACAAGGCAACGAAACCACATTAAAAGCATTTGTCTGGGGAAGGAAGAGGGGAAAACTACAGAACACTATTCAAAGAAACCAGGAGTGACCTCCACAAAAAGAATATGGTCAAGATGCCCGTTCTGCCCACGGCACTATAAAGTTTAATGCAATCCCGATACAATTACTCTCATCTTTCTTCAAAGAAATGGAATAATTGATAACTTCATATAGAGAGGGAAGAAGCCCCAGAATGAGCAGAGAACTCCTCAAGAAGAAGGACACAGTGGGAGGGTTTGCTTTACCTGACTTTAACACATATTACAAAGCCACAGTGGTCAAAACCTCATGGTATTGGTACATTGACAGATACTCAGACCAATGGAAAAAAAACTGAAAACCCAGAATTAAAATTAAAAGCATACAGACAACTGATCTTTGATAAGGGCCAAAAAATTATCAAATGGGAAGCAGATGTCCTCTTTAACAAGTGGTGCTTGAAAATGGATATCTACCTGCAGAAAAATGAAGCAAGATGCTTACCTCACTCAATGCACAAGAATAAATGCACAGTGGATCACAGACATCAAGGTAAACCTACAAACTATCATGCCCATCTATGAGGAACTTGGGACCAACCTGAGAAATTTGGCACAGGAAATACATGAGCTGTCAGAAATAGGGAAGGACACAAATACAGGTGACTCACAAATTGACAAGTGGGAGATACTGAACATAAAACACCTGTGTACATAAAAAGAATTCACCAAGAGAATAATAAGAGAGTCCACAGACTTGGAAAACATCTTTAGCAATGTAGCAATGACACAGCAGACAAAGGTCTTAATACTAAATCTACAATACTCTGCCAGCTTCCTCCCCACAAAAAAACAAAAAAAAAAATGAATTGCCCACTGAGAAGGTGGACAAAGGATCTGAATAAGTTTCACAAAAGCAGAAATCCCATTGGCCAATAAACATATGAAAAAAAGGTTCCCAATCATTAGCCATAGAGATATGCAAATTAAAACAATTATGAGATACCACCTAACACCCTCAAAGATAGACCAATCCAAAAAAATCAGGAAACAAGTGTTGGAGGGGCTGTGTTGAGATAAGAATTCTCAACCATTCCTGGTGGGCCTGTAGGTATCTACACCCACTATGGAAATCGATTTGGCACTATTTAAAACAGATGGAAATATAGCCCAGCAATCCCCCTACTGGACATATACCCAGAAGAAGCAAGAAACAAACCACGGCCAGACACGTGTGCTCCAATATTCATTGCGGCATAGTTCACAATTGCAAGGAGTTGGAAACAACCCAAATTTCCTTCAACAGACAGATTAAAAAACTGTGGTACATACATACAATGGAATATTATGCATCGCAAAAAGCAGCGATGAATGAACACATGAAGCACATCAGCATAGGAAGAACTGGAGGAAATTATGCTAATTGAAGTAAACCAAGCATAAACAGACAAGTACACCATGCGTCCACAGAGGTAAGCTTTAAAAATAAATACAAAAGAGACAGTGGGCAAAAAGCTACAGTATGCAAACATTCCTGGGGTGAGGTCCAGGTAGTATGGCAGGGGCCAGACCAAATACAGGGATATATATGGTAGCCAACAAAAATGGGTGGGAGGAAGAAAAGAAAAAAAAAGAAATGGGTAGTGGGGGAACAGGAAACTAACCCACCCAAGGGGAGGGTACTGCTTACATCTCCACAGTGAAAGAGGGATGAGACTTTAACCTGGTGCTCCAAGATGCAACATACCAGCATGAAGCAGGGAACCAGTAGAGAGGTCTGAGGGGCCGGCCCCAATCCCAACTACATGGACAGCAGCCCTTCCCCCTGGAATAATTTACTTCAGAGGACAGCACTGAAGCTAGAACTCAGAGAGAGGGACATGTCTGATCAGAGCACATGGGAGCAAATAAAGGGGGAGGAAGAGGGAGTGGAGCATATCCTAGCCCCCCACCAAGTCTTGAGGACACCATTCCTGCTCAGAGCAGCCAATTCACAAAGAGGACCATCAAGCCAGACCCACTATGAGACATGACATCCCCTACTGGCCCATAGCCCTACAGAGGACAACACTGAAGAAACAGTGTGGAAATTGTGCCTGATCTGACCCCATCACACCGAGGCAAAACACTAAGGGGGTGCAACAAAACAGCAAAGGAAGCAGAGCAAGGATGTTCTGAGGGAATACCAAAAGTAGACTTTGGGGCCAGGACGTGGCACCTCATCATAGTCCACCGGGAAAACACTCCTGAAAGTCAACAAACAGAACTTCAACAATTTACAGGCTTTTCTATTTTTGTCATTGGTTTTTGGTTGTTGTTTTGTTTTTTTGCTTTGATTTGCTCTGTCTTGTCTCATGCGCATATGAATATCTCTGCAGATCTATCTAGATAAAGATAGACCGGATAAACCATCTGGAGGAGAAAACAACGGGACCAATAGTTTAGGGGGGACATGGAGAAGGAGAGATAGGGGAAAGGAAATGGTACTAACAAACCCAGAGACCAGGGAACAAGTGACCCAATATCAGTGGCGAGGAGGGTTTAAGAGGCCTAGTAGGGCTTGATCAAGGGCAATGTAACTGAGAGGAATTACTGAAACCCAAATGAAGGCAGAACATGATAGTTGGACAAGAGGAAAGTAAAAGGAATTAGAGCAAAGAACTAGGAGTCGAAGGGCATTTGTAGAGGTCTAAATACAGTCATGTACATATGTAGATATATTTACATATGAGGATGGGGAAATAGATCTATGTGTATATATTTATAGATTTAGTACTAAGGTAGCAGATGGACATTGGACCTCCACTCAAGCACTCCCTCAATGCAAGAACACTTTTTTCTATTAAATTGGCATTCCATGATGCTCACCTTCCCGACACGATTATTGAAGACAAAGTGGGTGCATAAGCAAATGTGATGAAGAAAGCTGATGGTGCCCAGCTACAAAAAGATAATAGTGTCTGCCATCGTAAAGGCTTGAAGGTAAACAAGTGGTCATCTAGTTGAGAAGCAACAAAGTCCACATGGAAGAAGTACACTAGCTGGAGTGATCACAAGGTATCTATGGGATCTGGTATCAGGCATCAAAATGCAAAAATCATATAATTGTGAATGAGGGGGAATGCAGAGTGGGGATGTAAGGTCCATCTTTAGGCAACTGGACATCCCATTACAGAAGGGTCATTGGTAGGAGATGAGCCAGTCAGGGTGCAGTGTAGCAGCAATGAAACATACAACATCCCTCTAGTTCTTTAATGCTTTCTCCCGAACACCATCATGGTCCCAATTCTACCTTATAAATCCATCTAGACCAGAGGAAGTACACAGTACTGATATGAACTGGAAGAATAGGGAATCCAGGACAGATTAACCCCTCAGGACCAGTGGTAAGAGTGGCAATACCAGGAGGGTAGAGGGAAGGTAGGGTAGAAAGGGGAACTGATTACAAAAATCTACATATAACTCCCTCCCTGGAGACAGACAACAGAAAAATAGGTGAAGGGAGATGTTCACCCACAAGACATAACAAAATAATAATAATTTTTAAATTATCAAGTGTTCATGGGGTGAGGCGGAGGGGGAGGGGGAAATTGAGGAGATGATACCAAGGGCTCAAGTAGAAAGCAAATGTTTTGAGAATGATGGCAACAAATGTGCAAATGTGCTTGACACAATGGATGGATGTATAGATTGCGATGAGAGTTGCATGAGCCCCCAATAAAATGATTTAAATTAAAAAAAAGATGCTGTAGGCAGTGCTTTTTGTTTTTAAGCAGGAAACTCCAGAATAATATGAATAACTGTTAGTTTTCTGCTGTATTTTTTCTTTTTTAGTTAAATTCAGAAAATAGATGGCAATCTTCTTATTTTAAAGAGCTTTATGTTTTCCTCCATTTTCCTCCGTTTTCCCCCATTTTAGCAAAGAAAGTAAAGAATGCAAATTATATAATCTCTCTGGCCTTGATTCCAGCTGTGTTTAGTGTTTGTCATAGGAATCAAGTGATTTTCTAACAGCTGGGTGTTCTCAACCATATTTTGCCCTAATTATCCTTTTCCATGATCTTCAAACTATTCCCAATAAACTTTTTCCTGATTAAATATACACATTTGGGTAAAAGAAAAGGAAGGACAATAGAGAATAAAATGAAGGAGAAAATTAAAGTCAGCTAAAAATTCCACACCCGGTGATAAATAATATTTGTAATTTTATTACCATTCATTTTTATATACAAACAAACAATTATAACTCGACAGAACATGTATTTCTGTAAATTTTCCATTTATAGTAGATCTTTAATAGTTTCCAATGAAATTAAGTTTATTTCAAAGATATCAGTGCATAAATATTATCACCACTGCTCGCTCGTTCTCCAACATCTACCTGCCAATTATATCAAGATCACTTCTCATATTGGTCATGTCTAAAATCAAAAACACATATATAACTGTTCACTTTCAATCGACAACCAATTATTAGTTAATCAAGGTACTTTTATCTCAAATATAATATATATTACATATATATAAAAACATATAAGTATATATGTAGTAAATTATTTTCCCCCTCCACTAATAAACTCTGATCATGCTTCATTATTTTTAGTTGGTTTACAACAGAATTAGCTATACTTATTATATTTGTGGGCTGAGAAAATCATCAAAGAAGCTGGCTTATATGGAGAAGAATGGGGTATCTCTTGCTGATGAAGATCAAGGATTTCACCCTTCAGTGTGGATTATAACTCAATGTAAATAAGACCAGAATCCTCCCAACTGGACCAACAGGGAACATCATGATAATGGAGGAAAGTTTGATGTTTTCAACCATTTTCTCTAGCTTCCCTGCACAATTAATGTTCACGGAAGCAGCAGTCAAGAGAGGAGTTACATTATGTACATCTGCTGCACAAGGCATCTTTAGAATATTGACAAGCAAGGATGTTACACTTTGAAGATTAAGATATGCCTGGGCCAAGCCATGATATTTTATATAGCTCCATATTCATGTGAAAGTTGGATTCTGAATAAAGAAGACCTAGGAAATGATGCATTTGAATTTTGGGCAAAGAATATTGATAGCACCATGCACTTCTAAAAGGGCAAATGAATCTGTCTTGGAAGGAGTTTGGCCAGAATGTTCCTTAAAGGTAAGAATGGGAAGACTTCTGCTTATGTACTTTGGACACATTTTTAAGAGACCAGTCACTGAGGAAGGGCATCATGTTTGGTACAGTAGAGTGGCTGTGAAGGAAGACAAGGCCCTCAATGAGATGCATTGACACCACGGACACAGCAGTAGGCTGGAGAATAAGAACGATTTTTAGGTTGGTGCAAGATTGTGCAATGCTTCATTCTGTCACTATCGGACACAACTGAATAGCTTAACAGCATACTTTATATGTTCTACATTTAATGATTAATATATGTCTGAAACTGTTTATTCTCATTTTGAGTTGGGTGCTATTGGCAAATGACATTCCTGAAGGCTTACTGCATTCATATCTTTAGAGTCAATTCTACTTTGAGAAGGCTGCTCTTTCTCAGTGCTATTTTGATACCTTCCAACCCAAGGAGTGGTCCTCTAGCTCTGTACCTGACAATGTTCCTCTGCTATTCATAAGCTTTCAGTAGCTAATCCCTGAGAAATGGACTTCCTATTATTCTTTATAGTCTTTTCTTAGTCTGGAAGCTCTACTGAGATTTTGTTTCTATTTAAGTGACTCTGCTAGTAGTTGAAATACCAGTGATATAGATTCCATCATCACAATACCCAAATCACCAGTCTGACAAACTGACAAAGGAAGCTTAGAGCACAATCTGTATTTACATGGAGCCACTGTGAGTTAAAGCTGACTCGGGGGTAGCTGTTTATTTCTGTGTGCTAAACAGGTCGTAACAGTGAAAGCACAGTGATTGCTGTTCAGACCAGTACAACTGCCTCTTATTCCACATACAAATTCTGCATGAGCACAATGAAGTGTTCTAGAATTCCTATTCTTCTCAAGGTTTTCCATAGTTTATTTTGATACACACAGTTGAATGCCTTGGCTTAGTCAATAAAACACACATAAACAATATTCTGGTATTCTCTGTTTTCATCCAAGGTCCATTTGACATCAGTAGTGATAGCCCTTCTTCCACATTCCCTTTTGAATCTGGCCCGAACCTCTGGAAGCTCCCTGGCAAGGTACTGCTGTGACGGTTGCTGTTTGATCAGTAAAATTACTGGCATGTGATATCAATGATATTGCTCTTTAATTTGAGCTTTCTGTTGGGTCACTTTCTTTGAAAGGGGTACAAATGTGGATTTCTTCCAGTCAGTTGGTCAATATCTGTCTTCCAAATTTCCTGGCATAGATGAGCGTAGGTTTCCAGCACTTCATCAGCTTCTTGAAACAGTAAAAACTATGAATCTATGAAAATTAGAACCAAACCAAATAGCCAAACTCACTGCATTGGAATCAACACCTACTCACAAGGACCCAATAGCAACCACATTGGATAGCATAGAACTGCATCAAAACTGACTGGACACCACCTAAAACCATAACAATATATGTTTATGGTGGTTAACTTTTCCTAAGTACATCTCCAGGCCTTTTTCTGCTGGACTAAACCCTCCACTTGATTAGCAACCAAGTGCATTACCCTTTTGCCCCATGAAAACATCAATGCTACCATAAAATCTCCTTAGAATCTTCCAAGGGCTTCCATAACACAATAGAAATCAAAATAAATGCTTTGGCATACAAGAGTGTTTGAGGCTCTGGGATGACATCCCTGCTAAGAGCAGCCAATGCAGAGAGGATCTTAGGGCCAACCCCACCACAAGACACAATCTTCTCTCACTGACCCATAGCACTAAGGTGGTCAGCACTGGAGACACTGTGAGGAAAGTGTGCCTGGTCTGCCCCACACACACTGAGGTCAAACACAAAGGGAGTGCAACAGGGAAGCAAGGGGAGCAAAGTGACCAAGTCCCCGAGGAACCCTGAAAGTAGACAAGGACAGGGCTTGGTACCTCATCGAACTTGATCAAAAAACATACATATGGGTCTGCAGACAGACCTGGAACTATCTATCTATCTATCTATCTATCTATCTATCTATCTATCTATCTATCTATCTATTGTTTTGTTTTCTTGTTTGGTTTTTGTTTTTGTTTTGCCCTATCTATATAAAATAGGCAGGATGAACAATTTGGAGGAGAAAACAATGGAACTGGCAGTTCTGGGGATACATGGGAGAGAAGGGTGTGGGGAGGTAGAGTGGGGAGTCAACAAATTCAGAGATAAGGAATAAGGGAACAACAAGAGATCTAAAATTGTTGGTGAGGAGGGTGTAAAATGAATGCTCAGTGGGGTATAATTAAGTGCAATATATCCGAGAGGAATTACTGAGAGATGAATGGAGGGTGAGTATGATAGTGAGATAGGAGGAAGATGAAATAAAATAGAGGAAAGAAATAGGAGGCCAAAGCTATTTATACAGGTATAGCTATAGGCATGTGAATATGTAAATATACTCATTTAGAATGAAAGGGATATTTCTATGTTAAGTATTAAGATACCAGACAGACTTTGGACCTTTATTTAAAGCCTCCCTTAACCCAAGAACATTTTGTTCCAATAACATTGCATTATTTGATACTCACTTTCCTGACATGATCGCTAAAGACAAAATGGGTGAATAAGCAAATGTGGTGAAGAAAGCAGATGGTGCCTAGCTATCAAAAGATATAGCATCTGGAGTCTTACAGACTTGAAGTTAAACAAGTATCCATCCAGAAGGGAAGCAAATAAACCACATGGTAGAAGCACACCAGCCTGAGTGATCATGAGATATCGACAGGATCAGGTATCAAGTATCAGATATCAAAAGATCCAAACAACTCTATCAACATGAATGAGAGGGTTTGGAGTGGAAAGCCTTCTGTAGACAATTGCATATCTCCCACAGAAGCATTATAAGGAAGAGATGACTCAACTAAGGTGCAGTATAGCACCAAGGAAACACACATCATTGCTCTAGTTCCTGAATGCTCTCCCTCCACCACCAACCCACCCCCCATTACCATGACCCAGTTCTACCTTACAAATCTGACTGGAGTGGAAAACATGCATTGGTATAGATAACAGCTCTTGACACATGGAGTGTTGATATCATGAGAGTAGGAGTGCGGTAGTTACATAATCTGGTGTCAATTTCAGGATTAAGAGTTTAGGTGTGGATTCTAGGCTTTCAATCAGGATATAGCCAATGAGGGCTCTGTGTGGACTGGGTTGGGATGCTTTCTTACTGTATAATTATCCTTTATATAAAACTCTACCTTATACACATATGAATTTCTATGTATTTGTTTCTCTAGTTTACCCAGACTAATACAAGGGGTATAGTCGGGGAGTTGGAAGGAGGGGAAAGGGGGAACCCATCACAAGGATCGGTATATAGCACACATCCCCATAGGGGACGAATAACAGAAATGTGGGTGAAGGGAGACAATGGACAATATAAGATGCAAAATAATAATATCAACATATAATAGATCAAGGATTTATGAGGGTGGGAGGGTCAGGGTAGGAGGGTGGGGGGAAGTACCAAGGTCTCAAGTTGAAAATGTTTTGGAAATGATGATGCAAATTATGGACAAATATGCTTGATATGATTGATGTATGGAATGTTATAAGAGCTATAAGAGCCACAAATAAAATGATTTTTTTCAAAAATATTGGGGCTAGTTTAGGGTTGTCTATTCACCCTATTTGCTACCCCTCTCCCCTCTCCCCCCTGTTTTACCCACAGCTGCTACCAGAGGATAATTGAACCTGCCCTGCTTATTTGTTAGGTCTTGACCCCTTCTGTTTCTCTGGCTTTCTGGCTTTAAGGCCTTTCCCTTAAAAAAGCATATGATTCCATTGGTCACTGCATAACCTTCCTATTCAAATATCAAAACCTCAAAGACTCCTTTCTGGACCATCCTGTCACAAATATCTCTAGTGATTTAGTGAGTTATATTCAGCTTGGTGTTTCCACATAGCATTTATCACTAACTGATGAGAATGCTTCAAGAAGTTCATGAAAATTATTTTATTATAGTTTAACTCCATTTCCATTAACATTTGAAGCCTCCTGATACTTATGTACTTACCTTGTTAAGTTTTTGCCTGTGTCCAGCCACACACACAATAAGGTCAATTTGTGTTCATAACTGTATTCTGAATGCCTTGAGAGTGAGGGACATACCATTTTCCAGTTGTTGAGTCATTTTTGACTAATGACTAGCTTTTGTACAATAGAACATAATACTGCCTGACCCCTCTTTTCATGTTTCCGTCCGATACTGGGGCGCTTCCCTCATTCTCAGTGGCGCTCTATCCAATATGATATGCACCTCTTTGAATTGGTCTCTCCTGATTACATGTCCAATGTAAGCAGGTCAGTCTCAAAATTCTGCTTTAGAAGGAAGATTCTGAATTGTTTCTTCCATGACTGCTGTTCATTTGACTGTTCAAGGCATATCCGTCTCCTCTAACATCGTTGTTTGAATACATCTGTTCTTCTTCTTCTGTGTCCTTTCTCACTATCTGATTTTTGCATATATATGAGTAATTCAAAAGATGATGCCTTAGGCCAGACACACTTTTGTCATAAGTGCAATGCTTTTTGATTTTTAGATTTTTAAAGTAATTTTTGTAGCACATTTTTTCATGTTAATATGTTATTTGAATTTTTGACTGCTGCTTCCATAAACATTGATTATTGATCTATGTAGCATGCCATTTTTTGTACCTTTGATTTCCTTTTAATTTATCTTGATGTTGTTTATTGATACAGTTGTGGGGATTTTCATATTTGGGTGTAATCTATAAGGAAGTTTCATAATAGTTACTTATTACTCAATCTAGCCATTCTTCTTTGGTTAGATAATTGTTTGTTTGAGTTTTTTTTCTTACAAATAATACTTCTCATACTTGATTATGTCAAGAATAAATTCTCTAAGAAACTAATTATTTAAAGAATATGAGAATGTTGTCAATATATTCTCAATAAAATGTTTTCCTTAATTATTCTACCATCTGTTGCCTTCCCAGGTTGTGTTCCATCATGTTCTGAGCCTTAAGCATCCCATTCATTTGTGAGATTGGGGGCTAATTTTCACACTTTGGATATTACTGATAAAATTGCTTTGACATTTTCTTCTGTAGAAAATATTCTCTATAGTAAGTTATCAATAGCGCTGGTTCACATTTTTCATCTGTGCGTATGTGTGTGTGTCGTTTCACTAAAAATTCTTAAAATTTATACAAACAGTATTCCAAATGTGAATCACTTTGACTCTTAGTATGTTGACTATTGTTTCCTTACTTGGTCTCCTTCTTTATTGCCCCACTAAAATACATTAGATTTCCACATTCGGTGTATTATAGAACATTTGACATTAACGAAAATAATTATTTGATATTAATTGATAATGCATGTATTACCAATGCTAGCTAATTAGATAAGATTGTGTTTTCTCAAATAATTAAAATTCAAGGAATTCAAAAGTACAAATTTCCTGTGACTGTTTATAAATACTTTTGGTTATTTTTTAAAATACAATTCAATTGTATATACAATAATAGTATAGTCACTAATTACACATTTTAATAACTACCATTGCAAAAACTCTAAATTCCTTGAGTCAATTCTGACTAATAGACACAATAGGACAGATTAGAACTGTGCCCATGGGTTTCTGAGAGTGTACCTCCCTATAGAGGCAGAAAGCCTCATCTTTCTCCCACAGCAGGCCTGGTGACTTCAAACTGCTGAGCTTGTGGCTTGCAGCAAATCATGTATCCCATTATACCACCAAGGCTCCACAATAACCAGAGTCAGAGAAAACTACATAAGAGATCTTTGGAAGCACAGTTTTTTTAAAGAAAATATGAAAAATGGAAAGCCCTTCTTATTTGGATAAAGTCCACTATGCCCAGTAATTCCTTACCTTTTAGAAAAATTAGGCTTTCTACTCCCCCAAAAGTTAACAGCTTCAGAAACCCACAGGGGCAGTTTCTATTTTGTCCTAAGGGATCACTATGAGCTGGAATTGACTTGATGGAAATGAATTTGAGTCTTAGTTATCAAAGGGGCCCTATTTGTACGGTGAGTTAAACATTATGCTGCTAACTGAACGGTTGGTGGTGTGGACCCACTGATAGCTCCACAGGGAAAGATGAGGCAGTCTGCTTCCATGAATACAGACTCCAAAACCCCTGAGAGCAGTTTCTCTCTGTCCCGCACCCTGGGAGCTGAAGTCAACTCCCAGATAGGGAGCATAGGTATGTATGCCTTGGTTTTCCATTGCATCACTGGCCTTGGCCCCATCCTAAAACCAAACTCACAGCCTTCCAGTCACTGCAGACTCATAGTGACCTGTAGGATGGGAGGTGGGTTTCTGAGCCTATAACTGTTTATGGGAGTAGCTCTGAGTAGCTGGCCATTTCGAACTGCTGACCTTATGGTTAGCAGCCCAATGCGTAATCACTACACCACCAGGGCTCCTGTGTGTGTCTTAGTTATCTAATGTTGCTATAACAGAAATAACAGAAATGAATGACTATAACAAATATGCTTTAGTCTCTCACTACTTAGAAAATAGAAATATGAATTCTAGATAATAGTTTTGGGAGAAGGCGTTCCTCTGTTTGGCTTACAGTTTAGGAGCAAGTAACTTGTTTACTTTAAGCATCTGTTAGCCCAGCATCCTTGGGCGAGCCTCATTAATATCAGCATCAATTTTCTCCTGGATCTAGAAACTTCTCATCATAGGGACCCTAGGTATAAAGGACACAGCATGCTTGTGGGTCTTCTTTCTTGGTGCTAATAGGTGTCTCCTCTCTCTTCTTGCTTCTCCATTCTTTTATCACTTGTTAGATTGAAAAATGTTGTGTACTACGCCCCTGGAAAACTCAATATACAGATTACCAACACATCGATGAGATGAGATTAAGGATGCTGTACACCTCTTTACAACTGATTCCCCGATCTCGTCATTTAAATCATGGGAAATAACATCATCACATAACTACCACATTCTACCAGAGGTGCCCCACCACTGAGAATCATGATCCAACTAAATGAACACTTCCCTTGTGGTTATTGGATGGACACACAATCAGCCCACATTATCACAAAACACAAGCAACAGTAGCACCAAACCCCAAACCTCAAACTCATTGCTGTCAACCCTATCATGAGTCTGAGCAACCCTAACAAGCAGACGTCTTGCTCCCCGGGACCCCATGCACAACACAACCACAGGCCACCCCTTTCTGACCTGAAGTATCAGCGACAGTCCCAAAAGTTCTACAGCTAAAATCTCTCCTTTCTGCAAAAGCTTTGATCCAAAAGGTCATTATTAGATTGCTGAAATTCATAAATCTTTGTGTCTTACTGGCACTCAATAAATATTTTTGGAATGTGCATAAGTTTTTATTACCAAAAAAATGTAATGCCAGCACTCTAGATTTCCCTTTGCCTCTTTGCTGGGTCAATTCAATAGTTGTCATAAAGCAGCCGTCAGGGGCCCCAGGGTCCAAAGCACATAAATCGGCATTTTGAAAAGGAAAGGCAGGCATGGACAAAGCAACACTACTTAGGGAGTTTCTTAGGCTTCCAGAAAGAAGTAAATGGTCATAGGCAACTTGCAGGTATAACCAGAGGCAGCCAGGGAGAGGGGCCAAGCCATCAATTCCCCGTGACTCCATGAATTTATCTCAGCACTCATCTGGAGAGAAGCAAATTCTTCAAGACCTCTCATCTTATTAAGGGTCCTTATTTGCCTTTGTGTCTGGGATTCCTGGGTGGCACAGGTAGCATGCTTGGGCTAGAAACTGAAAAGCTAGAGACTCAAGTCTCTCTAGAGCAGCGCTTCTCAGCCTTCCTCAGGCCGTGGCCCTTTCAGACAGTTCCTCATGTGGTGGTGACGCCCCAACCACAACATTATTTCCGTTGCTACTTCATAATTGTAATTTTGATAGTGTTATGAATTGAAATGTAAATATCTGATATGCAGGATGTATTTTAAAGCATAGTGATTAATTACAAAGACACTATGTAATTATATATTGTGAAATATTTATTTCTAATTACAAATAAATGAAATTTTGTCTTGACTCATGGTGGAGCACGGGTAACAGTCTTCATGTCAAGTACTCATATGTGGGTGTGTCTGCATCTGGACGGACCCACCTAGACACTGATAGAGGAGCGGTGTCTCAGTTCCTAAGACCATCAGAAATGTGTCCAAAAAAACTGACTCACTGCAGTAGTTAGATTTTTATGTCAATTTGCACCTGTGTAAAAGTATAGGGGTAGAGTCTACTCTATCAATCAGGTCAGCCTGGTGACACCTTGTTGGGGGTGTGGCCTTTTTCAGAGGGATAGTGAGAAATGCTCTCTCTTTGGCACTTCACCTTCTTTCTTGCTGATACTCTGTGTCTACCTCCATGTGGGCCATTAACCCTGGGAGCAAACCTGGGAGCTGCGGACTCTGTCATGTACCCAGAGATATGGGATCCAAGCAACTCAGCACCCCCCCACCTGTGATCTCCTTGCATCCCTGCAACTCGACGTTCCCTGCCATCAACCTGTAGTTACATGAGTCTGAATAGAGTCTTACTACCATGGAACCCATTGGCTTGGTTTGTACTGGGCTGAGATGCCTTCATGATATAAAAGCCCTTCCTGATATAAGATTATTTCTTAGATATAATATGAAAGTGGCAGATATATAATTGTCAATGTGAGGATTAAGAGTGTGGGTCGAGTCTAGTCTGTCAATCAGATGATAGTCACTGAGGCTTCTGTGTGGGCATGGCCTTCTCTGAGAATTCTGGAAAATCTGGTACTTCCTCCTTGGAGGCAGGAAACACCTCCCTCTCCCTCTGCTCACACCCTAGGAGACATAGCAGCTGACAAGACATATGGACCCACCGTGATGCAGAGACCCCCTGCCAGCACTAAAATGTTTCCAATGCCACTAGATCCAAAGACTTCCCACCCGCTGGCCTGTGATCTTCTACATTCAGAGTCATGGCATGTGTTTCATGAGTCTGAAGAGGATTTTATAGACCAGTATCAGACATATGGGCTAGGATGTTTTCTCAATGTTCAATTGCTCTTGTATATAAATCTCTTCCTTGCATGCATATTCTGTCCATGGATTTGTTTCTTTAGTCTACCCAGACGTACACAGTGAATTTCTTGGTTTTGTTTCTGTAGACAACCCCAGTGTAACGCACTCATTGGAAAGCCTCTGCAGCATAGTTCTACCCTGACACATAGGGGTCACACTGAGTGGAAACCAACTAGCTAGCAGTGGGTTTGTTTCTGTAGTGTTATGGCTCTTAGAAGTGTTTATGCAGGATGCGAGTGTCAGTCTAAGAAAGTTATGGGTGTGAACAGGGCCAGCTTCATGTGTGTGTGACCTGTGTACCCAGATGTGCTTCTCTCTTGTCTGGGTGTTGTTGTCTTGAATCTTTAAGTACTTTTTTTAAAAAGACACCACATTTTCACATTGCACTTGGCCCTTAAAACTCTGTGGCCAATCTAGAACACCAAAGAATCAGCAAGGTAGGATTTAAATTCGCAAGGGTTGAAAGCACACCCTCATTAAATTTTTGTTTTTCATCTTTTATCAGTAGGAAGTTGTGAGCATGAAGAAGGTAGTAGGAATGCATAAAGCTACATTTACTTCTTCCTTGGTCTCATTCATTGTTTTTATTATATAATAAGTTTACTCATTTACTTTCCTTAGGTTAATTTCCCATTTCCCTTACTCCCACTATACTAAATATGTTTCCTGAGAATTATATTTCAAATACCCAGTTTATTTTTTTCCCTGTGGCAATAAAATATTAAAATAACTTACTCTCCTTTTGATAAATGGAGTTATTTGAACTTCATAAAGCACTAGCACAGAATTTATAGTGTAACTGAATAATAAACACAGCTAGTGGATGCCTTTGCCGTCTGGAAGGAGAAATGAAACAATGTGTATTTCCTCTCATATCATATATCTATTCCAATTTCCAGATCTCAGATCCAGTCTAGTCACTTAAACACCACATAAACTTCTTTGACATTTAATTATATTATGCATATTCTTGATACTATAGAAGGGCCACAGAATGGAAACTTCATTGAGTGTTTTCCTGGCCGAGAACCAATGAAGTGCTCTCTGAACAGAGCAGTGGTTAACAAATGTTGATTGGCGTAGGGACCCCAGCAGTAAATTTCCCTGTCTTCCGAGACTGCTTGCAAAGCGTAAGAGTGGCAGCTTCCTAAACTGTGCTTTAAATTCACCAGAGACGCATGTTAGAACTGAAATGAGATTTATTTAATAGGCTCAGCACAAGCTTGATAAGAGCTTGTATCAAGAGACACTTAATTCAGCATAATTATTGGCTGTGTGTTATAGATGGTTCTCCTAGCCCCGTTCCCCCACCCTCACCCGCACTCCCCCCCCCCCATACACACACCTGCATTCTCGTGCTTTTCTGTGAAGGACACTTACTAAGAAGCCATTTTACAATAAACTAAACTAAAGACGTTACCAACCCGTGAGTTCATTTCACCTCATGGCACCCTGAAATATTAAAGAGACTGAGCCATTTCGGAAGTGAATACAAGCAAGAACAAACAAAACACGGCCCAAACCAAAACAAAACAGCACTGCCATCGATTAGTTCTTGACTCATAGAAAACGTATATAGGGTTCCTGAGGCTGGAATACTTTTGGGGAGCTGATAGGCCCCTCTGTATTTGAACCCATGATGTTCATTAGCAGTCCAGTACTTTACCAACAACGCTGATTTTTTTTCCGTCACACTGCAGGATGGGTTGAACTCACAACTTTTAGGTTATACACTGAATGGAAAGCCTTTGGGTTACTCAGAGGCCTTTGGTTTGCAATAGGGTGGTATTGTGTGTGCTTGTGTCCACGCGCCACATAGAGATTTAAACAAAACACTACCTCCTCTGAATTTCTATATTAAAATAAGCTTCTCCAAGGTCATATTTTGAGAAAGTTTGGGTATTTTTTGACTAAAAAAGCAGAAAACAATGATGTTTAGAGCCTACCACAGAATGCATGATAGTGCATATTTCATCTGGAAAGATGCTCACAGAAAATCACTCCACACTGGGGAATTGTTTATGGGAACTATTTTTCTTCACTTAAATCATCAGTAGTATAATCTTGCTTCTGTCGGACAAGGACTATCTCTCATCAGATGTCTCATCAAATGTCTTTCATCAATCTTGGGTTTGGTTGACTTTGCCTTGGGTCACAGAAATAGGAAAGTCCTAGGCTTGAAAACAAATTTTCTTGACTTGAAGTCCATAAGACAAAATTATGTCTCTTGACTTTGCACTTTATAGCCCTCGCTATTTTCACTCTTTAAAAAATATATATAATTCATTTTACATCCAAACTACCAACGTATGCGAGCAGTGAAAGAAATGATCTCCAGGATGTTTGGTGTGCCCCTTCCCTTTTAAATTGGGGATTGGAGCTGGTTCCAAGGATTTTGGTATAATCACCTCTGCAGACATGGAACTAGTGCAGGAAGGGTACAGGATAGTACTCTTAAAAATTTTTTTTTCACTTTGCAGTAGTTCATGATTTATATAAAATTTGTGGAGCCAGTACGGAGTTGCTACTACACACCTCACAATCCCCCCTGTTGTTGCTGCTTACTTTAAAGGTGCAGTGGTTACCTTGTCGCGAGGATGGACCCCCACTGGCACATTCTTGATGTTGACAGTTCACTCAGAGGGCCTCAGCCCTTGCCTGGCATTCCTGTTCTTTCCCAGGACCTCCTTAGTGTCTCACATTACATTTCGCAGTGATGTCTCTTTAGTCTCCTCTTGAGTATAACAGCTTCTCAGATTTTCCTTATTTTTGAAGACTGGTACTTTTGAGGCATCTGGGCCAGCTATTTTAAAGAATTGTGAGTGGCCTTCAAGCCCACAGTGGGCTTTTATTTTTTAAAGATGATTATCAGTTAATTCAATTTTCCATGAATTTTTTAAAGACCCCTGGTACCATGAACTGGAATGTGTCCAATATTTCTCATGATTAGACTGGGATTATGGGTTTTAGGGGGAAGAGCACAGAGGCCAAGTGCTCTATTATTCACATCCTATCAACATGATTTATCACTCAATTGATGTTGACCTTGATCATCTGCTGCAGGTAATTTTGTCCAGTTCTTGCACTATATACTAATGCTCTGCCATCACTTCCACATTGTACTATTTGGGGGAAAGTCATGAAACACACTCTGTACTTACAGAGTAGGAATTATGGTTTACATCCACTGTGAGGGCAGTGTCTTGATTGATTCTACATGTTCTGAGTGGAACACCTCTTGTGGGTATCTGAGACTTTAACTATGAAGATGCAGACTGCTTTATCATTTTCTTACAGAATATCAGATGGATTTGAACCTCTGAAATTCTGGTTAGCAGCTCAATATGAAGCTGACATGACTAGGAATTATTTTTCAGTGATGATTTTTTCCATTTATTTTCCTCCTCAAAGTTTTCACTTTGCCCGTGGAGATTTCTTTCGGCTGGCTCCGTGTCCTTCTGACATTGGTGCATATTTTAAATCATTTAATAATCATTGGAATATTGAAAATGCTTTAGCTTCACAGAAATGCACCTTTGCTTCTGATTAAGTACACTTGTCTCAAATCATGCTCTGTTCTTGCATCACCCCTCATATTGTTACTGAAACCGTCTTCAGTGCAGAGGATAAAAGAAGTCAATACCTCTACCCAGCAGAGAATCATTTTCTATTTCTCCACAAATAATCACTATACTAACCAATTACAGGACCTGGGGGAGTTCTTAAGAAGCCTTTGTGGTGTTGTGGGTTAGACTTTGGGCTGCTAACTATGAGGTCAGAGGTCAAAGCCTACCACTCTTCTGGAGAAAAATGAGGCTTGGTAGTTGTGTTTGTGTGTGTGTGTGTTTTCATCCGCATAGAAAGAAAGGATAGTATATTACACTTTATGTAAAGAAAACAGAGAGGGATGAGCAATCTCGAAGTCCTATGTAGACCACCAGATGGTTCCTATGGTTGCTTTAGTTGCAGGGAGAATATAGCAAAGTAGGTCAAGCATGTCTTTAAAACAAGACCCTTCTCTTTCTCTTCCGGCCTACTTTTTCTGTCATTTCAGCAGGAAGCTCCTCACTACCTGGAACTTAATGCTTGCTGCCTGCTGGTTTGACCCAGCTTGTCAAAAGGAAAAAGGCTCATAAACCAAATCACAGCATACACAGTAAATCACTTAACATTTTGACTAGTTACTTAACAGATTCTCATTTGGCAGACATTTGTGGAGCGGGAGTTTAGACTACACATGGTCATCCTGGAATCCAGGCTCCAAGGGAAAGAAGACACCTATATACTGAATAATCATTATGATTAAAACTACTACTATTATTACTATTCAGTATACCTTTTTAGGAATTTATTTTCCTATTTATTTAATAGGATTGGAGAGAGGAAAATGCTTACTTCAAATGAATCATTCATTGTGAATTGTTATATGATGAAAATAATGTTTGTAATTCCAGTTTCCATGCACCTTTTATTATTAGTTGGAATTTTATATATATATCATATCATTCCAAAGGTCAATCATGTCAAGTAGACTGCACAATTGCTACCACAGTTTCCAAACATTCTTTTCCTACTTGGACTCCTTGGAATAGGCTCCCTTTTACCCCACCTCTGTCATTGTACCCCTCTCCACAAACCTCTTAATTTACTTGCTGCCCCTATAGTTTCTTCGATTCTTGGTTTCATAGACCACAAAATGGAAAAGCATTTAACACAGCTTCAAGAGTGTGACCTTCATTGACATAACACCTCTGAGGTATACTCTAATATAAACAAACAAAAATTGAATAAAAAAATATAAACCAAAAATACAGAAAAATTTGGAAATCTAATCAGGTCCAGCACACATCATAGGGGGTATATACTGACAAAGTTTCAACTATTCAGGTCAGATTTATGCCCGTGATCTTCTATACAAATCTCTCCCAACCACTGTTTTTAGTAACCACTCTCCTCCATTCCATCCATTGTAGAGAGGGAGAATTGTCTGGAGACTTATTTCCTGTGCAGGTCCACAAATGAGTCGTAGACTCCCACTGTCATCCATGGCCTTCTGCACACCAGATGCTCCAAATTTAGACTTTGATACTGATTCCTCCTTCGAATTTGAATTATATGGATTCCAATCCATCTGTGACTGATGATGGTGTGTGTGGTAGTTACATAATCTGTTGTCAATTTGAGAGGATTATGAGTGAAGGGGTGGAGTCTGGCCTGTCAATCAAGATATAACCAATGAAGCCTGTGTGTAGGCATGGGCTTCTCCTGAAAATTCTGGGAACTCCTATTTTTCCTCCTTGGAGGTGGGAGACATTTCACTTTACTCACTTCCTTGAAGACAAGGCTGACTCCTTGTGAGACATCCCTGAGGAGAACCTGCATGGATCTACCCTGATGCAGCCAAAACCCTGACCTGGAGAAGCTAAGTGGAGACCCCTGCCAATGCTGAGATGCTTACAACTCCACTGGATCTATAAGACTTCCCATCCACTGGCCTGTGATCTTCCTGCATTTGGCATTATTGCATTTTTTTCATGAGTCCAAAGAGGATTTTATATATTGGTATCAGACATATGGGCTTATATCAGATTTAAAGGCTTGAGCTGGACTGAGTTGGGATGCTTTCTTAATGCTCTCTTTTAAAAAATTTTTTAATTGTTTTATTAGGGGCTTATATAACGCTATCACAATCCATACATATATCAATTGTGTAAAGCACATCTGTACATTCATTGCTCACCATTCTCAAAAGCCCCGGGCATCAGGCTCTCATTTTTCCTCTCCCTCCCCACTCCCCTCTTCCTCATGAGACCTTGATAATTTATAAATTATTATTTTGTAATTTCTTGCCCTGCCCAACGTCTCCCTTCAACCACTTTTCTGTTTTCTGTCCCCCAGGGAGGGGGACATGTAGATCCTTGTCATCGGTTCCCTCTTTCCAACAAACACATGAGTGTCTATGGATTTATTTCTCCAGTCCACCCAGATCAGCACAGTGTGCGTCATCCATGTGGATTTAGTTGACATCTCACTTAAATGACTGCTACTTTGGAGGCAAACTTTAAGACCCCAACTCTATTTTATCTGAGAGCTGGGCACCATACATTTTTGCCACATTCTGCTAATGCACCTGCATCTTCTGTGTTCCCTTTCTAAATTGTGATGTGCTTGCTAGGGAAGCAGTAGAAAACTAAAATACACCACATAGATAAGAAAGTATAAGAATCACATGATAATATCAATAGATGAAGAAAAAGCATTTGCCAACATCCAACAGCCATTCCTCATTAATAAACTCAAGAACATAGGAAAGGATGGAAAATTTTTCAAGTTAAAACAAGCTATCCATGAAAAGCCAACAGCCAACATCGTAGTCAAGGGAGAAAAGATGAAACAATCCCAATGAAAAAGAGGACCAGGCTCAGATGCCTGTTGTCCCTACTTCTATTCAACATATATGGCGGTCCTAGCTAAAAACATAAAACAGTCTAAGGACATTAAAGTTATCCAACTGGGAGAGGAGGAGATGAACCTATTGTTATTTGAAGATGACATAATTCTATACACTGAAAATCCCCAAGCTCCACATGAGTACTGACAGTGATAAAGAAATATGGAAGAGTGGCAGGATACCAGATCAACAAACAGAAGTCTTTTGGTTTGCTATATACATAGGATAAGACCATGGAAGAGGCATTCAAGAATCCAGTACCCTTCATAATAGCCGAGAACAAATTGAAATAGCTATGGATATGTGTAACAAGTAAAACACACACACAAAAGACTTGTACAAGGAAAATTACAGGACTCTGCTACAGGAAACCAAAAGCAACCTCCACAAATGGAAGGATATCTCATGTTTGTGAACTGGAAGACTCAATAAAATAAAGAAGTCAATCTTACCCAAAACACTATATAAGTTTATAACTATCTTGATTCAAATACCATCAACCTTCTTCAAAGTATCATATGGAAAGGGAAGAAGTCCAGAATTAGCAGAGAACTCCTCAAGAAGAAGGACAAAGTCAGGGGGCTCACTTTTCCTGACTGTAACAGATACTACATTTCCACTGTGGTCAAAACAGCATGGTACTGTTATAATGTCAGATACACAGGCTAATGGAAAAATACAGACACCTCAGAAATAAAAACACTAGCTTATAGACAACTGGTCTTTGACAAACACCCAAAAAGGATCAAGTGAGAGGTGGAAGTGACCTCTTTAACAAGTGGTGCTAGAAACAATGGATATCCACCTGTAGAAAAATGAAAATGGATGTTTTCCTTATGCCATGCCAAGAACAAAGTCAAGGTGGATCACAGACTTAGAAGTAAAACCTATACTATCAGGACCATCAACAAAATAATTGGACAAACCTTGTCTTTGGAAGAACCTTGGCTCAAGGAATACATAGGATAACTACAATTGGGAAGGGTATACACACCGGTGAACTTGAAACAAACAAGAGGGATATACTAAGGAAAAAACACCTGTGAGTGTTGAAAGACTTCACCAAGAGGGTAACAAGAGAACCCACAGACTGGGAGGGGTTTTTTAGCAATGAAACAACAGACAAAGGGCTCATTTCTAAAATCTACAGTACCTTCCTGTCCTGTAAAAAGAGTTAACCCTCTGAAGAAGAGGGCAAAAGACCTGAAATAAACCCAAATGGCAAATAAGTATATGGCTCCCTATCATTCACCATCATAAAAATGCAAACTAAAGCAACCATTAGATACCATCTAACACCCTCGAGGACAGCCCAATTCAGAAAAATCAGAAAGCAACATATGTTGGAGGGGAGGTGACAATAAAGTAACTCTCCTCCACTGCTGGTGGTCATGTAGATGCACACGGCATCTGTGGAAAGTGATCTGAAGATAGTTAAAACACATGGAAATTGAGCTACTTTATGACCCAGCTGTCCTCCTACTGGCCATATACCTGGAAGAGCAAAGAAATAAACCACTACCAGTTGGTTGAGCTCCAGTGTATTTGCAGCACAATTCACAATGGCAAATAATTGCAAACAACCTAAATTCCCATTGATAGAGGAGTGGATTAGTAAGTTCTGGTTCATACACACAATGGAATACTATGTATCACTAAAAAGCATGATGATCATGTGAAGCACATCGTTTCACGGGAAGAGTTGGAGGAAATTATGCTGAGCAAAATCAGCCAATCACAAAAGGACATGACAAGTACATGAGTCCCCTAAGTACATGAGTCCCCTAAGGTAAGTATAATTAGCACAGCATATATAGAATAAAAGTCACTTATCTCACACTATCCAGGTTCAGGTACAGGCAGTCAAGTGGAGGTCAGACAAATCCCAAGGAGGTAGATACTATTCCAACACAAAGAAGGGGAAATAAGGGAGGAGGGAGGGAGAAAAGTGGGGTGGGTTATGGCATGGGGGAACAGGGCACTAACCCACCCAGGAGGAGAGTATTGGTTATGTCTCCGATGAATTGGGAGTGTGCATGCAGATCCAACCCTTGGTGCACCAAACCTTGAGAGCAACGTAACCACAAGGAGAAATGCGTGAAAAACTTGAATTGCAGGGATGGCCCCAATCAGAGTCAACCTGACCTTCTCCCTAGAAGTATGTGCAACAGAGAACAAAACCAAACCTATGAGTTGGGGAGAGGGGCCGGCATACCACACCCACTCTGAAGCAAATCAAGAAGGAAGAAGAGAAAGGGACAGTCTAGTCCCTTGGCACACCAAGCCCGGCACACATGGAGCTGCTAAGGCACAGAGAGGACTCTAGGGCCAACAATAGCGCAAGACACATTGGTCCCTTACTGGAGCATACTGCAACAGAGGACAATACTGGGGGCACTGGTTGGGGAGTTAGTCCAGTCTGATCCCCTGCAGCCATGTGAACCAAGAAAGGAACATAACAGATCAGCAGCAATGGGATCAAAGTCAATCCGCAAAGCCCCTAAAGAGCCACCCAAACAGACTTCAGGTCGGAGGGGAAATTTCCAGACATTCCCCAAAGAACCAGTGGGGAGATTGTCATAAATATCAGCAGACAGACCTGGAATTATGTTTCTTTCTTTTTTCTTTTTTTTTTTTTTGGTTTGGTCTATACTTTTTTGGTTTGCCTACTTATATATGATGGGTATGAGAAGCAAGCTAGAGGCGAAAGCAACGGGAATTGAGGGAGAAGGAGAAGGGGGAAAGGAGTGGTGAGCAAACAACACAATGCATAGGAGAACTAGGGTATTAAAATCAACGTGAAGTAGGATTTAGAGTTCCTGGGGTGTTGGAGCAACAGCAATTGAGGTAAGAGTAATTACTAAGAGGCAGAATAGGGCAGGAGGAAGGTGAAAGGAAACAGAGGAATGATCTAGGAAGCAAAGTTATGGATAGAGGTACAAACATAGGTATGTACATATGTAAATATGGCAATACACAGGTAGTGGATGGACTTTGGTCCTCTGCTCCTACCCTCCCTCAATGCAAGACACTTTATTCTAACAAACTGGCATTCTGTGATGCTGACCCTCAGTAGCTGAAGGTCAATAGCTGAAGACACAATAGCTGAAGACAAAATGGGTGCATAAGCAAATGTGGTGAAGAAAGTGGATGGTGCCAGGCTATCAAAATATGTAGCATCTGGGACCTTACAGGCTTGAAGTTAAACAAGCAGCCATCTAGCAGAGAAGCAACAAGCCCACATGGAAGAAGCACACCAACCTGTGGGACCATGAAGTGTCTTCGAGAATGGGCAACAGGCAAAAGAAGGCCCATAATAAACAAACAGATAATAAAACCATATTTCTGAGAAGGATGGGGGGTCTCGGCAGAGGCCCAAAGCCCATCTGTAAACAATGGGATTTTCCCTCACAGAGGGGTCACAGGGAAGGGATGATTCAACCAGGGTGCAGTAAAGAACTGATGAAACACACAATACTCCTCTGGTTTCTTGGGGCTTCCTTATCCCCTGCAATTATGACCTCAGTCCTGCCTTTCATTGCAGGTTAGACCAGAGCATGTGCACAGGTGCAGATAAGAGATAAGAGCTCATGACACATGGAATTCAGGAACAGGATGGGAACAGCAATACCAGAACAGTAGGCAGAAGGTGGGGAGAGGAAGGGGAAGCTGATCACAATGATAGACATATAACCACACCCCACACCCCCATCCAGGAGGACAAACAACAGAAATCATGGGGGAAGGGAGACAGAGGTCGGGGCAAAATATGCAAATAATAATAATTTATAATTTATCAAAGGGTCACAAGCATGGGGGGAGGAGGGAAAAACAGAGCTGAAACCAAGGACTCAATGGTTAATCACTTGACTATTGACCCAAAAATTGATGGTTCAAACCTATCCATCAGCTTTAGAACCAGCTATCTGATTTGATAAAAAAAACATCGCAAAACATGGAGCTCTTCCACTCTGTCACATGAAGTTGTAGGGGTCCACTTCGTGGTACCTAACAACAGTAGCTTCTCCCCTCAAGGCATGAGCACGGCTGTATTCCCAACACTCAGCATAGACACTGTTATTTCATGTCTAAGAACTATTCAATAAATGCTTATTTATATGATGTTGGACCCATAATTCTTTTTCTACAAGTTGATTCCATAGAAATGATTTCAAATGCAACCTGTTACAGATTACTGTGGTATCATTTTTATCTCAGCAAAATATGTTAATTAGCTTAAATGCCCAAAGAAATGTTGGATGAAGTAAATTATAGTATGTTCATGAAATGATAAAATACAGAGATTTAAATAAACATACAAATAAATAAATGAAACAACGAAAAGCCCTCCCTGTCCTAATAGAGGAAAATATCCAATAGATTATGTTAAACAGAAAACAAAACAAACGAAAAAGCACTCACAAAAACCTAAAGTAGAAAATCTGGATTTACTATCCTGCCATTTGTACTAAAAATTTCTGAAAAGTAAATTATATGCACTTTCACTTTTTGTACTTTAGTTTCCTTGAGTAGTACAATGGTAGTGTTTTAGGTTACAAAGGAAACCCCACATTTCACATGTAATTTAAGGAGAGTATTATTCACTCGAAGCAGGTCTAAGACAAGACAAAAACATCTTATCTGAATGAAGGAGGCACTAGAAGAAATCATCAGGATGTCCACAGTCTCACGGAGACACAGAGCTTTAACATGGGACACGAGCGAGCAAGGAAACAGTCACAAAAGCACAATTGGTAGATCAGTGCATCATAGTTACAGGTGGGATTACATAAGTGGGGCAGAACAATATTTGGGACACATATGAGGGGATACCCCCAAACTGGTATTTTCATTTCAAGGCTATGTTTTGTTTTGTTTTGCCAAACAACTGATCACCTTCAAAATACCCTATGTTATACTTAATATATTTGTGAAATCTGTGATTCCATTCTTGGAAACATTTTTCAAGTTCATCTGTTTGGATGACTGATAGCACCTCCCTCAGTTTTATCTTTATCTCTTCTATGTCATCACTGTTCTTTCACATCCTTCTTCATTAGCAGAAACCAAAAAAAAAGTTGCTCAGGGTCAAGTCAGGTGAGTAAAGTGCATGGGACAAGAATGGAGAGCTGTTTTTTGCCAAAAACTTGGCACATTGAGATGGCTGTGTGAGCAGGGCATTGTCATGGTGGCAAAACGAGTCCCCCATCTACCACAAATCAGGCCTTAATTGTTGCACACTATTATGGAATCTTCTCAGGATCTCAAAATAGAAAGCTTGATTAACACTCAGACATGGTAGAATGAACTTCAAATGCATTATGAGTTGACATGCTAGTCCATTTTGGAAACTGACAGATGTCCAGAATGCTCTTTGTCATCAGTTGACATTTCACCTCTTTTGAAATGAGAAAACCACTCAGACACTTGAGTTTTCATCATAATGCTTTCCTTGTAAGCTGTGTTCAACATCAGAACAGTTTCTGCAGCAGTTTTCCCGAGAAGTGAAAAAGACAAATTCACAGCCACATACTGTTCTTTTAAACTGGCCATCACCAAAAAAAAAAAAAAAAAATGACTTTCGAGCAAAACCGCTTTTATGAAAAAATTCACTGTGTACAGAGAGAACCTTCCCAGGCAATGCCACTGGTTGCACTAACTCAGAGCGAGTTGCTTGATGAACCTAGTGGGAAAAAGGGATACTATAACAGCTCCAGTGGAGCTTTTTATCCATTTGGGGGGGGGGGGTTACTGTCTCATCCATCAGGTTGACAGAAATTTTATATGATTGGGACAGGGTCTTCTGAATAAGATAGTCAGTGTATGACTCATAGGGCATAATAGCTTATGATTATGCAAACCCCAACAGGGTGATAGCCATGAAAACCACGCCCAGTCAGGTCCCTAAGGGAAACTGCCCCTCTCTAGGCTGTGTGGAGAGGGGTAAAGGTAAACTATTTCTAATATGCTTATTGTTCACAACCTGGACTACGGTGTGGAAAAATTCAGTGGAGGCTCAGCCAATAAGGAGTCTCTGCAAAGAGATGTTGGCCTTTCACCATTATCCATAGCCTGCTGCACTTGGGATGCTCAGAATTTAATCTCTAATACAATAGTGTTCAACTCCTAACCTAAATGTTGGCGGTTCAAATCCATCTAGAGTTACTTCTGAAGGAAGGCCCGAGGCAAAGCCACAACCACCTTGAAATCCTAAGGATCGCAGTTCTATTCTTCAAGAAGTGTAGGGTTTATGCGTTGGAATCAATTCAAGCCAAGTGTTATCAGTTGTGCTTTCTGGTCTGGTTTTGTACTCTGGAAAGACACATAAAAATGGACATTGCTCTCTTGTATCAGGACAATGAACTAGTGGGGGCTGGAAGGGAGGACATGATCGAGAGAACATTCCATTGTGCCTTTTTGTTTCATTTACTTTTTAACATTCTAATTTTCAAAAAAGAAGAGTTTCTATTTAAAATAGATAAATAAAATTTGCTTGAAATACGTCTTGAATGAGTAAACACTTTTCATACAGAAAGGTATTGGATGATGCACACAACTGAAACTTAGTCTGGGAAGTTGGTAGCTGTCTCTTGTTAAAAAGTGACAGAAAACTGCCTAAAAGAGGTTAATACAATGACTGCTGTTTTAGGGCACGTCTGGTCCCAGGCATGCCAGGAGCAAGGGATTCAAATTTAATTAGATGTCTTGCCTCTGTTTCTCATCTCTGTCGCACTTTTTAAATCCATTAGGCACAAAAACTGACTAGTACCAGCAGAAACAGGCCAAATAAATGAATGACTATTTCCAAATTAAAAAATAATAATATCCTATAGTAGCTGGTAAACAATGGAACACTTGGTAAATAGCACTTATAAAATGAGAAATAGCAGTTGCAGCAAAAATAACAATAAAACGATGTTTAAATTATTGTTGCTAGGAGATTTAAAGGTATAAATTCTTTTGTGGACCACAAAGAGTTAGAACTCCCGGTCAAGATTTGGAAAGATCTTAGACAGTTTTTGCATGTAAGCATTAGAGGTGGAAGGGAAAATTGAAGTTGCTGGTACACATTAAATATGTATTAGAGATAAATGGAATAGAATGGAATGATATAGAATAGAAAAGAATAAAATATTAATGTATAAGAATGAATTCCTACATTTGGGGATTTTAGTTGTCACTGTTTTAGGGTTTAAATACGAAAGCACTTGGCTCACGGAAGTCCGCAGTTTGTGTGGTAACCCTAATGCCATTTGCGCTACAAATTCTGCCTCCTCTCAGTTCATTCTGATCATGAGCAAGTGATGTGGCAGTTTTGTCCTCAGTCAGAGTTTACTTGAAAGTAGATGACCAAGCTTCTGAGCAGCCCAGGGAGGTGCATTTTTGCCCTCAATGAACTTGTCTGGATCAATAAGCTAAAGTTGGGGTTCTGGAGATTATGATCCAGGGTCCCATTCATTGTTCTCTCCCCACCACTGTAGTCACAACTGTGACAGTGATGAATTATTCTACTGCAAATTGTGATTTTGTGATGCTTTGCTTTATGGTGATGTTTTCATAGTCTAAAGGAGGCCTAATGATCTGGTGTGTTAACTACTACTAACTGCAAGGTCAGCAGTTCAA
This sequence comes from Tenrec ecaudatus, assembly GCF_050624435.1. Classification (NCBI taxonomy): domain Eukaryota; kingdom Metazoa; phylum Chordata; class Mammalia; order Afrosoricida; family Tenrecidae; genus Tenrec; species Tenrec ecaudatus. The sequence goes on from NC_134540.1 coordinate 54,386,854, forward strand.
ATCACCAGCCACTGTGTAGGGTAACGATGAGGCTTTCTGCTCTTTCGATGAATTACAGCCTGAGAAATAGAAATAAGTAGCCATATTTTGTTCTATGGGTTACTATTAGTTGGAATCAACTCAATGGCAGTGGGGTTTGGGTTTTGGTATTATTGGCTACTCCATGGCAGTGAAGCTTTGGATAACACTGGCTTCATGGCATCTCCTTCATTCAGATAGTTTGTCTTTGCCTTGTCTTAAGTCTCCATAAAATATGCTTGAATTGAGAGAATTTCCCCTAAAACAGCACCAATAACTGGTGAGGCTGTGTATGAAACCATTCTATTTCTTCCATTAATTTTTCCATCACCTACTCTCATTTTTCTAAAAAGCATATTATTAAAGATGGATTAAATCTTCTTAATATTTTTCATTTTTAGAAATGGTGGTTTAGACTATCTCAGCCCCATGTCTCCATTTAATATTTCCCAAAAAACAAATATAGTATGGAGGATGTCAAGGTTCTGTTTCCTCAGTCTGTCTCTCCTTTGCTAGATAGGATCTGAAAGAGAAAGGGATGCTTGTGAGAACAATTCGTGCTGAAGGAGACTTAACCATAAGAACACATCTTTAGAAGAAGGTATCCTACCCAAACCCAGACAGCTCTCAGAATTATGGTCTACTAACACCTGAAGGCATAAAGGCCCTAAAGGACAGAGAATGGTCCCTGGGGGTGGTGTTTCTGAGACTGTAAATCTTTTTATAGGAGTAGAAAACCTCATCTTCCTCCTGCAGAGTGGCTAATTATTTTGAACTGCTAACTTTGTGGGTAACAACCCAGTGTGTAACTCCCTATGCCAGCAGGACTCCTACGTGTCCTTGGGACCAGGTAACAGGCATCAGAAGACCTCTAACAAACAAACAAACAAACAAACAAAACATCCATGTTTTTTAGAATGATGGGGATTGGGGCAGAGACCAAATGCCCATCTGTAGACAAATGGTACATCCACTCACAGGGGGGTCATGGGGAAGGGATGAGTCAACCAGGGAGTAATAAAGCACCGATGAAACTCACAGTATTCCTCTGGTTCCTTGAGGCTTCATCACCGCCCCCACCTCACCCCCCCCACCCCACACATACCCACTATCATAACCCCAGTACTGCCTTTCACTTTGGGTTACACTGGAGCAGGTGCACAGGTACAGATAAGAAATAAGAGCTCATGACACATGGAATCCAGGAAAAGGAATGGACATGGAGATACCAGAAGGGTAGGGGGAAGGTGGGGAGATCACACAGTGCTATTATACCTGTGGCAGTAGTAGCTCTGAAGGTCAAGATTGAAGACAAAGAGGACACTAACACTGCCTAGGAGTACTTTTGTGGTATAATTCTAAAATGAATAAACTGACCATTCAAACATATGCACTGTCATCTAGTCATTTCTGACTCATAGTGACCCTACAGGAGATGAGTGGAACTGCCCTATTGGGTTTCTGAGACTAAATCTGCATGGGAGTAGGGAGTCTCATCTTTCTCCTGCAGAGGCTGGTGATTTTGAACTGCTGACTTGATGGTTAGCAACTCAATGTGTAACCCACTAATTACCAGGAATAGAATGTAAAAATTACTTTAAATATGTTTAAGTGCTCTTTGATTAAGATCTATTTTTAATCATCCTATTAAATTAGTGTTAATATGACTGGGCTGTAGACCATCATCACTTTACTTCAGGGATGCCAGGTATTTACCCCTCATGTGAAAAGACTGGACTGCATCTCCAGGAAGGAAGAGATGTGACATGTAGCATGAATCACGTCGTATTCATGAAACATAATCAAGTTGGACAGAATACTTAGGGAACTCATGCTCCCTGGAGCTTTGAACCCAGAGCAAGTTCTTTGAAAAGCTAATGAGGATACAGATGTCAATAGAAAGTTAGAAGTTGTAGTATGATCAAAGAAATGAAAAGAAAAAGTCTAAAGTGCATTATTTTTCTTTGCTATAATTATTTGAAAGGTATATTTATATATATATAAATATGATATGTATCTATACACAAGTGTATAGATATTTAACCTGATGACATAATTCTTCTTTTTTAATGATATAGCTTTACTTTAAATCGTAGAAGACAAAAAGTTCATATCTTTAAATACTATTAACTTAAAAATTATGTTTATTGAGGCGATATATCCTCTTAGTAGTTGAATACATGATATAACTTACCTGAAAGGACCCAATTTAGAGTAAGGATTTCTTATATTAAATTTCTACTTAAAGAGATAAAACTCAAAACACATGGGACCCCGGGACAGGAATGGGAATAGAGATACCAAAAGGGTAGGTGGAAGGGAAAGAGAGGTGAGGAGCGGGAGGCACTGATCACAATGACTTGCACGTATGCAACCCCCTCCCCAGCCAGGGGGTAGAACAACAGAAACCAGAGGGGTAGGGAGACAGTGGTTGGTATGAGATTTGAAAATAATTAACAATCTATACTCTATCAAGGGGCCATGAGGTTTGAAGAGGTTGAGGAGGGAACAGGTAAATTAGGAGCTGATCCCAAGGGCTCAATGGAAAGTAAATGTCTAGAAAAGAATGATGGAATTTATGTACTAATATATCAGATACAGTTGATGTATGGTTTGTAACAAGAGTTGTAAGAACCCCCAATAAAATGATCAAAAAAATCAATGGGAAAAAATGGGCAGGCAGTTGTGGAGAAAAACCTTTCTATCTGGAAAAATAAATAAAGAAAAATAAGACAAAAACAAAAGAAACAAGATCAATAAAAGATGTGAATTAAAATTACATAAATCACCTGAACTTAAAGGCTAGAGGTCATGGCATAGTAAACGCACATGATAGCTAGAACCAGCAAAAAACATGTTTTTAATCAATAATCGCAATAATGTTAGAATACAAAGCAAATATCAAAGGAGTTTACAACAAAAATAATGCAGGTGTTTCTGAAATTATATGATTTTAGTGATGATTAGAATGGTTTAAAAATATATACGAAAAATAAAGTTAAATATATTACTCTGTAATATAGGAGTGAGGGAAAGTTAATAATGACTTCAGAGCTAAAAATAATTATGTGAAAAAACGCCAATACAATTGTGGCTGAGTTGATTTCAAGTACTAGCTATCTAGTGCTTTTAGAACAGAACTGTCCCACAGTGTTGCCAAAATTGTAAATCTTTATGGAAGCAGGCCACCATATCGATCTCTGTAAGAGAGCCTGGTGACATCAAACCAATGATCGCTCTGCTATTGGAGGAGAACTTAACCACTGCATCACTTTGAACAGTATTCATTGTCAGCACTTATTTCTATTTTACTACTTGTCAGATATTGTGGTCAGTACTTCATATGCATTGTCTCATTTAATACTTTTCAAAGAAAAGGGAAAAAGACTGAGATAGATACTAGTGTTTCTCTTATTTTATAGATGTGAAAACTAAATATATAGAAGCTATGTCATTTGCCCAAGTTCTTAAAAATCACCAGTATATTTCCCAAATCAACTAGCAAAATAAATGAGCATTTATGTATAACAAGCAAAATAAAAAGATCAATATAGCAACACATAGTAAAAGAAGCTTTGAACAATTCTAGAGCTAAAAAATTGAACACAATATGAGAACTTCAAATTTAAACTTATTTCCACAGATTTTAATTCCCGTGTACATGAAGGAACCTGGCAAAAATTACAAACTGGATTACAATGTCCAGAAGTTTCAAGCCAGCAGCTGCTCCTTTGGAGAAAGCTGAAGCTGCTTTCTCCCATAACGATGTATAGTCCTCAGAAGCCAACGGGGTGGAATTGACTAGATCACAGTGGGTTTGGTTTGGCTTGATTGTGTAGGTCGCTTTAAAATAATCTAGATTTTATTCAGTAATGTTTCTAAAATGTATCAAGAAAATCATAGATAAAATTGGAAATCAAAATGTTAGCACTCCACAGTGATACTTTCACATGTTCTCTACTTCTTTTAAAACTATGCTTCAGTCTTCTGGGTTGTTAATTTTGGTCTGTTACTGTGGTTTGGCCTTCAACTGAGAATGGTAGCACTTGCTTCAACGCTAGGCTCTGTATCTAAAGTTCTGCTAGATAGACACCCATCTTCTCTTCCTTCTCCCGTTGTTGATGGCCCTCCTCCACCTTTTTCTCAGTCACTCTGACACCTGCAGTTTCAACGTCATTTTTTGTCAACACACTGCCATTCCATAATAATGCTTATTTCATGTTACATAATTATCAACTGCAACAAAAATGCCGTAGATCCCATATATCCTTACTGACAGCATAAACAAATATAAAAATCTAAGCTCTCCTTTACCCCCTCAATTTCCTCTTTGTTTAATCCAGTTCTTTTCTGGTGCTACAACAATCAAAATATTAATTGGTATAAAATCTATTTGAGACATACACCAATTGTATCAAGCATATTTGCACATATATTGTCATCATTATTTTCTAAAGATTCATTTTCTATTGAGCCCATGGTATTAGCTCCTTTTGTCTCTCTTCCTCTCCCCCCACCTTCATGACCTCTTGATAAATTATAATTTTTTTTCATATCTCACACCTGCTGTTGCCTGCCTTCCCCCACAGTTTCTGATGTTCATCACCCAGGAGGGGATGCGTGGTTATGTGTTCATTATTGTGATCCATCCCCCCCTTCCATTTCCTTCCCTTGTTCCCCTACCCTCTTGGTAGCATTACTTCCTTTCTTGTTCCAGGATTCCATGTGTCCTGAGTTCTTATCATCTCGTATCTGATCTGTGCCTGTGCACATGTTCTGGTCTAGTGAAAGGCAACACTAGGATCATGATAGTGGGGTGTAAGGAAGTCTCAAGGAAACAGAGGCATATTGTATGTTCATCCATGCTATACTGAGCCCTGGTTGACCCATCTCTTCCTTGTTAACATTCTGTGAGGGGATGTCCCGTTGTCTACAGATGGATTTTGAGTCTCTGTTCTGTACCTCCTCAATCTCGACTATATGTTGGGCTTGTTTGTTTGTTTGTTTGTTATGGGTTTTCTGATGCCTGTTACCAGATCATGAGCTTACAGGTTGGGGTGCTTCTTCCATCTGGGATTGCTGCTTCTCTGCTAGATGGCCTCTTGTTTATTTTCAAGCCTTTAAGACACCAAATATTGTATGTTGTGATAGCCAGGCAGTATCTGCTTTATTCACCACATTTGCTTGTGTACCCAGAATGCCAGGTTGTTAGAGCAAAGTATTCTTGCATTGAGGGAAGGCTTGTGCAGATATTTGAAGTCCATCCTCTACCTCACACAAAACCGGTAGCATGACATCCCTACACAGAGCTGCTAAGGCACAGAGAGGGCTGTCAGGCCAACAAAAGCTTAAGGCACGGTGTACCCCCACTGAAGCATACTGAGATAGAGAACAATGCTGGGCACACATGATGGGAAGTTACAGCAGTCTGAACACCCTACAGTTGGGCAAACCAATAAGGGAGCATAACAGATCAGAAACAGGATCAAAGTAAAGCCACAATGCCTCTGAGGAGCCCCCCCAAGAGATTTCAGGCTAGGAGGGGCAGTTCTGGAACTCCCCCAGGACCAGTGGGGAGATAGTCATAAAGGTCAGCAGACTGACATGGAATGTATGCTTTCTTGCTTGTTTGGTTTTTTTGCTAGTCATTATTTTTTTTCTCTCTCTCCCTCTTTTTATTCAATCTTTTGTTTTCTTTCTGTTTGGTGTCTGTTATTGTTGGTTTGCCTAATTATATAAGATAGGCATGAGAAGTAAGTTCAAGGACAGAGCAAGAAGACCTATGATATTGGAGGGACTTGGGGGAAGGAGGAGGTGGGGGAAGGGAGAGGAAAGCAAACAACTCCATAGACTGGGGAACAACTAGGAAATTAAATTTCACAACTAGGAGGACGTATAGATCTTGGGGGTGTTGAAGCAACGGTAATCTAGCTGAGAGGAAAAACTAAGAGGCACAAGAAGGGCAGTGTGTCGGTGGGGAAGGAGAAAGATCTAGGAAGCAAAGCGATGGATAGAGGTATAAGCATAAATGTATATATATGCAAATACTTTAATTCATAAAAATAGAGGCATTGGCCTATGTACATATATTTATATGACAATATATTACATGAGGCTTTTTAAGTTCTCATTTTGCATAGCTTCTCAGTCTCTGATAAGATTTCTACCAACTTTATTTGACCTGGTAATATTAGCCTTCTTCAAGACATATCTTGGGACTTAGTTTTTCTAATTTCATATTTGCTGATCAATGACCTTTTAAAAATAAACAAAATAACTGTTACCATTGAATTGACTGAAACATGGCAAGTCTCTCTCTCTCTCTATCTATCTATCTCAGAAGAACGGTGCTCCAGGGAGTTGTCAATGGTTGACTTTAGAAGTCAATCACCAGGCACTTCTTTGAAGGAGCCTCTGAGTAGATTTGAATATTCAACACATTGCCGGGTAGTTGCATAACCCAGGTATCAATGCAAAACAAACAAAAAGTCAAACATTACCTTCAAGTAAAATTCAACTCATGACAACCCATAGATTACAGAACAGGCTTCTCCACATGGTTTCCAATGCTGTAAAAAAAATGTATCTCCCCAGGCCTTTCTTCTTGAGATGCAATTACTTGCTCCAGCATTCTAGTCACAATTCTAAGGAGTCCTGGTGGCATGATGGGTTCTGGGTTGGGCTACTAATTGCAAGGTAAGCAGGTCGAATTTGCCAGCCCCTTCAAGGGTAACGGATGAGACTTTCTGGTCCTTTAAAGATTTACAGCCACAGACACTAAACGGGCAGGTCCAGTCTGCACTGTAGAGTCTCTGAATTGTACATAAGTGGATTATCAGTGGGAGCCATAGTTTTTCTTTTGTCAGGTATTGTAAATTCAGTCTCTACACCTGTAATTGTACTCCCGTTTTGATGGGGCTGCTTGTTATGCTCGGTTTTGCCTACGACCATCAGAAAATACCTTATGATTCATAACAGTAGAAAAATTACAGTTATGAAGTGGCAACGGAAATAATTGTATGGTGGGCGGTCACCGTAATATGAGGAACTGTATGAAAGGGTTGCGGCAGGCATTAGGAAGGTTGAGAACCACTGCTCTCTTTCCTTGGCGATAGGGTCTGCGGAAGTGAATCTGACAACTTTTTTTTTTCATTAAAGATGACATGATTTTATATACATGTTTTCACATAAAATCACATGTTGTGTAAACATAGTGAACATGGGACAATACCCTATAGACAAGAATATAAACAGCGATGGAGAACATTGATGATCCGTGAGCAGCCTAAGACACAATGCATTGCTCCTCAAGCAGCACGTGTTCTGTAATTGGATCACAAAGCAAGGCTGAAACTATTGTGACAGCACATATTTAGGAAGGGGGTGATTGTGCTTTGATTTAAATATACTCCCCAAACTAGATTTAACAGCCTAAGAAAATCATTAAAAATATTTTTAAGTATAAGGTAATTCCCATATCTGGTCCCATCTTTTCCAGGTAGGAGCAAATTAAAATTGAAGAAAGATTGAGTGAGATCTCTGGGATAGAGATTGAGGATATATATCCGGCTTCATGACACCCTGAGTTTTCTTTCTTCCCTTTCTCTCTCTCTCTCTGAAAGACTGCATTATTTTCTAAAGGAGCAGAAAATTCTTTAAAACACAAAACTTAAAGAACCTGATGCAAAGAAAATTCTAGACCGCAAACGATTGCAATATAAATCAGATACCAATAAACTTAAAAACCACCAACACAAACAAAGAGCATTGGCATCAGCATAGAGTCAGGACATACGATTTCTTTTGATTTATCTTGGTCCTTGACATTCACTGCTTTCCAAAGAAGTACACTAGGAGGGAAAACTGCAGTACATTTTACACATTTGCATTCGAGAAATGGATGTAGGAAGGGGTCTTACTCCCTGACTTGTCGATTAAAACAGACACAGAGAAAACATCATATTTTTACCAGACCCTCTTAGCTTGCTCCAAACCCCAAACTCACAGCCGTCGAGTCGATTCTGACTCTTAGTGGTCTTATAGGACAGGATAGCCACAGCTCCTGTGGGTTTCTGAGACTGTCTTACGGAAGTAGAAAGCCCCGTCTTTCTCTGGCAGAGCAGAGCAACTGGTGGTTTTCAACTACTGACCTTCCGGATCGCAGCTCCATGCTTAGCAGCCAGTGCTCGTCAGGCTTCCTGTCCCTCAAATACTCACTGCCCTCGAGTGCATTCCACCTCCTAACTACCTTATAGGACAGGTAGGCGTGTTTCTGCGTGTGGCTGAGACTGTAACTCTTCACGGGCTTGCTGAGAGGCAGCTGGTAGTTTGGAATGGCTGACTGCAATGCGTGATGACTAAGCCCAAGAAGTGTAAGGACTTGCTTAAAAACTTACCATGATGAATGCCCTGAATTGATAGAAATTTCTTTTTCCTCGCAGATTCAGAGCCTACAAGTCCAAAGGCAAGGGGGCAGCTCTAAGTTTTCTCTGACCTCTCCTGGAGAAAGGCCTCAACTCATTCAGTGTCTTTCTTGGTTCCAGTGGTCTCAATGTAACATCAGTGTTTCTTTATCTTTCCTCCTTGCTTTGGTAGTAAATCTACTTTTTTATAACTCAATTTTTTTTTAGCTCCAAACACTCTACACTGGTTCAATTCACATAGCTAAGAAACACTATTTACCAAAGAGGATTAAACCTACCAGTATAGTTTTAAACTTTTCATATTCACATATCACATATTTTGGGGGGAAACAATGCAGTGCACAATAAAGAGTATGCTAAGTAAGTCAGTTCTCTTGGTTTCAGAAAACAGTAGCTTAAGCCCAATTTTTTATAGTTGAAAATTGAGTAAATATAAATATGCCAGTTTAGACCACAAAAATATTCAGTAAAATTTTGATAGTAAGAGCAAAGAAAGCTATCATAGGAAACATTATTACTTGTGATAATAGCTACATATTTTACAGCATCTACTTTGCACTCTAAAAAATAATTGCAAGAAAAAAGGACTTTAGAAATGAAGAGTTGAAAACAAGGTATAAAGGTGTAAAAGAGAAGGAGGAGACTAAGGAAAAGGCAGAAATAAAAGACCGACCTGGTAATATAATGGAAAGATGTCAACATTCTAAAATGCCATCGATCTAAGAGTTGCTGTGCTGTTGCAGACCATGGAGTCATTCAAATGTTGGTTATACTCTGCTTGGGTTGTCTTCATTTTGAACCAATATACTATAAATCAATGAATAAATTTCGCATTTCATTATATGCAGATGATTCATTCAGTTAACAGTTTGCTTTAAGTATATCTATATTTTTAACAAGGAGTTTAAAGTAAACAGAGAAGGATATGTCATGATCTCTGCCACAATTACTTTGATTTGGAAGCTTTTATTTTTTTTCTTCATTGAGCAGTTATGATATTCTAAGCAACAATGACAGATGCTGCGGATATTGTGACATGAATTAGAAAGACAAGCTCCAATATTGTATCTTAAGTTCTAGTAATGCAGATAAAGTGGAGGTGTAAAGGAAATAATCAGGTCATTTTAGATAGCATGCTCTCAATAGTATGTGCATGTATCTGTGTGTCATATGTTCACTGGTGGTGCAGTGGTAAAAAAGCTCAGGACCTAAGAGAAAGGTTGACATTTCGAAAGTATCAGGTGCTCCATGGGAGAAAGATGTGGCAGTGTGCTTCTGTAAATATTAAACATTTCAGCCTTGGAAACCATGTGGCTGTTTTACTCTGTCCCACAGTTCCATTATGAATTGAAATCAATTAGATGATAGTGGGAGGATGCCCAATATATGAAAAAGTATCAAATATTCATGGAAAAAATGTAATTAAGAGATCATTAGACTTTCCCACAAACTTTTTGAAATCTACTTATAGCAAAGAAAGTTGTATAATACAATGAGATTGACTGAGGGTAGAGCTTATTTTAGATGGCCAGGAATTTTGGATAGTCAATGATGTTTCTTTAGAAGAAACCATAGTTTATCTAAGAGCTAACTATGAAGGGCAATCAAGAGTGATTGGAAATTAAGAATGAAATGGTACCAACTAGTGCCAGAGCCTGATCAGAGCATAAACAAAGGGGTAGTATTGTTACATAATGAGCAAGACAAGGGTTGCAAAGTTGAAAGCAACATGGGTTGTAAAGTTGAGGAAGGAACTCGTGTGGACCTATGAATAAATCATATTGCATGGCATAAAGAATGTTGCACATGTGATTGAGTTGAAGTGAGCAGGTATTGTCGATTCCACACCCACGTCTTGGCGGTGCCAGCGCTGGTTTCCACTAAAGGCTGCCCTATGTCCAACAGATAGAAACACTACCTGGTCTTGTGCCATACTCACAAGATGGGTGTGATTTACACCTATTGTTGAAGTGATTGTGTCACATCATCTTGTGCAGGTTCTTATTTTTTTCTGCCCCTCTCCTTTATCAAGCATGATGCCCTTAGCCAGGTGCTGATCACATGTCAAAGATATATGAGTTCAAGTTGCCATCCTTGCTCTAAGAAGGATTCTTTCTGTACTTCTTCCAAGATTGAATTGTCCATTCTTCTGGAAGTTTAAGATCATAATTCAAACTTATCAAAGCTCTTTTAGTCCTCCTTATTCACTATTCAGCGTTCATGCACATATGAGGAGGTAACAAATAGCATGGCTTGGTTCAGGAGCACCATATTCATTTGGGCTTCTGGTACAATGAATACATTTCCCATTGCATTTAACTCAGATAATTAATAACAGACAATTATAAAGTCTTTATTTATAAGATTGAGGCAAGCTATCAGAGTAGAAAGAAGATTCTATATTGTTGATTTTAAAGATGGAAAGAAGGACCCAGTAAGCTATAAGGCAGAGTCCTATTGATCTGATTTTGATCAAGTAAAACTGGCTTTGAAATCCTAAATATCAGAATTTTAAAATATAAATAAATTCATGTTGCTTTAAGCCTCTGTGCTTATGATAATTTGTCATAGTACTAAAAATAAACACTTATAGGTTTAGATAATATAGAGGTTTTTTAGGCAAAGCTAAGATTATATGTAATAATATACGTGATGAAAGGGAATGGAGAATTTATAAAGAAGACTGAAGCATATATAAAGAGATTAAAATGATCTGATTTATATTTCAAAATGCATTGCAGATGCTGAGTGGAGAATGCATTTCAGATATATGAGTGAGAGAAGATAAAGGAGTGAGGAGCCTATTATAGCAGGTTAAGCTAGAAGTTAACTGGGGCAGACTGTTTATAACAGTAATTATAGAGATGTAGAACGATTAGTTGTGGAAATAGGAAAACAGTCTGATTTAGGATATACTTAGAAGATTGAGTGATATACTCATTGGTTTTACCTAATGGAACGATGATGGACACACTAGTGACTTGTAGGCAGTTTCCTTGAGGAATCATGAGGCCAGTGGGGCCATTTGTGGAAAGAAAACAACAGAAAGAAGCAAGAGTGAGGGAGTTGTGATAAAGTTTGTGGAAGCAAGTGAGTCAATCCATTTTCAGTGTATTAAGTAGAAGATGTCCAAAAGATATCTAAGAGGAGATTTCAGAAAAGCTATTGAACACAATCTGGAGTGCTTGAAAAAGGCAGAACTACAGATATAAGTACAAATCAACAAAAATACAGACTCAAATCAAGGCATATACAAAGTATTTAAATCCTTGAGACAAATTAGGTTACATAAGTACGGCATGTAGAAGTTGAACTGAAGAAGATTTGGAACTAGTCCCGACACATGTAAACATTCAGAAGGTAAATAAAAGGGCGAAAACCAAAAAGGAGAATGGAGAGAAGCAGGCAACAAAATAGAAGAAGGAAAAACAAAAGAAGAGATTTGTGGTCTCTAAGAAGATAAATGATTTTACCAAAGGAATATCTAGTTTTACTGAACATATGAAAATTTCATGTGGATACATACTGTAATTGTTGTTTCATTGGAGACAAATGAGTGGAAATCAACTTAATGTAGTCAAGAGCACAATGAGAAAAAAGAGGAAGGGATTGTACATTGATTGGCAAGTGTTACTCATTAATTTCACTGAGAATAGGAACAGAGAAATAGCATGATATCTGTACAGAAATATTATTCTTTAGTATTGAAAATGCCTGTCCTTTACCAAATATAATTATAAAATATACAAATAGATTAGTGAAATTAATGGAAAACTTAAATTCAATCTAGTGAAATAATTTATCCATATATATGGATATATATGGAGCCCAGATGGTGCTTCTCAGTAAGTAATGGGTTGTGAACTACAAGGTCGAGGATTCAAGTCTACCAGCTGCTCTTTGAGAGAAAGGTAAGGTTGTCTGCTCTTTTAAAGATTTACACAGCCTTGGAAACCTTTCATAGGGTCAATGTGCATCAGAATCAACTTGATGACAGTGGGTTTTGATAAAGAAACATAATAATTTATAAAATAAGCTTTGAAATGTATTTATATGAGACAGAATAGCAACAAAACCAGGAGCAGTTGACAGTAATCTGATATTACTTTATTGCACTACATAATGAAGTGTGTGCCATTTGGAAGAATGATTTAGTCAGCTAAAGAAGCAAAGATAAAAGGAAATTCATCAGGGAAGAGGTCCATCACTTTGATTTAAGTACTACACAGCAAAATGATGCTCCAACCATCTCAGAATATCTCTGCCTCCTACAGAAAAACCGTCTTGAGTAGAATAACTGCATAGTCGTGTAGCCAAAAGTACACAGAGTGCCTCTCTGTAGGGCCATCATGAAGGTACCTTGCAATCGTCTGAGGCAGGTGCATTAAGGGTTGCTTCACTCACTCTGATTGTTTTATTTCCGTGCTTACCAAGCTGCACTCAGCCTCCTATGCAGCTTTGTCTCATGATGAGATTTCACTGATTGGATGGACTTTGGAGTACTTCTCTCTCCTGAGCCCATTAGTTCTTGTGTTAAATCAGTGAAGGGACCTCTGATTTTGATTTGGTTTCCCACAGCAGTGGGCAGCAGGAGAGAGAATGTGCTGATCTCACCCACCTCAAGTATTTACAGCCCCTCTGATATTATTTTCCATCTTAAAATAATAAACCTGAAATGTGGTGTACATTTCATACCTGTGGGCATTTTAGTTAACAAATCTGTCAGTAACTAAACATTGCTGAGCACTTGAGTCTTAAAGGAGAAGGAGGGTCAAGTTCGACGTACTTGCCTTTATAGTTTATCTGTGAGACTATTCTCAGTTTGAGTCTTCCCATCATGTCATAAACACTTGCATATTTGTAGGAAATTTAAATGGAATAAAAGTACAAAAGGTAGAATAAATACTTGGTTAATATCTGTACCAATTAAGTAGCCATCCCCTGAGTCATTCAGCCATCAATACTGAGCCTAAATCTCCATTAAAACAAAAACAAATAATGTTGCAATATTTTTTTCTGAATGCTGTTCAGATTTAACTTAAGAAACACAATGACACTGTAAAAGAGTCACTGTTGAGAATATGGATGAATTGACATCTATTTTATGATATTGAAGAATTTATTTGATTCTGAGAATATAATATAAATTGACAAGTTTTCCAGATAAATGTACTAAAAGTTGTACAGGAGAATAATAAAATCACCCAACTCAATTTATTCCTTAAATTATTAATTAAATATCAATATAATTAGCACTTATGAAATTACAAATATATCCCCTTAGTTTGAGGTAATATCAATACCTATCCGGATTCTAGAAGCTGATGATTGTTTTTGCCTTTTCCGTCAAATCGGACTTTAAAGGTATCTCTCCATAAGAACTAGATAGTTACAGTAATATTACTGTTATTGTTGCTTTTTCTCAGGAATCAAAATTTTCATCTTCCACAGTTGCTGACTCTAAATATAACTGTCTAGTTTGGGAACATAATAGAACAACCGAAATGTTATTTTCAGTGTACACAAGGAAATGTCATTGCTTGTACTCCTGGGAAATAGTGAGAAAATAGATTTGTTGCCTGCATTAGCAAAGTCTTTCTTAGATTTAATTGCCTACACACTGATTTTGGATCTAATAAAGATAATAATTTGGGGTCATTTTCTCATTAATATCAATAATTTAATACAGGTCAATTTTCAGAATAGAATTATCTCCTGTGCGTTTCTCATAATATTGAATGATCTTAAATAAATGATTGCTTGATTTTATGAGCACGCAATTTATGGCAGTACTGAATTCTCTAAAGTCTTGCTCCTCCCAAAATACAGGGAAGTCTGAAACCTATTAAAACTTCAAGAAGCAAAGACCTCCTTTATTACAACTCTTCCATAATTGCATCTTACTTGAATCCAAATCCTGCAGTCTAGTGTCTAAAAATGGAGCACTAACATGAAGTGGATGCATCATTGTACTACACATTTCCAAGGGACTTAGTGCTAATTCTCTTGACTTTATATGATTTGATGTATTTAGAAAATGAATGATGACACTTACAAAGAAACTGAAATTCTCCTTTTCAGGTGTTGGTGCATTGCCACCCTTTGAAAGATGATAAGAGAAGCTTGTACAGATTAATTAGGGATATAAAATTTTCTTACATACAGCTTTTAAGTTGTCGATTACAAGGATACTACCTACAAATATATTTTTCTCTGTATTTTCATTATAGTTAAACCTTTGATTCTTTACTTTGAAAAAGGCATATTTAACTAATTTAAGCTCACATGAGCACAGCTCCTACTGTAACCTCAGAGCTAAAAGGATTTTTGTCTTCCAGACTCAATATCTAGATAGGGAAGAATGAAACAAATTCAATATATCTAACACTAAATCCAGAAATTAGAATAGAGGATCACTGTATCAAAATAATTGGTTGACATTCAACAACTTCAATAGGTAGCATATGATCAAGAACTGGTTGTATTCAAAGAAGACAAAACTTCACTGAAGGCATTATCATAAGACAAAGCTCCAGGAATTGATGGACCACCAGTTGAAATGTTCCAACAAATTGATGCAGTACTGGAAACACACATCAATCTATGTCAAGGAAAAAAGCTCCATATTTGTGCCCATTCCAAAGGAAAGAAACATGACCCAATTAAAATGTAGATATTATGGAACATTATCATTAATATCACATATCAAATGCAAGTGATATTTTGCTGATGATAATTTGGCAAAACAGCAATTGCAGAAATCTATCGACAGGGAACTACCAGAAATCCAAGCTGGAAGACTAGATGGGAAGAGGAGTATAGTTGCTGACCTTAGAAGGATCTTGGTTGAAAGTAGAAAGTACTACAAAGATGTTTTCTTGTATTTTGTTGACTAGACAAAGCATTCAACTGTATGAATATAAAAACACCTACACATATTTAGTATACATGTGCTGTAAGATAAATTTTGTTATAAAATATTAAAAAGGTATTACTGCAAAATAGCAAGATAAAATGTTGGAGACTATATAGCAGCTAAATATATACTTGGACTTAACATCAGATCCCCAAAATATGAGCAAACATGGACAGAACAGAAGAGAGTTATAAGTAGCTCTACAGCGGTGGCTGTATACTTCAATCCATTACTCTCAATAATGGACAGATGATTGGAAAGATTAGTAGGGAAAGAGTGCTTAAAGGAGACTATGAACCAACTAGACCTAACATACTTACATAAAGTACTACAATTAGCAAGATGAATATACACACTATTTTATCGTTCTCCAAGATAAATGATATTCTAAGTCATAAAACAAAACTTTATAATTAAAGAAGATAGAAATCACACATTGTAACTCTTACCACAGTGGAATACGACAATCCCCCCCCCAAAAAAAAAAAGACAGGGAAAAGGCTCCACTGGACACACATTGCTTCGCGTTTTTCCCTTTAGGCTAGCAGTGAGCAGCTCCCTCTGAGTGCACGCAGTGGCGTCACCTGGGAAGGTTCTCTCTAGTCACTATGAATTTTTTTGTAAAAGCAGTTTCTCTAGAACCTCTTTTTTTTTTTTTTTTGATGGCCGGTTTAAGAGAATAGCGTGGAGCTGTGGGATTGTTTCCTGCTTGCTCAGGGAAAACGCCGCAGGAACTGTTGTGTTAAAACGTCGTACAAGGACAGCACTATGAGAAAAGCTCAAGTGTACAAGCGGGCTTTTTATGTGAAATGTTGACTGATGGAAACCTCGTTCTCGATTCCCTCATTCTAAATGTCCTGAACGGACGAAAAGGTTGACCAAACTCGTGCACCTGTGCTGGAAGAAGGACGACAGCATTGAAGGGATGGGGCCGTTATTTGGAGCTCAGTTCAGAGAATTGTAATTGAAGATTTGGGAATGAGAAGGGACACTGGGAGATTTGTGCCTCAGGTTCGGACTGACCAGGAAACAGGATGTGGAGTGGAAACGTGCCGTGCTTTGACAGAACAGCCCCAAAGCGACCCAGATTTCTTTTTATTGGTCCTTAGTGATGAGATATGATGCTATTCTTAAGACCCCAAGGCAAACATCAAGCAAGCCAGGGATGATGCCATCCATGTTCACCTCTACCTCCAAAAGCTCTTCCATTGAAATCAAAGATCAAGATGATGCTTATTTGATTTTTTTTATGTGTGGGGGGTAGTGCATTTGGAGTTCTTCCACCAGGTCAGACTGTTAGCCAAGGTTTCTCTTTAGAGGTTCTGAAACAATTGTGTAATAGTGTGTGACAAAATAGACCTGATTTGTGGCAGATGGAAAACTGATTTTACCACCATGGCAACGCACCTGCTCATGCAGCAATCTAGGTGCACCAGTTCTTGGCAAAAAGCAACATTTCTCACTTTGCCTACACAGCTTACTCACTTAACCTCACTCCCTGGGACTTCATTTTGTTTCCTCAAATGCAGAAGAACATGAAAGGACAGCAATTTGATTCATTTATTACACCATTTCTACTTTGTGTCTACTTACGAATCTATTCTTTAGAGGTCTGTGTTACATTATTTTAAAGATGGCACATTAAATTCCTCATATGCTGCAGAATTCAAGATTCACTGTTATAATAGTGGTTAAAATATTTTACTTATTTTAAGTAAGATATTTTGGTCTTAAGACAACTGGTGAACCAATTTTTTTTCTATTTAAAATAATGTGATGTAGATTCCCACCATCTGAAAAGTCAGTCTACAACGTATTGACAGGAACAAATGCTACATTCATATTTAGAGTTGTCTGTATGTTATGTTATCTTTGTTTAACATAGCTGAATTTCCTCTCTCCAACTTGATTACAAACCTTCTGCAAACATATTCTATGATTCTTTTGCATCCTGGCTGGGCCTAGGACATGCTGATAGTGAAACAGACATTTTCCAAGGTGGTCATTAGAGCACACTCACATATACAATTTCTTTGTCTAAAACTTTGACATTGAAGATTGAAGATTGTACATTGAAGATTTCCTGCATTTGACTTTTAAGCACACCTTGTGGTGTAGTGGTAGCACGTTGGGCTGTTAACTGCAAGGACAATGGTTCAAATCTACCAGCCGCTCTGGGACAAAGAGGGGGCTTCTCCACTCCACGCAGAGTCACTAATAAGATGCCATCCTTACCAACTCAGCGCCACTTGTTTTTCATTGTTTTCTGTGGGAGGAGTGGATGTATAATGACAATAACTGAAACATCTGAAGCATAGTGTTTGAGGGAATGCAGGGGTGAGCGATGGGGTAGGAAAGGAAAGGGAATCTGGGGAGTAAATGATGAGGCAGGAGGGGGTGGAGAGGGAGCTCTAGAACCGATCGTGATTGCACAACTCATCTTTTAAGGCAGTTCCGCTGTGGAGGAAGGAATGCTGTTAGATAGATGTGGTGGTGATTATACAATGCCCCTTGACATGATTGAACAATTGAACTATTGAATTATAGAACATGTAGATTATGTGCCAACAGTAGATTTGGAGAGGGGGGGAAGTATTGCAGTCTCCGACACCCATAAATAGGTGAAGAAAAAAATGAGGGAGGTGCTGTCAACCATCCAACAAATAAGTTTGAAACGTTTTTACAATAATGGGATTGCAGATGTGACAAGTAATAAGTGTAACGGAGAGTACTTTGAAGGTGATACGTTTGTTTTGTAAAAAAAGTTACCATATATACTCGAATATAAGCCGACCCGAGTATAAGCCAAGATACCTAATTATTACCTGGGAAACCAGAAAAACAGATTGACTCAATTATAAGCCTAGGGTGGAAAATGTAGAAGCTATTGGTGAGTTTCAATACTCAAAACAAATAAAAATAAAATTACTAAAAATTGAGACATCAGTGGGTTTAATGTATTTAAATATTTATTTTAAATAAAAATATAAATAAAAGGACAAGTCATTTTACATTAGTAAACCAGCATAGTAAGTGGAAAATAGGTTCAACAAAAACAATGGTACCTTAAGAGTACTATTCCCTGAGATCAATCAGCAACTAAGCTAAAATGTAAAGAGTTAAAATCCTTCAAAACTGGATTCCTCATCATCATCCGTATCCCAATGCAGAGCTTCAGCTGGTGTGAGGTCATCATAGAGACGCTGTCCTCACTGAGATCACCATCATCACCATCACTGCTGTCATTTTCATGCAAAGCACAGTCTTCACTGCCATCCATAGCATTACTATTACTACATTTCTGGAAGGCACGTTTCACCATGTCTTCTGGAATGTCTTCCCATGCATCTTGAACCCACTTTGCTATTAACCCTATGTCAGGCTTCATGAGATTTCCTTCTTTTGTTAGTCAGGCTTGACCAGATGACATCCATTCATGCCACATCCTTCGCACAGTCTTTATTTACACGGCTTATTCAAGGATATATCCAGAGTCTGCAGCACAGATGTAAGCTCACCTGGAATAATGGCTAAAGTAACTTTACTAGATTTTGCCAATATTTTTTATGTCATCTGATAGGTGGACTCTGAACATATCCCAAACAAGTAATGATGGCTTATTCTTTAAGGCTGCTCCTGGTTGTCAGTTCCAAATTTCTTCCAACCATTTTTTTTTTTGTCTTCATCCATCCAGGCTTTAACATGTCCACGCACATTAATTCTGGGTGGGAAATTAATCTTTTTAGGCAAGGTCTCTCTTTTAAAAATAGTAACAGGACACAGCTTAGTTCCATTAGCCAAACATGATTGAACAACTGTAAAGTGTTTTTTTTTATTTCCTTTTGTTTTGAGAAAAATGGTTTTTTTCTCCTACACTTGCTACAGTTCTGTTCCTTGGAAGATCAAAAGTCATGGCAGTTTCATCCATATTCCCAATATCTGCCAAGTCATAATGATAAATCCTTCTTTGTTTTATAATAAATGACTGGATTGGCATATTTTTTTCTTCAAGGTCTTGTGGCAATTTCTAGGAAATCTTTGTTCTTTGTCTCAAACATAGTAGGCTAAACCTATTCATGAAGCAAGTACACCATCCTACTGACACAGCAAATTTTTCAATGCCTGGTGCTTTATATTTGTCATCCTTAGCCATTCGTAGAGCACATATGTGGATTCCCATGCGTGTTATGCAGTAACCATTTTGATGACACTCCATAACCCATTTATGCCATTCACTCTCTAGAGCCCCATAAAAAGACGTTAAACCACGACCAGTTTTTTTAGCTTTTGGAATCTGTTCCAAGTCAGCCTTCATTTTCCGCCACTCCCTCACTTGCTTTTCGTCAACACAGAATTCCCTACTTGCAATACTGTAATTGCTCTTCTGCTCTTGACACAACCTTCATTTTGAAACCAGCCTCACATGACTGGCATTTTTGTTTTGGTTCATGTGTATCCATTTCTAATAGGATAAAAAACCAAGACTTTGAAAAAGAACTTTCATGGCAATTGCCCCACCCACACCCTCCCGCGATGTGTTAGCCGGGAGGAGGGGGGAAAATCCATGCGGGTGTGGGATGCAGGATATGAATTAACACAGAGACCAGAGGAGAGAGACTGAATGCAGCCACAGACACATCCTTACCAGTTCAGCTGCTGGAGTAAGTGAATCACAACGGGTGCTTCTGCAAATTGGAGCCGTCCACGTCATAGGATGGCTCTGATTGGTTAGATGTGAGTGAACAAACATTCAAAGCCCTGAAGTGTCAGTGGGGCTTTGAATGAGCAGCAGAGACAAGGCAATCGCCTGTGACATAACGGGCATTCGTCCCGTTACCTCAGGGGGGGTGGGAGGCACCTTGCTGGGGTACCACTGACCCGTGTATAAGCCAAAACCCATTTTTTCAGCACATTTTTTCTGCTGAAAAACTCAGCTTATACACGAGTATATACGGTAAAAATAGCTTTGAAAAAAATTCCTTTGGGGAGGGTGTACACCCTTGTCTCTATGTGTGTGTGTGCTTGTGTGTTTGTGTGCATGGATTTTGCAACTTTGGATTTGAAACTTTAAGACATAGACACTTAAAGTAATAACTTATAAGAATGGACATACTTTTACAATTTTGGCATTTATTTACAATTTGGGTATTTATAGTTTCCTCTGTCTCAGTTACATTAGTGTTACTATGACGGAAATATTATAGCTAAGTGGCCTATAAGAAGAGGAATTTATTTTCTTAGTATCCTCTCAGTGTTGTTTCTTAATACAGATATCTGATTCAGGTTTCTGTCGATGACATTTTCTTTGTCAGTCAGCCCAGGACGGTGTGACTCCTTGGTGATGATTATATGACACCTTACTTTCCTATGTGTGATATCACTGTTTCTAATTTGCTCTTTCTAGCACTAAGAAGTGATTACATTTAGAGCCCACCTGTCTTCGTTAGCTCGTGCTGCTGTGGCAGATCTTCCTTCCTTCAGTTCAATGACTTTCACACATTTACCCTTTCATTGTTTAGGAAGTTAGAAACAAAAATGCAGAATAGCACATACAGGAGAAGGCTATCTTTCCCTTGGTTCAGCAAGAAGGTACTTGACTCCATTGAAAATCTGCAGGCCCAGCATTCCTTGGACATATGCATGTCTAGAAATCAACACTTTCCCTAGTCCAGGAAATTCTAATAAAGCAAGACTAGGTCCAAACTCTGTGTCTCACTCATGATTATCTGTTCTTTCTTGCTGGTAGTCAATCAGGTTGCTCATTTATTTCTCCTTTTATCTCTTTAAGATAAAGGTGCCACAAGCCACACCCTAGGGGAACTTTTTTGTACATCCTTTCAGGACCCTAAGGTTATTGCATCCTCCCCTTAACCCCTTACAACTGATTGGCCGGTTTCATCAGATCATGTCATGGGGAATGGTTGCATTTTTACTACATGTCAGATTACATTACATCATTGAAAACCACTGAGGTATTTGATGGAAGCATAATTTAATCCATAACAACATCCTACTTAGTTGAGATCTAATTAACAGAAAGTCCATTATTTCCAGATAAAAATCTATCTATAAATATTGAAGTTAGGATCCTAATACATATTTTGTGGAAGAAATATTGGAATCCATAATAGTATCTTATACCTCTTGTCTCTTTTTGCTTCCAATATGTAATCATGTCTGTTTATATTATTCTTTTGTATGAATTGTTTTAATCTTCTCCTTTCAGTCTGTATTTGTCTTTTTGCATCACATTTAATGCCTTAATTTATAACAACCTAGTTTTAATTGATGATAACTAAAACTTCAGTAGACTAAAATATTACTCTTCTCTACCATTCTCATTTCTGACTGCATCATCTATATTTCATCTCAACAAAAATTGAATTTTAAAGGAATTCATCATTATATAGATTGTAAAACAAAACAAAGGAAAATATAAAAATCACTGTCATTTGCATTAGATCTGACTCATAGTGAACCTATCTAGATTTTTTGAGGGTTAGTAAACCTTTTGGTAGCAGAAACGTTCATCCATCACTAGCAGAGCTGCTCCGGATTTAAACCACTGACCTTGACAGCCAGATCCACCAAGGCTCCCTCCCTATCCTATAAAACATTACAATTTGAATTACCAACTGAATATGCCATGAACTGTTCCTTGATACTCTTTACTAGAGCTCTATGTTCTCTATGCGTAACATTGAGTTATTTTCTTTTCTATTACATATGAAAGACTGCTTAGCATTTGATACTAGACACATCTTACTGCAGTGGATACTCCCAACTTTTACTTATCTGTGGAAGTTTGAATTCCATGTTTACTTTCGAAGAGCAGTCTTTCTAGGAATAAAAGTTTGTGTTGACAGTTCTTTCTGCAATTTTAATTTACCATTAACTTTGGGCTCCAAGTCTTCTGAGGAAAAGTGGCAAGTAATCTTTTTGAACACCCCTAATATGTGAAAATTCACTCATCATACTGTTTTCATAATTCTCTGTTTATCATGTGTTTGCAAGTTACCGTATATACTCAACTATAAGCCGACCTGAATATCAGCTGAGGCACCTAATTTTACCACAAAAATTGCATAAAGAATGTGCTGAAAAACTCAGCTTGTACTCAAGAATATATGGTAGATTAAAACTTGTCTTGCTATGTTTCTTTTTACATTTATTTACTTGGTACTCATTGAGCTTTACAATTGTGCAGATTCGTGTACTCTGAACATTTGGATTTTTCCTTATATTATTTATTGAAATATTTATTTGTATAATTCTCCTTTCTTTTTCTGTAATTTTCAGAATGCACATAATAGGTAGCTTGATGGTTTCCCACAATTTCTTTAGTTTCTCTCATTTTTGTTTCTCATGCTGCTCTTGAGATTCATTTTTTCCTCTTATTGTCTAGTTCTCTAATTTTTCTGTAAGCTCAAATATGTTATTGAACCCCTCCAAATAATTTTTTTCTTTTATTGTATTATTCACGTACAATAGTTTTAATACTTCCTAACACTTTATTACATTTTACTTTTGTTCCTTTATAATTTTCTTAATTTATTTTAGTTCATTATCCCAAATTTTCATGATTTCTTTTAGCATATTTAGTATTATTTTAATATCTTCTAATAAACTCATTATGCAGACTTTAAATGGATAGTTCTGCCATTTCATGATTTTATTTTATTAAATCATTTTATTTACTTGTCTGGTTAGAGATTTGCTGTTGATGTTGGGATTTATTTATTTGAATATTCTAAAGCAATATCTCTGCAAATCAAATTTATCTCCCTCCTCGTGAGTGGCAATTTGTTTCTCGTTTATTTTAATCATGAAAGGATTACATAGTCTCTTTTCTCCAGAACACTCCCAAATCTATTTTTGCAAAGATTACCTTCTCAAATATGCATAAATATCAAAGACTGTTCTAAAGTATATGCCCAACTAGTCATTTGAAAGAAATTTTCTTATATTCCAGCAAAACAGCAACAAAAATAATAACAGCCCACACCAAACAAAATGCTTCAAAGATTAGAAAATACCTGATTTTTCCACCCTTCAGAAATTGCTATTTGTAGTACAAGCTTCAGTGTACTGTTTGTTTATTGACTTTTTCAAACTAAAATTCTATTCATCTCTATTTCAGAGGTTTGTGAGAATTCACCAAAGGGTGTGCTATATTTTCTAATCTGCTATCAGAGAGAATTGAAAAATTTTTTATGGTCTTCACCATCTATTGAAACACCACTAGATCAACACTAGTGTTCAGATGATGAAGGCATAAATCCTTGTAGGTCAACACCCACACTGCTTCCCCAGACACTACTCAGCTGTGGTAGAAACATGGCTCACCATACCCATCACTGTGGTGAGAAATGAAGAGTTGTCGTCTATTGGCACATCTAGAAAATATGAAATTTTCACTTTATCCAACAACTGCTTGTTGATTTAAAGTCTGATCTTATTCCATGGTTTCAAAATAGTTTCACTGGATCTTCCCAGGACAATAGGTGTGGTGGTACCGAGGCAGATCTTTAGAACTTTCTCATCTACCATTTTACTAACGACATGGTACCTTTGAACATTCTAGGTTCTATAAGACTCATCCATACCAGTCCTTTTCTCTCAGTCTTTTGAAGTGTATTATTTACTCAATTACATTAATTAATCCAAAGTGATTCAAGGTGGCCAACATCTGGAATTTCTTATTAATCCCCCACTTCCAGCCTCACAAGAGCCTGGAGGCTGGAAAGATGGCGTCTCTTCAGTCCTTTAGGTAGCTCTACACAGATACAACTCAAACAAAAGCAAACTATGTCCACACACCCTTGAATCAAATGGAAGCATAATTATTCACAGGCAGTACGTGCCCCCCGCATGTATGATTTCCCTTGTCATGGAGACAGGAAAAAAGAAAGACATTCACTACAGAGAGAAATGTTTTCCTATTAATAGTTTTTTAATTAATTAGATGCTTTAATTCTGAAACTACTTTTTGAGAATTCTGATACTGCTGGCTTTACCACTCCCTCCTCTATTTCACCCACCTTTTCTTCTTTTGATATGAGACAATGGAGGTATACAGTTTTTTATGTCATTAATGGCTTATCAGATTAACATTAATGTGTAAAAATCTTGTATTTCAGGACTGTGAACAGTTTAGCTTAAATGAATTTATCACATAATCTTCTAAGAAGAGATGCATATCATCATCTTACATGGGAGAAATAACAGTGATCTCATTACTCAGGCATTTATTCTTTCACAACAGAATCATAAAGACCATGAATTTTTGGATACCCAACAAACATCAAAGTATTTACATTTCTGTTAAACCATAAATTCTTATATTGGATCCTCCTATTTTAATGCCTTTTTATCTTCTATAGCTGCATGCTTTTTCTTTAAATTTCTGTTAGCTTTCATTTCAATTGAATGTGTTTATATATTATTTAACTTTTATACTCATGACTACAATTTTATTTTTTATTCCTACATAGGGAAAAAAATGTATGACTAGTAAGATATTTTATCTTTTCCCACTGTATCACTGTTCTTTTTTGTTAAAAGAGTCCATGTCCATGTTATTATATGGGTTTTTGAGTTTTGAACTGTTGAATATATGTGTACATATGAAAGCATATAGGTGTTGTGTTCGAATACTCCATGAGAATAATAATGGAAGAGAATGTAGGCTGTCTATTTTCTGGTTTATGATTTTGCATTCATATTAATGTTATATTGTTATAAAATTTAAAATTAATCCTTATGTTATCAAAATGACTTAAAAACAATGTTTTTACAAACTGCTTGCAAAAACCAGGACTGGACTAAATACACTTACATAAAAGTGGGAAAATGATAAAGAAACACACACAAATCAGGTAGCTGTTGAGACTGCTTATAGATAACCAAAATCCTCATGGAAATTGGTTGATTGGATTGGTGGTTAAGGTTGTGGTTTCATGGGACATTCTAGTTTATTGGCCTATGACCCTGTTTAGTGCTTCTGTTCTACCTCCTATGTTATGACTGGGACCTTATTTTTAAAATTAATAAATAAAACTTCCAAGCTGCCATCCAAGCCATAATAATTGGTATATATTTGCCTGGATCAATATCAGAGAAGGTGAGTCAAGAAGATGAGGAAAATATGTAGTGTATGGCAGGTTAATTATCCATCAATTACCTCCTTTTCCAGATGGTGTCTGGCTATCACTACTTAACATTTTGATCAAAGATTATATAGACAACTAATCAAAAGCGGGAATTTGCACCGCACAATTTGAGAGAGGGCATTTGGCAAACCTCTAAAAATGTTAGCTGAGATAATTTTAAAACAAAAATATTCCCTAAAATCTTATTAAAAATCATAGCTTAGCTTAACTAGCTAAGAGTGTTTTCCTTGAGCATTTGCTCTTGCGAGATCTGTCTATGTGGGCTCAAATAGACAACAACAACGCCAAAGAGTAGAGATGAGATTTATGGGGCAAAAAAGTATGATTTCCTGCATTGACTCATGTTAATTGGAGAGGAGCAACTCGAAAGATAATGTTCCACCACTCAGAGAAGGTAATCAATGACAATCAAATGAACATGGAAGAACTGTTGAAACGGTGTATGCTTTGTTGTATGGATTCTCAATAACTAAATAAAACATTTTCAAGGAAGATATTTGTATCCTATAAGGACTCTGATAACAAAGGAACAAATGCTGGTTTTGGTGAAATGTATACAATGTCAATTCTAGCATTTTTTAAAAATCCCACAGACAGACTTACTGCCCAATGCCAAGTTTGTTCTAACTCAGAGGCCCTATCTAAGGTTCTGAGACTGTAATTCTTTTTTTTTTTTTGAGACTGTAATTCTTAATGGAACGGAGACCTTGGTGCTGTTTATTAGTGAGCTTATGCAAATGTAAAATGTCACACTTCTAAATAGTTACATTTCCAGAAAAATTTACATGGTCACAATTTTATATAAAAGCCTTTGCATCCATAATTAATTACTTACTTTAAGAACAATTTCATTGCCTTTACAAAATCAGCAACACCCTGATATCTGCCTTCTTTAAAGATATCGTTGCTTGCTCTCCCTCCCCTTCCTCCTCCTCCTCCTGGCATTTTGACTTTATTTCGTCATTTGAAAACACCAAGGAAAGCAATACTTTCTAGTGACTTGCAATTACTGGATACTAAGAACAAATTTGGTATTTTTAGAAGTGGCCTCGTGTTTGCTATGTTTATAACCCAATGCCTTATTTCGGCCTCTGTACTTTCATTGCTGTCTGTGTGTGTCCTTTAAATATAACAAGGGTGACCCCTTTCCCGTGTCTTTGTTCTTCCCACGTACTTTAGAATGCATTGCCCAGTCTTTGGTGCCCAATTAAGTAGCTGCCTAATATGTTCCCTGTATAGTTTTAATGTCAACTCGCATGCTTAATTTCTCAAATAAATATACAAACTCATTCTTTCAAATAGATTCCAGCATCCAATTACTTCAGTGACTAGCAGAAAGGTGTAGTTCTTACTTGTGATCACTCATACTTCGTCCGCTGATACAATAATATAATTGAATTGCATTACTCACAGCAGTGAGGACATGACCTGGCAGAAAATCTGCGTGACTGCTAAGACCTCAGTCCAGGATCTCCCACGGAATCCCCTCACCACCACCCGCGAGACGTTCCCCATTCCTGGGTCTTAGCGTTACATCGACCAGACATCTGTCAATTTGAATGCAATTTAGATACCACATTTAATCTCTTCACTCTCTTTTTCCTTTTCACTGATATGGCTTCAGTTTGTTTATTTACTTATTTATTGCAGTGCATAAGGGAAATGTGATGCATATCTGTCAGCGTTGCTACTTGGTGTCTACTTAGGAATCCATTTTGAGGTCAGTAAGTGTGACATTATTTTAAACTTGGCACGTTAAAGCCATCATATATTGCAGATATTCAAATGCACTGCTATTAATGGTTAAAATATTTTACTTATTTGAAGTTATTTGCTATATTTGTCTTAAGACAACCAGTGAACCATTTTTTCCTACTTAAAATAATGTAATATAGATTCCCATCATCTGAAAAGTCAGTCTACAACATATTGACAGGAACAAATGCTACACTCATATTTAGAGTTGTCTGTGTGTTATATTATCTTTGTTTAACATAGCTGAATTTCCTCTCCAACTTGATTACAAACCTTCTGCAAACATATTCTATGCTTCTTTTGTACCCTGGTTGGTCCTAGGACATGCTGATTGTGAAACAGACATTTTCCAACATGGTCATTAAAGCACACTCACATATACAACTTCTTTGCCTAAAAATTTGATTGTACATCTTATGATTTCCCGCATTTGACTTTTAAGCACACCTTGTGGTGTAGTGGTAACACGTTGGGCTGTTAACTACAAGGACAATGGTTCAAATCTACCAGCTGCTCTGGGACAAAGAGGGAGTTTCTCCACTCCACGAAGAGTCAATAATAAGATGTCATCCTT
This sequence comes from Tenrec ecaudatus, assembly GCF_050624435.1. Taxonomy (NCBI): domain Eukaryota; kingdom Metazoa; phylum Chordata; class Mammalia; order Afrosoricida; family Tenrecidae; genus Tenrec; species Tenrec ecaudatus. The sequence goes on from NC_134540.1 coordinate 54,414,712, forward strand.
ACCAACTCAGCGCCACTTGTTTTTCATTGTTTTCTGTGGGAGGAGTGGATGTATAATGACAATAACTGAAACATCTGAAGCATAGTGTTTGAGGGAATGCAGGGGTGAGTGATGGGGTAGGAAAGGAAAGGGAATCTGGGGAGTAAATAATGAGGCAGGAGGGGGAAGGGAGGGAGCTCTAGAACCGATCGTGATTGCACAACTCATCTCTTAAGGCAGTTCCGCTGTGGAGGAATGAATGCTGTTAGATAGATGTGGTGGTGATTATACAATGCCCCTTGATATGATTGAACAATTGAACTATTCAATTATTAGATAAGTAAATTATGTGCCAATAGAACTGTTGGGGGATAAAAAAGAGAATTGCAGTTTCTGAAACTCTGAAGCCCGTCTTATTGACTTGCTATGTGTCCAACTTTACAGGGTGGCAGTCAGTTTTGGTTCTATTTTAGTGTAACCTTAAAGTGATTCCTTTCTGACCTTCACTTAATAAATTAACTCCTGACTCCCTTCAGTCTTACACCCATATTAGTTCAAGGGTGAAAGGATGCTTTATTTTTTTAATAATGTGTTCATTTAAAATAATAAATAAAAGTACACGCACAATCTCTCAATAATCAGTACAATAAATAATATCTGCCTGTAGATACCAAAGTAGACATGGAAACAGAATAGTTGTGGGAAGATCAATGGATGTACATAGTATATTAGTTTTGACAGATAATATTCATACATATGTATGTTTAGGGGCTACAAATACATTCAAGGGTATTGTGCTTATAGGCAACAAAACACTGTGAGCTTTCTGGCTATATCCATACACCCTGAGAGAATGGTTCTCTGACCTTCAAGACAAAGGAAAAAAAGTCTCAGGGGAAGGCTAGGTCAACCGGCAAAAGATAGACAACATCGTCCACAAAGATGCTCAATACCCTGCTTTGGTGACCAGCAACTGGGGTGGCGAAACTCGACAAGTGATCCTCCAAGATGCCACCACGGTTTTCTCCTCAACCAGAGCAAAAAATATTGAAAAAATGTAAAGATTCAAGGAAAGAATTAATCCAAAGGCTAGCAAACCACATAAACTATAGTCCCCATTACTCTTAGTGAAGAAGAACGAATGCAGAAGACTGGATCCAGAAGACTGGACCACAATAGAAAGTTTGGAAAGAGAAGGATAAAAACAATGTGGAACTCACATTTAAAGACATAAAACAAACAAAAACAGACAGTCTGGCCCAATGAAACTCTGGAGATTGTAGATAATTGTGGGTATCAGCCATTCCTTAAGCCTGGAAACCTGGGATTGACACCTCACTGAATCCCTTGCATAGCAACCTTCAGCCACACAATAGATAGGCCAGTAACGTGGATCATAACACTGGACACGGAAGTGCTCCTCAGTACATTCCACCATATCAGACCCAAAGGGTAACAGTTGTCTAAAATCAAAGTTCAAGAGAAGGAAGAGACAGCAAAGAAGAAAAAATGAATACAAGGAAAGTGGGACTCATGGGAAGAGGGTCATTATTCTGAGATATCTGTAACCAATGTCATGAACCAAAATGTGTACAGATTATTTAATTAAAAGCCAATGTACTTTGTAAATTACTACCACCATCACCATCACAAATACAACACATCAGCAAATTCTTGCACTTCTCCCCGGGTTGAGAGCCCAACTCTTAGTAATGAAGGTCTTCTTGCCTGATGTGACATGGTTGTAGGACATACATGGTTATGCGATTCATGTCGTACTTGTTACATGGTCAACAGAGCGCATTGCCAAAGATGTTCTATAGATGTGTCCATTGTGGAGCTCACCTTGACGAGGATATTGTCATTTTTAGTGTGCACTGGTCATGCCTGATAGAGTCACATTCAGAGTAGTGTGAAAGTAAGCAACAATATGATGCAGCACCACCATCAGAATAGAATGGAGAGTCAAGTCATGGCTTCAAAACCTGTCTGCTTGATAGGGAGCAGATCTGGCTGGTCTGTGTATTATAGAATGAGGAGATTATGATTACTATTTCTGTACTCCTCAGTTAGTTCTTGATCTGGTTTCTGAAGTTTCTGGAATATGGGGGACCGGTGAGGCAGTTGACCTCGTCAGGATGATGGTAACAGTGCTCCTTGTCCAATGGAGCCAGTGTAGAGCAAGCACCTGGGAGACCCCAGTTAGCCAGCAGAAAAATTGCATGGTTGGGACAACAATGACAGGCTGGTGCTTCAGGTCACCCAAGTTCTCTTTTTTTCAATGAATATTCACTTTATTTATCAAAGATGTGCTACCATTTCTATATTCAGAGGCAGAATTTAAATACTGGCATACTGATTCTTACGTCTTTCAATTTTAAGTTAATTTTAGCTTGCATTAATCCAGAGGGGCTGATTAAAAGTCAGACATGACTTATCTAGTATATCTAAAGACACCCAAAGACAGCTGCAGATTTCTGATAAAGATGTCATTAGAGTGAAAGTGCTAGGGAAGGAAAACTATCGAGGAATAAGAAAAGAAAGAATCAGTTGGGAATACTGATTCATCTCCAAGCAATAAAGGAACCAGAGAAACTAAGACATTACTAAGTTACTAAGGCAGGAAGGTAGGGGAAGGTGTGACACACTAGACACATTTAAATATTAGTAGTAATATAAGAAAGTTTTAAAATATTATATACTTTTAGGTAGGGAGATACTTTTTATAGTTTGAAATGATCTTGGATATCTAGAGGTGCTGTATATGAAATATGAATCTGCAGCTTGGGTGAGCGAGGGATTGTTGTTGGAAATATAGATTTGGGAGTTGTTCGACACAGAAATAATGGTTAGAACCATAAAAGTAAATGAACTCTGCAAGGGAGTGGCCATAACGGATGAGGGCTTTTATTGTAAAGTCTCTATTTTCCTTAAAATCCCCCTGTGACCTACCCATCCACATCTGTCCAGCAAACGGAGATTGTAAATATGCCATTTGTCTTCCAACTTTCTACAGATAATTTAAGGGGCCAGAATAGCTGAATCTATAAATTTATCTACCCAATGTATTTTCTTTATGCAAACACCTTAAAATATACCCAATCAGTTTGCATATACTCTCATCATTTAAATGAGTCATGGTCTGGTTGTTGTAAAACAAAAAACATGCAGTAAACATTTTATGATCAATTTTAGCAGCTTAACTAAAGGATCTTGAAATATTCACTTTTTAATCCAAATAAATCAATACTATATGATACTAAATGTTATAATAAACACTATTTCTAACCTCACTTGCATCTGAAAATTGGACCACGAGTAAGGAAGACTGCAAAAGGACTGCTGCACTTGAACGATGGGGCTGGCGACGAATACTGAAAGCACCACAGACCGTCAAAAGAACATCCACCTTCATCTAGGCAGTAGTGCAAACAGCGTGTTCCTTACAAGTAAAGACAGTGACACTTTGGCTCTCATGCTTAGGTCGGGTTTTCAGGAAAGTCCAGTACCTGGAGGAGGGCATATCTGTAGTAAAGTAGAGGAGTATCCAGTGGATTCAAATATGACACCAAGATTGAGAGTGGAGAATATCCAGGCAGTGCTTTGTCCCATATACATAAAGTCATTTTTATTCAGAAACAACTCAATGGCCCCTAACAATGGCAACAAATATTTCTAAATATGATGTAATAAATGCAAAATTTTAAGTGTTTAGTTATATCAATCTTTAAACTTTGCTTCATGGAAGTGATTTTTAAAAATAAATTTTGAAATTATAATGAATTTTACATATTAATTGTACAATCATTGAAAATAGAGAGTTTTAAATTAAAGTAGAAATATATATTTTCTCTTTTAGCTAAAATAGCAAATAACAATTTGAGCTTATGTACCTTAAATATCTACTATTATTTAGAAATATAAGTAGTGAAAATAATTTATGCATCTTCATCCTAATCTATGGTTTTTATACCCTAATGCCTTTAAATATCTTTCATATAATTTTAATGGGTGAGTAATACTCCCTCAAATAGATATCCATGATCTATTTGAATAAGCCTTTATTTTTACTTATAGGCTATTTCCAAATATCTATGCCTTAACAAGGAATTTGGGGCACAAAAGTTCATATTTTTATCCCCCTCTGCATCCATTGCTAGAATTAGAAGACTGAATCTAAGCTTGCAAATGAATTTTAAGATTTTTGGTTCACATTACTCATTTTTTGAGGGAATTTCAGGTCTATGGGATATTTGTGAACTTATCACCAATAATATTTTTGTCATGACTCCAAAAGGCAGATTTCTTTCAAATCCATATTTAAAGAGCTTCATCAAGAGTGCAGTCAAGAGCATTTCCCCCCAGGGTTACACTTCTTAATGAGTAAAAATATAGCTCACAACCATAATGATATTGCTGTTTTTTAAGATATTATGTGATTTGAAATTAGTATGTTTTTTTTCATGTTCATTGATTGTTAAACCTATTCAGAGATAGCCCTCTATTACTGACCTAGCTTGTTAGGTTGTATTCTTTTTGCAAAAATGATACACATATAAGATAGGCATGAGAAGCAAGCCCAAGGAGAAAGCAAGGGGCCCATGGTTCCAAAGTGACTTGGAAGAAGCAGGGAAAGGGTGGGGCCGGTGGGAGAAGCAGTGAGCAAACAATGCCATAGACAGGGGAACAACTAGGGAATTAAAAGCAACAAAGAGGAGGATGTGGAGATCCCGGTGGCATTGGTGCAGCAGCAATCTAGCTGATAGGATTTACTGAGAGGCAGGAGAAGTGTGAGCATGATGGTGGGGTGGGAGAGAGGTAATAGGAAATGCTGGAATATCTAGGAAGAGAGAGGTATAGACAGAGGTATGCACTTATGTACACATATGAATTCATAAAAACAGATGTATTGGCCTATGCACATATATTTATATGGCAATACATTGAGGAAGTGGATGGATTTGGGCTTCTGCTCAAGCCTTCATCAACACAAGTACACTTTGTTCTAACAACTTGACATTCTGTGATGCTCACCCTCCCTACACAATTTCTGAGGATTAAATGGGTGCAGAAGCAAATGTGAAGAAAGCTAATGGTGCTCACTATCACAGTGAGTGGCAAAGATATAGTGTCTGGGGTCTTAAAGGCTTGAAGATAAACAAGCAACCATTTAGCAGAAAAGCAACAGGCACACGTGGAAGAAGCACACCAGCTTGTGCATTCTTGTGGTGTCAGTGGGATCAAGTAACAGGCATCCACAGACAACAAATAACCACATTGTAGAGAATGATGGGGATAGGAGCAGAGACTCAAAACCCATCTGTAGACAACAGGACATCGCCTCGTGGAAGGGTCCCAAGTTTGGGATGAGTCAACCAGGAATGTATAGCACCGATGTAACACACAATATTTTTCTGGTCCTTTGAGGCTTCCTCCCTGACACCCCTATGACCCTAGTCCTGCCTTTCAGTTCAGGCTAGACCGGAGCATGTACACTAGTACAGATAAGGGCTCATGACATAGAATCCAGGTCAGATAACCCTCCAGGAACAGAAATGGTAGAAGTGATATCAGGAGGGTAGAGGAAAGATGTGAGGAGAAGGGGGAAAACTATCTCAATGATCAACGCATATAACCCTCCCCTCACCAGGGGGATGAACAACAAAAACATGGGTAAAGGAGACAGCAGTTGGTGTAATATGTGAAATTAATAATAATTTATAATTTATCAAGGGGTCACAAGGGTGGGAAGGGAGGGGAGGAAGGGAAAAAAGAGGAGCTGACACAAGGGCTCAAATAAAAAGTAAAGATTTAGAATATGATGGTGGCAGCATATGATACTCTTGATGTAAGGAATGTTATAAGAGTTGTAAGAGTCCCCAATAAAATGACACATATATGAATGATATAGATATCTTCAGAGAGAATCAGAAAACAAAAAGAAACTCACTGCTTTTGAATTCAACCCATATATGGTTTATCACATGAAACTATAAGTGGTCGTACCAAAGTGTCACATGAACAATTTGACAGAGCGGGTGGAGACAACTGTGATATTGTGAAGTATTTTTGAAAATTCATAAAGTTCTTAGCTTGCTTTCACACAGAGGTTAATAACAAGAACATGCATTAATTCTATTTGTATAGTACTTTAATGTTCAAAGATTGAAGTTGTAAAGAATTTTATTGTACGTGCATCTACATCAGCATTCATGGAAGAAGTCAAACGACATGTTGCAGTGGGCACATCCTCTACATAAGGACCACCTTAAAGTGTATGAAGAACAAAGAGGTAACTGTCAGGACTACGCTGTGCTTGACCCAAGACATGGTCATTTCAAGGACCTCTTATGTATGTTAATGCCGGGAAATGAATAAGAAACAGCAGCAAATTGAATGTGTTTAAATTACGGTGCTATCAGAGACAGTGGTTCCTTCCCTGGAAAAGGACATCATGCTTGGTAAATGGGACGGTCAAAGAAAAAGAGGACCACCCCCTGAGATGGATTAACACAATAACTACAACAAGGAACCCAAATATAACAATTGTTATAATGACACGTAACCAGACACGGCTTCCTTCTGCTGTGCTTTGAGTTGGTATTTGTTGGTACCATGCTTGGACCTAAGAACATTTTAATGCTTAGCAAATATGAGAATTTACCAGTGCAAATAATATCTTCTAACCTAAGTGCCTCCTCCTGGTAACTCTATACACAGGCTACAAGTAACTGATCGTGTTTTAACTTATCTTAAATGGGTAAATTTCCTTTGGATATATACGCTGTGTTCGTGGTAACATGTCTGCAAGTTCAGAATGTTACATACATTGCACTGGCTACCTTGGTTTATAGGCAAAACCAAATTCAGTGGCATCCAGTTGATGCTGACTCATATCAACCACTGAGGCTTTCTGATACTGTACCCATTTACAGGAGTAGAATGCTCAGTCTTCCTTCTGCGGAACTTCTGGTGACTACAAACCGCCAACCATGGGGATCACAGTGTGTAACCACTACATCACTAGGGCTCCTTAGATTGTTATACTCTTTTTATTGATTTTTAAGTATATTGAAAACAACTGATTACATTGTACATTTTAAATGTGAAATTCAATTACCCCTCAAAAAAATCCTGAAATACATAATGACACCAAATGCAGTTGGCTAAGTGCTTCTAACATGTGCATAGATATATAGAATTAGGACACAGTATTTTGGTGAAAAAAAAAAGAAAAATATTTTAGCTTCTGGAATCCCTTCTTGGAACCATTTACCCACTAATGGAAAGGCTGGTGCTCAAACTAGTTCAGAGGCTACTGAAAAGTCCCAGGCTTGGAAACAAACATGGGGCCACCATGTGTTGGAATTCACTTGATGGCAACTAAAAACAATAGCAACATTTTAAATTCTAACATAACAAGTAAATGGAGACACATATAGGACACGTTTGAAATTGTTGGGATCTTTAATACTAATCCGAATATATAGGAAAGAAAAAACAAATTTACTGAAAAAATTGTTTTTGTTTAAATGTATAAGGTTATATGGATTCCAATATTTGGGACTAAAACTAATGTTGTGATATAATGAGATAAAAATGACATCAGTGTTGGCATGAATTTATAGGGATATTTCCTCAAAGGAGGGAAGTGGAGCCGAAAGAGTGCAATCAGGCACAATCACTCACAACTTATACCTTGTATTAAGTAGATGCTGGTTTTACCATCCATCCATCTATAATAAGCTGACTGTAGAAGGATTACCTTATTACAGACATACTTTATTTGCAGCATAATTTAGGTCATGACTAGAAAAATAAGCTTCAATAAAAATCAATGGGAAATGGATAATGATTAGGTGAGAGAAAACCTTTGAAAATCTGAACTGATCAATTATGTGATCTGCAATCACTAGGATAGAATTTAAGTGAGTATTGTAATATAGCAGTGTTTTTGAATTTCTAAAGTGCCACAGAGTCACTTAAATTCCCGGGGATTAGCGTGATTGTGCGCAGTTGGGGAAGAGTTTAAAATAACAGGCAGGGGTCTGACTGGCTTGGTGACCCTTTTCAAGTCCCAGTTTTTCTAGGAGTTATATTTAAATAAATAAGAAGAGAAGGAATCTATTAAGGAAAAAAATTGTCCAAACTTTGTTCAGATCTAGTTTCTTGATTTGTGTTATAATATCAAGGGGTAAATTTTTTTATTTGAAAATTTTTTTAAAATTTTTTTTGAAAATTTTTATTTGAAGTAATAATTGAAATTATTTTAAAAGAATATGCAGTTAAAATCTGGATATTACTTCTTGAAAGCGGTATATTGACTATATGACTTTGGTCTAGTCATTTAAATATTCTGAGCTCAATTTCATTATCAGATGGAAGACATTGTAATATCTGATTGGATGAAATGAGATTGAGATAAACTGTTCAGTCTATCGAAAGGCTATTGACACATAGCATTTCTCAGTATATTCACAGAGGTTTTGTTGTTGCTCTTGGCTTGCATTGTCACAGTGTGACTCGATCTTACGGCCACAGGTCCGACTCCCTATGTTGGGATAGTCTCTGTCGCTTGTTGTCTGCATTCTCATTCATTTTTCATCTTTTCAACAGCCCTCTCGCATTTCACGTTTAGTTGTAAAGATTCTAAAGATGTTTTTTATCATTGTTAGCCATTGGTAAATACTTAGCTGGAGGTCCTACATGGTGAAAGAGTTACTACCCTTGCCTACTCCTGAATGGATGTAATTTGAGTTCACTGGGAGAAGGCTGAGAAAAACACCATTAAAAAATCCCCCAAACCAGGGATCTAGAATGCACTTCTAACAAATGATCTATGAAACATTTTATATGATTTATTGTCATGAGTCAGAAACCGTTCAAAGGTAATTTTTTAACTTAATATACAGAGAGAAGATGCAAAATAAATTGCTTACATTTCACCTCATTCTGATTAAAATCCCATATGGATACTAAGTGTTAAGTGCTTTGTCCAAAGTACATTCCTAGTAAACAGCAGAATAGAAATTTAAATCCTCTTTCTCTTAAAAACAGAGCCCCCCCCCAAAAAAAAAACAGAGCCCAAGCTCTTGTCTAAATCACTATGAAATATATTTACTCAGATCCTGTAAAGGCAAAGAGAACAATATAAGCAGTGGGCAAGCCTTCTTTATGAGTTGCTCTGAGATAAATTGTTTTTGCTTTTTTTAATCCTTTTATTGGGGGCTCATACAACTCTTATCACAATCTATATATACATCCATGTGTCAAGCACATTTGCACATTTGTTACCATCATTATTCTCAAAACATTTGCGTTCTACTTGAGCCCTTAGTTTCAGCTCCTCATTTTTAAAAAAATCATTTCATTAGGGACTCATAAAACTCCTATCACAATGCATGCATACATCAATTGTGTACAGCATATTTGTACATTCCTTGCCCTCATCATTCTCAAAATATTTGCTCTCCACCAAAGGCCCTGACATCAGGTCCTCATTTTTCCCCTCCATCCCCACTCCCCACTCCCTCATGAACCCTTGATAATTTATAAATTATTATTTTGTCATATCTTGCTCTGTCCCATGTCTCCCTTCCTCCACTTTTCTGTTGTATGTCCCCCAGGGAGGACGTCACATGTAGACCCTTGAAATAGGTACCCCCTTTCCAACCCATCCGCCCTACGCCCTCCCAGTATCACAACTCACACCACTTGTCCTGAGGGGATCATCCGCCCTACCTTCCCTGTGTTTCCAGTTCTTATTTGTACCAGTGTACACCTCTGGTCTAGTCAGACTTGCAAGGTAGGATTTGGATCATGACAATTGGAGAGGGGAGAGGAAGCATTTAGGAACTAGAGGAAAGTTGTATTTTTCGTCGTTGCTACATCGCACCCTGACTCTCTGGTCTCCTCTCCAAGACCCTTCTGTAAGGGGATCTCCAGTGGCCTATAAATGGGCTTTAGGTCTCCACTCTGCACTCCCTCGCTCCTTCGCTATGGTAAGATTTTTGTTCTGATGATGCCTGATACCCGATCCCTTGATACCTTGTGATCACACAGGCTGGTGTGCTTCGTCCATGTGGGATTTGTTGCTTCTGCGCTCGATAAATTGTTTTAATTCGCTTTTTTCTTTCCTTCTCTATAATTCTTTTGTAGAAGTTGTATTATTATATTAAATCAAAATACTTTACATTATCATAAAATTAGAGGATTTCTTTTCATATGATGTGTAATTAAAAAAACAAAAACAAAATATATGTTGGGTCTTTTTATTTCACGATTGAATTCATAAATTAAGAATGGAAGCATAAACAAAATGTGGGGATGTTCAATCAATTTTAGCACTATGTAAATGTATAGTTTTAAGAGGGTCATGAAAGTAAGCTAATTAATATATTAATTATAAGCAATGCCTTATCATATGTGCTTACTATTATTCAATTTATGGCATTGCAAGGTATGTTTTTTGCTGACTTATCTAAAAGCATACTTTCAACTGTTTACTCTATCCTATATTTATAGTAGTTGTTTTTCTACTTCTAAAAATGTAATTAGTTTTTGTAAGAAAATTTTCTGCCATAAGTTTACTATATACCTCTAAATAAAGGAGAGTAAATTATAGAGCAGGGATAAATAATTTAAAAATTACAGTCCCTATCTTTCAATCCTGTAGGTGAGTTTTTAGTTTGTGTAAATTTATTCTAAATTTGTCACCTCAAGTGTTTTAATAAATTTGCTTTGAATCCATTTCCTTCCCCTCACCTCACACTACTTCCCATCCCCAATGAAGTCAGGATGCCACTCTTTCTGAAGTGATTATAAAAACATATTGAGCTATGAAATGCTACAATCTTTTTTATCTGAATCACACCTAGAGTAATATTCAGATTATAAGAAGCTACACTTCTAAGGAATGGATTCTTTTGGAATGAGATATTTTGATTTTGTCAATGACCATGGAAGATGTTGGCGGCAGGGAAGGGATGAAAAGCCTCAAACTAGATAGCATTTTTCAAGCAGATCTGTGAATATTTGAGAAAGTCATCCTGGATTTAACAATAGTCAATTATTTCAGGATGCTTGGCTTTTTAATTCAGGAAACAGCCTATCTTTCCAATTTGTTTTCATTTACATACTTATTTTTGTATGTACTAAAAACAATGCTGGCGGTTGGGAGGATATGACCTCCTGCCTACAAAGAACAGAATTTGAGTCCCTGTACAGGAGCCAGATTACCGTGAATCCTCTGTAATCTCAATAGTCTGCTTTGAGATATTTCTGTATCATTTTTCCCAAGGATATTTACCACAATACAGTGTTAATTATGAAACTGTTAAAAAATAGAATTAGGAAATGAAGTGAGGAAAATAAGAAATGTTCTGGCATGATTGTTGACAACAGATGGGGAGTCAATGAGGTAGAGAGATACAGACATTTTATCCTCAAATGACAACTGTTTCTGAAAAGGAATCTCTCAAAGCATGAACACAAGATTGTATGAACAGTCAGGTGTCAGAGGAGGCAAGACTCACAGGAGAGAGGAAAACATGCTCATTTCACTTAGTTTATAATGGAAGCATTTTGCAGGCTCAAAATTCTCAAACACGAATTTGAAATTAATAAGCAATCAGTAGACTTTTAAAAAATGTACAATAATGGCAATTTAAAATAATATCTGCTTTCTGTATAATTATGGAATTAATGACATTTTCTAATCTACTAAGCTTCAAGTGTATATCAAGTCATCTAGTTAGATCATTTGGATCATGTCATTTTCAATTAATCATGCATGTTTGCTAGAGGTAGTTAATATTGAAAACTGTCATGAAAACATTATTATTCTAATAGGACAACAAAAGCATAAATTATCTGATTAGGAAGCAAATGTTTGCAAGTATGATGCAACTTGTTTCTGTTTAAAATATTAGGTGGTCTTATTCAAACATATTTTAAGAAAATTTGGTCATTTCTAGATAAAATTTTGTGCTTCAACATGCTAAATCTTGTAAGCATGCACAAAGCAAGTATTTTTATCTTTGGATGTGAGGAGTAATTTCAAGTCAATATCATAGTTTGTAAGTTTTGATTTATTAAATAATTCTGAAAATCTACATTTACTCAGCAATCATTGTGTGCCTATTATATTTCATAAGTCTACTACATATGCAAGCAACAACAGTTAAAATATTTGCCTGCTAACCGAAATTTGTGTTCACCCAGAAGCATCTCAGAGAAAAGATGGGGCAATCTACTTCTCAAAAATTAGTAATTGAAAGCTCAGTGGGTTGGAATCAGCTCAAAACAATAGTGGCTTCCTTAGTAAAGAAACGTATTGTGTCATTGAGTTGGTTACACCTCCTATCATGCACAACAGAATGAAATACTACCCAGTCTTGTGCCAACTTCACTATTGTTGCTAGGTTAGAGTTCATTGTTGTAACATCTGTATTAATTCATTCTACTGAAGGTCTACTTCATTTTGACCTCCTACTTTACTAATCATGATATACGTTTTTAGGGCCTGTTCTTTTTTGATAACATGTCCAAACAACATGAAATGAAGTCTCTCCATCCTAGATTCTCAGTAGCATCTGGTTGCACTTTTTCCAAGACCGATTAATTTGTTCTTCTAGCCCTTGTGGTATATTCAGGACTCTATAAACACCATGTAGGATGAAGATAATGTCGGTTAACAGTCACTTGCTATTTTCATAATAATCAAGTTGGCAGTTTTCAGTGTCAGAGTTTAAGAAAAATTCAATGAATGTACAAAGAGGTTCAATTTGAAGTATATCCCCAAAATAATCAAAGCTGCTTTGGGAAAAGTCATAGTCCTCTCAAAAACTGTCTTCCCTGTATCTAGCCATCTGAAGGTGATGACAGAACTATTGTTTCCTTTCTGTCCTACATGCAGTGTTTGCTTGTCACATGGCAGGGTCATGGAATGTTATCAGTAAATTTTGAAACTCCAACTGCTAATCCTTGGATTCAAAAAACCAGGTCACAAATAACCAAACAAGCAAAAAGCAAAACACAGAAAACCAATAACTGGTTGGAGCTTTAGAGACTCCCTGACTAGATGGAGTTTCTATTTCCTATTAAAATTGGTAAGAGAACCAGGCATTGTGTGATGCTCACCTTCCTGACAGGATCACTGAAGACAAAGTGGGTGTATAAACAAATGGTGATAGCTGATGGTGCCCAGCTATCAAAAGATATTGCACCTGGGGTGTTGAAGGCTTGAAGATAGACAAGTGACCATTTAGCTGGGAAGAAGCACACCATCCTGTGTGATCATGAGGTGTTTATACAATCAGGTATCAGGCATCATAAAACCCCAGTCAATCATAGTAACATGAATGAAGGGGGGTGGGGTGGCATAGAGTAGAGAGCCAAAGCCCATCTGTAAATAATTGGGCATCCCCTCACAAAACAGTCACAAGGAAGGGATGTGCCAGCCAGGGTGCAATATAGGTATCAATGAAACATACAGTGACCTCTAGTTCTTTAATGGTTCCTGCCCCACCCCCCATCCCACTATTGTGAACCCAACTTTCCCTTAAAAATCTGGCTAGACCAGAGCATCCACACTGGTAAAGATAAGAACTCTAAACACAGTGAATCCAGGTCAGATGAACCCCTCAGGAACAATAATGGGAGTAGCAATACCATGAGAGTAGGGAGAAGGTGAGAGGAGAATGGGAGAACCGATCACAATGGGTAAAACCACACCACCAAGTGGACCGAACAACAGAAACATGGGTGAAGGGAGACAGAAGCTTGTCTAAGATATGAAAATAATAATTTATAAATTATCAATGGTTCATGAGGGAGGGAGGGAGGAAGTGTTGGGAAGGGAGGAAACACATGAGGAGCTGGTACCAAGGGCTCAAATAGGAAGAAAATAATTTTAAAAGGATGATAGCAACAAATATATAAATGTGCTAGACACAATGGATGTATGCATTGTTATAAAAACTGTAACAATCCCCAACAAAATGTTTAAAAATAATAATAATTGAAAGAAAGAAAAAGGATAAGAGAACAAAGGATGCGTTTACTATTGATATCTAGATTCTTTTTGAATCATACATTTGCCATCTGTTTCACCATATAAATTCAAGAAGATATTACCTTCATTTTACTATCTTAGAACATGGATTCATAACACTGGAGGTAGGATGGGAATTCATTACAATAAAATACTTTGACATTCTCAACTTTCAAATGCTATATGCTTTCAATGCCTTTTAGTATTCAAGGCCCACAAGCTCAGTCAAAAATATGAAAGTTGCAGAATCAGGTTGATAATCTGGAAAAAAGAAAATGGAACTACCCTCTATATATTTAGAGGATACAAAGGTGTGTATTTAAAATCAAAATGACAAATATCCCAATTGAAAAACGTGTATAAACATTCATTAAATATAAAAATAGCTAATTAACAATAATATATTTAACTGTACTAGAAATCCATGAAGTGCAACTTAAAAGGAAAGAGTAATCTTTTTACATCGCCAAAACCAAGAATAACAAAATAGAAGGGATGCTCATGAGGGTGTGGAAAGATGGGCTTATACAAGTATTGCTTAAAGGAAGTAACACTTGGGAATCTTTATTTTTGGGGGCATGTCATCATCTATTACTTTTATTGCTTATATAATTAAAACATTGTGACCTGTTTTTTTAATCCTTTTATTGGAGGCTCACACAACTCTTATCACAATCCATATATACATCTATTGTGTAAAAGCACATTTGTACATTCGTTACCCTCATCATTCTCAAACCTTTGTTCTCCACTTAAGCTTTTCACATCAGCTCCTCATTTCCCCCCTCTCTCCTCACCCCTCCCTCATGAGCACTTGGAAATTTATAAATTTTTATTTTGTCATATCTTTCACTATCCGACATCTCCCTTCACCCACTTTTCTGTTGTTCATCCTCCAGGGAGTAGATCGTATGTAGATCCCTGTAATCTGTTCTTCCTTCCTACCCCACCATCCCTGCACCTTCCTGGTATCGCCACCCTCACCACTGGTCCTGAAGGGATCAACCACCCTGGATTCCTTGTGTTTCCAGTTCCTATCTGTACCAATGTACATCCTCTGGTCTAGCCAGATTTGGGATCATGATAGTTGGGGTGGGGGGGGAGAGGAAGCATTTAGGAACTAGAAGAAAGCTGTATGTTTCATCGTTGCTACACTGCACCCTGACTGGCTCATCTCCTCCCTGATATCCTTCGGTAAGGGGATGATCAATTGCCTACAGTTGGGCTTTGGGTCCCTATTCTGCACTCCCCCTCAGTCACAATGATCTAATTTTATTCTCTTATGCCTGATACCTAATCCCATAGATACCTCGTGATCACACCGACTGGTGTGCTTCGTCCATGTGGGCTTTGTTGCATCCAAGCTAGATGGCCGCTTGTTTACCTTCAAGCCTTTAAGATCCCAGACACTATATCTTTTTATAGCTGGGCACCTTCAGCTTTCTTCACCACATTTGCTTAGATACCTGCTTTGTCTTCAGCGATTGTGTTGGGAAGGTGAGCATCATGGAATGCCAGTTTATTAGAATAAAGTATTCTAGTATTGATGGGGAACTTGAGTGGAGGCCCAATGTCCATCTGCTACCTTAATACTAAACCTATAAATATATGCACATAGATCTATTTCCAATCCTCATATATAAATATATTTACATATGTGCATGCCTATATTTAGACCTCTATAAATTCCCTTTTCCTCCTACCTCTTTCCTCTACTTCCTTTGACTTTGCTCTTGTCCCACTATTATGCTCAGCCTTCATTTGGGTTTCAGTAATTCCTCTTGGCTACATTACCCTTGATCAGACCCTACCAGGCTTCCTACACTCTCCTCACCACCAATTTGGATCATTTGTTTTTCCCTTGCCCTTGGGTTTGTCAACACCACGTCTGTTACCCCCACCTCCTCCTCTCGATTGTCCCTACAGAACTGTCAGTCCAGTTGTTTTCTACTCCAGATTGTTTGTCCAGCCTATCTTATTTAGACAGACTTGTGGAAATAATAATTTTCACAAAAACAAGACAAAGCAAAACCAAGAAACAAAACAACAACAAAAAGCCAAAGACAAAAACAAAATACAACCCAAGAACAACAATGAAAAACATGTAGTTAGTTCACTGTTTGTTGGCCTTTAGGAGTGTTTTTCTCGCTGAGTCTGATCCGGTGCCAAGACCTGGCCCCAAAGTCTATTTTTGGTATTCCCTGAGGATTTCGTTGCTCTGTTCCCCTTTGCTGTTCTGTTGCACCCCCTTAGTGTTTTGCCTAGGTGTGGTGGGATCCAATCAGGCGGGATTCCCACACTGTATCTCCAGTGTTGTACCCTGTGGGGCTATGGGTCAGTGATGGATGTTGTGTCGCATAGTGGGGCCGGCCATATGGCCCTCTCTGTGGATTGGCTTCTCTGAGCGGGATTATTGTCCTCAAGGCTTGTTGGGAAAGGATGTGCTCCACTCTTTCTTCCTCCCCGTTCATTTGCTCCCATGTCCTTCTCCTGGAGCTGCAGATTCAGTGCTTTCCTCTGAAATAAATTCTTCTGTGGGGAGGGGCAACTATCCAAGTAGTTGGAATTGGGGCTGGCCCCTCAGACCTCACCATTGATTCCATTTGGGAAATTTTTATGGACGATTAAGCATTATTTATCATTTAAAATTTTATTTTGAATTCAGCTACAACATGAAAATTTGAGTGAATACATTAAACATCTGTCCATTTCATATTTGATTTAAAATACTATTAAAATAAATAACTTCCATATTACTGTCAAATGAAAGTTGGAAAAATTGACTGTCTCCCGTCTTTTGTGTGAGTAGTAATTAGGATAAATAATTATAAGTTTTCTCAGATGAGGGAAGAATAATTCGTTCATACACACACACTCAGGGGTCCATTGCTCTTCTATGGATTAGATACACAGAGAACTGTCTGCTGAGATTTTACCCCAGGACAAAAGTTATACTCTGAAATAACTTGGAAAGCTAATGTATGGTGACATTTAATTTTTATTTTTATTATGAAATCAATGTCTGTGTGGTGTTACTTGTTATCATTTTGAAGTGACAAATAGGTGATGACAATCCCCTTTAAGGACAAATATATAAATTGGAGTGAGGAAGAAGTGAGTGCAACAGGTCTTGGCAGGTCTACTCTCCTGCTCTGTTCATAAAACAGAAAAACAATTTACAGAAGAAACAGATGAAAAAGAGAGGAAGATGGTCAGAGTTCAGTCAGCAGATTTTCCGAGGCCAAATATTTCCATATTTGGTATTGAAAATTTTTAAAGAAGCAGATTAACATATAATAAAAATACTGAGAATTATAATGAACATTTTCTTAAATGAGTAAGGTGTGTTTGTGTGTGTGTGTGTACCAAACGCACTGTCATCAGGTTGATTCTGACTCATCATTCAGGATTCCCAAGGCTGAAACTTTATGGCAATAGAGAGCTTCATCTCTCTCCAGGGCAGCTGTTGGGTTTAAATAATAACCTTGTGATTGACAACTCAACATCAAATCGTTGAGCTGCCCTCTTGTACACATTTTTAGTCCCTAGGATGCATAATGGTTAAGCCCTCGAACACGAGAAAAAAAAATGTTTCCAAGCCATCAAGTGGCATCTAAGAACATTAACCTGGTGATCTGCTTTTGAAAGGTCACCGCTGAAATCACTACATACAGATCAATTTCATTCCGTACCCACGGGGTCACCATATGTCAGAATCAACTTGAGATTGACTAAGAGCAGCTACATCCACTCACTTAATCCTCATGCACAGTTTTAAGGGTTTTGTTTTGTTTTTTTCCAGCTTCCTTGGAGGTCAGGAGTGGCCAAACTGAGTAAGTAACAAAGCAAGACCTAAACCACAGTTCTAATTATGAACCATTTGAAAATTTCATTTGAACTGGATATTGATGATATAAATTATTTTAATTTTTCCATGTAATCAGCTTGTGGTTATACCAATAAAATGATACACAGTGAAATATTTCCAGATCAAATAAAACCTAAACCAAACTTACTGCCATTTCAGTCAATGCTGACTCACAGCAACCCCTCTGGTTTCTGAGACTCTGCTTACAGGAGTAGAAAACCCAGTATTTTTGCCACAGGGCTGCTCATAGTTTGGAACTGCTGCCCATGTGGTTTACAGAAAAATGCATAATTACTTCACCACCAGGACTTGCATATGATCAAATCGCATGACCAATAATAACATCAAAATGTGTTGGGTTGGGGTTCAAAGAGAGTGAAAATGGACCAGGTTTGGTCAGGGTAATAGGAGAAACATACAGTCAAGAGGTCTATCCTAAAGTAGTACTGATGCCTCTGGTCAAAATTCCCCATAAAGCTTAAAAAACTGTAATACTACATCTTTAAGGATATGAACATAAAGCATTTTAGCACAATAAGGTGCCTTATTTAATTTATTACGTTTACTAGCAAATCTTGATTAATATTTACTAGCAGAATTATCAGCATTTCAGGTTTTGGAAAAATGAATTAGTTCTATGGGTTTTTCTTTGACTATGTATGCCAGTATAGAAGTCCCAGCAGAATAGGGGTTATCTGCTGGTCTGTTAACCACAAGGCCAGCAGTTTGAACTACCCGTCTCTTAATGAGAGATGAGGCCTCTGCTTGCTTTAAGATGTACAGCCTCGAAAACCAAGGGGATTCCACTCTGTCCTGTAGGTTCCCTATGAGTTAGAGTCAACTCAATGGCAGTGGGACTGGCCAAATACCTATGCCAGTAAAAGAAAATGAAATGACTTTTCTTTATCTACCACTAAGCAATTTGGCTTATATTTAATTTAGTTCTATTTGGCAAACCAGTAAATACTCAAGTAAAATATATCTTTTATTCCCAACAATATGGTTTGGAATCAGTGAAGCTCATGCTAGGAGTATATAACTAATGTTTCTATCAACCATTAGTTGCAAATTGGGGGAGGGGACTCTCGATACAATATTCCTTTTACTTCCCACCTTTGAAGTCCTTGAATGGCTCATATAGTGATAGGTCTATGTTGCATGAAGAGTTCTAGTGAGGAAAGATATTATAATGCTACAAAATTCATGCATATTGTGTGACTGGATTTAAGCTTAGAGGTTGATTTGTCAATTTTAAAAAGAACAAGTTCCCTTCATCTTGAGACATATAAATAGGGGCTTTAGTTGCCATTCAGGAGTCAGTAATCATAGAGTGTAAAGACATGATCATTGGGTCCTTAGGAATATATGCTGTTAAGCTGAAAACATGAATTCCTTTGAGTGCTGAAAGTGAATATTTGGTGCTCAGTAGCTTCTTTCTTCTATTTCAGTCTGCCTTGATGTCAGGAAATGAATCGTTAATGATTTATACAAAATTCCAAGATTAGGATCTGATTGTAAAGAACCTAAAAGACCATTGGAAAAATAAAACAATAAACAAGAAATTGAAGTTGCACAGACCAGACTAGAAACATAGTGGTGTAGTGCAAAACAGAGAGCTACGTAAGGTTGGCTCCCCATTGGATCGCTAAAGGAAGAATCTCACAGGGGCAGGACTGTGCTGTTGGATGGAGCCATGTGGTCTGATGCACTGAGGGGAGGAGATAATTGAAGACATTAAAAATAGATTTCTTTATGTAATAGTTACTTAATCTGTGGTCAATTTGACACTATTAATAGTGAAGGGGTGGAGTTTAGCCTGTCAATCAGGTCACAGCTTGATGACCTCACTTGGAGGTTCCAAGGAGATAAATAGCTCTCTAGAAGGGGTACACATGCTCACTCCCTGTGAGACATTCCTGTTGACAAGCCACGTGGATCTATGTTGATTGCAGTGAGAGCCTTGGAGCTGGAGGAGCCAAGTGGAGAGCCACACCAGTGCTGAGATGCTTTCACCACCACTGGATGCATAAGACTTTCCACCTATTGGCCTGTGATCTCTCTACACTCATCATTGCATGGGTTGTGTGAGTCTGAAGAGAAATTTATAGACTTGTATTGGACAGACATATGGGCTAATATCGGACTTAAGGACTTGATCTGGACTGGGCTGGTATGTTTTCTTATATAAACTTACACTTTGACATCAAAGTCTCTGTTACACACATCTGGATGTCTCCCTGAATTTGTTTCTCTAGTTAACTGGGACTAACACATCTGGGTACCTTGGGAGTGGGCGCTAGAGAAACAAATCATCCAGATGGAGGGTGGGTGCTTGTCTCGCATCTGCCTCCTGATAGGTTGTTTTCTGGAAAGAATTTGGGAAATTAAAGTATTGATCATTTTGTTTGTTTTTTGTCTTTGGTTATTCCTCTATGAAATGGTGAAAATGAATGTGATTAATGTACATTTTTAGCCGGACAACAAAACTGCCCCATGAATTTCTCAGAGCCGCTTAGTAAAACTAAGTCAGGAGGTCAAACGGTTGACAGGTGGCCTCACAACTTTGGTTTTGCAGTCAGGTCTAAAGCCACACTTGGTATCCGTGGAATTGTTTAGATAAGGATCAAGGTAAGTTAGATAAGGATAGACCTTAACTGTTTTAAGAATTGAGCTCAGGAACTGATTCTACTAGGCTTTACTGTTTTCTTCTGCCTAT
Source organism: Tenrec ecaudatus (assembly GCF_050624435.1). NCBI lineage: Eukaryota > Metazoa > Chordata > Mammalia > Afrosoricida > Tenrecidae > Tenrec > Tenrec ecaudatus. Next base: position 54,435,328 of record NC_134540.1, read on the forward strand.
TGTTGCTGATCTAATGATCGAGAGAAATGATTATTGGGAAGTATAAATAGAGAGTTTGTAAGCTCTTTCATGTTCTAACCCAATTTGAAATCTTCAAATGGGTTAGAACATGACTGCAAAAAAAGCCCTGAAAGGATAAGCCCCACCTAGTGTTTGAGTGCTCAGGACATTCAAAGGTGAAGACACTGGTCTAGGGGCGGGTTGACAAATTGGGGGGAAAAAAGGATGTGTTTGAATTTTTTTTTTGAAATAGTGTTTTTTGGCAGAAACTGGAAAAATCTGGACCATGAAGAAAACTCCTCTCTAGGGCTGAAAGTTAAAGGGAGCATGTGGGCAGGCTGAAATGCTTGCTAGGGAACCACCTAGAATCACAGAAATGCAGCAATAAAGAGATGGGTTGAGTCTGGCCACTGAGCCCTATAGACCTGGTTTATAAGAACTAGAGGAGAAGACACAAGGGGGTTGGTTGGTCTGAAGTTTATCGAGTTGTGTGGCATCTTAGCCTATGGCATGACCTAACCCAAGAGGCCTGGGGTTGTTGAGAATTTGTGATGGGTCCTGTGGTCTAAAGGCAAGGAGATCAATGGGCACTCTGTTGAGGCAGTCCACATTGAGTTGGCCAGAACCTGACCAGATAAAGAGAATATTTTTGAGCCTGTGAACTGGTGCATATTGATGCTGACTTTATGGATGGCCTGTCCTGATTTGACTTTGCTTATGGATTCAGACTTCACAGATTACAACTTGGATGAAGATTCTTCACATCAAAGAATATGATTGCCTGCTCAGAGCACTGGGTTGATTTAAGTACACAGGGTAGAAATTGGATACCCAAAACAGGAAGGTTAAAGGCATGAAGTGGCTGCTTTCTAAACTTTCACAGGCAGGGTAATATATTCATAGGAACATGTTAATAGCATTATGGTGTAGGTGTTCAAATAAGTATAGAATATAGTTGTGTTGTTCGCTTGTAGAATATTACATTTAAATGAGGCTTTGGAACATATTGAATTGAATGCAGTTTAGTTTGTCTTATCAGGTACAGATATTATTTTATTATTGTTTTTTTGAAAATTACATATGGCTAAAGAGTCATGTGAAAGTGTCAAATGGACAAGGGGTGGTCTGTGGTAGTTACATAATGTGTTGTCAACTTGAGACTACTAAGAGTGAAGAGGTAGAGTTTAGCATGACAATGAGATCACGGCTTGATGACTCCTTGGAGGTTCTGAGGAGATAAATAGCTCATTGAGGGGGACACATGCTCACTTCCCATGAGACATTTCTGTTGGCAAAAAACATGGATCTATGTTGATGTCACCCAGAGCCTTGTACCTTGGACCTGGAGGAACCACATGGAGACCTATGCCAGTGCTAAGATGCTTCCACCACCACTGGATGCACAAGACTTTCCACCCACTGGCCTGTGATCTTCCTGCACTCAGTATCATTGCATGTGTTGTGTGAGTCTGAATAGGAATTTACAGACTGGTATGGGACATATGATCTAATATCAGACTTATGCACCTGATCTGGACTGGGCTGAGATGTTTTCCTAATATCCAATTACCCATTAATATAAAAGTCTCCTATTATACTCATATGACTGTCTCCCTAGATTTGTTTCTCTAATCAACCAAGAATAATGCATTTTATAATGCTAGATTTTTCTAAATAAGTTAAATAACACTTGGAAAACTAACATCAAATATTTTAAATTGTCTTTACCTGAAAATTAAAATGGTTATTTATAAAAATTCTCATAACATTGTAGTGTTCTTCCCAGGATAAGGATAGAAATTATTTGAGGTTTCATACGGAGGTAATAGAGAGAGGCTTCTGAAACTTATTTAGATTTAGTATTCAATGGAGCGAGGACAACCAAGTACTCAAGAGTGAGGGAAATCACTGGAAATCTAAATGACCACTAGTAAAACAAGGAAATAATCCTCCAAAACAAGAAAAATAAGAGTGAAAAGCTTGTCATATGCATTGATATTCTGTTACTTATTATTAAAACTCAAGAATTTTCCCATTTTTGCTTCACCTTTACAAGTTGCTCTATAAGAAATGCTTATTAAATCAATATGGAATCGTTTCTCATATTGCAACATATATCCTATTTATAATTTTATTGAAATTTCATGCAAAGTTTGAGTTATTTTTTAAAAGGTATATCACACCTTTACGTAACAGCACATATAAGACTTTTATCAACATTTTACAAATACAGCTATCATCCATCCATACAAGTGCCCGTCCATTTTTTAAGAGTTTAAATCTGCTTGTATTGATAAAAAGGTACAATTCACAATGATGATTAAATAATCAGAAATATTTATCTTTATATTTCACTGAGCTATATCAAGTAAAAACTTAAATATAAAAAATTGACAGAAACATAATAGTCATGAAAGATTAGTCAGAGTACTTGAGGGTTCATATAAATAAACTTGAGGGTTCAAATTAAAGATAAAATTGAATAATAAAATCAGTTGGGCTAATTTATTAGTTACTGGGAATTTTTCATTAATTTCAAACAAAAACTGTTGGTCACTGTGCTTGGTTCCTGAGAGATGATGGTAAACATTCAGCGTTTCCCTAACGACAGCATAACTTTGCTGAGACCTCCTCTTGTCTCACCTGAGGTAACTCAGGGGGATCCAGGGCAGGAAGCTCGCCTCAGCTGACCTCAGAGGACGTGAACTGATTCAACGAACCATGAATCATGGCGCCCTTTTAATGGTTTTGGACACTGATTCCCTGAGTTTGATAGTTGGCGATAAATATCAATACAAATGAGATGATACTGGAGTGTGGAAGCTGGACATTAGGAATCCATCACTTCACCTATATATTTCTTCATTTGAATCAATTTTTCTTACCACAAGCCAATCACAATAAGTGTAGTACCTTCTGGAAGGTCTGTTAGATGTTATAGTGAATTATCAAATCAAGAGAGTAGGAGTCCACAAATCATAAAAGGGGCTGGATATTTCTTTAGGCAAACCGTAAATATATAACCATTTCTAGGAATTAAATTTCAGAGAGACAGAAATGTAAACAAGCAAGAACAAGTCAAACAGTCTGATCAGAACAATACTGGAGTGCAGTAGGTTTTACTACAGTGGTGGTTGTGAATTGAAGGGTAGATTATACTTGATTGGGTTATTGTGGTAGTTACATAATCTGTTTTAATTTGGGACTTGAGAGAATTAAGAGTGAATGGGGTGGAGTCTAGTCTGTCAACAGAGTCATAGCCAATGAGGCCTCTGTGTGGGCATGGCCTTCCCTTGAGAATTCTGGGAACTCCTGTATTTCCTCCTTGGAGGCGGGAGACACATTCTCTCTTAGTTTACTCCCAGAGAGATGCCCTACAGACAAGACACATGGTGGCACACCCTGGGAGCTGGAGAAGCCACATGGACCAACCCTGCTGCAACCAGACCTCTGAAGCCAAAGAAGCCACTTAGAGAGACCCTTGCCAGAGCTGAGATACTTACAATGCCACTAGAGCTGCAAGACTTCCAACCCACTGGCCTGCGATCCTCCTGCATTCGGCATTATTGTATGTATTTTTTGAGTCTGAAGTGGACTTTCTAGATTAGTATAGGACATATGCTCTAAGATTGGACTTATGGACTTGATCTGCACTGATCTAGGATGTTTTCTCAATATTCTATAGCCCTTGTATTTAAGCCTCTTTCTTATATACATGTGTGCTTATGAATTTGTTTCTCTAGTCTACCCAGACTAACACATTTGTAAAATATTTTTATGTAGTAGACATCAGGGATGAGCACATGGATGATAAAGCATGTAACACATGCTAACTCATATAGACTTGAAGAAATCATCATGCACTTTCATGGTTTTATGCTAGAGGTATTCATACTAGTGTGCCGTTCTGGGCAATGATATTACAAAATGAAATATGAACCAATTGATGGAATTTTTATATGCAATTTTGAGGTCATTAGGTCATCATTTGTCTAGTGCAAAGGGATACAATGGTCAAAAACCTCACAAAGATCCGCCTGATAAGTTATGGAAGCTCAAGTGGTCATTAAAAGGGGAGTAAGAATAAAGACAAAGCTGAATCTTAGTAAATTTTAGAATTCAGTACTGACATTTTCCCTAAGGGTTTATTCATATCTTCTCTGACGGTTAGTTTTTATTTTAAATGTTTTTGGGGTTTTTTGTAGGTGATTTCTTTTCCTAGCTATTATAAATACAAGGGTACTGTACAAAATGATAGCTTTTATCTAAAAAAGTTATAATATCTGCTTAATTCTTCCCATTTGCCAAAGATTACAGAACTATATACTCCTCACAAAATTTGTCATTCAAGAGTAAAGTTTTCTAAACCCACTGCCATTTTAGAGATTATGTGAAAAATATTATATTTCATATTCTTACTTGGATAGTTTGCTAGTTATATTTTCAAATAAATCTTGTGCAAATTTTATTTAAACCTGTTCCTATCAAAATCTCACATTCACTGTTAACTATAATTTAATTAGTATTAATAATAGGATTTTAAAATTTTGAAATAAATGAAACATGTATGTAAGTTAGATCAGGAATTCTAACATGTGACTGCTAATAAACAATAACAGAAAATGAAAAGAAAATTACTTGATTACTAAATGCTTGAAAAATTTGGTTAAGTCAAGTGTAAAGGTCTCTTCATTCAGAATATTCAGGGAACAAGAGAGAATTCATATTTTAATAAATAAGTGTTTAATTTCAGGAGGAAGAGAATGCAGAATTCTAGAACCTTCTTCATGGAAAAGCTGTCATCTATAGAAATCTTTATTCCAAACACCTGGGAAATTCAGGTTTCAAAATATTCATTAGTGACCACTCACATAAACATGACGTATATTTTTTGCCATGCTATGTCTCCTGTTTCTCCTGATGCTCTTCTTACATTAAAGTACTCTCCGGAATAATATGAACATTTCATTTTTATACTGTGTTGTTTTGGTTTGCTGGGATAAGTGATAGGACGGATCTTGCTAAGGGCTGAGAGTTTCTGTGCCCGGTGGTGAGGAGAGGATTGAAGTGAAGAGGAGAGGTGTACCAGGACAGGTAATCATCGGTAGGACCACTTCAGCTTTCTTGCTTGTATTATCAAGAAATTGGGCATTATCAGTTTGATCCTCAATCTTAGAAGAATATAATCTCACATCTTAGAAAAATGGAAATTTCTCTCCAGTGATATAATCTTTGGGAAAATTAAGGGAAGCCCAAAATACAGACCTGGAATATTTTCCAGCTACAATCTGAAGACTAAAAATTATTTATGAAATATTTTCCTACTGAACAAATAGTCCAAAATAAATTCTATACATTTCTAAGAATAATTATGAAATAATAAATGCATTGCTAATTATACTTCTGTGGAAGATAATGTTAAGGGAAAAAAATGTCCTCTTCAAACAAAAGGATCCATGCTGCTCAGTATTCTCAAATTGTTCTTCAACAATTAAGTGCCATTTTTTTTCTTTTAAGTTCTCTTGAGTTTTCAAACCAAGCAGTAATATCTCTATGACAAATACATGCAAATAGATTTTGATCTTTCGGTATTTGAACCTGTATCTTTTCATTTTAGGCCTCCCAAAGTCTTCAAAAAATGCTAAGGAATTCCTTAGAAATTGAAAATAATTTGTCCAAGGAAGAAAATGCTAGTGAGGTGTTCCTTTCATATAAAGAAGTGATTTACAATTCTATTTTCTCTTCTTATCTACATAAATATAAAAGGCTCTAGTCAGTGTTTTGGAATGCCTTTCACTTAGATGATGATTGACAATTGAAAGAAGTTAATGCTCAATCCTCAAGCCTGTAAGTGGCAATAAGCTGGAATATAATAAATATATATTCATTTTGAACTCATAAATACTTTAGATGCCTTTAAATCCAACATCCAGATTTCAACTTTCTGCTTCACAGGTCTGCAACTTACACTCCCATCCACACTCCATGTAGCTTAGTTTTCTTTTGTTGGACTTCTTTATCTGCTCTCTGTGCTTTACTGCCACACTGTCCTGCCTCTTCAGCCACTTCGCTCTCCTTTTTCTTGGAAACCCAGATGTATTTACTCAAAAACTTGTGATAAAGCAAGTTGTGCATCAAATCAAACAGATCAAAATGTGGCAGAGGGAGAAGAACATGGATTTGGTTTCAGAAAAAAATGGATTCAAACTTGGGTAACAATTCAGCAAACTAATGAATAATTTGAGGCTTCCTTTTCCCATTTGTCATTTGGGATGACAATAAAGGACCCCTAATAAGAAAACAACATTCTCACTGCAATAATTAAGTATCTTGCATAAGCAAGTCATAGAGGAGGAACAGGAGAATGAAAATGATTATTCATATTCTTCATTGTCATTAAAGCAGCACTTTGTGCTTCAGAGGCACCTAACAAGGACCATTCACCCCACCCATCTCTGACCCAACCCATCTCTGATCCCACCCATCTCTGATCCCACCAAACTCTGATCCCGCCCAACTCTGATCCCGCCCAACTCTGATCCCGCCCAACTCTGATCTCGCCCATCTCTGACCCCGCCCGTCTCTGACCCCACCCATCACTGAACCCACCCATCTCTGATCCCACCCATCTCTGATCCTACCCTTCTCTGACTTTTCTGAAGAACAGGTTGCCATGTGTTTTTTGATTTGTGTGTGTGTGTGTGTGTGTGTGTTTAAGTAAACATGTACATACACAAGCTTTGTTGCCTCAAATCTAGTATTAAACACAAAATATTCTCAATAATTGCTCTGTTAATGTTTATCTAGTTCTATATTAAATTGATCAATTTAAAAATGATCAAGAATGTAAAGAAAATAATGCTAATATGAAATTGGGGTCAAATATACAGCATATTAATTTATTAAAATATATAACATATCGATTTATTCTTCCATATATCGTATGGCAGTGTCTCAGGATATCTCAGTGATGGATGCTGTTTCTTAAATGTATATAATTCCCAAAGCTTGAATTGATTTTTGGCTAAAGAGAAGCATCCAGTGTAGGGAAATCTGGAGCCCCACTTGGGCCAAGGGCCCAGTTTTGCTAACAATGCATATTCAGGGAACACTGTGAGCAATTCTATTTATCTAAGGGTTCAGAGTCATGCTTGGGTTTGCAGGTGCAGCTGTAAATTTCAGGTGATTTACAGAGTGGGAAGCGCACCAAATCTGAAAGTATAATGGAGCTCAAGGCTCACAGCATCTTTTGTTAGATGCTCTGGTTTTATGATTTTGGGTAGGTGCCACTACATGTTTCTTCCAAGTGCAATAAAAAAAATGATGCCATTCAAGCTGAAAAGCTTAACAACCACTTTACCTTTATTGAATCTGTAGCTAATGTACTGAAATAGCAGGGGTTTGCTGCAAATGTAATTTGGGTTTTTGTGTGGGCATCTCTTCATGCCTTAAAATTAAGTTTGCATTGAGCACAAGTGAGTTACCTAAAAGATATAAAGATAAAGACTCAGGCCTGACCTTACTGCTGCTGACAGATGCCCACCTCAACCCAGTAAGAAGGAAGGATTGGGTGAGAGCTCATGGAGCGATCCTTCGAGAAGCCAGGCCCCTCGACTCACTGTAGCTTTACACCATTGCTTAATCTCCCCAGGGCTCAATTTCTTATCAACAATTGAATGAAATGGGAGTAGAAAGCCTCCATGTTCTGTTAAGTCCCAAAATACTGCCTTCTAGGAAAACTTGTCTCCATTTTTTGTTGACACTCTTTTTATGATTCCTTAAGGAATTATATTGTGATTCCTGAGGCTCCAAAGTGATGCCTATGTCCTAGAGTATTACAAATTTCACATGGGCTATAACCTCCTGAACTATAATTATGACCCACTTTCTTAATCACACAGATACAATCCGCACTCCAAGCACAGAGAAGAAGAAAACACATGAATGATTCTGGAGTTTTAATATACCATGTCCATGTGCAGACTCAAAGTGACTCCACTTCTTTCATCTTTTAATGCAACTAATACTTCTGAACACTGACTGCATGCTGCACATTATAGTAGAGAGCTTCACTTGTATTACTGAATGCTACCCTCACAATCTTACTGAAAGTCTGCTTACAATGAGTACAATGTGTCTTGCTTACAATGACTAAGCAATGGCTTGACATTGCTTTCAATGTTTCACAATGCATGATTTATTTATTTCTAATTGAACCATGCCACCTACAACCACCCACCATAAACTGGATTCGCCATTTAATCCAGATTCCTACCAGGACGATGGGGTCATTCCATTCTTAAAGCCATGTCTGCTTTCTGCCACTGTTTGTTGTCTTTTTTCCCAGGTATTCTCCAGCTGTTCGTTGACAATGCGAAATTTAACCCTGTGCCAGATCGGATCTGAAATCTTCACTCCCTCCTGAGCCCATAATAATAAACACATTCAATTCTATCTGCACCCTTTTCTGAATAGCGTTATTAAAACTTGGATATAATTTTATGCTCTCTCCTATTGTTATTTATTAAATTAGTGTTCCCTTTTACAACTTATTTTAAAATAATTCATCATGATTAACTAATAAATTTATTTAATAAAGTCTCATTTTATTCCAATATAAATGAGGTGCTCAACCGTTTAGGACGTCAAGGTACAGAGTTGGGAAACAGAGACACTCAAATAAATTTAGAAAACTCTATCATAGCTGTCATGATTAAGCTTGCTAAAAATGTGATTTTAAGAACTGATAGTTTGTTGAAGGGCTAATTGATCAGAGAAGGGAGCAATAAGGAGACTGGGAATCAGCAAACAAGACTGTACATGAGATCAAGGAGAATAGCGATGTTGGAAGAAACAACAGGGACACAGGTCTCTTCTATTTGGGGGAGAGGATTTTGCTCTGGGTAAGGCAATATGAATGATGAATGATGAGACAATCACTATGTTCATACCAGTCTGTTAGAAGCTCTATGTGATACTGGAAAGTCTGCACTTTATCTTGGGAAGCACTAAAGCTTTTTCAGGGTTTTTTTTGTAGTTGTGTTGTGTTAAGCAAAGGTTTGATATGATCAAAGTTAGTGTCCGAAAGATAAGGCTAGGTACAGTGTGGAGGGTGTATTGAGAAAGGCGCTGCTGTCACTAAAATAGATGTGGTGGGGAAGAAGTAGTAAAAAAAAAAATTGATTCAAGAGATGTTCAAGAAATATAATCAGCAGACAGAATTGGATTGAGATAGGCTCTCGGTCCCTGTAGATTTTTTTTTCCCTATAATATAGGTCTGTCTTTATTTCAGCATCAACTTGTTGAAAACACCTGTCACCATCTAAATAGAACACAATTGCTTTCTAGTTGGTCCCACCCACTCCCCCGTCCCACAGCCCCATGGCCTTCCAGTAAGGGCAGAACAAACACTATTCTCCTGCCTTTAGAGTGTACAGCTGTCTTTTCTTGGGAATATTGTTTATTGGGGATTTTTTGTCAGGAGAGTTACTCAGGACATGCATATAAAAGTTACTGCTCTATTATACTACCTGTGAGAATAGGGGGAAAAAACTTTGTCACAGAAAACAATTTCAATGCTAAAAATGAAAGATGTTGAAGGTAGTACCTTATACCCCACGCCTCCATGGTGCATATCAGGCATATACTAGAGTAACAGGCATGTTAAGATAAATCCCAGGCACAGTAATTTTCTAGAGGGCAAGAAAACAAAATTAAAATATGAAATTGTTTCACTGTTGTGTAAAACAAATGCAACTGCATACCACATCTGCTCCTGGAAGACCTTGCTTTCCTCAGGTGGCATCTGAGAGAATGCATTTCCCTCCCTACCAAAAAATGTCACTTGTCTCTGTCTCTTCATCCTACTTGTAGAAAATGTGGAATCACCACATGCATCTCGCTGCTCTCAAGGTAACAAGTCGTTGTTCTGTCCTTTCCAAGGTTTCAATACTTAGAGCCTTCTTCATCCTGGTCTGCCTTACTAGCAGCCCTTCTGGCCTGGCACTCACCCTCACAGGCTCTGTGCTGCTCTTCCTGCCGGCCACATGGCTTGGTTTTGCTCAGGAATGCAATTATGTTATCAGGAGATGAACTATCGTTGTAAGGAAATCGTGGAAGGAAAATTCTTATTTTCAGATATGTCACATTTTTAATTTCATTGTCTCCTGTGCAACTAACAGGCAGCCATGTGACAAGTGGGAGCCAATGAATGGATAGCACTAATCTTTTTTTTTTTTATGAGAGCTCTGAACTGTCTAATCAACTGGCTAGTGAGGGTGACAGTTTGCTTTCATTATCTCTCAACACACATTCATTTTCTAATGGACAGAGGAAACATTCAAATCATCAAGGATTTCATTTTACTTAGGTCTGTAATCAATGGCCATAGAAAGGACAAACTGGAAATCAAAGGACAGACAGGAGGCATATCTGCTGCAAAATATTTACTCTGCATACAGAAGCTTGAAAATGAAACAGAAGATTGAAGAATCCATGTATTTGAATGATGGGAGGTGCTAATCATTTTGACTAGTCCCTAGCCTGCCAACAGAACAGACTCCAGGAAGAAGTATGTCCAGATGAGCCCTGAGAAACAAGGGTGGTAAAAACTTTGTCTTATGTTCCCTGAACACGCTATCAGGATGTCTGTGCCTGGACAAAGGTGTCATGTTTGACAAAGGAGACAGAGGGTCAGCAAAATTCACGGGCAAATGAAATGCCACTGTTGCTGGAAAAAAAGGGCTCAGACTCAGCAATGACTGTGAAGATGTCAGTGTGTTTCATTCCCTTTTACGTCAGGTTGCTGAGTGGAGAACCAACGGAATGAACCTAACAGCAACCAGCTCAGTGCATGTTATAAATGCGGTGTTTTCCCCAAACATATAAATAAGTGAAGCATGTGTGGGTGTGTGCATCTGAAACAAAGGTTATAGAGTGGGAGGACAGAATTTAGAATCGATCCAATTGATATTCTTGCGTGTCGCATTTACATGTTTTCTTGCTTCCCTCTTCTTTCCTCCAATTTTCATAAACGTAAATAAGCATTTTATGTTTTATGAAAAATTAAAGTATAAGATACTTTTAGAGCACGTTTTTCAACTTAATAAACAATACTTCTCATAGTATGTAAATGCTTTCATAATCCTCTTAATTTGAAGCACATCCTTTCCTAATATTAATCCTGATTTTGCCGGACTTTTGTTAAGACCGAAAACACAGCTGGGTTTACGAGTTTGAGACTTGCTTATTTCGACCAAGATCAAAGGTATGGACTGTGACTGTGATTTGCAGCATATTTTTGTATCAGCACTTCTATCTCTTGGCTTCTCTGAAAACACGAGCTTGTAAAGCTAATTCAATTGATAATCTGTAACTCAAAAATACTGCATTGATCTCTTTTGATGGACAAATATGCCTACACTCAACACAGCACAAGAACAAGGACGCAAAGTGTCGCAACAATACAGATAAGTGACCTTTGAGAGAAAAAATATGAAAAGACAAGATGTAAATGAGCAATTAGCAAGTTTCCTCCCACAATGTGCTGGAACACAGCCTCAGGTGATTGTTAACACTATTAAAGTCTCTTTAGTCTCGATCAAGTACAATTTTCACAGAACCATTGAAAGAGTTTTAATAATGGCTTATCTGCATGGAAAATGAAATGGTCTATTAATGTCGATTTAATTCTTGAAGGTTCTGCATTACTCTGCAATAGGGAAGGCCATTTGGTCACTGAAGCAGGATTATTCTTTTAATGGCAATGGGTATATCAAGTTATAATAGTCCAAAGTCATCAGGCATTTGACATGGTTCTCTGTAAAGTGGCCTTTGATTATAAACTGACCTTCCTTGGGGATTTCAAACGATGGGCAGATGGCATTGGTCAGAAGATGCTCTGCCTGATCATCTTGAATACTACTTATTCCCACCCTGTTTTGACTTGAGAAAAACCCGTGTGTATTTGTGTGTGCCTGCATGTGTGTGTGCAGGCACTAGGTGGGATTGTGCTTCACGGAGTTTAAAATAATTGGTTTTATTGGCACTAAATTGCCTGGCCTTTCCTCAGATTCATCTCCACGTAAATTCACGCTACCCACACGATGAGGAATGGCCAAATATGCGAAATATTGCACCATCCAAATCCAGGAAAATAAAAATAATGGTTGTTGAGTCCATTTCACCTCATGGCGGCTCCAGGTGAGTCAGAGTTGCCCTGCAGCCATCGAAGATCTCTTCCCGAAGATCTCTCAGGGTTCCTTCCAAGAAGCCTCCCCAGAGATCACAGGCGCCATTTTGTAGGTGCACAGCCCAACAATTAGCTCTTTCTACTACATCAGGACTCTTCCGTTTATGTTACAGAGAGCTCCTAATTTCTATGAACCATTTGTTTTTGTATACTGAACAGTTTAATTATTTGGAATTTCAAAACTGTGGATTGACTGCGCATACAATTGCATGTAAGTTGTCTTAGAAGCCAGTTTGCTTCTCTCTCAAAAAAGGTTATCTTCAATCCTGAACATAGAAATAACAGCTCTTGGATTTAAACTAGAAGCAATTAGTTAGACTTTTGAAAGCAGTTTCCCAAATTTCCATTTTACTCCCCCCACACCCCACCCCCACACACCACAAGCAGGCAGGACTGAAACTGAGCCTCTTTAAATTCGAGGGTGGGTGGAAATAAGAATTGAGCGCAAGCACCTAGGAGCCAAGGAAGACGATATCTGAGCCCCAGCTCTATAGCATCTTAACTGTACACTTCAGTCCACATGTATCTTGTCTTCTCTCAGTTGTCCATCTATAAAAACAGAACTAATCACGCCACCCACACATCGGACACTATCTGGCGTAGAGCAGACACTTACTGGCTGCTGTTATCATTATTCTTAAGTAGGCTTGCTTTTCCATGAAAAATAGGAGATTAAAATGATGTACAGAAAGCTAAGAGAGTTTAGAAGTCACTCTTTTTCAATGTCTGTTCCAGTAGTCTTTGCATTTCCCTAGTTTAGGACAGTGAGTATAATGAAAAGTTACAAACAAATTTGCATGACATGCCACTTTTTCTGCTTTTGAAAATATGCATAATTCACTACTCTTACCAGGACTTTGCTATTTCCCAGTAACTGCTACTAATCAGAAATATTTTGTTACGGAAGAAGTAATCATAGACGTGTCTCAGAATGCATTAAAAAAACAAGCATTTATAGAGGTCTAGACAAAGACATGTACAGGCAAATATATATAGGAGGATGGGGAAATAGATCTATGTGTCTATATTTATAGGTTTAGTCTTAAGGTGGTGGAAGGACACTGGGCCTCTACTCAAACACTCCCTCAATGCATGAATACTTTCTTTTAGTAAATTGGCACTCTACGATGCTCACCCTCCCGACACAACCGCTGAAGCCAAAGCAGGTGAACAAGTAAATGTGGTGAAGAAAGCTGATGGTGCCGGGCTATCAAAACAGATAGTGTCTGAGGGCTTAAAGGTTTGAAGGCGAACAAGCGGCCATCTAGCTCAGAAGCAACAAAGCCCACATGGAAGAACACACCAGCCTGTGCGATCACAAGGTGTCAAAGGGACCAGGTACAAGGCATCATCCAAATATATATACCATAGTTAATAAAGGGGGAGGTGCAGAGTGGAGACCTAAAGCCCATTTGTTGGCCACTGGAGATCCCCTCACATAGGGGTTTAGGAGAGGAGATGGGTCAGTCAGAGTGTGATGTAGTACCGATGAAGAACACAGCTTTCCCCCAGATGTTTCCTCCCCCCAACTACCATGACCCAAATTCTACCTTGCAAGTTTGGATGGAGGAGAGGTTTTACACTGGTGCATATAGGAGCTGGAGGCACAGGGAATCCAGGGTGGATGATACCTTCATCACCAGGGGTATGAGGGTCGATACTGGGAGAGTAGAGGGTAAGTGGGTTGGAAAGGGGGAACCGATTACAAGGATCTGCATGTGACCTCCTCCCTGGGAGATGGACAGCAGAGAAGAGGGTGAAGGGAGACTCCGGATAGGGCAAGATATGACAAAATAACAATCTATAAATTATCATGGGCTCATGAGGGAGGGGGAAAAAAGAGGACATGATGCAAAGGACTTAAATGGAGAGAAAATGCTTTGAAAATGAAGAGGGCAAAGAATGTACAAATGTGCTTTATACAATTGAGGTATGTATATGTATGGATTGTGATAAGAGTTGTATGAGCCCCTAATAAAATGTTTTTAAAAAAACAAACAAGCTCACAAACAAAAACGTGCTGCCATCTAGATGCTTCCACCTCATAGCGACCCTACAGGACAGAGTAGAACTGCCCCTGTGGGTTTCCAAGACTAATTCGTAACAGGAGGAGAAAGCCTCATCTTTCTTCAGAGCAGCATCTGGTGGTTTTGAACTACTGAACTTGCGTACTTACTATACTACCAGGTTTCCTGTAGGCTTTAATAAAACCATTTCTGTTTGTCTTAAAAAGCATAGTACTTGTGGTTGTCATTGAGTAGATCTGAATCATGGGACCCCATGTTTGTCACTGTGCTCCAGAGTGTTTTAACTGGCTGGTTTTGTGGTTCAGCAGCTGAATGTAGTAACTACTTACACTATCCAAGGGTTTCTTGTATTATAAACCAAAGCACCAAATTGGTCATTGAGCCAATTCGAACTCATGGTGACCCTATAGGACTGGGTAGAACTGCCCCCTGAATTTCCGAAACTAACTCTTAATAAAAGTAGAAGCCTCATCTTTCTCCCAAGAGTCTGGTTGTTTCGAACTGCTGACCTTGTGGTTAGCAGCCCAGTGCATACCTGCCACATCATATTGCTTGTATATCACCACTTAAGTAAATCAAAGTCGTAAAATAAACCTTATAAATATTTATGCTTATCAAATAGCATACAGCAGTATTTAGCTTTGAGACCTCACTTAATACTTACCACTCACTATTAGCACATATAATAGTAAATTTTTAAAAAAGGAAAAAATACCATTTGTACTTCACAAAAAGTTGGTTCCTAATAGAAATAAATCATATTATTCTACTCTAAAAAAAAAAGTGAAATGTGTTTGTTGTTCAGACTATTTGATGGTTTCAATATGGATTTTCATGCTTCAATGGGTATATTCTTGTCTTGAATAGATTGTACTTGCAAAAAATTATAATATAATTCACTCATTTGTAACTGTCCTGAATAACTTAGTAAAGTTAAGCTTCAACCCTTCTGCCAGATTCTGCCAGAATGCAAATAAAGGACATAGTGTCTTTCCCATCCATGGAGGGTTATCTCATCTTTCCTACGAAGTACTCCGAGGCCAGACGACTCATTCCAACACAATGCTTGACAAAGGTACACACAGATGATGGGAATGTACGCAAGATGTGAAAAGTTGTCACACCTACCATATATTTTAATGATATTATAGAGATATAATGCTCCGAGGTTTAGACGATTATAGTAAATTAGCCTAAACTCACACATTTCTCCTCTTAGAGCAACCTTCCAGGACAGTCCTGGACGAGCTTGTGCTGGAGTTTGGCGTCTGTCTGGGTAGAACGCATGTGACAGAAGAGTTCAGGTCATTCGCTTGGCATTAAACGATGACTGAGAGTCAGCAATGAAGCCACCCTCGTTAGCAGGAGCACACACACAGTTGGACACCAGATGTTAGCATGGGATTAATGAGACCTCTCTAAGGAATTACCACTCTGTTCTCTCTTTGGACACAGTGATATTCCAACCTTCGTATCATGAACTTGTCCTTAAATTTAAAGAATATTTTTGCCCCTCTGTATCTCAGAGCCCTACCTATGTAGTGGTTACTTACATGTTGGGCTATGATCCAGCAGTTCAAAACTATCATCAACTCCAAGAGAGAAATACAGTGCTTTCTAATCCCGTAAACAGTTACAGTTGGGAACTCACACCCACAAGGTGTCACTGTGAGTCAGCATTGACTTTTCTTTTTAATGTATCTCGGGAAACACAGAGGCATTTCTACACTATCTTACAGGGTTGCTATGAGTTAGAATTGACTCGATGGCAGCAGATTTTGTTTGTTTGTTCACTTGTTTTATATGTATGTATGTGCACACAGGTGTAGCTCTATAGTATTGCTTAAGAAATCTCTTTGAGTGTGGGCTTTACAGATTTCTGGGCTTCTAGTTTGTTCTATTTATCTTTCCCATTGGTTTTAAATATATTTAAAATAGATTTTATGCATTTAAATAGAATTTAAGCACAGTGTTAGAATGATTTGTAAGGCCTCACAGTACCTAGAAGAAAAAAGTTATAACCCACCATAGGTGGGAAAGACACTCTGTTACTTACTTGCATTTTAGGGTCTATGTCATGGTGAAAGGGTTGAAGCTCAACTTTAACAACTCAATTAGGGCATTTATAGATAAGGAATCTACGGTACGATTCATAGTCACAGGTAAAATCACATGAGACTGGAATATACCCTTTGAAATCAGATTCTGTCACTTGATATAGAAGAATTAGTGACCAGAGTGGGGGACTCTAGCAAGGTGATTTTAAATAAAGACGAGGTATAAGATTTGAATATTATGTAATAACACTTGTAGAAGAAAGTAGACAATGAAGACTTGCACTACCACATGATTGAGAAATATAAGGAGGAAGTACAAGGAGGAAACATTGATGTGATTTTTCAGAGGAAATGGCTGAATCAGCTTTCCCAGGGTGTGTGTGTGGGGGGGGGTGCATGGAAACCAGGTGCTTTGGCTGTTGTTATTCCAAATAGAAATTACAGAGTTCCCAATAAAGAGATCTATTTGGTTCAAAGCAGGGGGACTTGATTTAGTGTTTCTATTGGAATGTGGTAAAGATAACTAGGGCTTTGAAAGCCACCTAAGATGCAGATGCAACTACTCATTGTCCCTGTTCAGAGGAAGGACGAGTGAGGTAAACAGAAAATCTGCAGAAACGTTGCGTGCAATGAACTCAAGAACCGCCCCCAGAGGCACATGAGCTCGCAGTCCACGTTTCTAGCAGAGCACGTTGGTTCATTCATGGTTTCATGTTCTCCCCGATGCTCTGGTTTCTAGTTTGTTGTTTGCTCTTCCCAATTTTAGGATTGAAACTTTACTCTCTGAGCTAAGTATCAAGACATTAAACTACAATATCTATTCTTTCTTGAGAATTTTATGTTGGCCTTTGCTGCTCCTTCCCTTATCTAGGGAGTCGTATTTGCGTAAGAGGATGCTTAACTTTCCAATCTGAGGAAAATCTTTCCTCACTTCCTCTCTATTTTATGAAGTGTACTCAAATAATCTGATGCAGATTAATCAATGGCAATATTGTCTTTTAAAATCTCTGGTGGCACAATGGTTTAAGCTCTTGGTTGCTAACTGAAAGACTGGCAGTTTGAAACCACCCAGCAGCTCTAGGAGAGAGAGTGATTTTTTTTCCATAAAGATTACAGTGCAGACAACTCTATAGAGAATCACATGAGGATTATCTGAGTTGAACATTGACTACACACACATACGCACACAAACACAGAAACACCCATGGTTTACAGTTCCAATGGAGGGATGGGGCACAGATCTGATTAAGGAAGCATTATTCTACCCTTGCATTTCCCATGACAACATTGTTGCCTGTTCTTAAATATGAATATTAATATTTATCAGAACTAACAAAGATATATACAAAATATACCAAAACACAGTTAGGTGTTCTAGGGTCAGTCCAGAGACCAAAACAGCTGTAGAAATATATGAAATTCCGTGTTACTGGTTATAATGTTCTTTTTAATAGTTCTCAGGCTGTTTCTGTGTTTGCTAAAAATGCGTTCATACTGAGAAACAGGCGTAAGCACAGGCTTTCTTAGTTGTTTGCGTACAAGTTTACTTACATAGAAACAAATGCATATATACAAGAAATGTGTGACTTGTTGTTTTTGTATTGTTATAATAATATCATTAGCTTGCACCGTTATTTAAACTAAATCAAGATGAGGGAAAATGGGGATAGTTCTCACATTTTATGATTTGGGGGTGCAATTTTGCATAATTGCTGATGCTGGTAAGGGAGGTTTGGCTTCCTGGAGCACAACTCTCCTCAGAGGAGAGTGCTGTGTACAGTGAGGGGAACGTTGGATTCACTGGCAATAGCCATCATCACTCAGGAAAGGCTGTTTGGAGAATCTAGCCATCTCTTAGTGCTCTCAGATTCCACCTACTATGGTGTGACTTTTTCTTTATCCAGGTTGGTGAATGAAAAGGGTGATAAAGCCATCCACCACTTTTCAGGTAGAAAACAAATGCTATTGTCCAGAAAAGGTTATCCAAAGGGCATTAGACACAATAACAATAGATTATTATAGTAGCATGACCTTCCTAGTGAAGGAGAAATCACTCCTGCTCTCCGCTCTGAGGAGGGAAGAAAACAGGTGACCGTGAGGTGCATAAAATAAAGCAACGATACCATCAGAAGAGGCCCTGTAGATCCGATTTCTCTATTAAATCGTGTCCGTTGACTCGTGTTTAAACAGTCAGCAGAGTGAAAATGAAGATCATACTCACATCTATTTGTTGACTTTGAAAGAAAATTGGTGCTAAGAGAAATGCTACTTTCATAATTGAAGACACCTTGGCTGGCAAGATGCACGCTTACCATGGCAGAAAATATCTTTGTTAAGGACAGAACCATCTGTGTATTCCTTTCTGTAACCCGAAGGATATCCTCCTCTCAGACTATTTTTCAGCCCTATGATTATCTACTCTTACTAGGACAATTTTAAACTCTTCATAACATCAGTGTTTTATTTGGGCAGGGCTTAGCCAGTAATTTCAACAAGTCCTGCAATGGGCACTTCTATCCCCCACTTTCATCCAAGCTTGTCTATTTGTGGACTGGCCCATCTCTCCCTAATTATTGTAAACTTCTTCAAAAATAGAAAAACCTATTTGACAACAGCTAGGCAGTTGCATCTAGTAATTCTTTACTCTCAATGGTAAGATAAGAATAAACTATGTATGTGTCTATTTATATCAGGTTAACCATGTGTACAGGTTAGTCACATCCTCAAGGCTGTATAGTTAATACAGTAGTTATGAGATTCAAATTGAGCTATCTGACCCTAAATTTTACATATTTTGGTACACAATGCAGGTAGAAGACTTTAATATCTACTCTTATTTATAATTAATTCCTCCATTACATCTTCCTGAAATCAAGCCCAGAGCTTTTCAAAGAATAATGTTCAGTACATTCTACTTGCACAAAATAAATCAGATAATAGAGATATTAATAGGAAACAAATATAAGAAAAAAATCATTTTTTTCATTGAAGCTGAAAACCAGGAACAAACCCTGTTTTTTTCTTGTTTTGTTTGTTTGTTTTTTTGTGAGTATTTATTCCTAGTTTAATTTTTAACAATTCTCCTCATTTTGCAGAAACCAAGATGACCGTATGATCACTTGCTACAACCGTAAGAGACCTCACACTCACTGGGAGACTGAAGGAGACCTAAGAAGTTCTCACAGGGAGAGATACTAGGCAGCGCCTAGTAAGACAAGTTTAACAAGGATAATTATTAAATTCTGCACTCTCATTGAAAGAAAAAAGCAATGCATACATACGACTTGACAATATGTATGCATTGACTACTTTATCACATTTTAGTAGAAACAAAGATCCCACTCAGAAAATGCTGTTTAGATTTGCTGAGGAATTGGGAAAATCCCTTGAAAGCAAACAGAACTTCTTTGCTCCAAGAATAAAAAGATTGGGCTAAATATGATAGCCTTCTAATATTGTCATAGGGTCAAGTGGAATCTGAATTAATCCATTAAATCTATTGTATTGTGTTTTGTATTTCTGTAGAGCTCACACCAAAAGGTAGAATATAGAGCGGGACCAAGTTCTCTCAATATCATCACAGTGCTCAACGGTGGAAAGAAAAGCCAGGAGGTAGAAATGTCCCATCTTTTGAAATTGATTATGTGGAGATTTAAGCTCATCTGTCTGGGATTTTAAATAATTGATTGCATCATCAGAAAAAATGTATTGGCTAATAATTATTTGCAATCTTTTTGAGGGCTATTTTTATTGGGTCTTTGAGCCCATTTTCCAATCTCTCTCCTCATCCCAGGATAAGTTCAGTTCTCTTGCTGTACCTTCCACTTGCCTTAACTAGGCCTGAGGACAAGGGATATTTATGGAAGCCTTTATGCACATGTTGTGCTGAGAAGGCATTCAACATTGTACATTTGATGTTCTCCCACCTTTAAACTGTAACGCCCATGAGATCAGGAAGATGCTGATATTGGAACCACTTTCATTGAAGGGGTGGTTAAGATAGATTCACAGATTGATTAATAGCATATGGGAATTACTTTTTCAACATCCAATTGAAGAATGTTCCCACATATACACAATGAAAGGTAGACAAAGGACAATACAACATTGATACTTTCAACACCATGGATCTAGTAGGTAGGTTCGACCCACTTAGCTCGGTGGTCATATAGAAAACTGTTTGGAAAACTAGAGAAATTTCTCTTCAATGAAACATTATTTAACTACTGCCCAATTTGAATCTCTCTTCATCTCTGTATCAGAGAAGGGTTTGAAGATGCCTGTTTTCCTAGGGTGCTCTCTATATCCTTTCACTAATCTCCTGGGCTCATATGTTATGATCTCACATAATCACCAAATGTGAAAGGACACGAGAACCAACTGGAACGCTAAGACTTTCTTCTTGGTTGTTTTTTGTTTGTTTGTTTTTGAAAAACATATATCAAACAGTAATGCATTTTCTTAAAACATAGATTTACTAAATAATAGGTGAGATCCATACATTTTAGCAAATGAGCAGTTTCCTAAAGAAAAAAATGAGAAACTGGGATAAATTTATCCCTAGCTCTCTGAAGATTAAGAATGCCAAATCACTTTCCATTGTAATATTGATGACAAGTATTTTGTACATTGAAATTCCAGTGCAAAAACATTCAAATCCTTCCAAAGAAGATATCTTACTATCAAAAATGATTAGTCAAAAGCTTCATAAAATCCACTTAGCCTCATCAAAGAACAAAAATATCATATCATTGGCTGCACACCTCCATGATAGGATCGCTGAAGACAAATGGGGGCATAAGCAAATGTGGTGAAGAAAGCTGATGGTGCCCGGCTATCAAAAGAGATAGTGTCTGAGGTCTTAAAGGCTTGAAGGTGAACAAGCGGCAATTTAGCTCAGAAGCAAAAAAGCCCACATGGAAGAAGCACACCAGCCAGTGCGATCACGAGGTGCCAAAGGGACCAGGTATAAGGCATCATGCAAAAAAAAAAAAAAGATATATGTGTGTATATGTATATGTGTATGTGTATGTGTATATGTATGTATATGTATATGTATATGTATATCATATTTGAATGAAGGGGGAAGTGCAGAGTGGAGACCCGAGGCCCAAGTGTCGGCCAATGGAGATCCCCTCATAGAGGGGTTTAGGAGAGGAGATGAGTCAGTCAGGGTGCGAGGTAGTACCGATGAAGGATACAGCTTTCCCCCAGATCCTGGATGCTTCCTCCCCCCAACTACCATGATCCGAATTCTACCTTGCAGGTTTGGATAGGGCAGAGGTTGTACACTGGTACATATGAGGGCTGGAGGCACAGGGAATCCAGGGTGGATGATACCTTCAGGACCAAGGGTGTGAGGGGCGATTCTGGAAGAGTGGAGAGTGAGTGGGTTGGAAAGGGGGGACTGATTACAAGGATCCACATGTGACCTCCTCCCTGGGAGAGGGACGGCAGAGAATGTGGGGGAAGGCAGACTCCGGATAGGGCAAGATATGACAAAATAAAGATGTATAAATTACCAAGGGCACATGAGGGAGGGGGGAGCAGGGAGGAAGGGGGGAAAAAAAGAGGACCTGATGCAAAGGGCTTAAGTGGAGAGCAAATGCTTTGAGAATGATTGGGGCAGGGAATGTATGGATGTGCTTAATACAATTGATGTATGTATATGTATGGATTGTGATAAGAGTTGTATGAGTCCCTAATAAAATGTAAAAAAAGAAAAGAGGAGAAAAAAAAAAGAAAATGGTTAGGGACAAGAATGTACAGATATGCTTTATACAATTGATGCATGTATACGTATGGACTGTGATAAGAGTTGTATGAGCCCCTAATAAATTGTTTTTAAAAAATCCACTTAGCCTCAGGAGTAAAAGAAGCAGGTTGGGGAGTGTATTTCCCACATCCTTGAACATAAAGAGCGATTCTTATCGCCAGTGTCTCTAAGTCAGCTCTGACTGACTCATGGAGACCCCATGAAGCATGGAATATAACCTTGCCTGACCATGAACCATCTCCATAATTGTTGGTACACTGGCATCCATTGTTGTGGTCTCTATTTTATTAATGTCTTCCAACTTTCAGAACTCATGTTCCAGCACTAATTCAGATAACATTCTGGTTTGCTTGATAATGTTCATATTGATTGATTTCAGAAGCAGATCCAAGAAACCAAACTTATTGACATCTACTTTATTCCAACTCATAGTTAGCCTGTGGGACAGGAACGAACTGCCCAGTGAGTTGCTAAGACTTTCACTCTCCAGTGGGAGTAGAAACCCGCACCTTCCCCCAGGGTCAGCTAGTGGTCTCATTTGGCTTCTCTTGAGGTAAGTGGCCCAACATAAAAACGACGCCACCCGGTCTTCTTGGGCATAGATACCTAGGCCTTGATCCCTAGTCTATGTTACTTGGGAAACTACTGAAACCTGTCTTCTAGGGTCACCGTGCTGGTATTTGAAGTATGATTAGCATATCTTCTGACAGTAACATTCAAGTTACCACAGTATGACAAACTGACAGAAAGTTACTGAAAACAAAGGGTATGTATATTTGTGACTACTCTCTCCAGAGCACAATACTGTTCTTGCCAAAGAAAAAAAACAGATACTTGCCTCCTTGCCAGATCTAGACTAAATTAACAAATTAAATCCCCTTTTATGATCATTGAACATTGCACAGGTTAATTTAAATCTATTTGTATGTGCTTGTATTGAGGAATCAGCTCTCAGTTCCCATCATCTTTCTCTTGAAGCCTTGACGAGCTGGCCAACATGGAACAATTATGATGCAGTGATCTAATTTTGAACATTTGCCTCAGGGCTTCCATCAGTGCTGCAGGTTACCTTTCTCTCCTGAGAGCAATTTCAATTTCCTTATGACTCAGCAAGCAGCATTTGGATCGATATTGTATTTTTTTCTTCTTACAGTTTTGGACCAGCCCTTCATCTTTTAATTTATTTATTTTTATAAGGTGAACTTAAAACCCTTTTTTAATCTCAAAACTTTTAAAAACTGTGACCTGTCTCTTTTTACAGACACCTCTTGATTGCTGTGTCATGTTGTGTCACATCAATGCAGGTAACTCTTGACTCCCTGCATTGTACAGGCAGCAAGCAAGTGCGAAGGACGAGTTGAGCAGGATGACAATCATTAAAAGTATGTCATGCTGATGGGTAGGCTTCTTGAAGGCACGGCAACACCTTCTGGCACTGTATACCAATAGGAAAACCTTCAGAATGTGTTTTCAAGCTAAAGTGAATGCAAATAAGCCCAAGTAGGAAAGTTTTAGGATGCAATACCTGGCGTGTGGCTAACACCCAGGAAGCGCCTTTGCTGTTGATGTTAAGGGTGTTTCTTTAAGGTTTTTGTGTCTTTCCTTTGAAGGATGGCAGGCGTTAGTGAGTATAATGAATCCTTCAGGGATCTTTCCACTGAAGGAATATCTGTGTCATTCACTTATGATGCAACGGATGCTGCAGTCATCCTGCAACCACAAACAATATGCTCCCATCCTTGCTCCCAGATTCCCCTTGTCCTTTGATGCCACTTTAATGTGTAATCATTGGATTAACCTTGTGAAATGGGCTGCTGGTGCTGATTTAGAGTTTTACCACTATGAGACATATGTTATGTAGCATATATATTATTTTCTATCAGACATTCTGCCTCCTTGTAACACACTCATGCAGCACCAGCATCAGTTCCCATGACATGGACTCTGACTCATGAAGACCATATCTATTTCAGTAGACTTATGCTGCATAGAATTTTTATGGTTGTGAGCATTCTAATATATATACTTATATATACATATATATTCATGTAATTCTAAGGTTTAAATATATTAAAATAAGTTGTGCAATCATCATCATAATTAATATTTAGATCTCTTTATTCATTCTTATTTCAATTGTTATTAGCACCCCATTTGCCCCCTACCACACCTAGGATAAGCCTAATGATCTATTCATTTAGCTGCTGTCTGTAGATTTGGTTGTGACCTTTTGGAAACATATTGGCAAGTGCTTTTGGCAATACACTTCTGAATGGAATCAAACTGCCAACCGTTTCAGCTAGTAGGCCCATGCTTAGCCATTTATGACCCCAAGGGACACTTTCACTCATGCATTTACATGTATGCCACTCCAATTAGAAATATACCAGACTACACTGGATAGAGGGTTTAACAGCTTTTCACATGAAAAATCCCATTGCTCATCTCTGGACACAAATTCAAGTTTTCCTGTTGATAAAAAAGCTCAGGATATTAAGAAGTTAGCTAATGTGTCACATAGACTGAGAGTAAAAAACATATAAAGTTATCAGTTGTTTAGTTTAACTTTTGAATTGAACACTATCCATAGTAAGACTTTGTGAGGTGATTCTCTTCTAAAACTCTCAAAAGAGAGCAACATTTATTTTTCTGCTATTATATTTTTTGCTTGTTTGGTACAATTAATAGCTCATGAATGTGTCAGCTTTATGATCCCGTCTATACTCCTACACAAGTCTGAATCATATTTATTAACATTTTAATATTTTCTATCTATAGACATGTATCACGGTCAGTCTTCAACAATATTTTTTCAAGTGTGAACAGAATAAGAAAAAAATTCTTATTTAGATAGCACCTTTCAATCTGAATGTTCTTTGTATACTGTATATGGTTGATTTTTCACTTTGAATACACATGTTGAACTCCCACAGATCTATCAGCAATTTCATGGTGCTATTTCAGAATAATAATAAAGAATTTAGCAGAATAAAAATGCTTGTGTAGCTTTCCCTCTACTTAAGGAAGTTCAAACTATTTTTATATCATCTAGTTCTATACAGAAATATTACTAAGGAACATACTAAACTGATATCCAGTGGATTTTAAATAAGTGGTATGTGGGAGGTAGCCTGGTCGCTTAAATAAAGAGAAGATTAAAAAAACTTAGATGGAGCTGAACTCAAAGGAAAGTGAATGAAGTAGGTCTCTGATCCTTCTAGGACCTTTTCTAGGCAGTCTTTTTGTCTAGTCACCCTTGGTCCCTCTCTCTTTGCAAGTACCTGCCTTTTCTTTATACCTCTCCAGAGTGTCCTATTAAAATTGTTTTCAGGAAAGGATGGAGTGTTTATTTAACCTTACAGCATGTCCAATTGTGAAAAGCTTCATTTTCCCTCTCTGACTTTCTGCATTTTGAGAGATAATAAAACCTTACTGAGAGGAAGATCATTTTAGGCAGTAAATTGATGACCAGGAGACTTTTCTTTTGTATTACAGAGATAGTTATCATGTGTGTGCGCGTGAGCCTGTGTGTTTCAGTCATATTAGGCTTTGCACAGACTAGCAAAGCAAAACACATGATGGGATATTTATTTGACTTATGCTGAGACTGATAATAAATAAATAAATGGGTAGTAGGAGAGGCTATATGTTTGACTTAAAACAAGTCAAGGAAAACTTTAAAAAGTATCTTTAGGAAAACTTTAAAAAGTATCTGCCCACTAAAGATGTATTATTTTAAAGCATAGCTGTTTCTACGTGTGCATACGTAAAGTTGTCCTATTACTATCGAAATGCCCTGTAACTGGAGACAAAACAGACTTTTTCATCCTAAGAAAGAGGATTGAGAATGTGTGGTTTAATATTGTAAAAGAACTTCAAAAGCAAGAAATGAAAGTAAATACTTGCCAAGGACAATAAAACACTACAGAGGAGAGCTGATATTCATTGGTGCAAGGAATGATGGTGACAACGGAATTGTAAACTCACATGTTGCTTTACACTTTACAGAACAGATTTACATTTGCTTTCTTGACATATGCGCTTCTAAGTAAGTGGCAGTGCAATCCATTTAGGAAAGAAGCAGACGTTTTCAATATAAATGGAAAGGAAAGAGAGATTTAGGGAGGCAGAAGCCAATGACCCACGCTGGAATATTGCCAGCACACATGAATGAGCAGCCCCGTCCTCTGAGAAGTGGCCTGGGCTCTTTAGTGCTCACTAGCAGCCAGGCTCCTCCGTCTATTTCTCACCAGAAAGACATGCGATCTTTGTTCCGAAGGGAGTCTTCAAGTGTTTCCCGCTTGCCCAGCCTCTTTGTAGCCCAGTGACTATTACAGCCTTCGTCAGGAAGAACACAGTTTGCACTGGGACTGTTGGGCTGCTGACAGTCTAGCAAAATCCTTTCCAAAAGAGTTGTGGGCCGTGTCTCACAATGAAAGGCATCAGCTGCGTCCCTGACACCTCTCCTCCAGCTCTCAGGTGTCGAGCAATGGTTACATGAGTGCGGCTCTGACCCTCCTACACCGGCCCTAAGCTCCCTCCCAAATGTCCATACTTTGGGGGCCAAGGGAGGGCAGGGAACAAAACAACATTTTCTTGGCTAACTAAGAAAAAGAGAAAAGCAGGAAGGAACTGTGGACTTAAGTCAGGCAGCAAGCCCTGGTCGAGGCCGTTTCCAGCACTCTCCCCAGTGTCCGCAGTGCCCGTGTCCGCTGCAAAGCAGAGCAACACATCAATTCGCCTTTAGCTCTTCAGAGCTTTTAATTTTCCCGATACCTGCTCCCGTCTTGGCAAAGACAACCCGCTCCTTTCTGAGGAATTGTCTTCATTCAAGAACGTTCCCCGGGAAGAGGGAGTTCAAAGTATCCAAGGAAACTGCATGCTTTTGCTGCGGTCCCATATGAATCACATCAATGGACCAGCCGTACACCAGACTTACAGGAACGCAGTCAGATGCATGGTGGGATGTCACAAACCACACACAGAAATCACGTAGCTCACACCTGCTAACTCACAATCGAGCCCCCACTTCTGTCTGAAGGAAGGGGCGAATAGACTTCAAAGGTCAGTGCAAGGCTAAGGGAAAGGCCCAGATCTGAAGCCACTCAGCAGCTCCACAGGCAAAAGGCCTGATGATCCGCTCCCTGACCTGGCAAGCCCACCAGACCGGTCACTTGTGTCGCCCAGAGTCACCAGAGTAGGGATTGACTTGAGAGATTTCATGACCACAACCTTTGTTCTCTGAATGAATCCGGGCACTGCGTCTGACCATGTCACAGAGCGCTGATTCTCACAAGTGACCCAACTAGGTTGTGACACAGTAGGATGTAGATTAGACAAGCTTTGAAGAAATCAATACAGCGTCAGCATGGCCACCCATATTTTAAAACTTCTGACCCACCGACAGTAGAATATATTTGTATTGTTTTAAATTACTAAATGCATAGTAATTTTTGGACAGAAATATGTAATTTAAGGAATCTTTTTCTAAATAAAATACTAATACATCATGTTGAGAAGACATAACTATTTTCTACAATCAAGGAAATGTAATTGCAACATAGCTCCATTCAAAATTTCCCGATTTTGAGAATGACCAAGAACAGAAGCATGAAATACCTACTATACTTACAATAAGACAATTACGCAGCACTGAACTTGTAAGAGCAAGAATGAAAACGTAATTTATACCAAGAGAAGATTTAAATCATATTGTGAAAATTCTTCTCACACTAAAGGAGTTCTCTGATTCCTGGTCTCTCCTTGTGGCCAACTCCCCCTTCTCGAAAAACCATCTGTGACTTCCAGGGTCCATGGGGGCAAGTCATGGGAATTCCCTTCCCTAAGAACTTACTGTTTGTATCAGTTTCATGACTGAAACAAATTCACTGATGGGGGAGGGAGGAGGTCCCTTCTGACTCATAATGACCCTATGTGATGGCAGTGCCCTTGGGGCTCTGAGACAGTACGTCGTCAGGGGGGTAGGAAACCTCACCTAGCTCCTGCAGAGTGCCCGGTAGTTGGGAACTTCTGACCCTGGGCTTCCCAGCCCAAGCCATTATGCCACCAGGACTCCTGGTTACATGACCTTTAATATATAGTAGTGATGATGCTGGCTAGTACACAGACCTGGCTGGTCTCCCAAATAAGGTTGCAAACTTCTTAAGGATATGTTTTCTTTCTATTTAATTCCAGTCTTTAACACAGGATTTTATGAAGAGAATATGCTAAAAGCCCACATATGTATGAAAATGATGGGGATCTTATTGACAAGGCAAATCATTTGTGCCACCTCCACTTAAAAAGCATTAAAATATGAAACGTTTCAAAAATATGAGCAAACCAACCTCTAACATAACATTTGCATGGTTTCTGACTCTTTGTGACCCTGCAGGACGGAGCAGAATCTGATTGGCTTCCCAGATTGCCAAGTTCTTCCAGAAGACCACCAAATATTTCTCCCAAGGCACGGCAGAGGGGTTTCAATGGCCGTCCGCTCCGCTGAGTGGCAGAACACTTTCACCATGACACCGCCAGACCGCTGTCGTATTCATTCTGACCCGTGTCGATCGTACAGGAAAGGGCAGAATCGCAGTGTGGGGATTTCTGAGACTGTGACGGTTTGGCAGCACAGTCTCCTCCATCTCCCGCCGAGTCCCTGAGTGGTACATTGCTCACCGAACGGCTAGCAGCCCAATGACAGCTGCCCTGGCATTATGGGTGGTAGAAAATCAGGTTGTCTGACTAGACTTCCAATCTCAGAACCTTCATTTGTGCAGATATTTAGTCCATCATATACATATAGTGTGTGTGTGTGCGTGTGTGTGTGTGTGTTTCACAGCCTGGGTGTTAAAAATGTGCTGGGAACAAGAGCACTGACTGAGTTCACTTGCAGCGTGCAGGCAGGTCATGACATGAATAAGTTGCCCCAACGTTAAATCATTTGATAATCGTGTGACCCTGCCATGTGTGAGATATGCATGTGCTTCTGGGTGACAGGTTACCATATGACCTTCTTCTTATTCATCTAGTTATGCTGCTTGCAGTCAGAAATTTTAATAGGTGAAGCACATGTAACAGGTTGATAGATTGATATTCTGTTCCTAATGCTAATGTATTTAAACATAAGAGAACTTGTGAACATTGTACAGAATACATTTAAGTATTGATTATTTATTTTGAAGGTCAGACTTCTCTAACCACCTGGATCTCTTGATCTTTTATAAGGTTAATTTTTCCTCATTTAATTGTAAATTGTATTTATTGTAAACAAGGTTTAGTAAATGTTTAAAGCTTAGGAAGACAGCAATTTTTATCAGCCTAACATACTTCTCCCACAGAGAATTATTCTGAATTAGTTGGAGTACTTTACTAAAAATTCATACCTTGTTGTGTAGACAATACTTGCTTTTGTTTTTTGTTTGTTTGTTTGTTTTTCCTTTCACTGGCAAAATAAATGCAAACATTCATCTTCATGTGTCATCTCAGACAATAACAATGAAGTCTTGACCTTGACTCAGTGGCTTTGACAAACATTGTATGTGTTTGTTCATCTATCCCCAAACATAGAACACATCCCATTTAAATTGCCTGATGCCTTATGCATTTCTAAGGCAAAGCAAGTGTCTACAGCGGCAAGCGCAATCTCTCGTCTGCTAGTGTACTTTAAAAGCAATCACAGTGCTAGTAGTACAGTGATCTAGCAAGAAACACTTGGTAAATAAATAAGTGGGATAAATGAATCTCAAGATTAAGGATATGAATATTATGAATATTTTCCATATGAGTAATGTTTGAAAATATTGTTCTAACTAACATGACATTAATGCACTACTGTATGTTATTAAGCCAAACTCATTGCCATTAAGCTGATTCTCCTAGAGTAAAACTGTCCCTATGAGTTGCGGAGAGAGTAACCCCATCTGTCTCCTAGAGATCACCTGAAGATTTTACTTTGTTGTTACCCTTTTTTGCCACCAGGGCTCCTATTGTATGGTTAGAAAGTTAAATGAGCATGTGTTTTATTTATAATTCTTTTAATGGTCAGTGTTGTAATGGAATGTTGACCTCGATTTCTGAATATTTTTGCTGAGTAAATTCCTAACAGTTGAATATTTTCAAAGTTCTTAGTACTACCACCAGATTACTATTTTTGATGCTCAATGATGATTTAAGTTGTAGGGAGCAATTTTTATTGTTTAATATTTGGGGGTGGTTACTTATAATTCCTCTCATGCTATGTGAGTAAACAAAATATTCTCTTTATCTGCTTAGCATATTTTCAATCATGTGCACTCCTCAGTGCATTAAAAGATTTTCATTTCTTAATTACGGAGTCCCTTTCAATAGCCCGTATTCATTTTCCTATTGAAGGGACATTCGATTCTTAAAATCATGTTATGGCCATATACGTGCAGAGTAAGTGTGCAAGGACCTAGAGTTAGAAACCCAAAGTAGAAGAGCAGGAGCAGCATCTCTTAAATGGAAAGAAATCAAGAAAAACTGGAAGCCTTGAGTGCAATCTTGAAAGATCATTTGTGCAAACTATTGCATTGTGCAGGAAGCATCAACGAGGATGGATGTAGGACATGCAGTTACTGTACTGAAAAGAATACTCAGCGTTACACCTTTCTGGAGGTGGCACATATGTGAGAGCCAAAGACGACGCTAGAAGGAATTCCAGCTGCACTGGCAGCACCAGGCAAAACAGCTTTCAGGAATTTATGACAGACGATTTGAAAGGTGTCAACAAATGGATGAAACAATTAGAAGCCCTGAATTGTCTACTCCAGGAAATTTGGAAGGCCGTTCCTTGGCCAACTGATGGGAAGGGATCTATATCTGTTCCCATTCCAAAGAAAGATGGCCCAACAGAATTAGTCAATTATAGAACAATATCGTTGATATCACATGCAAGTAAAATTTTGCCGATGATCATCCCAACATTAGGTACAGTGGTACATTGACAGAGAGCTGCCAGAGGTTGAAGCTAAATTCGGAGGGGATTTGGAAAAAGGGGTGTTGCTGATGTTCGATGGACCTTGGTTGAAAGCAGACTACTAGAAAGATGCAATTACACATTGGGATGCTGACCTCAGGTCAGTAATGTGAAACCACCAGTTACTAAATGGTAGAAAGATCAGGCTTCCAACTCCTTTAAGGCCGTGGTGGTTCTCGACCTGTGGGTCCCGGCCTCTTTGGGGGCCAAACGACTCTTTCATAGGGGTTGCCTAATTCAGAACAGTAGCAAAATTAGAGTGATGAAGTAGCAACGAAAATAATTTTCAGTTTGGAGGGTCACCACACACGAGGAACTGTATTAAAGGGTCGCGGCATGAGAAAGGTTGAGAACCACCTCTATAAGGAAATTGCACTCTTGAAAACCTCCAAGAGCAGTTCTACCCTGTCCTATAGGGACATTTTGAGCTTGCATTGACTCAAAGGTTTTGGTTTCTCACTGGCTAACCTTCACTCTCACAGAATCATGTCATCTAATGTGGTTAGTGTTTCTTCACTGGATGGAAACAAGCAAGTGAATGTATCCTCAATGAGGATATTTACTAACTTGGATACCAATTATAAAAGAAACCTTTCATTCAACTTCCTGCCTTCTTTACACTAATTGAATTTAATGAGTTTTCCTCCAGCTGTCCCCAAGGAAACTACTCTCTAATCAAGTCTAATTGGTCTTTTCCCTTGAGGTGAGAATTATACACAGTAAAGAATCTAGAGTATTGGGATTTTAGATGGAAAAGGGGGGTTCTCCGGTCTTTGCTTCTTTCTGGGAAATGAGTAAGATTTGCCTGTACTTCAATAATATCCTGATACATTTACAATCTATTTGAAATAATGTTCATTTATAAAATCGTTTAATTTAAAATGCACTAATAAGGGACTGTCAATGTTGTACCAGATGCAGTGCTAAATTCCAGAATATAAAATTTTATAAAATTTTGGTTTGTTGATAATGATAAGAAAATTGCCATAGCATTTTTGCTTTCTTAAAGGAATGAAAAATTCCATTATAATAAATATAATTTTAATAGTTTTTATATAAGGCATTACCATGTAAGACAAGTTAAATTTATTTCTTTAAGACCCTCTGGCAATAGGTATAGTTGGGGGTGTAGATAAAAAAATAAAGAAAGATACAAAAGAAAATGTAGCAAATGCCTATGTATTTTATTGTTAAAATGTCACCTATAAGACTTTCATATTTGCTTCAGATCTTGTTTTGTAAATAATCATCACATATAAAGGTGAATTTATTCTATTTCTCAAACTTTGTTCTATTTCTCTCAATCCTTCCACCATTTCCTCTTCCTCCCATTCTCCATAAATGACAATTATATTATTGATTCTAGGTGTTTCTAGTTTATGTTTCTATAATTAACTTGCCTTTAACACCTATTCAAAAGCCTCTTTTGTTTTGTTTTGCTTTGAATTTATCTATGTCTCTTTTAGGAGCTCTGGTGCAAGGATGCAGTTAGCTCATCTATTAACTGGAAGACCTTCAGACTTTACTCCCTTGGAGAAAGGTTAGCAGGTCGTTTTGGCTGTCCTGCTCTGGTGGGTTCAAACTGCCACCCTTTCAGCTTGCCCTCAGGTGCTCAACCATTAGCATAGCACGCTTCCGTCCCATGAAGATGAGAGTTAGGAAGCCCTACAGGGCAGTTCTATCTGTTGTGCAGGTTTACTATCAGTAAGCAACAACCTGAGGACAAATGACAAGAGCAGCAATTTCTTTAAATCTGATTAAAATAAACAGCTTTATCCGTACAAAAGAACAAATTGATCTTAATCTTGACATGAAATAAAAACCTAAAATAAGAAAGTATGAAGAGGACAAGACAGAAAAGAACACAAAATTATAATCTGAGTTTCAGGCTCTAGTTTTCTAAAATGATAAATATGTTAGTTTTCCATATTCTATATACTCAGGCCAGATATTAAACTTAAATATGACTTTATGAGTTTGAGAATTTTTCTTCTTTTTATATAGCACTTAACCTCAAAATATGTGTGTGTTTTTTAAATGAACTCTTGAGGGATCTTCAATCCTTTAGCATTTATATTTGTTCCTAACTGTAAATAAACATTGTTCTACTTTTAGAAAGTTTTGTCTGACCTGAATTTTTGGCAAGTTGGTTTATATATTGTTTCAATATTAAGTGAATACTCATGAAGGAATTTTGAAAATGTTCATTTGTTAAAGCATGCATATTTGGTACAACTTAGTTTTTTTTTAAGTTCATATTTAAAAAACAATTAGTCCACTTTTAAATTTTTTTGCTGCTTAATTTCTAAGATTCATTTTAGCAAGTAATGACTATTTTACTTTTATGAACAATGATTAATCAACACTTCATAATCACCACTTCATTATTACATGCTATTTCCTGTACTTGGGATGAAGTGTAAAATAATGCCTGACTATTGAAATTTTAAATCAAAGTAAAATGATCCAAATGAAAATGTGCTTTCTCTTTTATGTTTTAAGGTTAAGATGGCATTTAACTACTGTCTCTATTTTATTCTTGAATTTAGATTTAAAAAATTGCAATTAAAACAGTTTCCTTCCAAACTTGGGTTTTGTTTTGTTTTCCATAGAAAAGACATTACTGAAGTCATTGAGAAATAAATCGAACAAATTATGTTGTTGCACACTCGAGAGAGTTTTTAATCCATAGATTATTATTTCTACAATATAAAATTTCAAACAGGCATAAAGCCAAACTCCACATGTGTACGGATATTATGTCCTTTCCATCTTTATATTCTCCTTTAGCGCTTTGGTCATCGAGGTAACACATAGCTTATGTAATTACTGAAGATAACTCAGGGTTCAAAGACAGGTGTAGGCCACAGCCTTACAAACTTATTTAAGGGGGAAAATGTGAATGAAAGTACTTCAACTGGGGACAGTTCCTGGCAAGAATCCAATAATGAGAGTAAAATAAAACAGTTGAGAGTACAGATGAGAAGTTATCACCAAATGAACATTTTACATCTACAATTCAATTGAAGATTGAAACATTACATAGGTGCTTTAGAACAGCAACCAAAATACATTTTAAAATATTTGAATTGAGAATTGACAGGATTTTAGATTTGACAGAAAAAAATCAAAATAGGCTTTAATAAGGAACTGGGTGTATTGAGGAGAACATTAAATATACTCATGAAAGATAGAATAAGATAAAGAAGACAAGAAATAATGAAAAATATAGAAGATAGATTTTTCTTTTAAAAGACCCAAAGTATGTATTATTTCAACCCTTTCCTTAGTTAAGTGTGCAATTTTCCTGTTGGATTCAGAGGAATGCCTCATGTTTGTAATCGCCGTGCAGGTGTTGTCAGGCTGGTTTGAGGTCAGTAGTAGCTCGCCCATTATCAGAGTCACTGATACCTGTTACATGCCTGCCCAGTAACACGCCAGCCTTCAGGAGCAGGAAATAATCTTATTTTATCACTCGACCAGTGTTATTTAGAAATTATTTATAATATCAACTATTAGGTTTAGCTTCAAATTGTATAGTAGTCACGCACTCAACCTACTTCTATCTGCAGCGGTCCTTCAGAGAGAATCTAACAGCTCTGTCCCTGGTCAGCTTTTAATCATTTCAAAACAGAGATTTTGTCAATTCATTCTTTCCCTATTCATGGTAAAAATGTCTGCCTTCCTAAATGCTCATTCTAGATTATCATTGCTTTAATTTGGAATATAGTTTGAGTGCTGTAATGGAGAGGGAAGTTATATGTATCCAGCGACACCTGACCTTCAGTTTAAAGCACTTATGTACTGTAGATACTCGCATATCAGCTGAGTTTTTCAGCACATCTTTAATGTAGTTTTTGTGGTCACATTAGGTTCCTCGGCTAATATTCAGGTTAGCTTATACACAAGTGTATACGGTAATCATCATCAAGACCTTTGGCATACTATCTCAGCTATTTCACAAAGAAGTAACTATGTAAAATTATCAATGCAATAATTTAAAAACTGGCCAAGTATAAGTGTTATCATTGTAATGGTTGAAAGCATTGTATGAGATGTCCAGAGCAGAAGCTCAGTGCCCCACCAACTGCACACCTCACTCCCCACTCTCTAGCTGGTCTTTCGGGCTGGAGACATTATTCCTTGGGTTGCGTTCCTCATTCTCACCTTGCCTTTCAAGCACAGAATTGCAAACTGGTTTTATATTCCACATTTTCCAAATAGTATGTAATTTGAGTGTTAGTTCCCATTTTAGATTTTATTTTATTTAGTTTTTTTTAATTTAATTACTTATGATAACATCGGAATTGTAAGCCCAAAGCCCTAATTCTCTAGTACTACCATTGGCAGCCAGGGTCATGATGCGAATGTAATAATGTTGGAACCATCTTTACTGCTTCTAAAGGACATGTTAGTAAGAGCTAATAGACCCATCAGACAGCGTCTCTCATTTTAGGTCTACTCAAAACATATTTAAATGCAAATCATGATTGTTTTACCAAATCTAAAAACAGTGATGCATATCAGAAATTCCCAAAACAAGTTTCACAGAACTGAATAATGTCACTAGGTTTAATTTTTAAGAGAAAAAAAATAATGGCAGTGGGTGAAGAGGAAATTCAAAATAGAAAATATCCAGGAAAAGCTGAACATATTTTAATCTAAAAAATCACAACGTTTTAATACTCCCCATTGACTTTCATGAGGGAAATGAAGTATTTAGCATTTTTAAAACAAATTTATTCCCAAGTCATTTTTCAAGGAGCTTCTTAAAGGACTAGTGCTCCTCAGAAATCTCTTTGGGAAATATTGACTTAGAAGCGACTGTGGTAAGAGACATTGAAATGGCACCAGTGGAATTCTTTGGGGGTTGTTATGAATCTAATCTACTGATGCTTTCCCAGCTGTCTCAGAACTATGAAGAGATATTAAATACTGCAATTAGAGAATGATTGTTTCTATTTAATGTCAGAGAGCAGGAAAATAGTTTTGCAGATCCTAACATTGGCATTCTCTTCCAATAAAAGTCAGGATGAAACAGAGAAAATGTGAATCAAAATATACTGGAAAGTGGGGTTCGGCAATTATGGTTGATGGGCCATACTTCATGGGTCACGGTTTATATGAATAAATGTCTTTTGAAATATGCATATTGTTACTTGCTATAACTAGTCTATATATTAATTCAAAATTCAATACAGGAGTGGTCATATCATAGGCCTTCTGGATCATAAAACTGAAAAATACTTATTATTTGGCCCTTTACAGGAAAAATTAGCTGATCCTGTATTTAAAGTATGTATTACCCAAACAGACCAAACTAGATGCATAAACTTATTTGAAATAATTATTGAATATTCAGGAAGATCTCAATTGTGAATTTTAGGCTGAAAAATCACCTCATGTTTATGGTGATAGTTTTAGTTGAAAGACACAGGATGTCCACAGGGGCTAATTACAGACATATTTTGAGAATTTGAAAACTACATTGATGAGATAAGGCCAAATTACACCAAGGGGCATTTTTCCCCCCCGACCACAACAATGCACTTGTTCATTATTCCAGGTAGCAAGGGCTGTTCTATGATGATTTTATTGAGAAACTTTACTTCTTCCACCCTACATTCATCATCTCCCTCTGCCGGGTTTCTTTTTGTTCCCCAAACTGAAATAAAACTTAAACGGAACCAAATTTGAGTCTCAAAAACTGCCATTTTGGTGTAATATAAATAAATAAATGCTGAATTCTCCTGAGGACACGACAGAGACCTGTAAACACAACCTTCCGAAGTATATAGATCTAGATGTTAGATATGTTGTGAAATAATACTCTTACTTTTTTATATTTTTGTTTAAAAAATACTTTTGTAGCAATCTGTTTTGACTCACCCTTATATGTTCTGTTTTATATCCTCATGCAGAGACTGTCATAATATAATACCAAAAAATTGAAATGTATCATAATATTATTGGAAGTGAATACTAATGGGAAGTGTTTTTAAGACATACAATGGAAACCATATTTAAAAATAACCTATAAAGTTGTTAGCAGAACACAAGAAAAAAATCAGAAAGTTAAAAAATAAGAGAAAGTGCCCTGATGTGGATTAATCAAATGAGAGGCAAGAGCTACATTTTCCTATTATTTAATTTCAGAGCAGCCATTAGCTACAAGTGATGCTCAGTTATAATGGATTTTGTGTTGTGAGAAAAAATTCCACACTTGACCTTTAAAAAGAATTCAAGAATGTGTTATTCATAAAACATGCTCACAATTCTATCTCTTGAAAATAACATCCAGATGATAAGCTCGGTGTTCCAAAAAGTAGTTATTTTAAAGCCATTGTGTTCTTACATATAAGCGGAAAATCTCTCATAATCTAACCTCTGGCACTAATTTGTAAAATAAGTATTAATTATAACAAAGATGTAAACAGATGACTTTTAGGTGAATTATTTCAAGCCTTCACAGGGAAGAGAAAGTCTATCATCATTTACCTCTTCCATGGCAATTAAAGAGATTAAAAACTGCTCCAAGTATTGTTTCCAGGTAGGCACACTATATATAATAAGATAAAATGTGTTGTTGACCCTGGAGCCTGGTGGCGAAGAGGTTATGCATTGACTGCTATCCCAAAGGTCAGCGGTTCAAAGCCCCCATTGCTCCACAGGAGAAGACATGATTCTCCCTTCCTGTATAAAGTTCCGGTTTCCAGAACTCACAGCGGCAGTGCTGCCCAGTCCTACACAGTCATGATGAGTCAACGTTGATTCGATGGCAGGGAGTTTTCTGGGTGACGCCATACTGGCGTTGATCATGCGTGTGCAAGGGGTGGGGATTGACAGTGGATTTCCCCACGGATCTTGATCTAGGGTCTTCCTCTTCTGATGTATGTATGTGCATAAGTAGGGTACCAACTTTAACCTAAACTTCAACCTCTGTCCTGATTTGTGGTTTTGCCCCCTCCCCCCACCCCCGCCGAACCCCAAGGTTTTATTTGCACAATTCAGGAACTCTCAAAAAACATTTTTACTAAAAAGAAGGGCATATGGCCTGATAGAGATGACCGAATCAGGTCACGTGCAGGGAGGGTGCTAGTTCTCTCAAACGGGCCCTATCATTCGTATTTGCTCTCGTACAAAACCCACAATCATCTCTGGGTTCTGAGGTCAAGATGGCCTCGAAAAACTGTAAAAGGGTTGCTTACTCAGAATCCCACCCACTTTAAGCACTCCCTGTAATTATGCACTTTCTGCATGTTTATTTCTAAAAGAGGAGTCACTCTTTTTCTGTCATGCACAATACGCATCGGTCACCTTTTCACCTAGAACAGGGGTAGATCTGTAGTGTGAATAGAACTTTAATCATGTTGGAGTTTATCTTATTGGGAAGTTTTTTATAGTCAATAGAATGAACTACAGTATAGACCTAGTTTACCTATATTAAACAAAAACACCAGAATGGGAAATTAGCGTTTCTCAATATATCTCTATCCTCTGTCTGTGTCTATACACTTCTGAAGACAGTGTTTCTGTCTGCCTTGCCTTTCCCTGAATAACTCGGTCCTCTTTCATTTGCCTCACATTAATATGACAGGTTTGG
The DNA here is from genome assembly GCF_050624435.1 of Tenrec ecaudatus. Lineage (NCBI taxonomy): Eukaryota > Metazoa > Chordata > Mammalia > Afrosoricida > Tenrecidae > Tenrec > Tenrec ecaudatus. The sequence goes on from NC_134540.1 coordinate 54,474,039, forward strand.
TACCTTGGAGGTAATCCAATCTCATCTCTTTGAAAGGTTCTTTGGGTTTGGGAAACAAAATGAAGTCAAATGAAGGGTCAATATCAGGGCCTTTGAGTGGATGGGGAAGTTTCCCTCATAGCTACTCAATAAGGGTGAGCAAGGGCACTGTTGTGACTGGTGGGTGCAAGGAGGTTGGGGCTGGGGGGCGTGCAGAGGATGGAGGGAGAGTTGCAGTACTCTGCACAAAGTTCCTGTTTATTCGTATATTTTCATCAATGCAGTTTTCAATTTTCTTAAAATTTCATTATCAGCCCCTTGATCATACTGTATCCTCAGATAAGATCTATCAAGATTATCCCTTTAGAACCCCCAAAAATAGTAACCCTAATCCCCTCTCTGCCTTGAACTGAGCTGCCCAGCAGATCCCCTCAGATGCCACTGTCTTGATGGAAATATGTTATTAAAGGCACCCTAATAAGTCTAAGACAGGGGTGTTATTGAGAGAATGTGTCTGATCGACAGATATCTACAGATCACAGACATGTTTAAAGACGATTCATTCAAATTAAATTGGTGTATGTATGAACCGGAATACTAGTAGCAATACTTTTTGACTTGAACGCTTCACCATGTGCACAAATACACAAAGAGTTGTACTAAAAAAAGATGAAGAAGTAATCCTTTCCACTGGTAACACTGATTCTGATTCACTGACCCAACAGACTAAAACAGAACTGTCCCAGAGCGTCTTCAAGCTGTCATCCTCACAAAGCAGATGCCACACCTTTCTCCAACACAGTGGCTAGTGCATGCAACATACTAACCTCCTGGTAAGCAGACGGACACTTAGCTACAGTAATCGATTGATGTCCACGTCATATTTGCCTCTTGAAAGTAATGACATTTTGCTGCTCGCTGCTTTGCAAATCTCATTCATTACATATCATGGAGGAAATTTCGTATTTTAAAATGTAGGGGGGAAAGGAGAAAACTGTCCCAAACAATGTAATTAGTGAAAAAAAAAGAGTCAATAGACTTATAGAACAGTCCCTGGTAGATGTTTTCCTATTATAGACTTTTAGAACTTCATTAGCATTTCTATTTGTGATTTATCTAGTCTTTATAGCATTCGGTGCTCCTTTTCTACTCTATTTATATAAAACTGTGGTTGATGCTAGACTGATTTGTTCTGGTTAAAAATACTTCATATTCAAATAAGTTTCATAAAGTAGATTACTTATAAAATCTTTGTTAGTGAATCTATTTTTGCTGTACCATGTATCTATCATTGAGCAAGGGTTTTAATAAAAACAATACTCTGTTTTTAAGCTACATATATGTTTACATCCACATCACAAATCCTTATATTGTCTGATTTTCCTATGCAGAGATAGAACCAGGGTAGACTGGTTGGTATATCAGGTTAACCCTCCTCCTCCTTTGAGCCACTAGACATAGAATGGGCAAGGCATCCCACAGCAATGCCCTTCCTCCCCCCTCAGGGCGTCTGCTCCAAGGAAACAAAAGGCCTCTGAGTAATTTAGAGTTTTTTTCCCTTTACCTGGAACTCTGGGTCTGTCCATTTTTCTCTCCATAAACCCAGGAAATCTTCAGGTTGTACAATTAACACGATAGTCTGCACCTCCATCATTCCACCTGATTGCAGGTGGAAGAGCCACAGGGTCACCATGTTGTGAAAGATATCTAGGTGGCGTTGAGTTCCATTCTGGTTGTTTTTTTTTAATAGATAAGAAATGGCGAGTTTCCATGCAGACTGTGGAGAGTGGCAGCACAACTCCAATTACTTACATTGACAACTGAATTAATCTTCCTCTTTTCTTTTTCTTTTTTCAATACCATATGGGACCCACTCAGCTGTGGAATACGGTGGAACCTCACTGGGATCACATCTGTCAGATTTACAAGGTGAATACAAGCACTCAGCAGGCTTGTGTGCTACAATGTGTCTGGGTACAGGGACGGATTATTGCCAAGTAGTCTATGTCCTTGGGAAAATATTGTGCCTTGTTGGAAAGATAATAAAGACTATTACCTATTAATTAGATGTATCTCACAAGCTATTCCTTATGGCATAATGTTTTAAAAGTGCCTAAAATGCCTTATACGAATTTGAATTTCTTTTCTCTGTTGCTCTCTTTCTCAAACACACACACACACACACACAGAGACTTAATCCCTGTTATATTTTACCCATAGTGTGTCCAAATGATTACTTGAAAAATAATTTAGGTAGGAAGGACCATGAAATGAAAAGTGGAAAATAAAAAAATGCATTGCTTTTTCTTTTAAACACAAAAATGACAACTCATATCATATATGTTCACTTCTATCTGACCCTGATTTAGGATTGAACATGTTTTGTTCTGTTCTTTTAACATCCATGTGGGTTATCTCAGTTGAAAGTTTTCATGAGATGACGAAGATTCAAACAATTATATATGACACAATTGACAATACTTAAGCTGTTTAAAATGCTACGACCTGGTGTCAATGGGTTACAAAATCTCCCTAAAAGGAAGTCACTATATTTTAAGTTGATTCTTTTATATTTTCACTCAATGAAAGTGCCATCTAATGGAATCTTCCAAATCAGCCTGATTTTGAAATCATTTTATGCTGTTAGCAAGTATTTGTTGAGTACATGGGATTGTTGCGCAAGGTTACATGTTCTCATGCCAAGAACCCCTGTTTTTTCATATGTTTGGCTGTGATCTGCCTATCCTCCATGGAGATTCCACTCTATTCCTGTAAACAGTGTCTGAGAAACTCACAGGACAGCTCGATCCTACCATCTATAGTGGCAGTGAGTTTGCTGGTTTGTGTTTTGATTGCATCAGTTCTTTGCATACTAGATATGCATGCAAGATGGAGTTTAAAAGAAACATAAACAAATCTCTACAACATTAACTGAAATTCTACAGGAAGCATGAATTATACACTTGTGAAGCTGATTAGACAAAGCTTGGGCAGTTCTTTGCTCTCTTTGAGTTTGGGAAAGATGGCATTCTGATGAAGATGGCCAGTGCATTTAAGTCAACTAGACATTCTTAAATTATTTAAAATGAGCAAAGAAAGTGGCCATTTAAAACACTGCTATCCCTACCCTGATGAAACTGAAAGCAATCTAGGTGCTCACAGGCCGGGAGAGGAGGAGAGAGGCTCAGCATGAAATCAGAGCCCAGTACAAATTCTCGTTGACCCATCACGCAATCCCTTACCACATAGTTTTTAAGATAAAGTTAGCTCTCTGAAATATAAATTTATGAAAGGGTAGAGAGAAAAAAAATGCAGTCATATAGCACCTATGGCATCTCAAATCCCAAGTTTATGTCTAAATTAAAAGGAAGAGCTTGTATAAGTGACAAGTTATTTTTACTAGTAACACCACATAGTAACTCACACTACATATGAATCAATTTTAATTTTATAAGCCTTCTCATAGATTGTTCATAGTATGGTTCACTCTGTAGGATATATAATATCACCATGACAAACTTGCCAATTTTAAATCTATGATAAATATACTATTAAATATAAATTTATATGATATATAAATATAATATAATATGTGTGATAAGTGGAAAGAGAAAATGAGTAAGATGGAGTCTTAAATTCTTAGATCTCATATTGCTAAAACTAAAAACAGAACTTGAGACCCTATTTACATGAATATACATCTCCAATTCATACAAGTAGGAGGTTTTATTCAAGGAAACACAGATATTTTAATCATTAACTGCTTATGGCTTACATGCCCTATTTAAATTCTCATTCCACACATGCCATTGGTAGTGCTGGCCCATAGGTCTCTGAGGCAGGAAATCTTTAGGTAAGCAATCTGCTCCATGGCTCCCCCACGGAGTAGCTGTTCAACAATATGGAGAGTTGACAACTCTTTTCCTCAAAATGAAGAATAACAAAAAGATACAGCTAAAATTATGATCACATATAGGTTAATCTTTACACACCTCAAGACAGGAAAGAACTAAACAGAAAATATTAAATCCATGTTAGGGTGTGGAAACTGGAAGCCTTCTATACTACGGTGAGGCTGTAAAATGATGCAATCGCTGTGGAAAATGTTACAGTACACATATGTAAAAGAACCATAAGAGGAAGCAGTATATGCACATTCATGTTCATTACAGCATTAGTAAGAGTAAAATGATGGAAACCACTGAAAGGCCTATCAATGGGATGGTGGATAAAATAATATGATACATGCATACAATGGAATATAATATAATATTAAGAACATGATGAATATGAGACACAAGGAAAAATATTGATGAATCTGAAGGATATTATATATAGTGACATTAATCAATCACAAAAGGACAAATATTTTATGAGTCCATTCATGTAAAATGCTAAGAAAAGGTTTTCCACGCTAAAAGAAATGCTCTTTGATCATTACAAGAGAATAAAGGGAAAATGGGGATAAATCACTTTCCAGAGGGAAGATGCATGCTAACTTTGGTAAAAGAGAAAGAAATATACAAAAACAATTTAAAAAATCAAAGTAAAGCAAAAAAAAAAAATCAGAAAAAAACACACATGGTTCTGAGTTTGGGTCAAGTGCTAAGGGTATAAGAGTAAGCAAAACTGTACAAATGATTCCCCTCATGGAACTAACACTCTAATGGGAGAAGAAAGACAAAAAGCGACATATAAGCTAAGCTGTAACTTTACTCAAAACTCATTGCCACTGAGTCCTTTTTGACTCATTGTGACCCTGTAGGACGGGGTACAATTGCCCGTGTGGTTTTCTGAAACGGTAAGTCTTTACAAGAGTAGAAAGCCAGATTTTTCTCCCATGGACGCACAGGTGGTTTCAAACAACTGACCTTGCAGTTAGTAGCCCACTATACCCCTGGGGCTTCTTCATTGTATAATAGTAGATGATAAATACTAGGGATGAGGAAGTAAGAAGTTTACAGTGTATAGTATTAGCGATGTAGGCTGGCCATGACAAGTGTCATTGAAAAGGTTATATTTTTAAACAGACATGAAGGAGGCAAGGAATAAATCTTGCAAGGAGATTTTGAGGAAGGTGGCCTGGATGGAGAATTTCCCAGGGAATGAGGACATAAGTAATGCAAGTAACCAATGATGGTACGTTAAAAGAACAAGCAAGTGAGGATAGCTGGAAAGAAAAGAGGAGACTAATAGAAAAATGGGTAAAGCTATATAAAGTATCAAAAGCCTGGATAAATTTGATACATAGGGATTTACAACTTCTGAACATTAAAAATAAATATAAATAAAGGACATAACACAAACTGGGGTGGCACATTTGAAACAAATATAACAAAAAGGAAAACCATTAAATAGCATTATCACTGAGAGAATATATTTTTTTCAGAATCTCTAGGGCTTAATCAATGTGTCTTGTATGATGACTACTCTTATTCAAAATTAAATAGTGTTTATTGAATTTAAATATACTAAGAGAAGTATAGAGAGTGGCACATTTTTGTTGGATTGTTTTTAAAGGTGTTAAATAGTTAATAATTCACATAATACCTTATTATTACCTATTATCTTTTATGTTTTCTGAGCATTTCCATCCAAAACATTATATTGAATATTTATTTTGTGATGATTAATTTTATATGACAAGGTATATTTATTTTTTCAGTGTATCCTCAGGCCTAGGCAAGTTCTTGGTACATATAACTCTATAAATATTTCAATAAGAAATGACTGGTTATTTGGTACTTAATAATGTTTATTTGGTATTCCTACCAAATAATTCAATTTGAAATACATAAGAATGGAATTAAAATATGTAAAATGATGTCCACTTTACATCAATTTGAAACAATAAAAAATTTGGAACAGCTTGCACTAAAACATTCAAGGTAATAGTAAAAACCATGGCATGTTCACTGGATGGAATATCATAAGTGAATTCATCATCTTTACAAAGAACATTTAATATCTGGAAGATGCTAACAGTGTGTTGAATAGAAGTGTGTGACAATAAATCCTATGACATTCATTTAACACTTGCTGAATTGAATCATGTATTAACAGATGTTGATTAGAAGTACTAAATTTTGGAATTATGGAAGGTCTAATAATACATCATATCCAGGCATTTTTTTCAAATTTTCTTTCCCTTTCTATGTTGCTTTTGTTGTCAAGTCTCCTACTCACAAGAATATCGAAATAGCCTAAGGAGAGAAATCATATTTTAAAATACACTTCTTTAATTAGGAAAAGAGAAAGTCTTAAGAAGGTATGGGAAAAGAACTAGTCTTCTAATTCCTACATCCACACCCTCTCATATTTGCCTTGTTACCCATGTCAGCCTTTCCAAATAACCTTTGAAAAGTTTTAGGATGTCCCTAGACATGGTAAAAAAAAATTGGACATCCAAAGGAGGACATGGAAGTCTAAAAATATCAGGCCATTGTCAATATACTAGACAAATCTGAGACTAAAAACCAAATTCTTGGATCTTATTTGTAGGCTTTTGTCCTCTCCGCCTTCCGTGTTGATTGGAAGTTTTGGCATTACATAAATTAAAATCCTTGTGCTCTGTTGCTCCTGGCAATCATTGATGTGACAGGAACAGGCACCAAACACGCAGGAGAAGGAGGCAGATTATGCAGTGTCAGTTCTTGCAGTTTCATGAATTTGCTGGCTTAGTTAGGCTCTTCTTTTTCATTGACCCTCTGCTTGGCAAAGCACGGTGCCCTTCTCCAGAAAGTATCTCCTACTTATAAGCATGCTTACAGTGCATAGGACATCCTCCATCCGAAGGAGCATGGAGGCTATACAGATTTGTTTCTTCATTTAGCAGTCCGTGACTCATTCAATATTCTCAATCAACATCACAGTTCAAAGACACTGATTCTTCACTTATCTTCCTTATTAGTTGTTCAGCTTTTGCATTCATATGAAGTGATTGAAAATACCATGACTTGGGTCCTGAACTCTTTAGCCCTCAAGTGACACCTATTTTAATTTTATTTTTTTAGCATTTTAAAAGAGTTTGTTTCAGCAGATTCGTCCAATACAATACATCATTTCTTTTTTGGTTTTGTTTTTCATTGCTGCACCATAGACATTAATTGAGGTCCCAATCAAACTTTCATTACTTTTTGCACTTACCATCATGCTGTTTATTGGTCAGGCTGTGGGGACTCGAAGTTGCTCTCCCTTGAAAAGCCATTCATACCGCAGGTTGCAATCTTTCAAGCTTACCAGTATCACAAGCTCTTCACTTTCATACAAGGCAGTTTCTTCTGCATAATGAACGTTGCTAAAGAGATTTCCTGACACCTTAATAACCTCCCTATTTTAAGATGATCAAACTAGTCATCTTAATTTCAATTCTCCTTTGTGATTTAAGATATTCCATTTCCAAAGGTTTAGGATAAGGTCATCATTAAGAAATCACTATTCTGCCCACCCCTAAGAACATTTGAAACATTTTTCTCAGAAATCCCACATTTTGTATATCCAACACACACACACATATATACAGAGTCCTTATGATGAGCAAAGCATTTTTATCTATGAAATGCCTCTGACAAAGGTAGGAAAATACAAAGATACAAATTTTATTTAGGAAAATAGCAATTTGGATATCAAATCAGCTACATTTTATTTAACGGAGTCAAATAATGAATAGCCTGCAAGTCTTTAAAAATATATTATCTTCTGTTTTTTGATGACTGACCTCTATGGACACCTTCCGCAATAGCTATAATTGAGCGAGGAGCCTTTTTGTCATTCGCCATTTAATATAACTTTCTGAAAATTTTTATTTAACCAATTTCTACTTGAGCACTTTTGATAGATTGTAATGTATTTACAACCATTATGTAGAGTAATGCTTTGAAAATAATTTCTGTATTTGATTGCCTCTTGATTACCAGAGGTTATTGGAGAACAGGATACAAAACTATTCCATTTTGATGACAATGGAGAATCTGGGAAGTTTGGGGTTTTTTTAGATGGAACTTTAATATAGTAGCAATCAATAGGGGCCTCAGAGGACCATGGGAGATCACGAAGTCTCCAGGGACAACACAAGGAGTCTCTCCAGTGGCAGTCCCTGGTTGAGATTTGTGTTACTTAGCAAACTTTGGCTATTTCAAATTCCACCTGAGCTTGCCCTCTATATGAGGTTATTCTGCTCTTAGTGAGAGAGAAGTGCTGGCAGCACAGTTGGATAAGCACGGGACTGCTAAGAGCCAGATCAGTGGTTCAAACACATCAGCTACTCTGTGAGAGAGAGAGGGAGCTGTCAGCTCCAATACATTTACACCCTTGGAGATCTTATGTAAAGTCACTGTGGCAGTGGCTTTACCTTTGCTTGATTATAAACCATAATTTTTTATTTTTATTGAGTACTCACTGAGAATTAAACTGCCCTAGTTTTGAAATATTGTATCCCATTGATCACTGACTAGATTTCCTTAATACATTTAAATGGAAACTTTTGTAGCTATTATTGGTGCTCTTTTATTTTTAAGATTTTTAATGTGTACAACTTGTCGCCCACAATTACAATAATCAATGTAAGAATTTGAATGAACAAAAGTTGCATGGAAGATTTACAATAATGGTTCTGGAGGGACACTGGAGAGAGGGAGGCAGTGGAAAGGAATTGGTAATTAAACCCAAGAACAAGGGAACAACAAATGATCTAAAATTGATGACGAAGAAAGCGTAGGATGCCTGGTAGGACTTGATCGAGGGCAATGTAACTGAGAGGAATTACTGAAACCCGAATGAATGTCAAACATGATAGTGGGACAAGAGGAAAGTAAAAGGAAGTAGAGGAGAGAACTAGGAGGAAAACAGGGGTTCATAGAGGTCTTAATACGGGCATGTACATATGTAACTATATTTATACATTATTATAGGGAAATAGATCTATGTACAGATATTTATATGCTAAATATTAACATAGCAGATGGACATTGGGCCTCATCAAGTACTCCCTCAATGCAAGAACACTTTGTTCTAATAACCTGGCATTCCTTGATGCTCCACTTCCCGACACATTTCTTGGTATCCACTAATTTCCATGATTCTGAGTGACTTTTTAAATAATAAACAAATTAATTGGGTGATTCAAGATTATTGTAATTTTAAACTGTCAATCAAAGTCCACAGCTTCTCAATTACTAATCCCATGTTGAATTGTTTCATTATTTTTCAACAAGATTCCATCAACATTGCAAAAGTTCACTTTCACTGATATTTATCATATTTGTTAATGACATTATTATCTAGAGAAAGCTGTACTTTTAACAGCAGCCACTAACATGATATTCTTATAACTGGGAAAAGGTCAAAGGACAAAACTCATAAAGTTTTTATAACTCTCCTTAAATGATAGAAGACAAATTCTAGTACTAAAAGTTTAAGAACTGGCTGTTAACTGCAAGATTGCCTGCTATTACCCACCTAGATGCTCCCCAGGCAAAATGGTTGTTGATCTGGTTCTAGATTAATGCCCCAAAAAACCTGTGGGAACCATTCTAATCTGTTACATGGGGTGCCTTTGAGATAAAACTACCATGACAGTATCTAAAAAATACAACAATTTGCTTGAAGGGTGTGTTAAATCTCTGGGTCAAATTAGCATGTGGTATTTTTTCAGCTAAGCCATAGACAGAAATTTCTAGCAATAAAACCTATATTTCCAAAAATGAAACGAGCTGTCTAAATGTGTTAGTGCGCTCACCATTGCTGGAGATTTAATGGAGTCTATTAACCACTTATTTCTGATGTCACAGAAAGTATTCAAGCGTAAAAAAAAAATAATGGATACTTCTAAATTCTTCCTAACACAACCCAAATTGTCTATTATTTCATTTTCACTACAGGAGATTCCAGGGTAGAAATTGTTTGTTTATAAATTATATGGTGAAGATAAGGGCTAAGCTATCAAATAGTTTGTGTCTATGTGGGTAAGTCAATATGCACTGTTACAAAATCACAGACACCCTCATTGAATAACAATATCAAAATGTGAAGCTGCCCTACATCTAGCTCTAGGCAATGGTACCACTTTTCTAACCCTTCCCCAAGGAAACCCACACTCTTTGATTTACACTATATCCATAGGGTAGTTTTAGTATAATCCATGGGCTCAAATTGTGTTGTTCTCAAAGTTGTTTGAATTTGAGGAATAAAACGAAGTCTGGAGGAACAAGTTAAGGAAGAGATGGCCGATGGGGTAAAGTTACCTAATTAAATTGTGCAAAGACAACACTTACTATTCATCAGTAATTAGAAAACAAAATTCCTCCTCTGTACACGTGTCCTGGGCTTTTCCTCAGCGGTGTAGTTCCCACTTTCCTTAAAATTTCTTCATAATAAGCCCTCGTGACTTTGTCTCCTGAGAAAAATCTATTGAGATTATGTCTTTGAGCCTCCAAAACATCTGCCAGAGCCTTCTGATCTGACCTGTCTGCCTTGCATTTCACTGGCCTGACAGATCCCCTTGTTTGGCATTTTCTCTGCCAGCACTCTAAGGAGACCAGGGCAACTGTATTTCTGGGAAGCACGTCTGCAGACATCCATTGATCATGGAGATATTTTTAAACGAATTGAGTTTTGAATAAGCTTGTGGTTCCTGTGTGAACAGAAACCCCAGTAACCATAGCTATTTTTGACTCATTTCTTATTAACATCTTTGTGTAAGTCAAGATGAAAAGGAAGTCATAAAGATTCTAGTGTACATTTAAATTATAAGCATATAACGTAATTCTTGATTCCTTGACCAGCTTTTTAAAAAGACCATAGAATTTATAACTAAGCCATCCATACTAGAATTTATTCAGAGAGTTTTGCTTAAGAATGAAAATCATCAAGGAAAATATACCATCCCATGATGGCTTCCCCAAAACGTTCTCATAGCCAGGCATGACATTCTCCCAAGGCATACGTAGGATGCGTACTGGCTTATATTTTCCAATCACATGTATAATTGCTATAGCCTTTTCATTATGGAAAATAATATCTGACTGTTTTGTTTGACTAAAATATTGCACACCTCTCAGCAATGGTAAAGTAAATCTTTGTGGGGATATGAATGTGCTATCCAATGAGCCATTTATTTTGATCTGAAGAGTCGGAATCTATGTCTTGAAGGCATGGGGCAGTGGAAAAATTCATTTTCATTTAGCATGTTTTTTAACCTGCAACCACTGCAAACTTCACGTATACTTCATTTTTAAATTGGTATGATTTGCAAGGTTCGTCATCCTGTGTACTTTGGTGAAAATGCTCCTCACTTGTTTGAAGTGCTTAGAAGAAGCTTCATTTCCAACGTATCACCCTTAGAAGTCATTCTGTTTCTTCTGTGTCACTTATGAAACCACCGTTGTCCTTAGATGCCCTCAATTCAATTCTGACTTGTAGTGACAAGAATGCTGCACAAGCTGCACCATCCACACAGCCGGAGTCCGTCCTTTCAGCCACGATGCCAGTCTATCACCTGACGGACTCCCCCTTTTGACTGACAACCACAAAACTAGCTTATTTCCTTCAAGGACAGATTCTATACTTGACCACTGTGAACAATAACTTAGTGATTCTACACAGCCTCTGGCAATACAATGACCGGAAGGATGCTGACGGTCACCCAATTCTGAGGGATATGTGATATATGAAAATAATAACATAAAGTATTATCTAATCAGATATATTTTCTTTCTCTCCAACTTCCTTCACTTTCTTCCAGAATGGAAATATATCAATTCTTCCAAAAGATTCTATCTGTTATTTCCTACCATTCTCATGGGTCCTTCGCAGAATCTAGATTAAATAACAAGCGACAGGATGCCGATGAAATGATGATGCTGAGTTATAAATCCATCCTCACGGAATTCATACACTGAGAAGGCCTGTTTGCCGAAGAATAGGAAATAAGTTAGTGAAGCATTCTAAAATATCCAACTTTTGTGAAGTTCAAAGAATACCTTTTTGATGCATAATGTTTATATATTTTACTTAGGGAATAAGATGAAAAATAAACGACTAAAAGAAGTGCGCTATAATTGGCAATGAGTTATTTAAGAAGAATCATTTTTCTTGAAAGTCAGAGAGCAAGAGTCAATCAAGAATTGAGTTTAAAAGGAATCCTTCAGTAAGATTACCGACAAAAATGCTGCTGACAGTGGAGTGAAAAGAGTGATCATTTTATCATGCTGTTTGTGAGCACAGTAATCATTTGCAAAGCTTTCAAAATGATTTGTCTTGAGTGCATGTGTTGGAGTGATTGACTTGATATGGCCCTCCCGGGCATACCCTTTGGGACTCCCACCAAACAACTGAATGGGTGGGAACATGTGGGTCAGCTACCTGCGCCCCTTTCCTGATGGGACTGGATAAGACAAGGTGGGGGAATATGCTGAAAGGAACATATGACTCAGTGGTAAGAGACCTTCACAGGATGATCACAAAGATGTTGACATGTAATGAGGATTTGGCCAACTTTACCAGCCTGCTGGGTATAAAATGAACCATTTCAGAAGTAGGAAGATCTTACAAACATCGAAAAGAAAAGCCAAGAAAGGAGCAAGAGACACAGAACCCCTGTACATTTTATCTTCTGGATTCCAAATCTAGAGACCTGAGACCTGGCAGAGCAACGGAGGAGCAACAGCCACACAGGGTGGTGGCCTTCCCAGTCCTTGGAATGAGTACCGCTGAATGCGGGCACGTTTGCTTTGACATTCAGTGTCTACAAACACCATATTAGGGAAGTTAGGTTTGCTGACCCCTGGAGCTATAGCTGAGGGCCTTCCAGCTGTGACCGGTGCCAGAGGGCAGTACCGTCTGGGCATTTATCATCACTGCTAAAACTTTTTACCATTTCCTGAGCAAGACTGAAGCTCAGGCCTAGTGTCTGAGAACAAACAAACAAGTCAAGGCAAGGTAGAGAAGGGGGAGTCCTGGACAAAGATATCCTGATGTTACTTATCCTTAATTGTAGCCTTTTAACTTCCCTAATAAACCCCATGATTATGAATATTGTCTGTGAATACTGGGTGGCCACTACAGTGCATTAGGCAGAATGTGCTGTGGGAGCAGTATTGGTGTAAGAAAGATGGGAGTGAGTTTGGAAGCATGATTAACTTCAGACTCTTATAAAATAGCTTTGAACTGATGTGGAGTTTGTTTTTCCTTCCATCTGGTGAAGGAAAATAAAATCGAAAGTCACCTCTACACCCCAGCTTCCAGGCTACTTTGCATTGCTTAAAAGCAAATAAATAGATAGGTAGATAGATAAAAAGAGAAATAAATAAATAAAATACATTGTTATCCATCATAATCAGAACACAATGACAAAACCATGGTATGAATTCTTCCGTTCATAATAAACCTAACAAGCGTTTAACTCTCTCAGCTTTCTACTAGGAGTTACTAATCTTTCCCATGTTTCAAGGGAAGGGTAGGAGATACAGGCCACTGGATCCTGGAGTAGATCACTGAGAAGCCTGCTCTCTTCATCCTAAAAAAGAGCAATGGAAAATGAGGGAGAGATAAGAGAAAGATATAGGAGGAACCGAAAAGGAGAGGAGAGAAAGATAGAGGAAGACAGAAACAAAATGTTAAAATAACTGGAAGGAGGTGACCACTTAGCCACATGATATGTAATATGCACATTTAAAAATAACAGGACAAAATAACTATTATGGAAAAAAATAAGGGTTCCTGGGGGGTAGAGTGGGGGAGGGGGTACAAAGGGGTGTTGATGTCAAGGAGTTCAAGAAGAAAGGAAATGTTTTGAAACTAATTGTGGTAGCAATTGTATAATATCGCTTGATGTGACTGAATTGTGAAATGCTATGCTATCTGTAAGACCTCCCAACAGAACTATTTTAAAAATAATAAACAAGAGGAATAATATGAAAACTTGATATTTAAGCCTTTGTTCTTTTATTGTGTGTGTGCATATGCATTACTAGAAATTATCCATGCCCCACACCATTGAGTACACATAATAAGTTTTCTTTTAGTCTTTTTTAACTGTGTGTGTAATAAAAAGGGATATCTTATACCGAGTACTTGATAAATTTCTTTCACTCACTTCCTAGCAATTATTATTCTGTGTCCTCTCAGGAATTTTATATTATGTCATTTTATTTGCTGTTTTTATTCAATATTATTTCAATTAAATTACTTCAAAATATGTATAGTATTGAGATTAATTCCTTAAAGGTATAAGATTTCATATACCCTATTAATATTATTAAAGTAAACTCCTAGAAATAACATTTAAAGTAATAGTAAATGAAGCATTTCAAGATAACTGATTAACTTTGAGACAATACTGCCTAGGATCATTCTGATAATTTAGATTTATTGAAAACTTAATTAGACCACATTTTCTTGGTTTAGAATAAACTGATTTTTGTTGTATGGTATCTTTGAAAATTAAAAATTAATAAGCCATTTTAACATCATTGCAAATCACATTAAGCATGTCTTTATATCTATGTCTCTTATGTTTTGATGTTAATCTTAACCCATTTATCTTTTGGATTATTCTGTATATTTATTGATTTGTAAAAATCTATGTATATTAGAATTGTAATAATTTAGCAGTATTTGTTTTCATGCCTTGCATGTCTTCACTGTTAAGGTTATATCTCAATAGGTTGTATTTTATTATGATTAGTACATATATTTTTCCCAATTCTTTTTTGTTTTTTTCCTATAACTTTATTTATTATAAGAACTTCCTTTTTTATAATCTCTCATATCATTCCAAATTCAACCAGTATTGTACAATTGCTGCCACAATCTGTTTCCAAGCATTCCTTTCCCTCCTGGAACCCTTGACATCACTTCCCTTCTCCCCTCCCCCACCACTGTTCACCCCTTCCACCATCCCCCAAATCTTTGATGTCCCTACAGGTTCACCAATCCTGGGTTTCATATACTGAAAAACAGAAAAACATATAACACAAGTTTCAGAAGGTGACCCCAAATGACATAACACGTCAGATAAATCCTAATAAGAACAAATGAACAAACAAACAAATTTAAAATGTAGAAAATGTTGAAAGCCAGATCAGATCCAGCCCGCCTCAGAGAGGGGGATTATCTGACAGCGTTTTAACTGTTCAGGCTGGTTAGCCCTTTGATCTTCTGTACCCATCTCTCCAATGCCCTCAGTCTAGCAACCTTGTCCCTCCCATCCTTTTCATTGATGAAGGATCTTTTTTCTTTCATTTGTTTAAGTGAATATATTACAAATGTCTCTTCTTGATGCCGAACAATTAAACTGATTAATTCTACAAATAGATACTTTAACACCTAGATAATAGATATGAATTCAGATATTTATTTGCAAATGTTCATAAGACACATTATTTATTGCATATATATATTAATTGAAAGTATTAAGATATATTCACGAGAAGAGTGGTGTGAAGCAGACATTCTAGACAAATTTGAGTCTTATTTAGGAATGCTATTTTTAATTATCTGAAATTTGTACTTGCATTTATAATTATTTAAAGGTTTCTATGAAAGAGTAATGTTAAACATACAATGATCACATGTGTCAGAAAGATTACACCTTTCCCCTTTGAACTTTTATTCATTTATGTTTATGGGAGCGAGTCAGCATTGACTGGGTGGCAATGAGTTTGGTTTGCGATGAATTCTTAATATTATCCACTCAGTGATGCCAAGATGAGATCATAGTTTTTTATGGCATTAGTTTCAAAGGGACAATTGGAATTTTGTTGATCAAGTTTTGTATTTTCAATATCACAATAGCTCGTAGTCAGGTTAATGGGGCAGATTGCGAATCATAGCATCTATGCCAGGATCACTCTTGGAAAATAATTAGGTCCGTAACAATGCCCTTACCATGCATTCGATTCCTGCCCAGCAATTAAGACAGATGATGGCCTTAAGGCTTGGTCTGAGGAAAGTTGTGGTTTTACTAGTAGAGCCACTGTGATAGAAAAATGGCAAGATTTATTAGAGAGGTAAAGATCATTTAATCCATTTTTAGTGTGCAATGTAATCTTTTTGTCCACAAATTTAAGATCTCTTGGGATTTTTCCATAGTTAGAAGTTAAAGAAAGTATTCTTAGGGATAGGGACTCTGTTACTGAATGTTTTTCTTTCTTTGAAACTCAGGAAACAAAATGAGGTATTTCGGTCATACATCAAACCCTTTGTCATCAAGCAGCTTCTGACTCAGTGCGACCCCTTCCATGAGGGAGTGTCTGCATTGTGGGGGCTACGGACCCACCAATGTTGTGGTGAGCAGTCCGAGTCAGATCCCACAGTGACACTGGAACATACACCAGGAGAAACATTCCAACCTGCTCGATTCATTTAGGGAGCAGCTGATCAGAAAAATTGTTTTTGTTTGTGATTTGAGAAAATATGTAAAATGGGAAAAAAGATTTAAAATAAAATATGAATAAATAAAACAGTTCAAATGAATGAGTCATTCTGGGAGTTTTTATTTTTAAAATTATAATAAGAGACTAAGAAAAATTATTAAAAATCCTTAATGGTTACATCAAGTTTCAATAGCACTTTGTTTTTATGAATGGAAAGTACTTTAAATTAATAAGTAATAGACCTTATAAAGAAAAGTTTATTGGGAAAGAAAAATCATTGCTTGCATTTTTAAGTATTGGAGAATTTCTGTCTGTACATTTGCAGATAAAGAGATAAGCAATCAGAAGTAAGAGAGTTAGAAATGATGAGAGGGCAACAAAATCACATGCAGGTTAAAGTCAGGAGGAAAGAACACATAACATATGTAAAATATAAATTCCATAGGAGAGAATCAAAGAAAATGAGTTTAATAAATTAATGAAAGAGTAGTACAGACTACTGTGATGCTAGGTTTAAAGAAGATAAAGTACTCATTAAATATTAGGTTAAAGTAATGAAAATAACTAGACTCAATAACATTCCATTTCTAAAATTGAGTTGAAATCCATGAACTCTTGGGAGGTACTGGTATTGGGGAATACACATGAAGAAATAAAATAGGCAAAAGATGCTGTGTCATTGCTCATTTCAGAAGCATGGTATGTGCAGTAAAAATTGTGTCCTTCAATAATCTTAGGTATACATAACCTCATACGTGCAAAAGATAACTTTATTTCTAGCACTAACTTATTTCTGAAATGGATCCAGAACTATCTGTTAGCTGGAAAATTCATATAGTTATGTCCGAGTAAATTAAATCCAACACTGTTCAGTACACATATATCCAACTCAGATGATATTTATGTCAGTCACATCTCAAGTTAAAATATAGTTGAGCTCCACTGTGCTCTTCTGCATGTTGGCTCAAACTTTATAGTAAGAAATGCATATTATGGGATATATGGGGCTAATATTTTTCATCATGGTTGGTTAAGCATAGGAGATTTTTGTAATACACTCCCTTTCATTATACACAGTCTATGGTTTTCATAAATAGTTTACGCTTTATGGACCATATTGTCTTAATTACAACTACTCAAGTATGTTTCTGTACCAGGAAATCAATATAAAAATTTCCAGTTTGACTGTATTTCTTAAGTTGTTTGTTATTTTCAGAAACTGAAGGAAGTTTGAATCAGGTGTGGGTTGTTGACCCTAGGTGGCAGAGTTCACAAAATCTGAAATCTCATTTTATGTTATGCTGCATTTCCTGCCATTGCCAGGCTTCTAAACGACAACTGTGGACTTCCAGAAAGAGTGTCAACTAAGTAGATGTGACAGACCCTCTGTAACCAAAACACGAGAGACTGAATGAAACGCATGCAGATGAGAACCCTGGAATCCTTGGATCTTGAACAAGGAGTAGAGAAGTGTATTGAATTCCAACTAGGAGAAGAAGTAGAACAAAAGTAGCCAGGGAAGAGAAAAGTGGGTGAAGGGAGACATCGAACAGTGTAATACATGAAAAAAAAATTATAAATTATCAAGGGTTTTTGGAGAGCTGATCCCAAGGGTTCATTCAAGTAGAAAGAACATGTTTTGAGAATGATGATGGCAACAAATGTCCAATTGTGCTTGACACAATGCATGGATGTATGGATTGTGTTGAGTTGTATAAGCCCCCTTTAAAATGGTAATAAAGAGAGAGAGAGAGAGAGAGAGAGAGAGAGAGAGAGAGAGAGAGAGAGAGAGAGAGAGAGAGAGAGAGAGAGGTGAATTGATGGCTCGCTTAGCGCAGGGGGGCCATAATCGGCTCCACTAACTCAGAGCCAGCACAAGCATCCGCATCAGTGGGTGACTATGGGAACATGGGATTCTATTGTTGCCTACAGCCATATGGTGACCAGAGGAGTGGCCAGGTCCTATCTCTACCCATGGTGGCCAGTGACAACCCGCATGATTAGCCACTGCCCAGCGAGGTTGGCTGCAGCTCTGCATGGATCCAGCATAAGGTGCAGGACTCCCTAGTTCAGAAGCACATGAGTTCTGCCACAGCAGCAGGAGAAAAGGCCATTTTCAGACAGGTGTCCTGTCCCTGGCCACTGTGGAGAGGTAAGAAATTCTACAACCACCCACATTATACCAAGCTGGCCTCTGGGACCAAAAGAGTTCCTTACCAGGAGGAAGCACCCTAACCTCAGCCACGTTTGAACCTGAATTAACTAGTTCAAGAGAACGTTCTTCACCACAGAGAACAGAAGAGTAGGAACTCCATCTAAGACTAGGTTTCTCACTTGCTCGTCCCTCCTCTGTTCCCCTCTTGAGCTCCCTGGCTGGCAGGAAGGTCCTGATTCACACTGGGAAGCACTTCCCCAAGTCGCTCTCTCCTGGCCCGGCTGCATCACAGTTTGCTCCTCTCCTTGTTTTCAGTTCTTTTCCTTTTGTCAGTTCTGAGCCTTTCCTTCTCTGCTTTCCTTTTTTTCTTGCTTTGATTTATCTCTTATTTTCCTTATTTCTTCTTTATCTCTTTTTCCTTCTACATGCATTCTTTTCCATTTTCAGTTTTCCATTTCTCATCTTTCATGTTGCTCACTGCATTTTCTCTTTTCTTTCTATACTTGGCTTTACTTTCCATTAAAAATATGTCCTTGATGATTCAATTACTTTTGTCTGGATGTTATTTTCCTGGTTTCCTCTGTCTCTTTACAATTTTAAAAATATATATATTTTTTATTTATTGCCATTTGCTTGTTTTCTTGCCCTGCCTGAGGGGAGGCAGCAACTATGTCCACTTGACTCAGTCACACTCTTACCTCTTGCAGATAAGCCTAGTAGGAGATGGCCATTAGCTAATCCTGCACCCCTGATAGCTATTTGTAGAAGAATGAAAGCGGTCCCATACCGCACACCATATACAAAGCAAATTCAAGATGGATACAAAAGCAAAATGTAAAATCTAGATATATAAACATCACTAAAAAAACACCCCAGGACTACTAATAAAAAGCAAGCAAACTCAGTTCCATTGAAGTAGACTTAATGCATCCCTTATAGGACAGGGTAGCACTTCCTCTGTGGGTTTCTGGGGCTGTAATTCTTTACTGGAATAGAAAACCCCTTCTTTCTCTCAATAAGAGGTTGGTAGTTTTGAACTGCTGTCTCTGTGAATCTTAGCCCAATGCATAACTACTAAACCACCAGGGTACCTATGCATGACATAAATCAATACAAACAGTGCAAGAATCACTAGATGATTGGGACCTGGTAAAAGGTTGAAACTTAGTTGTATTGGACCAGAGAGTAAAAGAGGACCTATAGACTGAGAAAAACATTCTGGCAATGACATATCAAACAAAGAATTGAGATTCAAGATTTATCAAAAACTTCAACTTCTGACCAAGAATAAGACAAATAACCCAAGTATAAATTGAGAAAAGGAAACCTCTCTCTCTCTCTCTCTCTCTCTCTCTCTCTCTCTCTCTCTCTCTCTCTCTCTCTCTCTCTCTCTGCTGTGCTTTGAATCTCATGGTGGCCATAGAAGGCAAGGCTTTGTGGACCCAAGGTCTTGGCTATCTAGTTTTTCTCAGAGAGCAATCAACACAGATATGAGGGGAGAGCGTAAAAGTCATTTTCCCAAGATAATCGCGTAATGATTGTAATGTGTAATATCCTTGTAAAGTGTGATTTACGAATAATTTGCCAATTACCTGAGTGATAACAGTATCTTCACTGTGTCCTACTTCTTATACCAATGTGGCCACAGGTTGCCAATAATATAGGACTCAGGATGCCTGTTAATAATCTTGAAGACAGTCTATTGCAATGACACAAATTAGAACTGACAAGATGAAAGACCTATGGAGGAAAGCCCAGGACAAACCAGGTGTCTTCTCTCAGAGAATTCATGCAGTCTAATTCTCCCACCAATAATCTGAATGTGTGAGGTGGTGCTGACTAATTTCACTGTCCAGGATTTTACTGGGGATCAATCACATAGGCATGCAGCATTTGTGTGGTACTCAGACGCCAATACCCAGAGCAATTATGGGTGTTCACGATATATCATATTGCTAGCATAAATTATCTACTCAAACTTCAACCATGTGGCCTAAAGGCCTCAGGCTTAGAAAAACAGACCTTCACCATAAATCACATCATTAACACCAACTATCAGATCAAACTGGTTCTCTGTTTACCAAGGCCTCAGGCATAAAAGACACTCATACTAAATAGAATACTCCAAAGTATAAGAGCTCATCTTCCACATTTGTGAGCCAGCCAAAGGCCAGTTTAAATGCAAATCTTTCTAGGGAACGTGAAAAGTTTGAGCAAACCTGGTTTCTTAGTGAGAGCATTCCTGCATATTTGGAACATAGCTATGTGACAACATATGTTCAGGGCTATAACCTCTCTCCCATGACTTTAAGCAGAAAGTCAAAAGAATTGCCGAAGTGAGAAGAGCCGTAACCTTTTGAACCTTTGAATTAGCCTATCTGAATTACTTTCCTGGGAATGTGTGCTTATGGAAAACATTTTAATAAGCTTATATTTAGGCCATTTTACTTGACTTTTTTCTCTCGTTTATTATCATTCTCCCTTTCAAATAGAAGGACGACATCGGGATAGATGAGATGCTTAACATTTAACAAAGAAATAGCCTGAGGAATTGACCAAGAGTAGGCTAAGGAGCTGCACCGGGAAGTAACGAGCAGAAAGCCTGCTTTCTTCACCTGTCATTTCCTGGTTCTTTGTCCAATTCAAAGTACATGTAATCCTCATCGTTATTTACAACATCTCTAAGCAATTCTTCTAAAAAAAATCTGGGGGTTATATTATTACTTCTACTCACCTAGCCCAGAATTAATAGTAAAGAAATCTCAATAATTATATTGAATATTCAGTTTGAATTCCAGTCAAATATTTGTTCCAGTAAAGCATAGGCCTTGAAAAAATAATGCAGATTCTTCTTCTGCATGTGAACTCAAACCAAAAACCAAACTCACTGCCATTAATTCAATTATGATCCATTGAAACCATATAGGACAACATAGAATTGTGCCTTCGTATTTTTAAGGCTGTAAATCACTTGTGTCATTTGGCATAGTGTTGTGACATGTGTGTTGTTGTGACTCCCAAAGCGATGTCACTGGTATTTCAAATACCAACAGGGTCACCCAATGGGAAGAGTTTTCAGCAAAGCTTCCAGACTTTGAACAGAAAATGAGATGGTCCTACTGGCTTCTTACTTCAGAAGAAGAAGCCCCTGAAAACCCTATATCTAACTTCAAAGCATTGCCAGAAGTGAAAGGCTAATCTAAGGAAGCAGAATATTGGCAGAGATACTATCCAAGGGTCCAAGGGCATTAGGTCCAAGGGCATTAGGATGTGACTGAGTAGGAGATGATTTCTTGGAGAAGAGTCCTGGTGACCTTGTGGGAGTGGAGCCTGTGAAATCTCCATTTGCTGAAGGAGCAAGTATCAAAGTAAGGAAGAACAGCGATAAAACTCTTCAAAGGATTTGAACTTGGAATGTACAAAGTATGAATTTAGGAAAATTGGACGTGGTCAAAAATGAAAGGAAATGTATGAAGAGTGATAGCCTAGGCATTAGTAAGCTTAAATTAACTGTTTTTTTCATTTGGAATATTAAAAATAAATCATGATTTTCAATGCCGGAAATAGCACAATCAAGATAGGATTTTATCTCTCTGCCTTCAAGGGTCTACAATGAATACAATTATTATTCAAATGTATGCAACAACCACTAAAGTTAGTAAAAAAAATTTGAAGAAATCAACCAATGATTCAGTTGGAAATTGACCAAACATCCAATCGATTGCATTGATAGTTAATGATGAGTGGAATATAAAAGTTGGAAACAAAGAGGAAAGAACAGAATTGAAAAATATGGACTTAGTGGTAGAAATGAAGCTGGAGATTGCATGATCTTATTTTGCAAAACAAATGACTTATTCCTAGCAAATACCTTAAAAAAATTTTTAAACCACTATACGCATGGATTTCCCCAGATGGAACACACAGCATTCCAATTAAGCACATAGGAAGATATGATGGAGAAGCTGAATATCAGCAGATAAAACCAGATAAGTAGCCAACTGTGGAACAGACCATCAATTGTTCAGAGGTGGATTCAGAATAAAGATGAGGCAAATTAAAACAAGTCCACAAGAGCCCAAATGTGACCGTGTCTTTACACAATCTGAATTTTGAAAACATCTCAAGATCATATTTGACACATGAAACACTAATGAAGAAGACCTGGTGAGCTGGGGAAGGCCCATTATTCATGAAGAAGGCAAAATGTCCTTTAAAAGATAGGAAAGAAAGATCATAATAGATATAAGAAGAGACTCTGAAACTTGCTCTTAATTGTAGAGTAGCTAAAGCAAATGGAAACAAGGATGAAGTTGAGGAGTTGAACATAACATCACAAAGGGTCTCTCAAGAAGACAAAGTCTAATATAACAAAATAAACAAAATGCGCAAGGACCTAGAATTAGAAAACTAACAGGTAAGAACTTGCTTGGCATACCTGGAATTGAAAAAATTCAAGTCTCAAGTTGCAGTCTTCAAAGATTCTGTCAGCCAAATATTGAATGGTGCAGGAAGCATCAAGAGAAGATGGAAAAAATGTACAGTCACTTATGAGCAAGGACCAATGGTGCTGAAGGAAGAACTTCAAACTGAGAAATTCATTAGTCAAAAACAAGGCTCCCGGAATTGATAGGAATTAAAATGTTTCAGCAAGTTAAAGAAGCCCTGGGAACACTAATCTGTGCCAGAAAATTTGGAAGACAGCTATTTGGCCAACTGACTTGAAGAAATCCCATTTTGTGCCCAGACCGAAGAAAGGTGACCCAATAAAACACTCAAGCTATAGAATGATATCTTTGATACTGCATGCAAGTAGAATTTTGATTAAGGTCACCTAACACCAGTGAGCAGCTGTACATTGACAGGAAACTGCCGGAGTTCCGGGCAGATGCACATGGTGACTGGAACAAGAGATACAATTACTGTTGCCAGATGGATCTTGGCTCAAAGCAGAAAATACCAGAAAGATGTTTACTTATGTTTCGTTGACTATGCAAAGACATTTTGCTTTGTGGACCATAATAAACGGTGAATAGTGTTGAGAAAAATAGGAATTCTCGAATAATTCATTGTGCTCATTTGAATCTTTTACATGGATCAAGAGGCTGTTATGCTCAGAGCTGACTCAAAAGCACCTAACAACAACATTGTTTTCAGGGACCAGAAAGTCTCACCTTTCTTACATGAGTTCCAACCACTAACCTGGTGCTTAGCAGCACACCATACAACCCACCAGGCCACTAGGGCTCCTCTCTGACACCTGTCAATACTAACAATTATTTCCAGGAAACACAATATTTTAACCTTGATTGAAATGGTAAATTTGTAATCATTTCACTTTTTGGTATCTTTCTCCTTTTTATTTTCTATAGAAATAAAAATATTTCCCCCAAAGGATAAAGGTTGACACAATGCCCTGTTAGTTTTAGATGAACTGCTTTAAGTCCTAGCATTCCAGATGTTGCCACAGAGATACCTTGAGCCCTTCATTGTGGTTTTCTATCATAGACACAACTTCTATCATCTTTTGGCCTCAATGTTTACATTTGAAATAAAGTTTTGATTTTCTATTGATTTCTGCAGATTTACACTTGTATAAAAGAGTGGCATTGTGTTTTTAGCAAGTTACTTTAAATTCTGTGGAAGACTTCATTTTCATACCTGTCACAGTAGTCATATGTAGGCCCTGATGACATTCTAAGAGATGACAATTTGATTTATTTGTAATTTGATAGACTTGGTTGGTAGCTATTTACAGCTTATTTGTTGCTATAGAGGTGTTTTCTTGTGTGTCTAAATATAGAATAAAGCAAGAATAACAAACCAAATATAATTTGTAAAATAAAGCACCTAGGATACCCTGTAGCACATTATCCTCATCCAGTACCCTGGGCGTGATTCCGATACAGTCATCCTACATGGGGCTTCCAAGACTGTGCATCTTATGGGAACAGACAGCCTCATAGCCTACTCTCAAATAGTGTTTTTGCCTTCCAAGTGGTTGGAAAAAACAGTTATTTTTGTTATATTCAACCGTATTCCAGGTTAGTTCATTAAAATACAGGGATGAAGGAATAGGAGGGCGCCAAGGAGACTGGTGACTCCAGTGGTTGTAACATTGGGCTCGCCCTGGCAGGAGAGAAATAGCTCAACACAGAAGGAGGCAGCGGCTCATCCTGTGCTACGTTGGGTCACTGAATGCAGACAAACACAAAGACTCCTAATGTGACAATAAGAACACTTTATTTAAAACATTTTCTGTTTGTTTCTTTTAAATTTTAAATAAAGTCTATAGTTTAAAATAATATTACCTTTCTGTAAGCATTGCAAAGATCATGTAAATTTATGCTATACTCACAATTTTCCTCTGTCGTTAACACATTGTATAAGTAATGATAATTATTATTTACTAAAATCGAGATTTTATTTCGATTCCATCAGTTTTTACCTAATATCTTTTTTTGGTGGTGGGGAGGGCAGGATAGGTGACTCTATAATATCATCCTGTGGGGACCCTGTGGGGCAGTTCTACTCTGTCCTATAGGGTTGATGTGAGTTGGGATTAATTTAACAATAGTGTTTCTGATGATTGATTGATTGATTGATTGATTGATTCAAAAGATATTTTCGGAAATGAGTCTCAGTTTGGATTTTTCTTATGCTTTCTAATGGTTAACTCATGAGCGTTTGTGGAGGAAAGCCTATATGCTTTTAAGCTAACATCATTGATGATGCTACTCTTCATCATGTGACAGAGAAAATGCTAGCCAGCCATCTCCACGGGAAAGGTTACTCTTCTACCCCTTGCCTAAGGGAGTGGATGAAATAAGATTTGTATTATCAACATAGGCAACCCTTATATCATCCATTCCCAACACAGGCCTCTTACATTTGGGTTTCATAGCACAGAAATACACATAATAAAGATTTAAGAAACTTTATCATTGGTTATCATTTTAATCCACTATAGTGATCTTTCCAATATGCTGATAACCAGATTATCCCCATCCCTCCGTTATGGTTAGGGGGAAATCACTGGAGGCCTTTTCCCTATGGAAACCCTGCAAATGTATATTGGCCTTCCCCTGTCATCCATAGCTTTCTGCACACCAGAATATTAAACTTGAACTCTTATACTCTCCTTTTCTTTGGGTTTGGATTATATAATTTATAATCCTCAGTTTACAGATGTTACTGTGCTTCTTTTATGTGGATTTAGTTGATGTTTCACTTAGATTCAGAAGAAGACTTTTAGGCCTGGCACCATCGAATTCCTTCACCACACATTGCTATAGCACACACATTTTCTGTTTCCTTTATGAATGCTAGTATCTAGCAAGACATGTTTTAAGAACTGATTGTCCATAGTTTGGATCTAGGATTAATGTGAGTCCTGAAATTATGTTTTTATAGATCATCTAAGATACCCTTGTTAATTTATGAGAATCTTATCAATCATCTCCCTGGAGCACAAGGACCTGTGGTTTCTGGTGTCATTGATTGTCCATGGCACTGATTTTTAAGCACGATTGAGAGAGGACTGTGACCCCGAGTTTAAAACCACTGTTGTGTTTTTACTCCTGCAAAGAGTCTCTAAAATCCACAAGGACCTACTATGAGTCAGCATTGACTTGATAGCAGTGAATCTGGTTTTGGTTCGAGAAGAGGAAGAATTAACAAATTTAGAATAACTACATACTGCAATAGATGGATTACTCATTTATACAGAATAGATGCTTATGTGACTGGGCTCTATTTGCACAAACAATAGGAGTTGGTGGTCAGCCAAACTTATAATAGTATTCACTAACAATATCAATCCCAGGTTTGCTCCAATAATACATCTCTTAATAGAGCAAGTAGGGCATTGAAGGAGTGTTAGTATGCTTAATGACAGTTCAGTACTTATGGGATAGTTGTCTTCTGCTCTTTCACACACCATTGAATTTCAGACTTAATCCTCAGGTTACAGGTCTTTTGAGGTAGAGTCTAGTTCTTCTAGTGGGCTTTCCACACTGGATCCCTCTGGTATGGCCTTTGGATCCTGCTGTACACCTGGAGGGCCAAGGATTCAATGCCCTAGTGTTGTATGGCGCATGGTCTGGATCCTCGGGGGTGTTTAGAAATTCTGACCAGCGTAATTTATTAGGCGCTTATTACCAGGCATACTCCCCATTTAAAAGTACTGTCAGTCATTTCCCCCCAAATAGGAAGTATATTCTCTCTCTTTTTTAACCAATAGATATGCACTTGTCATCTCCCAGACATGTGTGCTCTCGTCTCCCAGATGCGTACACTCTATTTCCTAATGTGACTTTCCCATCAACATCCCTCATCACTCTGATAGGAATGGCTACCAGTCCAGGGACGTCCTCATACTTTTCATGGCAGAAGCAGACATCCTCCTGCCCCCTTAAAATAGACATCCATGGAAAGACATGGCTAAGGAGTGTCAACTCATGAAAAGCTTTATCTCCATTTGATATATTGGGCACTAAGCATTATTCCTGGCTGTGGTAGACAATATGAAATCTTTGTTGAATTAGCAATACAAGCTAGTTGCTTGAATTTTGCATTGTCTAATAATATTCAACATTTTTACTGTTTATTTTCCATTTCTTCTTGTTTTTATTTACTTAGTGCTGATATACCCATTCATCTCATTCTGAAATATTTATTTTAAGTAGGTCTTGCAATTGTAGGTCTTGCAATTAGAATTCAATTGCTATTTTTTTCTGAACAGCTTTGAAAGTAGTAATTTAATTATGTTTAATAAATCTCATCTTTATTATAATACTTGAAAACCCATTTATGTTTATTCTTAGAGCTCTTAGCTAGCGAATATATTTTTATATACTTATGTGTATATGTATTGCATTTATCACAATTTTTTTCTTCCCAGATCATCTCTAAATAACCCATGTTTTCTAGGAAATTCTTTCTTGATCATTATTGAATAGTAGTTTAGTGATAAATCCTTTGTTAAATCTCACCTTGTTATTATTTTGCACAAAATTATCAAAAATTATGCAAAATTTGATATATCTCAGAAAGACTAATAAGAATAATCTTATATTACATCTTTTAGTTATTTCAATAATTCGGGTGATCACTTGAATCATATATGGTCAGATATCATCATCTCCAAAGGGAAGTAATATTTTTTATATCCCAGAAATGATATAAGGTGATGAACATGTAGCAATCCTGAATGTTTCATGGATATAAAATATTTTTAACACATGGTTTCTTTTAAGATATTTTTCTCTCTGAGCTTACAGGCTTCACCATCTTTCTGCAGAAGACATTCTGGTGTGGAGATTTGGGCATTGATTTAGTACAGCCTTTATGAATGGGGCACATTTTCAAACAGTGCAGATCAAGTGGAGAAAATGATCTGTTTAGGTCTTTCTGAAAGTTTCTGCCATAGAAGTGCATTTGCCCCCAAAACAAATTTAGGTAATTCATGTAACAGAGTTCCATAATGATAACCTTGAAGTAGAACTCAGGGAACCAAATGTCCATATGGGATGCTATAACATTTTGGAAACCCTCTTCTTATTGTTTTCTTTGAGTTTTATATTTCTTTGTAGGAGAACCATATAGCCAACATGTTGCTTTTCCTCTTGGGCTGAGAAGAAACAACACAGACTTAATTAACTGAAACGATGCTTAATGAATTGAAATAAAGCTTATTCGTGTATTTGTCAAAATTTCAAAGATTATTTCAATGCTAGCTAATTTTTTAAGTTGTTGGTCTTGTGAAATTCTGTCATATCATCTCCATTTTCATTTCTATCACCAATATCATATTTTCTAAATACTGTTCCTTCCTTTCCATCTCCAAATTTTGTATCCCCAATTGCCAATAATTATCAATGAATCTTAATTATGGATGTTGTCAATTTCAGACTAAGGCAATTGGTAGAACTCTTCAGGTCTTTATCTTTAGCTTTAGTGGTTGGTGTGTAAATTTGAATTATAGTTGTCAATACAACTCTTGTCAATACAATTATCCTCTTAACCAGGTATCATTGAGGCTTGGGATTCCTGTGCCCTAACAATATTTCCCCCATAAGCCTTGTGATTTTATGGAGCAATTTTGCATAGCATAGTGATTTTAGGAAATAATAATTTGCAGTATAGCAGAAGTGATTTTACTACAGTCAGTTCTCTTTGAAGAGAAAGCCGTATGCAGTATTTATAATGGAAGTATTTAAAAATGAGTAGAAAACTTTCTTTAATGGCATTGAAAATAGTGGTCATATTTACACTCATACATATCTCTGCAGAGTGACAAATAATTTGTTAAGTTTTTAGAGATAAAACCATATTGTTACAAGTCTGGTCCAATATTACACTTATATCCAACATGATGGAATCTGACACAATTTTTACAATAGTACTCTAAGTAAATGTATTTTACATTGCACGCTCCATAAATGGAGGAATCAAACTGTCTCCACCTGATGGGTTAGAGGGGATCTACCTTCAATAAGTATTTAGAGGAACTAGTGAAATATGTATAATGTATAAGATTAATTTTAAATCATTATTTCCTGCTAGCCCACTGGTTTGTGGATGAAAAAAGAAAAAAAAGAAGAAAACATAGTCTCAGCCCCCTAATTCCCAAAAAGAAGAGGGAATCCCCTCTTGTACAAACCTCTATGAATCCAGATCAAATAGCAAGAATATATATATTCTTGCTATATATATTCATCATATATATTGCCAATATATAGTGTTTTTATAGCGAGAGAAAGACTCAAGATTCAATTATATATTGAGAGAGATAGATTTAAGATATCAAGGCACCCGGTAAGCAGCCTGTGCTGGGAGCTCTGAGGTGAATGGTGTGCTGGGTGGCCAGGAGGATTAGTGGGAGGACTCTGGAGAGTGAAAGTACCCCTACAACAATCCGAAGTGCTTCCTCTATCCTGGAGGCAATCCTCCTACAATCTTCCTTGCTCCAACTCCCAGATAACTGCACCTTTTTCCTGGGATTTCCTGACCTTGCCAGCAGTGTTGGTACTGTGTGCCACCGCAGCCACCACTGTCGGATTGTCCTCCTCCCCTCCCATGCCCATCCCCTCCCAACCTCTGGCTTGGTCTCCATATCAGGACTTGGGAGGCTGCCGTGCTGTGACCCCTACAGCCAAAGCTGGACCCCCCACAGCAGCGGTCCACCCATAGCACTCCCCTAGGGGAGCTGTTCCCTTCTCTCACAGTCCCCCCTCTCCACATGGCAGCTGTCCTGCTGCCAAGCTCTGGTCCTCCCATAGTCCACCCAGGGCCTCAGGGGCTGACTGCAGTAAATGAGTCATCTGCTGATGAGGGCCCCCACTTTCAACAGTCTCTGAGATACCGCCACTCTAGCATCAGCTGCATCTGCAGTATCCACCGAAAGCAGAGCCCACCACTTCCCTTTTGGAGTAGTTTGGCAGCACACAGCTTGGCAGCCCAGCCAGCAGCTCAATGGTGTGACATTTTTGTGACTGCTCAGTACTTCCCAGTCCCACCCAGCCCGAGAGGAGCAGGAGAGAATATATTCTTGGTCTGGAAGTTATCCCTCCCCCAATTCTAGCCTGACTTGGGTGCTCAGGGTACCAATGACCCAGGCTCTGGGGCTCTCTGGGCCATGCCGTCCATACCACCTCAGTCCCCAATGCAGCCACCACCCACTGACTGGCCCCAAACAACCTATCACTGCACCTAGACTTCCTCCCCTCCCGCCACCCACAACAGCAGCAGCCTGTCTCATGCTTGTGTACAGCAGACAGCTGCCCTCACAGTGCCTTGTATCTCCACCCTGTGGAGGCTTTTTAAGGCACCTACACTAGCACCAGTGTTGTTGTTCCCACCTTCTCTCAGAACCCTCTCCTGTGGTAGCAATTTGGCCCGGGGAATACATAAATTCACCAACCTCCCTCCGGTCTCTAAGCCCCTCAGCACCATTGACCATTTAGTCTTCATGGAAACCTGCCAAAACAGCAGACGGACACTCCACCATAGTAGGCAGCAGGAAGCCCTCAAAAACACCCCTACCAGTCACTCAGAGAAAAAACTCAGTGTCCCTTGGTCTCTGAGAATCATGGTGCCCACCTCTATGAAATCGTCATGTAAAAAGCCAACATTCTCAACACCAATGACCAAAAAAACTGAGAAAACACAATGGAGAAAGACAAAACACAGCAGCAGACTGATGCACATAGAATTATATGTGGATTTGCCACAAAAATTAATTTTCAGAAGGCTGTTGAGAATAATACAGGAGATGAGGGAAACAGCACAAAATAAGAATGCAATGATAGAGGAGATCAACTCCATGCACCAAAGGGAAATACAGAAGTAAACAGATGAAGTAACAGAGGCTACACACAAGGTCACATATCTCACGAGCAGAGAACCAAACGAGTGATCTCCACGAGAATCAGGCAGAACTCAGCAAATGAGAAAAACAGTCGAGCAAGATAATAGAGAGGTGGACGGAAACCTGAGGTGTATAACAGAATACTTCCAAAATACATCTATTTTAACAAGACACAATGAAGAAATCAACAGCTAAATTAGTGAGGGAATTTGGGGAAGCAAATTTTCCCATCTTAATGAATGAAAATCAGACATTCATACACAAAGCAGAGAGGGCACCAAACAGACTAAATACCAGGAAGAACCCACCAAGACACATTATAGTTAAATTATCCAATTTTAATGAAAAAGAGAATATCTTCAGAGCTTCAAAGGAAAGGAAGACAATCACATACAAAGGTGCTCAGGTAAGCATATGCTCAGACTTATCAGCAGAAACCATGAAGAGGAGGAGAGAGTGGAGTAACATATTCCAAATGCTGAAAGAAAAAACAAAACACCTGCCCAATAATTCTTGACCCTGCCAAATTATCTATTAAGATAGAGGACCAGATGGTGTTCTTCCAGGACAAGGAACAACTCAAATAATTTGCTATAAGACATCCAACTCTGCAGAAGATCCTTGACATCTCATTATGGTCAGAAGACCAATATTCACAAGCAGGAAACCAACATATTGCCCAACTCCACCCATAAGTCAACGTGCCCATAGCAATGACCAAGATAACATATCCTCAGAGGGAAAAGACAACAAGAATGAAGCCCCACATACAAACACAGCACACTGATATGAAGGGAGTTAGGAAAGCTCAAGACACAAGATGACAGCAAGGAATACACAGATTGTGGTAATAGTGCTGAATGTCAGCAGTCTCAATTCATACATTACAGGGAAAAGGCTAGCTGACTGGCTCAGAAAACATAACCAAGCAATCTGTTGCCTCCAATAGACATATCCTAAGTTCACAGACAAAAATAGATAAAAAATAAAAGGCTAGAGTAAAATATACCTGGTAAATGGCACCTTAAATATTGCAGGGGTTGCAATCTGAATCTTTAACAAAATTGACTCTAGGTTCAAATCATAAAAAGAGTCAAGGAGGGGCACTATATAATTATCAAAGGATCAGTAACCAGGAATTAGTTTCCATAATAAATATATACATGCCTAATGAGAGACCTGTGGAATTTGCCAAAGAAACTATCCAAAAGATGAAAAAAGAAATCACAGAGTCCACAATCATAGTAGGAGACTTTAATACACCGCCATCAGAGAAAGACATCACTGGGAGAGAAGCTCAGCAAGGAGACTGCAGAGCAAAATACTACAACTAGACAACTGAACCTGACAGAAATATAGAGAGAGTTTTTCATCCAAATGCAAAATAAAAAATAGCATTCTTTTCAAGAACTCATGGCTGACTTTCTAAAATAAACCACAAGCTGGGACACAAGTTGAGTCTGAGTAAATTCAAACACACAGAGATTACTCAAACATCCTTCTCAGGTCACTGCACCATAAATATAAAGATTAATAGAAGGATGGCCAGAATAAAAGGGCAAACATTTGGGGGATAAACAATGATTTTCTGTCACATGAATACGTACTCACACAAATTAGAGAGGAGTTTAGGAAATTTCTAGAAACTAATGAGAATGAGAATACAATTGATAAAAACTTATGGGATTTGAGGAAAGCAGTTATCAGAGGTAGCTTGATAGCAATAGCTGCATATATGAAAAGGGAAGAGAGTCTTATGACTGATAAAAATCTCCAGCAACTAGAACTGAATCAACTGAATAACTCTCCAATAGTAAAAAAAATAATAATTTAAAAATCAGGGCAGAGTTAAAGCAGTGAGACTACAAGAGAACGATACAAAAGATTAATGCTGCAAAAATAGGATTCTATGAAAGATCAACAAAATTGACAGACCACTGGCAAGCCTCACCAAGGAAAGGAAGGGGCAAATATCAGTAGCCAGGATGAGGGATGAAATAGGGGAAATCTCAACAGACCCCAATGAGATTAAAAGAATAATCACAAAGTACCATCGAAATCTGTCTTCTAGTGAATTCAACAACACGGAAGACATGGAAAATACTTGGAAAAACAATCCCTCCCTAATTTATCCCAGATAGAGGTCAAGAACCTCAACAGACCCATAGCCAACGAAAAAGTATATATGATTAACAAGAAGCTATTAACATAAAACCCCCTGGACCAGAAGGCTTCACAAGAGAATTCTACCAAGCATTCAGGAAAGAGCTAAAACCAATCCTCCACAAATAATTCCAGAGTGTAGAAAAGGATGACAAACTCCCAAACTCATTCTACAAAGGCAGTAAAACTTTGATACCCTAACAGTTCAAGGATCTTACAGGAATAGAGAACTACAGACCAATATCCCTAATAAATATCGATGTAAAAACACTTAACAAGTTATGGGCTAATAGAATACAAAAGTATATAAAACATATCATCCATCATGATCAGATGGGACTCATACTAGGGATGGCTTAACATCCAAAAATCCATCAATATTATACACCATATTGATAAGACAAAGTATAAGAATAACATGATAATATTGATAGACACATAAAAAGCATTTGAGAACATTCAACACCCATTCCTAATTAACACACTCAAGAAGGAAGGAATGGAAGGACAATGCCTTAAGCTAATATGGGCTAGCTATGAAAACCAACAGCCAACATCATTGTCAATGGAGAAAGGACAAAAAAATTCCCAATGAAAAAAGGGACCAGAGAAGGATGTCCCTTGTCCCCAATTATATTCAACATTGCACTGGGGCTCCTAGCTAACAACATAAGGCAGTGGAAGGACATTAATGGTACCCAACTGGGAGAGGAGGAGATGAAACTTGCTATTTACAGACGACATGATTCTGTACATTGAAGATCCCAAAAGCTTCACAACAGAAGTACTGTCAGTGATAGAGGAATGCAGAAGTGTGGCAGGATAAAAGATCAATGAACAGAAGTGTGTTGGTTTGCTATATACATCGGACAAGATCATGGAAAAGGAGATCAAGGAGGCAGTACCCTTCACAATCACCAAGAACAAACTGAAATATCTAGGAATATATTTAACCAAAAAACCCAAAAGATTTATACAATGAATATTACAAGACCCTACTACAGAAAACCAAAAGCGAATTCCACAAATGGAAAAATATCCCATGCTCATGGATTGGAAGACTCAACGTAGTAAAGATGTCAATTTTACCCAAGGTACTTTATAAGTTTTACACTATCCCAATTCAAATACCAACAACCTTCTTCAAAGTATTGGAAAAACTGACACCAATTTCATATTAAGAGGGAAGAAGCCCAGAATAAGCAGAGAACTCTTCAAGAAGGACAAAGTCAGAGGTCTTGCTTTACTTGATTTTGAGACCTACTACACAGCCACAGTGGTCAAAACAGCATGGTACTGGCATAATAACAGATACTCAGACCAATGGAAAAAAAACCCAGAAAACCCAGGAATAACACCATCAGCCTATAGACAACTGAACTTTGAAAACGGCCTAAAAACATCAAGTGAGAGGCAGATGCCCTCTTTAAGAACTGGTGCTGGAAACCATGGATATCAAATGTAGGAACATGAAACAAGGCGTTTACTTCATCCCATGGACAAGAATAAACTCAAGCTAATACTGATATACTTTTTATTAGATCCCAAAAAAATCTATAGATACAGCATGCACTCTCTGACTGACCAGTGATGAAGGGAATCTTGATGAAGAGAACAGAATAAGGATTTCCCTTTTACTGGAGTACTTGCTATGACATAAGCACTGTCAACAAGGAAGAAACAAATTATCTTTATCTTAATCTGCCTACTGTTACTTTTTGAAAAACACTCTAAAATCTACATCAGTAAAACTCAAGGAAATGCATATGCATCCTAACTAGTTCTATTAGGTTCAAAGCAAAGCATATTAAAATTAGACAATGAATAAGGATTTAATGTATAAGGGCAAGTCAAAAATATTTTTATAAATAATAGAAATGTTTCAAGATATGAAGCTATTGTTCTTTAAAGATCCCCCACATCTATCCATTTAGTTTCAATTTAATTGACCTAGCAGATTACCTTGGAAGCCACTGTTTGGATTGAATGTTTTTCTTTTTAAGAGGAATTCTAACCAAGCTAAGTGCATTGCCAGGAGAATGTGTCTGCAACTATCTACTGATGACAGAGGCATGTGTGAGCACAGGAATATATGAACTGAAACTCTAATAGCAATATTTTTTCATTTACCCTTGAATTGTTAGGTATTGCATTCATTTTTTATTTACCTTGTGTTGTTAGGAGGTACCACTGAATGAACAGAGGAGACCTGTTACTGGGTTTCCAAGGTTATGAATCCTTATGAAAGCAGATCATTGTTTCTGCTTTTTGTTTTTGCTATCTTGGGGTGTTTTGTTTTTTTTTGAACACCTGATGGATCTGAATAGACCACCTTTTGAATTTGCTACCAAGACATTAACCATTGTACTATCGTGGGGGTTTTTTTGTAAGCATGCTGTATCTATTTAATTTATTTCTACAAGCAAATTAAAGTTAGGTAACTTTATAGGGATTTTACTTCTGAAATTTACTTTCATTGTAATTAGACATTTACGGTGCTTATATTTTATATGTTTAAGTGAATTTCTGTAGGGCAGTATATCAGTGTTTATTTATCTCTTTCTCTCTCTTTTTTTCTGGGCATTCTCCTTAGGGTATTTCAAACTGAGTACCTCAAGCACTCCCATCTGTATATGAGTGAGCCTGAAAAATTCATAGAAAAATAGAATGAAAATAAAATGAAAAATTCCCTTGCAGATTCTGAAGCAATCTCATAAAGAGTTTATTTGCTTTAGGATGTGATCCCATCACAAAATTAGCAAACTAAATTGCTTTCCCAGGATTTTTTACCTTGAGCAGAGGAACTCTGCTGCCATCGGGTTGACGCCCACTTGTGTTGTCCCTCTATAAGACTCAGAGGCTGCAAAGCTTTAGGAGAGCAGGCAGCCTCCCCTCTCTCCGGAAGAGCTCGAGATTGGTGGGTTTGAATCACTTACTTTGAGGTTGGCCGTCCAAAACTTACCCAACAGTGACACCAGGGCTCAAAAGGCCTTTACAATAATAGCAATTCCAAGACGTGTTGTTTCTTAATAGTTTTAGTTCCTGCAGGTCACGCAGGAGAAACCAGGAAACATACAAGGAATACTTAGTATGCCAGAGATAATCACAGAGTAAGAATGAAAGAAAATAATTGATGTCCAAATTTCTTGATGGTGCTCTCTTCCACAGGGGTAATTTTCTCAAGGCTATGGATTTTATGAGTCAATATATTCTCTTCAACAAACTTAGGTTGATTTTTGCCATTGGTAACAAATTGGATAGCAACTAACAAGTTGCAAGTGATAAGCAGATAAATTATGAATATTTTCTTAGTTTTATCTCAAAATATAATATGCTGATCTAGTGTGATATGGCTGTCTCTTTACCAAGGATTTAAATCTTTCAGTGCACTCAATTTTATTTTCAATAATTGGGATAGGAGATAGTGAGATTAAATAGGCTTTAAGAGAGATGGGGGACAGGAGAGGGAAGAAAAGAGAGGGAGAGAAAAAAGAGAGAAGAGAATATTATGCCAGGTCTAGGGTCAAATCCTCCTCTATCTAGAGAGCCATGAACTTTATTTTCTCATCTGACTTATTAGGTTGGAGGTTGTCTTAGTTTTCTAATATTGCTCCAATTATTAGAGTCTAATAGTCTATTCGAGTCTAATAGAAATACCACAATAAACAGATTTTAGGAGGCTAGAAGGATACATGCAGAATGCCTGCTCTAGGTGAAGGCTTCCTGTTTCTGTAAGTTATAAAGAAGGTCTTTGTTTCCTTTGAACCTTTATTGGTCCAGTTCTCCTCAGACTTGACATCAACCTTCCCCTGGGACTAAGTTTTTAGTGCAGTGTCTCCAGGTTCAAGGAATGTACTACACTCCCTTATTTCGTGATAATACTAGGTCTCTCTTTGCTAACTTCTCTCTCCTTTTGTTTCTTTTCTTTTCTTTTGTTTTAATGATCATTTTATTTGGGGCTCTTACAGGTCTTATAACATCAATTGTATCAAGCATATTTGTACATATGTTGCCATCATCATTTTCTAAACATTTCCTTTCTATTCCAGCCTTTGGTATCAGTCCCTCTTTTAGCCCTCACCCCTGGTGACCCCTTGATAAATTACAAATTACTATTATTTTCATAACATCCACCGATGCTCTCTCCCTTCACCCACGTTTGCTGTTCCTTTTGTTTCTTCTTAAAAAGTGAAGCAAGCGAGTGGGTTGGAAAGGGGGAACTGATTACAAGGATCCACATGTGACCTCTTCCCAGGGAGATGGATGGCAGAGAAGCAGGGGAAGGGAGACTCCGGATAGGGCAAGATATGACAAAATAACAATCTGTGGGTTATCAAGGGCTCAGGAGGGAGGGGCGAGCGGGGAGGGAGGGGGGGAAAAAAGAGGACCTGATGCAATGGGCGTAAGTAGAGAGCAAATGCTTTGAAAATGATTAGGGCAAAGAATGTACGGATGTGCTTTATACAATTGATGTATGTATATGTATGGATTGTGATAAGAGTTGTATGAGCCCCTAATAAAATGTAAAAGAAAAAAGAAAATTATTAGGGCAAAAAATGTACAGATGTGCTTTATACAATTGATATATGTATATGTATGGATTGTGATAAGGGTTGTATGAGCCCCTAATAAAATGTTTTAAAAAAAGAGAATAAAATAAATTTTAGTTAGTAAAAAAAAAAAAGTGAAGCAAGTTACATCACAGAGAAGCTCTCCCTCCATCAAGGCAATAAACTAAGAATGTTGCTGAGGTTCCCAGAAAAAAAAAAAAAAAAAAGAATGTTGCTCTCCAGCCTGCTTCTCAGCTCATTAACATAACAAATATAACCCCAGCAACATAACCAACCCAAGCTCATTTACACATACAGGTCAGAAAAACTCACTACTCATCAGAAATGGAGGATAATTAGATCACTCAGTGTGAGAGGGTTACATAGTTGCTAAATGCATCATCACCTAACTTACACTGAGAATCATGGCCTAGCCCAGGTGACACATATCTGAGTATGCGGGGGCAGGGGTGGGACTGAGGGGGAACGCAGTTCAATCCATGACAGAGGGTTTGTCTACTTCAGTGTAGAAAAAGTACACTGTAATAGTCCAAATGAAGTGGAAATTTTTGTTAAATATATATATTAAGATATATATTATATTAATACATACATATCTTATATATAATATATTATACATTATAATATTATATATATTATATTAAGATATATATATATCTTAATTGCCTTTGTAAATTTCATGCTTCTGGGAGGCAGAACATGTGCCTTTCCAATTTCTATGGGACTACACATCAGGCATGTAATAGTCACACAATAAATGTTTGTTGACATGGATAGAAGGACAGAAGCCGTGTGGATGTGAAAATTTGAATTTGCAACAAAA
Organism: Tenrec ecaudatus; assembly: GCF_050624435.1. NCBI lineage: Eukaryota > Metazoa > Chordata > Mammalia > Afrosoricida > Tenrecidae > Tenrec > Tenrec ecaudatus. The sequence continues at coordinate 54,512,473 of NC_134540.1, forward strand.
GTCGCACTTTATAATCACACCTCGTATCTGATGCTTAAAATCCTTTAAAATATTGATAAAATAAAAATTCAGTGTTAATTGCAATTCTCTATTTTGACTGTCAGTTTTCTCATTTAAAACATTAAAAGCGGAATCATGTATAATTTACTGAATAACAGCTCAAGCTATCCTGAAGTGTTATGAATATGTTTAAACAAGTGAAGGACCAGAGGCTGAGATGTAAAGACTCAATTTTATGGTTTCAAGATCAAATTCTGCAGTGTGCCTATGGGCCTGACCACTCTTCCTACAAGAGCTTTGAGGATTTTTGATGATGTTGAACAATCAGTGGTGAAAGATCAAAGACTGAAACTTTTCAGAGCAAAGAGGGGTTGATGCATTTTAAAAGCCAGAGTGCCTTAAATAATCTCAGGACTCAGGATGAAATTGCTGGTGAGGGAAATCAAGGAAGCTAAGTCAAGGAAACTATCATGCTTTCATGTCATGACCTTGCCTTTTCATGAACAGGAAATGAAAGTACTGCAGATAATACTGACTGAACCTCCAAAATTTCCAAGATCATTAAGTGACCTTTAATTAGCTCAAGGACTGAAAAATGCTTGTCAAGGTTGCTGTGTGATCCACGTCTTCACCCTTTGACTTACACTATGAAAAAGTTAAGTAAGAACTATCAAAACGTAGCAATGCATGGAAGTCACTTTTGATATAAAATCACATCAAATCTATTTCGTGTGATTTGTCGTATCCCTTTCTTTTACCTTCCATAAACATGAGAGAGTTTTCTGTGCTGCTGCTCTTGTTTGTTTCTGTTCGAGCAACCCCTAACTTCTGGTAGTGGAATGACACAAAGGAGCAGCACCGGGCTAGCTCTTCCAGCATCCTCCTCACCCTCTATACGATTCAGTCTATTGTGATCTATAGGATTTTCACTGGCTGACTTTGGTAAGTAAATCACCAGCCTTTATTTCTAGCCTGTGTTATGTGAGTCTGGAAGTTCAGCTGCGCTCTGTTCAGCATGACAGCCGTACACAAACTTCCCCTGACTTACATATGGCGCCTGTGCATGGCATTCATTAGCTTGGAATTGTACCCGTGTCTCCTGCGTGGAAGAAGAAACTTCCATCACAAAATCATCACACTCCCTCCATCATTGTATGAGTTTAGGTTTAGAGTGAGTGAAATATGATTGCGAGCATTTCCATTACAAATGTAGGCAATTTACCAAATTCTAGGTTTAGGTGACTATTAGAAATCCTTATGCTATTGGTTTATGGCATTCGTGGGTAAATTTTAACCTAAAATGCTAGCCTTCAAATTCAGCATTTTAGGAGGAACTTTGAAAATCTCTGAAGAGATTAAAAACAAACTAACAAGCAGGGTTAAAGGCCAGAGCTATGAATTGGGAACAAAGACGCTGCCTATGTGCGCATGCCTGTGCACGTGTGGGTGTGCAGGGCTGGGTCCTCTGTGCAGGGCTTTCACTTGGTTTCCACCCCTCTGACCTTGCAAATATTTCACGGAGAAGATACACTGAAGCTTCCTCCTGCTAAGAGCAGGTGCTCACTTAGTACAGAGTTAGAGGATCTCGACATAGGGATTCGCATGCCAGAATCCTTATTGAGCTGCATCTATTTGTTTCGGCGTGTTTCCCAAGAGCTTGACAGTTTTAGAAGCCCAAATCGGGCCGCTATGAGTTGCAATCAGTTCGATGGCATTGGGTTGCATTTGGCATACATATTTCAAAGACACTCTGGTGACACGGTTGGTTAAGCATTTGACTCTTAACCAGAAGTTCAGCAGTTCTAACCACCATCTGCTCCAGGGCAGAAAAACGGGGTTCTTTGTTCCATTTTGGACCCCCATACAGGCTTTCATTTATTCAGAATCCACTCGATGGCAATGTGTTTGGTTTTAGATATTTCAATCTGTGTGTACTCTTTCCACATTCAGTACTATTTTTCCCCATCTCTGTCCTCAAAATAAATCTCTGTGATCTCAAATGTACTTTCCCTTTGCCCTCTCCTTATTGGTACCCGCCAATGAAGATTAGTCTTTCATGGTATATCTATTTTTACCTTCTTATAAAGGAGGGATCATACAATCTGTGTTATATGACTTATTTCATTTATTTCTAGCAATTTGCTGTTGATATACTGTGGCAACCATTGTTGCATTATCTTCAGCAACATTTTACTTGCATGTGATATTAAATATATAGTTCACACCATTTCCAAATTCTGTTTGGCCACTTTTGTTTAGCCTTGGCCACAAACATAGATCGGTTTCAGTTGGTTGTCCAGATAGTTGTTTTCCAGATGAGTCAGTGCCACCAGCGCTTCCTCAGCTTTGAGAAACCTTCAGTGGACATGCTTTCAATTCCTAAAGTCCACCTTTTTTTTTCTCCTAATAATTCAGTGTCACTTACACTCTTTCCTTCAGGAGCATCTGTTCTTGCTTATACCCTTCCTGTTGAAATAGTTGCATGTCTATCATTTCTTTTAGGTAAGTTGACTTGGAATTCCTTTCTTTTTCTGATGCTTTCGGCATCATTCAATATTTTGCCATTAGAATCCTTCAGTATTAAGATTTGGGCTTCTTTCTTCAGTTCTTTCATCTTGAAATATTCTGTACATGGCTTTCGTTTGGTCTTTTAAACTCCAGTCTTTGTATAGTTCGTTGTAATACTGAACAGCTGTGGCAGCTTATCTCTACAATGATATAGTTCTAGGGATCATTTGGGGCAGCTCCACTCAGTCCCACAGAGTCCCTGTGAGTAACATTTGATCCAGCAAAGTGGGTTAATCTTTGCTGAGAACCCATAGATGGCCTGCTTCCTTATGTTTTATTCAGTACCAATCAGAGAGTTCTGGATGTGAAATCTCTGGATGCCAATAGGCACGCTGGCTGGGGCTGGTGAGAGTGTAGCTGGACTCAATGGCTGACGTAAGTGGAGAGCTTGGCTTTCCTGTGGTGAAGGTGATTAACTCTATATGTCTCCTTCACTGCCACCCAACACAGCCTCTCCCCTGGTGCTCTGTTGTTGGTCTTTCCCTCCGTGGGTCCCATTACTGTGAAGTCTGGCTGTCCTTGAAGTTCTGTTGTCCTTTCAGTGCCCAGGCCTCAGCCTGATTCAACAGCTCTCACTAACAACACCATGATCTCCTTGATCATCTTCCAATTTTGCAGCCACAAAATCCCACAACAGATTTTCACCAAATTAAAACGAGTTGCAGCGCCCCTGGACTAGCTCTATCTGTGTGTTCCCCGATGAGCTATTGTTCAGCACTGTCAGAAAATGACTCTGCACGTGAACGTTCCCTCCTTGGGAGCAGGTGCTCCCAACCTCAGTGCTGGCTCCGCTCGTCCTCCCCTGGCGCTGGACTTACCCCGGCTGCATCACCTCAGCTGCTAACCATACGTATTAGATAGAGGTTTGCGCTTGCTCATATTTGTTGTTCAGAGGTTTATTTCCTGGGTGTGTAAATGGGAGTGCCTGCTCACTTTATCATCCTTTTCTTCACTCTGCAGAGAGGCTCTTGTTCAATACTGTTTCGAATTCAGGCTTTGTTAACTTATGCTATATTTGTAACAGCCAGTCTGCAACAAACCCATAAAACTTGTCTTAATGGGATTTTTGCCTTGAGCACCATCTGTAATTAGGTGGGGGGTTACCATGCAACTCCATTACTGTGGTTTCTAGGTGAGTCTCTTGAGACCCCTTTGGCCTCTGGGTGTACAAGATTTGCAGCACTCCCTGAACATTAAGTAACCCTCCTTTGGTGATGTACACACACACACACACACACACACACAACCACACACACAACCACAGTAACACAATAAAGTTAGTATTAGGCCCCCAATGAATAAATGTATCTGTCTTGAATTTTGTTTATATTTTAATATTATTTTACGTTTGGCATATATTAGCACTTTTGCTGTAACTACAATCCAATCGAGAGGCACAGAAGTAGCCGCAGATGCCACACCAGAGTGTGCTGACGGCACCATCTGCTTCCTGCAGCTCTCTCCTGGTCATCGATTTCTCTGGGAGCTTTTCTTTAAAATAGTTGGAAAATCTTATAGCATGTTGTGTGACATATGGAGAATTTTTTTAATGAGTGACGTCAGCATACCGTTGTGGAAAAGAACAAGGGGTGTGCCACAGGAAGACCAGACTGAGAACTCTGAATGGCTTGGACAAAGTGGTGGGTTCTTCTGTCCTGATTGATTCTCTCAGTTTGTAACCAGAGGAAACGTGAAGTGTTGGAGAGGTGCCAGGGTGACTACCACAGAACATTAAAATTGCCTGATGATTTATCAAGTGTTATATAAAAACAGATCAGATTATTTGCATTTTCTTCACAACTAAGTAAATGGAATTCAACAAATTTTGTGGCATTCAAAGGCAATATTTGAACTCAACCATAGTGGTATTTACAGCATTTTGTTGGTGTTCTTCCTGACTCAGAGAACATGTTGGATTTTGGTGTATTGGATTTCTGTTTGTGGAGTTTAGGTAAATTTGTTTTAAAGCAGACACATCTATGTAAGCACAATAATTATAGGATTTTGAAACAAAATAATCGAGAGACAGAATTGAGGGGAAATGTGCCTTAGGAACTAAAAAATAAAGTTAAAACCACACTACTTGTGAAGTGCAAAAAGTATGTTGATGTGCTGTATTTCCCTCAATTAAATAAGGAAAGTTCCATTTTATTTGTATCCAACATCATTGTTCATGAAAGCAGCAGTCAGAAACACAAAGGAAATATTGCCATGGGCAAATCTGCTTTACAAGGTCTCTTTGAAGAATTGAATAAAAAGGTGTCACTTTGAAGACTAAGATGAGCCTGACGGAAGTCGTGGTATTTTCAGTCTCATCTTATACATGTAAAAATTTGACAAATGAGTAAGAATTGCCACAGAACTGATGGATTCGAATTATGATGTCCGATAAGACTTTTACTATTGCTATCAGATTAAAAGAAAATTGTCTTGGAAGAAGACAACCACCACACTTCTTAGCAGCCCTAAGTCTGATAACTTTGGACATGCTATCAGGAAATTCCAGTACCTGGTATTTCTTATTCCCAGAAAAGAAGAGCATCAGTGGAAATATACCAAGAGTTGTGAGCTTGGAATAGGATTAGACAATGCTCCTTTTTGTAGTTGAGGGTCACTATGTGTTGGAATGGAATGAATGACACCTGAGAACAGTGACACCACCACCTTCTCTAATAGAATGAAGAAATAGAGCAAGATTAATTTTTGATTCTCTCCATGATTTCTGATGACGCAACATTTTTTTTCACCTTCTTTACTTGTGAGACATGCCTTATTTGTCAGAGAACAAGGCAAGGCTTTCTGGTATGTGGACCCACAAATAACTTTCCTGTTACTCTTTTCCCCTCTCTCCCCCCCTTCCATGACTGCCAACTGTCCTCATTCTCTACGAACTGGCATTGATCACAACATTTCTTCACTGCCCTCAGAGTTAGGTGGAGAAAATCCATTTGACTGGCTGGATATGCATGTTTTCTGAAGAGCTGGCCTCCAAAGATGGATTCTAAAAGCAGATTTAGAGGAAATTAGAAATACTCTCTTCAGTCCAGGGTTCCCAACCATAACATTCATACTCCCATCTCTACTTTCTACACACACATGTACATAGACACAGAAACACACACACAGATGCACACACTATATGTGTATTTATAAACTTTAAATGGTTCATTAGAGAAAATTTCCACCATCAAGTTGATTCAGACTCATAGTGATCCTATAGAACAGGAAAAAAATGGGTCTCAATAGAATATTAGCTTCTGTTACTTTAACTTGGGAAGCAATTATCTCAATGATCCAATGACTATTAAGTTTTTCCTCTTCTTTCTTTTTTCAAAGTGAATTTTAATGATGTTTTGATGTGCCCTTTTTATACTCTGTCGCTGCTGAAGTAGAAATAGAATCATAGGTATCACATCCAGACTTGACCACAATCCAGAGGGAGGTGGGATTTGAGATGAACAGAGACACTATTTCTATCAGGGAGAGATAGATATGTTCACAGATAGGAAGAAAGATTATTACCATTATTTGGATGACCAATGAATCAGCTATTGAGTGAAAGCTATGATTTCCCACTGATAATTATTCTCAGTGAAATAGAAGCTTCAATTTGTATCTCTCCACATACTCACTACCAGTCGATTCTGGATGGTGATGATATTGTGTTTCCATGAGTCTAAATCTTCACAGGAGTGAGTTTGTTATTTGATTAGTGGATATGAGAAAGGCCAATGAATGAAGCTATCGCAATGGGGTTTGAATAGAAAGGGGTGCAAAATCAAAAAACCCCAATCACTGCCGTGGAGTCAGGGCTGACTCACAGACACCTCAAGTGGGTACTGAGACTGTCACTGTTTATGGGAGTAGAAAGCCCAGTCTTTCTACTTTCTACATCAGTGGAACTGCTGGTGACGTGTGGGTCACAGCCCACTGTGCAGCAAATACTCTATCACTGCTCTCAGAAAAGGATGCTAGGACCCCAAAGAGGGGAGAAGACAGAATCTAGTGTCTGGATTATTTTGAATTTCAGTTTCTCTTTTGTTGATAGCCCTTTTCCATATTATTTTCACTGTTCACAACAAAGTCTGGAATGACTAATTCTGAGGAAACTCTAAATCAGGCAGATATAGATAGAGTTTTCCATTTGAAATTTTAAAAGAAGATGAAGTTTGATTTTAATTACAACATATACTTCCGGATTTATTCTTTTTATTCTGTGTCGTTTCTCTGTAAGAAAGGACAACTATAAATTGTTTCTGAGTAGTAAGGAGCATAGAAGCGGTTAGCTCATATTAATGTGTCAACGGCTCATTGTTTAATTCCCTAGAGAGTTTGCCTTCTGAGAAAAGAAACACACGTAAGCACACACAATCCTACATATACATAGGAAAGGAGAGGGAAATTCTAACCTTAAATAAACACATTTCAATAATAGCGCTCCTCACATTCAGTTGAATTTGTATGCAAATGAAATCTGAGACATCTCTCTTTACACCTGTGAGCCTTGGTGACACAGTAGGCTATGTGCTTGACTGACAACTGAGAGGTGGACAGCTCTAAGCCAGTAGCCACCCCTGCAGAGAAACCTTGCTCCTGCAACGATTTACAATCTTAGAAATCCAAAGCAAATTCTTGTCTATCAGCCTGAATTGACTCAGTACAGTGGGCTTGGGTATATTGTATTACTCTAATCTTATTTTCGTGGACACAAGCTTTAATGGTTAAAATAAGTGATGGTGAATGAAACAGTGTGTTAGTCTGGGTAGACCAGAGAAACAAATCCACAGCAACTCATATATATATGAGAGTTTGATATAAAGAGTAAGTGTACATTAAGAAAGCATCCCAACTCAGTGCTGTCCAAGCCCAAATGTCCAACATTAGCCCAAATGTCCGACACTGATCTACAAAATCCTCCTCAATCTTACAAAACACCAGCAATGATGCCGACTACAGAAGGAACGCCGAATCAGTCAGCATGTAAGCATCTCAGAGCTGGCACGGATTTCCACACAGCTGCTCCAGCACCCAGGGCTGCATCGGGGTAGGTCCATGTAGCTTATCCTCTGGGATGTCTTACAGGAAGTGAGCCTTGCAAGCTGAAACAGGGAACTGGCTAAGGCAGCTGCACCCTGTTCCAACCATCAGTAAACATGAGACCAAACAACTAGAAAGGCAAGGCTCACTGAGCCATTTATCTCTTCGCCATTCAGTTAACCTGACATGTGTTTATCGGCCAGGTTGGCATAATAAACCTTAACTATCTCAAACAGTAAGACAACATATGATAAATTTCAATAAATGTTGAAATGACACATTTAAAAAATATATAAATGATACTAATTTATTCCATCCAAATGCCATATCAAAGAATTCATTAGTAACCCATGAGTGAAATGTGTTTTTCTAATAGTAGATCCTGCCAGTTACTATATATTAAAACTGTTTTCATGTGTCCATAAAAAGCATTGTGCTATTTTCACAGTCATAAAAAATTGCTATTTTCTGAAGGAAGTTGAAAATGTTACACTGGGCCTCTACTCAAGTACTGCATCAATTCAAGAACACTTTGTTCAAATAACCTGGCATTCTGTGATGTTCACCTTCCCAACACGATCACTAAAGAAAAATGTGTGCATAAGCAAATGTGCTGAAGAAAGCTGATGGTACCCAACTATCAAAAGATATAATATTTGTGGTCTTAAATGCTTAAAGATAAACAAGTGGCCATCTAGCTGAGAAACAACAGAGCCAACATGGAAGAAGCACACCAGCCTGTGTGATCATCAGGTGTCAGGGATCAGGAATCAAAGACTCAACAAAAAAATCATACCAAATGTGAATGGGGGTGGGGAGCACAGAGTGGAGACCCAAATACCTGCAGACAATTGGACATCCCCTTACAGAAGGGTTGCAAGGAAGAGACCAGCCATCCAGGATGCAGTGTAGCACCAAGGAGACATACAACTTTCCTCTAGTTCTTTAATGCTCCTTCCCTCCCCCGCACCCCGCTATCATGACCTCAAATCTACCTTACAAATCCAGCTAGACTAGAGCATGTGCACTGGTACAGATAAGAGCTCACAACACAGGGAACTCAGGACATATAAACCCCTCGGGACCAACAATGATAATAGCAATACCTGGAGGGGAACGGGAAGGTGGGGGCAGAAAGGGGGAACCGATCACAATGATCTATATATAACCCCTTCCTGGGGGGGATGGACAAAAGCAATGCAGCTGTCGGTGTAAGCTATGAAAAAAACACTATAAATTATCAAGGCTTCATGAGGGAGAGGGGGAGGATGGCTTAAATGAGGAGCTGATATAATGGGCTGAAGTAGAAAGAAAATGTTTTGAAAATGATCATGCAGCATATGTAAAAATGTGCTTGACCCAATGGATGGATGTATGGGTTGTGGTAAGAACTGTAAGAACCGCAATAAAATGATTTTTAAAACTATGTTCCTAGTACTGCAGTAAGATTCAAATATTTTATATTTGCATAATAAACAAGAGTGATTACAGGACAATCAATAGAATTGAGGTATGTGAAAAAGGGATACTTTTTCCCGAGTACTTATTAATAAAATTAAGCTTATATTAATACTTGTATCACTTGTAGAATATAATGCTTTGAGATATAATATGAAAGATTTATATCCACTGGTGTGCTCATTGGTGTTTTTGTTGGTGGGGATAGGCGCCTTCAAATCAGTTCTGACACACAGCAACCACAACAGAAAAAAATATATCCTGGTCTGGCTCCAGTTTCACACTTTTTCTTATACGTGTTTGAGTCCATTGTTGCAGCCAATGTAACAGACTTTACCAACCACGATGTCTTTCCCTAGGGACTGGTTTCTCCTGATAACATGTTCAAAGTACATATGATGAGGTCTCCCCATCCTTACCGCTAAGTATCATTCTGGCTGAGATTCATTGGTTTTGTGTTTTGGAGAGCCCATGGGGCATTCAATATTCATTGCCACCACCATAGTTCAAGTGAATTTATCTTTCTCTAGTCTCCCTTCTTCAATGGGCAATGTTCACATGTATATGACACTATTGAAAATATCCTGGCTTGGGTAGGCACACTTTTATCCTCAAAGTAGCATCTTCACTTCTAATACTCCAAAGATGCCTTCTGCCACAAATTTACCTCATGCAGTGAATTATTTAATCTCTTGGCCACTGTTTCCATGAACATTTATTGTGGATCCAAGAAAGATGTAATCCTTGACAATTTCAAACCTTTCTCCATTTATCGTGATGTTTCCTATTGGTCAAGGTCTGAGGACTTTGGCCTTCTTAGCATAGAGTTGTAATCCATAGTGACGGGTGCCATCCTTGTCCTTCATTAGCTGGTGCCTCAAGTCCTCCTTAATTTCAGCAAGCAATATTGTGTTACCAATTTATCTATCACAGGTTATTAACAAACCTTCCTTCAGTCCTGATGCTGCATTCTTCGCCATATAATTCAAATACTCTGTTTATTTGCTCAGCATACAGACTTGATAATTATAGGGAGAGGATACAACCCTGACACACGTATTTCATGATTCTCATCCATTCAGCATTAATTTGTTCTGCTCATACAACTGCCTCTTTATCCAGGCACAGTTTGTGCATGAGCCTAGTCTAATACACTGGAATCGTGATTCATCTCAAAACTATGCGTAGCTTGAATGATTCACACAGTCAAATGTTTTTGATAGTCAACAAAACACAAGATAACATCAATCTGGCATGCGCTACTTTCAGCAGAGTTCTATCTGAAATCAGCAACAATATCTCTTGTTCAATGCCCTCTTTTGAAACCAGTCTGTATGTCTAGCAACATCTTGAGGTTGTATTGCTGTTGTTCCATTATTATCAGCAGAATTTTACTTGCATGTGATATCAATGATATTTTTTCTATAATTTGAGCATTCTTTTGGGTCACCTTTAGAAGGAGTTCAAGTATGGATCTCTTCCAGTCAATTGGTTAGGTAGTTGTCTTCCAAATACCTGGGCATAGTTAACTGAGTGCTTCCAATGCTTCATCAGCTTGTTGAAACACTTTAATTAGTAGTCCATCAATTTCAGGAACATTGTTTGGGAAGTGGGAGGTGGGCTAATGCTTCCCACTTGTTCATTCTTCATACCACTTGTTCTTGTTTCCATGCTGCCTCCTGAAATGGTGAAATGTCAGCTAGCTCTTTTTTTGTACAGTGGATTTATTTTTTCTTTTGCTGCTTCTTGTATCATTCAACTGTTGTGCCCATAGATTCCTTTATTATTGTGACACGAGGCCTGATTTTTTTTTTTAGTTTAAATTTGCTGAATGTGTTCTTCCTTTTTGATTTTCTAACTCTAGGTCTTTGTACATTTCATTATTACATTTGACTATCTTCTCAAGATGCTTTGTGAAATCTTCTGTTTAGTTCTTTGATGTCATCATTACTTGCATTTGTCTTAGCTACTTTATGATTCTGAGCAATTGCAAAGTCTTTTATGACATTCACGTTTCATATCTTTTTGCCTTCCTTGTGAATGATGTTCTTGATGCCACACCAGAGTTCATGAAATCTTCTTTCATTTGTATTCAACACATCAAATCTGTTCTTGAGATGTTCAAAAATTCACGTCGGATATACTCCAGGTCATAGTTTGGTTTTATTGACCTTCTTTTAATTTTTCTGAGCTTCAGCATGGACGTACACTGGAGCAAGTTTTGTCTGTTCCACACACAGTCTGTTCCGGGCCTGGTTTTAGCTGCTGATTTTGAGCTTTCCTATTGTCTGGTTCCATAGACAGCATCAACTTGATTTAAGTGTATTTCATATGGAGAAGTTCATGTGTGAGAACACGACTAATGTGGTTGAAAAATAGTATTTTTGAATAAAAAGTAATTGGTCTTGCAAATTTCTAGCCTGTGGTCTCCTGCTCCTTTTCTGGTACCAAGATCCTATTTTCCAGCCACTCTTCCTACTGGTTTGCTTCCATCTTTTGCATTCTAATCACTCATAATTATTAAGGCATCTGGATTGCATGTTTGATCAATTTCAGACTGAACATATTGGTAGCATTTCTTAATTTCTTCACCAATAACTTTTGTAGTTAGTGCATGAATTTTAATAATAAGTACCACAGAAATTTTAATAGTAATTGTTTTGATTGTATTTTCTTACATGTGGATAGACATGTTTCCATCACAGCCAACACTGTAGTTAAAGACGCGTCTTGAAATGTCTTGTGTACTGGTGACTACAGTGCCATTCCACTTGAATCTGTCACTTCTGGCACAGGAAGCCACATGATGCTCTGATTCCACATGCCCCACGCAGTCCATTCCAGCTCACTCACACGTAGTATGCCCACTTCTTTTTGAATCACATCATTTTGGATGACATTTAATTGTCCTACATTCATACTTTGTACAGCTCAAGTTCCAATCTAGTTGCCATTTACAGCTGTTTCTTCCAATTTTGAGTCATGCCCCATCATCAAATGATTGTCCAGAGGGCGGCACACTTTACTGCATACATGTCAGTATGGCTGATTTTAGTTTTGAAAATGCAGCTCTTCCTAATGTTTTTTGGGTGCCTTCAGGTCTGAGGGAAAGTCTTCCATCTCTGACAATGTTCTGAGTCTATGCTGTAGGCTTTCAATAACTGACAGTATTTAAATGCTACCCCTAGAGTTTTCAGTGACTAATGGCTCTAAGTGGATAACTTATTCTTTCTCTGTAGTCTATTCTTAGTTTGGAAGCTCCACTGAAATATGTTCACATTGGGTAGCCCTGCAGGTATTTGAAATACCAGTGGCAGAGTTTCCACAGGCCACCAAATTGTGACAAATGCACAGATAAGTGGTAGATTGGTGTTCCCACGGTGTTCGTATTGATTGAAAGCTGTCAAATAGATCTTTCTGCAGTTACAGCATGTTGCCAGGATCAGAAGCTAATTATTTAAATAAACAAAGAGGAAGAAATTTCTGAGCACAAAGTCAATGAATTTTCCTTACTGTGTGTTTATTAGTGCTACAAAAAAATACTAGCTTTAGAGACAGTCATGCCATTTCTGTAAAACTTTGTGAAATATGTAAATCTTTATTCCAAATATAAATACCACCCTCCTCTATGCTCCCTGAAAATCTAAGATGGAATTCATAATATATTGACAATTGTCTGCCACTCAGGGCAATACTTCCATGCTGAGAAATAACAGCTTCAAGTCAATGACCAAGATGTCAATAACATTTATATGATTTGCTAATATTCACTTTGCATTGGGACTCTAGTTCCCAAAGCACAATCCTGCCTTAAAAGAGGGAAAACTCTGCAGGACAATTTCATAAAGATTTAAATGGAATAGGCTCTCTCGCTCTGTGTGTGTGTGTGTGTGTGTGTGTATGAGATACCTTATACTGGAAGACAGTTGCTTAGTGACACAATAGTGACTTTGTTGAAGATTTAGAAAGTAATTGAGTTAGTGTCCGAAAACTAGAATTTGGATTTATATTTATATGTGTTAGTCATGTAACTATTGATAAAATAATTAACATTTTGGAAGCTTGGAGATATTTTCTATAAAATTCATATCAGTGTATTTTTTGCTCACCTAGGTATTGTGAGACTTCCATTCAGTAATGATCTAGTGAATGTTGAACAGTTATCCAGGCCAAAAACCAGAAAGCATTGATTCACAGAAATTGCCTATTTTTTTGCTAGCAAGTGCTAATGCCATGTCCAATTTCAAGCAATTAATATGACATTGACCATGCAGCTTTGATGATATGCTCATAATCGGGTCTTCTGATTCCCTCATACCATTGCTACTATTAGAAATCATCCTCTATGGAGTTCTCAATGGCTGAATTTGGGAACCAATTTTTCTGATCTTTCCCAGTGCCCCTTTGGTGGATTCAAACTTTGAGTGAGGAACTGAACAATCTAACTGTTTGCGTCATTCTGGGACACTCAAGCATCCTGCATCATGTTGGGGACGATGGATAAACAATTGATAAAGAGTGTTTCCATAGGACACTTGGTTGATAGTGCTCAGTGCTATATGCAGAGGAAAATGTTACCAAAACTATTCGGTAATTGATGGCCAGGATAGGGTTTGAACTTCTTTTCTTTTTTAATATACAGAACCATGCTATCTTGTCTTCAGGAAGAAAGATCCTCAGTTGGTGTGCAGATTAGTTCACCATTCATCTTCTTACATGTTATTTACATGAACTTCTTATGCTTAGAATTGAAACCTACTTCTCTAGTTCTTCAAATAATGGTTCATTTTGTACTCATATTTCTTTCTTCATTTTGCTGGAAGGCTAGCAAATCAAGATTTGGGTAGAATTTTGGCACCTCTGGACTTATTACCACTTCAGATTTCTTCAGAATTGAGGTTAAGCTCATAGTGCAAGCAATTCAAATCACCATGGCAGTTATGTAATCTCCTGTTACCTTGAGCGAAGGGGTGGAGTCTGATCTGTCAATCAGGTCATAACCATTTAGACCTCTGTGTGGACAAGGCTTTCTCCTGAGGATTTTTCCAACTTATGTGTTCCTCCGTGGCAGCGGGACACACACTGTCTCTGCTTCACATTCCTGATAACAAGCCAGATGGAGCAATGTCAATGGAACTAGAGCTGAAGGAGCCACGTGGCGACCCATGACAGTGTTGAGATGCTTCCACCACAACTGAATCCACAAGACTTTCCACACACTGGCCTGTGATCAACCTGCATTCAGCCTCATTGCATGTGTGGGTGATTCTGAATTGGAATTTATTGACTGGTATTAGACACAGTCTAATATCAGACTTATGGATTTGATTTGGACTAGACTGGGATGTTTCTCAATATACAATTCCATTTTTAAATAAAGCTCTTTCTTATACACATATGAGTGCCTATGAATTTGTTTCTCTTGTCAACCCAGACTAACACACACTTTTTGTTTTTGTTGTTTCCTTTATTTTATGACTGGAATGGCATTTTGGAATTTGATTTTTCCTTCAGTGAAATATAAGGGATAAACAATACCAGACAAAATAAAGCTATATGAGACGAAATGTGAGAAATACTAATTCAAAAGTGAGATAAGCCAAAAGAAGGGGGTAAAAAATCATCAACAGCCTCAGTTGAAATTTCTTTCAGTATGCATATACACTGTAATGTCTTTTACATTTTCAGTCACATTTGATTAATTCCCATGAAAATGGCTGTTTACATTAAACACATTATCAATGGATTCAAGTGCAAGTCAGGCGATGGAGTATTCAGATTTAGAGATAATTGGTGTTTGGTCCCCTGAGGAGAACTGATAAAAGAGTACATATTTCTGATGTACAGATCTTTATGGTAATGCTTCTGTATAATAAAAAAATTTAGGCAGAGAGTTTCAGCAAACTAAAAATATAACATGTGTAATTTGTATTACAAAAATATTATCTCTAGTAGGTTCAATCCCAGTTTTAATGATCTGTTATTGTATTTACTAAGAACCTTGATGACAATACAAAACCTCTAGGATCCACATACTTATATAATTATTTTTCTTTCATCTCTACAGAGCTAATACAGAAATTACATTATATAATTTAAGAAAAATTCTCAGTACATATTTGGCACATACAACCCACTGCAATATAGTTGATTATAACTTGTAGGGATTCTAAAAACAAATCATTCTCAGAGTAGACAGCTACATCTTTTTCCCACACAGCAGCTGGTGAATTTGAACAGCTGGCCTCACAGTTAGCCACCCAACACTTACATAACAACACAATCAGGTCTTCACTGGGACACACTAGATACTAAATATAGATGAATTTCTGACTTATGGCTTCTATTTCCGTAACATAAACATCGACGTCATACAAGATGATTCTTAAATGTAGTTTCTTAATGCTGTCAATTTTAGTTACATGTTAAATTCAGTCATTCTAAATCTTACAGGATCTGGTCATGAAATATGCTTCCTCATCCTTTCTCTTTATTTGAAAAAGAGATACGCACTACATGTTAGAGGAACATGGGTACAGGGCATTGTGGAATGCTGTCATTCTAACGCTCAAGCAGTAGTGCTTTGACCTATGTTCATATTTAATGAGTGGTTATTGAAACCTTTTCTAGTATACCAAGGTTAGACCCTCTTGCTTTTAGGCGCTATCCAGTTATTTACAAGTCATAGCAACCTTATGTACCACAGAAGGAAACCTGCTCAATCCTGGGCCATCCTCACCTATGCTTGAGCCCACTGTTACAGACAATGTGTCAGTCCATCTCATGAAGGCCTTCTTTTTCTACTTTACTATTCTTTAGACACTAAAAATCTTTTTAAAACCGATGAAAACCAGCACTGCAATTAAATCAATTCTGACTTACCGGAACCTTAGAGGAAAGAGTAGACGTGTTCCTGAAGCTATCATTTTTCCTCCAAAACATAAAGAGTTAGTTTATTCATAAGGGATAATTTAGAAAAGAAGTCTGAGGGAACCTTTTCTAGTCTAACAGCCTATAATTCATTATGGAAGTCAAAGCCTCTTCTTTCTCCCAAAGAGTAGCCAGTGGATTTGAACTGCTGACCTTGTGACTAGCGGCCCAATGCATAACCATATTTCTAAATTCTGACTAATTTTCAAAGATGGGATCAATTCATAAATATTATAAAAGCTCCAATGATGACTAACGTGCAAATATGTTTAAATATGAATTGATAAAGGATTTCTGCAAATAATAATTATGTCCTAAAGGAGTGTCTATGTCAGCCCAAGACAATAGGACTTTGCTCTTCTACTCCAGTATTCTACTGTTGTATGAATGATTGCACTTGCATATTGTGTAGGAATATACATTTTTAAAATAAATCATTTTATCGGGGGCTCGTACAATTCTTATCACTATTCATACATACGTCCATTGTGTCAAGCGCATATGTACTTTTGTTGCCATCATCATTCTCAAAACATTTGCCTTCTACTTGAGCCCTTAATATGGATTGCTTGTTTTCCCCCTCCCTCCCCACTTCTCCCTACCTCATGAACCCTCCATAATTTATAGATTATTATTATTGTGTCATGTGTTACACTATCTGATGCCTCCCCACCACCCTCTTCTCTGCTGTCCATCCCCCAGGGAGGAGGCGATACACAGATTCTTGTAACCCATTCCTCCTTTCTACCCCACATTCCCTCCACCCTCCAGGTATCGCCTATCTCATGCTTCCTCCTTCTATATTATGTTTTAAAAGAACTTGACCTACTCATTGATTTAGGCCAGAAGAATGAGATACAATTTAATTCCTTGCTTTTCTTCATTTTTCCCACACAAGCCCCACACAAACTGCCCAATAGACCACAAGTGTCTGGCGCATCTTGCGTACCCATCCATTTTTCTTCAGAACCATAGTGTTCTCATCCTAGCTCAGATTGCTCACCCCTACAGCTTCGAACGAGTGTCCATCGCTCATTTCAGTTTCACCACATCATCAATTCAATTTCCAAACTGACCTAAGGAGTGTACGTACATCGGGTCTCATCATTCTTTGGCCTAAATATAAATATGGCCCGTTATATTCTTTACATTTGGCATATACTTGCCTTTAAGGACTCAGTATGTTCAGTTATCTGTACTTTTCAGTCACACTAAAATACCGCATATACTCGAATATAAGCCAGCCTGAGAATAAGCCGAGGTACCTAATTACTACCTGGGAAACCAGGAAAACGGATTGACTCGGGCATAAGCCTAGGGTGGAAAATGCAGAAGCTATTGGTGAGTTTCAATAATCAAAACAAATGAAAATAAAATTACTAAAAGTTGAGACATCAGTGGGGTAATGTATTTAAATATTTATTTTAAATAAAAAACATAAATAAAAGGACAAGTCATTTAGCATTAGTAAACCAGCACAGTAAGCAGAAAATAGGTTCAACCAAATCAGTAAGGTATCAACATTGATACCTTAAGAGTACTATTCCCTGAGCTCAATCAGCAACCAAGCTAAAATGTAAAGAGTTAAAATCCTTCAAAACTGGATTCCTCATCATCATCCGTATCCCAATGCAGAGCTTCAGCTGGTGTGAGGTCATCATAGATGCTGTCCTCACTGAGATCGCCGTCATCACCATCACTGCTGTCATTTTCATACAAAGCGCAGTCTTCACTGCCATCCACAGCATCACTAACACTACCATTGACGCATGTATAAGCTGAAAAACCCGGCTTCTACACGAGCATGTACGGCATGAATATTTCATACCTGCTTTTACTTCTATGAACACGCTATTGCTAGTCTTTGAATCACGTGTCCCTAGTTTCCCCTCTTCTATTCCCTACTTATCTTTCATGCTGCCTTCTCCAGTTAGCCTTCCTTGACACTAGAACACAGGTGAAATTTCTTCTTAGGAAATCTCACATTACTATATTTCCCTTATCAATCCATTTAAAATATTGTCTTTGATTCTCTATATGTTGACTTGTTGCAAAACATCCAATGTCCTTTCATAGAACGTACAAGGGGGTGACCCCCCTCCCCCACAAAACTTTTTTAAGCATTAATATTTAATTTGTTTTACAAAAAAACTTTACCACCTTAAAAATGCTCTTCATTATACCTAATGAATTTTTCCAGTATTGGAATTCCATTCTTGGGAACATTTTTCAAACTCATCTGTTTGGATGGCTGACCGCACCCCCCTTGTTTTTTATTAAGCTCTTCTGCATTGTCGAGTTGCTGTGCTTTCATGGCCCTCTTCGTTCGAGGAAATAAAAAGAAGTCACACAGAGTGAGGTCAGGTCAGTACTGTGCATGGGTCCGAGGCATGCTGGTTTGTTTGAACCCAAAACTGGCACACTGAGACGGCTGTGTGAGCAGGTACGTTGTATTTGTGGTGAAACCAGTCCCCCTTCTGCAACAATTCAGACCTTGTTTTTATCATATACTATTACACAGTCTATTCAGAACCTCTAAATAGAAAGCTTGATTCACGGTCTGACCTGGTGGCATGAATTCCAGATGTACTGTGAGTCGATATTTTTGTCTGTTTTGGAAGTTGATGGACATCCACAATGAAGTTTGTCATCATTAAACATTTCACCTTTTTTGAAATAAGAAAACCACTTGAATTTTTTTTCCCATAGCACTGTCCTTGTAAGCTGTGTTCAACACATCACATCAACCTGTGGCATTAACAAAATTTCACAGGCACTCACTGGTCTCTTAAATCAGCCATCATAATAAATGAGGAACCAACAAAGCTGTTTATAAGAAAAAAATCACTAAGAGCAGAGAGAACTTTCCCAGTGGATGCCATTGGGTACATTAACTCAGAGCATGATCATCTAGCACGAAAATTATGTACTATGAAAACTCTGCTCCACCCAGTACAATTGCAGTTTTTGGGGGGTACCCCCTGGTAGTATCTTGTTTCCAGTTCTGTCTCTTGTGGTGTTCCCAATGCTAGTGAATAGTCATTAATAAGTATGTAATTAATGAATGAGCAGAAGTAAATGCATTGGCTATGCACACGACAAGGGAAGCTTTACTATGCAGCAGGTTTGGGTAATTCAATTATTGACAGAGATTAGTAGGGAGGTTCTTGTCATTGTGGTTAGAAGAGTGGGCAGGAAATTTACCAAATAAAAGTAAAACGCTTTTAACGATGAATTAAGGGACAATTAAAATCAAGCACTTGTAATGTAAAAATGTGTATTTTAAGGATATTTCCAAAGATTTCTTAAGTCCAGGTAAAGAAAGGGTGATGTAGATGTTGGAATGAGCTTTTCCAAGTGGTTGCTGTAGGAGTTCAGGGTTGCATAAACAACCATATAGTTTGTAGTAGGGAAAGCACCTTTGGGAACCTTGTCCAAGATTCACAGGCTTAAAAGCCTTAATTGTGTCTGAGGACAGGTGAGTGTCTTTTCCAAGGTTAGGTATAGAGTGAATCACAGGATATGATTTTTACAAACAATACATTACTAACTAAAATAATCTTAGATAGAGAATCACTAAGTTTATATTTTATCTTTGTAAAAGGGGGATATAATATGCAAGTAACTGACTCCAAGGAAAGTTTTCATAAGACAAAGCACTGGTATACATAACTGACATCTTTTGCATTTTCCCGAGGAGAGCAAGATTCGTTTTAATGTATGTTTATTGGTCTCAGAGCAGCAACTTTTGAGTATAGAAGCATTTATTTTGAAAACACGAACACCATAAAATGTATCATGTTTTAGTTTAGCAAATTGGAAATGACCCTATAAGGCAGAAGTAATATTGGTAAAAATGAAGGATAAACTGCTGTGGCAAATTATCAGTGGTTGGTGACAGAAAGGGATTCATTTCACGATAGAGAACATTACAAGGCTTTCCATAAAATAAGAAGTAGCATTTTTATTACAAAGATACTGTTTAATGTAGATATATATTAGGCATTAAAATATTGTATATCTGAAGCAGCAAAAGAAGTCTTGCGATGAAAGAAGTACAAAAAGAGAACAGAGACACGAATAAAACATTACCTGCATTGAGTGAACAACAATGTGACTTGAAAATGAAATATCTGAGGCAATCCTATTTTCAGGGACGTGGAAGCCTCTCTCTACATATACATACATGTTGTGTGTTTGCTCACATTAGGGCTTGTCTGAAAGGCGTTATGTCACTGGAGGTTACCCTCATGAAATTGCGTTGTATGTTTTTCTGTGTTATGGTATATGAAGCAGCCCAGGATTGATGAACCTATAGGGACAGCAAGTTGAATAAGGGTTTTGTGGATGTGTGTGTGAGGGGAAGCGGTTAAAGGGAAATAACGTCAAAGAGACCAGGAAGAAAAAGCATGCTTGGAAATTGATTGTGGTGGCAATTGTACAGAACTGCTTGATATGATGGAACTATGGAATCATAAGATGTATGTGTTAACTGTCAATTAATAATACATTTTTTCAGATTAAAAAAATCAATTTTACAGGAGAGCGAGTTTTTGTAATCCCCACAGATAACCTTCTTTGTAAAAGCTAACTCCATTCAAATATGCAATAATAAAAATTCCATGATCGAGTAATCATAAGAAATCCATATAGCTAATCTCATGTTTATTGTTCACTCAAGTATACTTTTGTAAAAATAAAGCTTTTTCTTAAAAAATTGCTATTTTAACTCTTATGAGAGGCACCATCCTCACATCATTTTGCCAAGTTTAGTAACTGTAGGTAGATCTTATCTCGAATCTATGGGTAATTAATGTCTTAGAAGTCAATCTTTTCACTAGAATGAAATACTTTCCTAGAATATAGTAGAAAGAATTCTGAGGAGTAATTAAGTCATGAAAATCACATTCTTCATCATCCTAAATGGTAGTGATATTAGTATCTCTTCATAAATCAACATACTTCTTTCTTAATTTTTATTTCCTTTACAGCTAAAAAAATCAAAATCACATAAAGTATGAGAGGGAAAGTAAAATTATTCTCACGTATAAAAAAGTCATTTTAAAAGATACATATGGAAATAATGCTTTATGTTCCATATAAAATTATACATAAGGTTTTCAGTTTTTAAGATATTTTGTCAAAAATGGTAAAAATAGCATGGGCTCCTGGATTAACCATTACTCGTCCATCAGTTTATGGTATTGTGATAGCTTGCATAGCACCAATATTTCAAATACCAACAAGGCCCCTCATAATAGATAGGTTTCAGTGGAGAGTCCGGACTAAAAGATATTAGGAAGAAGACAGGTGAAGCGCACTTCTGAAAAAGCCGTCACTGACAATCTTGTGACTAGCAGTGAACGCTGTCTGAGACGGACAGAAGGCTAGAGATGTCATGCAATGACATCAAAGACACCAATGCAATGACATCAAAGACACCAGGATAGATGAAATCAAACTCTTCAAAAATATAGAAAAGAAAGATAAGACCAAAGTGGATGTCAGAAGAGATGTGGGGACTTTCCGATGGAGAGTGCCTAAAGCAAATGGAAGAAATGATGAAGCAGAAAACAGTACTAGATGTCAAAGGATCAGTAAAAATTGAATGAAAGATGCCAAAGATATTGAGAAGATAAATTATGACATGTAAAAAGAGTTGGAGTTAGAAAAATATGTTAACATTTCTCATGGCTAAGACAACTAAATAAAAAAATCAAGTTTTAAATACAAATATTCAAAATATTTGCAAAATATTGAATAACACAGGAAATGTGAAAAAATAAAATGAATACAGAGTCACTGAACCAAAAAACAAAAAGAACAACAAAATCTAGTTTGTGTTCAACCAGTGCAGGAGCACAACATGATCAATTGATCTAGCCTGGAAGGAAGGCATGGCAGAAAACAAACCTTTTAAAATTGATTGAACATGAACTGAGATATTTCAACAAAAATATGCAATGGTGAAAGGGTTCAGTACTCTATACAAATAAATTTTGAAGACAGCTGGTTAACCAACTGGAAAAGATCTATATCTGTACCAATTCCAAAGAAAGAGGATGCAGTACAATGCAGAACATGTCAAATAATATCTCTAATATCAATCGCAGGTAACATTTTTGGTGAACTTAATTCAAAAACATTTCAACAGTACCTATACAGGAAAATAACAGAAATTCAAACTACGTTCACAAGAGTAAAAAGGAAAAAGAGGTATTACGTAATACTGATATTAGGTATATGTTGGCTAAATGCAAAAGATACTAGAAATCGGTGTTCCTGTATATTATTGACTCTGAAAGCAATTTTTATGTATAGATTAAAAAATATGAATAACATTACGAAGAGTAAGAATCCCAAGAGCACTTAATCATGATCACATGGGACCTTTAGCTAGAAAAAATGATAGATGTTTGAAATAGAACCAAGAGATACTGCATGGTTCAAACTCAGGAAAGGTTGCTTCTGGGTCAAATACCTTCATCATACAGAACAGAACCTTAGAGAAAGGCTCAGAAATAAGCTGCTGAATGCAGATGGCCCAACCTTGCTTACTGGATGTGAAGAAGACTTGAAGAACTTACTGATGATAAAAGACGACTGTCTTCAATATGGAATATCCCTCAACATAATGAAAAGGAAAAAAAAAAACAACCAAAAACCCCTCACCGCAGGACAAAGATTCAATTTCATGATAAATAGAGAGAAAATTGAAATTGTCAAGGATTTTATTTTCTGGGTTTCATTTTTTTCTAACAGTTTTATTGGCACAAAATTCACATATCATACAATTCAACAGTCAATAGTTCCGTCCCATCAAGGGGAGTTGTACAATCCCCACCACATCTATCTTAGAGCCTCTCCCTCCTCCACCTCCAGGGTCACATCACCTTCAAACTGAGCTGTGTAATCACTCGCATTTCTAGTGCTCCTTCCCACTCCTGCCCTCCCTGTTCACTCCCACGAGCCCTCTCTGCCCCCCTTCCCCAAGCCCATCTCCCACCCCTGCATTCCTTACAACACCAATTATCATCAGACATCCATTCCTCCTGTACTTTACTGCTGGGGAATGGAATAGAAAATATTGCAAGACAAATTACAATAAGGTGGTAAGGATAAGGTCATATTAGTATAAAAGCAAAACAAATGATGCATAAGAGGGAGAAGACCTCAATCAATGTTCAACAAGTCAGAGAAGAATTTTCTGTCATTGGACCTCTACGGATATTTGCGCCCAGCACTGTCAGGTCGTGTCTATAGGGAAGACAACTGGCATGGTACTAAGTCCATCCCACATAATCAGGATTACAATGGCCTCTGCCTGATAGGGACTCTGTTCTGGACTTGTGACTTGGTTAGAGCGCATCTGCCAGCAGCTCTGTCGAGTCTGACTAGATCCTGTGCAGGTGGGTTTGGGGCTCCTACTGTGACTCCAGGCCTCTGGCTGCCATCACCATGGCTCTAGGTGGTTTGTCAACAGGAATGTACAGCAGAGGAACTGTGTCCCACCAACCCAGGAGGCACACAAGAGTTCCCAGAATTCTTAGGAGAAGACCATGCCCACAAGGAGAGATCGATCAGGTTGTGACCTGATTGGCAGGCTAGACTAGCAATGGGGGCATCATTAAATATATACAAATTTATTTTTGCATTATTATTTGCATTATTTGTTCTCTGTATATAGCTGGAAAAGAGAGCAACAGAGGAAGTCTTTTATTTGGAAAATATCTTAAGATAACCAGGAAGGACTGAAAGGGGAGAGAAATTGTAAAGGGGCACATCAAGAAGGAGGAAAATGGTATCAGAACCTACACTGGGAGAATGAGTCCATGGGTATCAGAGCCTGCATTGGGAGAATCTGGCTCGCAGAAGGTGATATATAAAGTGGGAGCTCAGCCTCCTGTGGTTTCCATCTATCCACGATGGAGGGATGGGAGGAAAGTGGTTACTGAGCAGGGTTCATTGGAGAGATACCTACAGAAGATCAAAGAGACAAACCTAACCTGAACAGTTAAGACCTGTCAGTTGATCCCTCCCTGTGATGCACATTAGTCCTGATCTGGTTTTCAACATCTTTTGCAATTTTTTTTTATTTCTTTGTTCATATTGGAGCTCAGATAAGCTGTGTCATAAGGGGTTACCCTCTTGAATTTTTGTGAAGTGTTGTTCTGTTTTCCAGTATATGTAACCAGGATTGATGAACCTCCAGGGACAGCAAGTAGAATAAAGGTTACTGGGATGGGGGGTCTTTTGACGGTGGTTGTGCAGGGGAGGTGGGGGTAAAAGGGAGCTGATGTCAAGGAGTTCAAGAAGGAAAAGAATGTTTTGAAACTGATAGGGTAGCAATTGTACAACACTGCTTGATGGGATTGAATGGTGGAAGGATATGATATTTGTATTAACTCCCAATAAAATGGTTTTGGGGAGAAAACCAAGTACAAAATGATTAGAAGAATAAATCATTCTTATTTCCATCACCACTAGCAATGGTTTAGAAAGAGGGATTTTAACTCTCAGTTCCTGATTTGAGAATTTCAAGGAAGTGTTGAGGATGGAGATGGAAAAAAAGAAAACTCTTAAAGTGTTAGGTGCTTTTATAAATTGAAAATCAGGGATAATAGAATGATCCATCTCTAATAATAAGTTGCGACAGTCGAAGAACTAATATTTATTGAATACACCCAACGTGCCCCAGATTTCACTGAACATATTACATGCTTTCTTTCATCTGAGTCTCAAAATATTCCTGTTACTTAGATATTAATATCCTCTTTATTGTAGAGATGATAACATTAAGAACTAAAGGATCTAGGTATCTTGCCCAGAATAAATAACAAACTCAGAAAAGAATTCATTTCTGAATTTGAAGCCAATTTTTCCTAAGAAAAAGTCACTATAAATCAAATACATTAATGCTGGGATAGTAACATTTTTGAAGTTCTAAATAGTTAATGCCATATAAAAACCTTCGATCTTTCCTTACTCACCACAATATATATTGGACATAATAGTCTCTAACTCATGTATTTAATTCATCTGATGTAACTCATCTATATAACTCCTTTACTCCATGAATTAATTTACACACAAATCTGAAATACAAAATATCTTCATGAGACAAACACACCAATAGATGGGTAGACATTTGTACACACTTGTGTGTTGACGTGTACACACACATACATATAGCACTGCACATTTGGTGACCAACTTGACTCATTACCTGTAGGAAGCATCAGCTGATCAAGGTATTTACTAATGTGTGACTATTTAGTCCCCTGCGCCTCTGTGTCTCTGCTGACAAAAGCGCTGCAAAATGACTGTTGTTTGTGACTTTGCTTCTAAAAGCATTGAGGGATAACTCAGTTATTTCTGATCTCTTTGAGGCTCTCTTGAATCTTGCATATCCATGTGATTGTCCTTGAACCTAGTGCTTTTATTTTTCTAAAGTTAAGAAACTGACTAGTTAAGTAACATTTGCATAGATAAGCGTTTAGAAATGTTTAAGTTCTTTGATGTTTGTTTTGTAACCAATTCCCTTGTTTAAGAAGAGTACATATACCAAGCTTCAAATATACTCCAGACTTCAGTCCATCAGATTGGAGTCCTCCCGATCCCATGCTTTGTACATAGTTCTTTCTTTTCCTATCATCTGCACACCTCAGTTCGAACCCAGCTTGATGTGGGATAGCTGGTCTAAATCCCTGCAATTACCTCAATGAAATTAGTACTAGAATTTGAGAAAGATTTTTAATTTTCTCAGTTTGAGTAAATGGAAATGTCTGGTATAAAAGTCTTAAAATTGTGAATAAGCAAAGTTTTTTCTTAATAAGCAATATTTTAAGGTGAGCCCTCCAATGGAAAATAAATGAGATGGTGTTCAGGTCAGGTTTCCTGTTCTTTCTCCCTTATGACCTGGACTGAGTATTAAAAAAAATTATTTAACTGCTATGAGCTAGACTTGTACATTTTCTCTTTCCACAGATCTCCAGTCTCTCTTCATCACCACAGCCTGGAAAGGGATCCAGCAAGATCCTCAAATACTGTGAGAGGTGCCGCTTCCTGGCAACTGCTAAGAACCCACCTCCTGAAATGAAATGGCAGTCAGAGTCAGGAGGGACAGTGAGGGCTTGTGCTCCTGTCTGCCCTGGTGACTGGCTGTTATGCTGAACAGGAAACTTTACAGAGAGGGGGGAAGACAAATGTACTTTGGAGTCACAGTTGCATTGTTCTCATAAATCCTTTTCACCATTTAATTGCACTGCAGACATATGTAGCCCACGTGACTGGACTCATCCAGCTTTGCCAGGTGAATACAGATGTCTTTGCATTGTAATCATTTCTCATTGGAGTCTCTTGGACCTATTTGCAAAAGAAATGTAATAGTTTCACACTATTTAGAAATACTTTATATTAGGGTGTCTCATTTTTTATCTAATTTCCACTTCCAGTGGAACTGGGATTTAGACTAATTATATGTTGAATCAATTTCTAGGTCAGATTATTACTCTGCAGGTATTATGTGGTAACTTAATAGTTCTTAGATAGTTAAGTCACTAGAGTTGATTTATAGGGGAAATGTATATGGAATAATATATTGCTGCTCCACTGAATTTCAAAGAAATTATTTATGATTAATAATATTCAATAGCAACTAGAGGAAGTAATAATGATTTGATATACGTTATAAGAACTCATTGAATAGTTTTAATATTTCTACATTTAACATTGAACTGCCTCCACATTCAGCTATGCTTGATAATGAAATTTGGAACTCATAATAGTACCATTAATCATAACTAGATTTAAAATATGGTAAGGAATAAATAATACTCTGAATTTGATTTAAACTGTTTTACTAATTTGAAATTAAGCTGCATGAGATTTAGAGCCAATGATGATGATGACTTGACATGAACTGTATTTGTTCTAAATGATTGATGGGCTTCATTCCATGGAGAATATTCCATATTTATACTCAAGTATAACAATTTCATACAATTAAGAGTAATACAGTGCCATGATAAAAAATAACTATGGTTTTAGTTAATAAAAATACATTAACACCCAATTACTGGATGACTTACTCAGTTTTGGAAACACCAAAAAAATTGGGTGCAGTAAAAACGGAATTTTTAATTAAGTTAATAAGTTTAACTTTTTGTCTTTGTATTTGTCGTTGAAAGTATGAGTAAAGAGAATCCAGGTTATTTAATTGCAAGGGATTCAATAAAGTAGATGTACAGACATAGAAAATTAAACATCAAACAAGGTCAAACCTGTTTTAATGGGGTCTAGAACAAAGTTCCTGAGAGAGGCAACAAATCCTTCTGCTTGAATGATTCGCAGAAAGCTTCATAGTAAAGATAATATTTTGAGCCAACTTGATGGATGAGAGAAATTGTACCTGCTGAGGGTAAGCTGACAAATATGGAAAAAATACTAGCAGAATGAGGTGATGATCAGTATTCATAGCTAGAGTGGAAAGAACTCAGGTTCTTCTTGGATACAAATTCTTTGTTAGAGTTGACTTATCCATAAAATGCCTATTTCCTTGATAATATGATTGTTTTGCAATTTAAATTAACCCTCCAAATAGAAGCCATTGAAATGAAATTGTGAGGTATAATCATAGAATACTTACTATTGATTATGGAAATAATTATGATATTAAAACTAGAAATCAGAAAATCTAGGAAATGAATGTTTGTTTGTGTATGTTCAGATTAGGGTGTATGTCATTGGGATCACCCCTTTGTACAGGGGTTATATGTTCTTCTGCTTTTTGGTATAGAAAACTCGGGACCGATAAACTTATAGGGAGAGCAAGTAGTAAGGGGACGGTGTCAAGGAGTCCAGGAAGATAAAGAATCTTTGGAAAGTGATTGTGGTGGCAATTGTAAAATTCTGCTTCATGTGATTGAACTATGGAATGATATTTGTATGTATTAACACCCAAATAATAATAATTTATGAAAAAGAAAACAAAGGAGAGAAGCTATATCTCCTTTATTGCCTGGTCAATATCATAGTCTAAATTCCATGATAGCCACATTTGAGAGTCACAGGAAAATTAGCAGGTAAGATTCTTTTACAATGGAGAAGCAAAATTACAGTTGAGATAAAATGAGTGTTAAGCATGGACACGAATGAGTGAAGGTAGAAGTCATGGTACAAGATATGAGAAATGAATCTTCAAAGGATGACTAGGGAAATAATGGCCATCCATAAGATAAATGAGATAAACCCACCCAGTGTGTCTCCTGAGTGTATCTATGGGGACTCAGTAATCCTTACTAGGTTTCCTAAGAAACCTTATGAGTAGGCTCTACTTCTGAGCAATCAGAAGTGTCACTTCAAAGGCCTTGACAGCATCTTTGCAGTGCAGTGCAGGTCCCTGTAGAGGAACATGCACCAGGAAACTCAGGTACTAGGGTGGAATCAGACACAAACATAATGTAACCTCACAGATGTAAATATGAACATCCTTTGTCATTGAGCCAATGCCAACATATGGTGACCCCAAAAGTATCCCTTTAAAACTGTTCCATACATTTTATAAGGGTGTGACTATTTAAAAGCAGGTCATCCTGACTCTACTCTTAGATCTTCCAGTATGGGTTTAAAGGATCAATCATACAGCATTAGTCAAGCTGGTGTGAGTAAATGCCATACAGATGTTCCACATGGTTTTAAATGCATACTGGGTTCTATCTATTGTTAGCTTGGAGTCTCCCCCAAGAGAGTATTTCTGTTTTTTACACAAGAAGAAAGTCCTCACAGCTAACTCAACTCTTCAAAAGATGACATCTACTCAACAGCAGCAGTGGGTGGATGTGTTTCCAAGAAGGGGCATTAGTGTACTAAGAGCGAATTCTAAACCAAAAGAACTGAGAAACTTTTTTTTTCATTGCCAACAAATTTGTGTTCGTTAATTAAATAGAATACCAGGCACAATATTATGAGAACAAGAATACATTAAACATTAACAACTCAAAGGTAAGGCAATGGACTCAATTCTGACTCATAGCAACCTTGAAGGACAAGACCTGCCCCTGTGGGTTTCCAAGACTGTAAGTCTCTACAGAAGTAGAAAGATCCATTTTTTCTCACCCACCAAGTGGCTGGCTGTTTTAACTGTTGACCTGCTTTTTAGAAGTCCAATATATATATATATATATATATATATATATATATATATATATATATATATAATATAATTTATATATATTTATGTTCTTAGTATTGCATTTCTCATAAAATGCAGATAAAATTATGTCTTCTGAAGTTCGACTGTAACTAGTAAGTAGAATGTTGTTATCATTAAGAAAAAGTTTGCTGCCCTTGTATTTAAGCAAATATAAGACAAACTGTTTTAAATGTGTTAGTGCTGAAGTTCTTCCTCATATGACAGTTTCCTGACTTCAAAAGCTATAGAGCATTAATATGTTATATCTACAGTATATGTTTATGTTTCCATGGAAATGGCAAATCTTTCTTTTGGATAAGTCATGTTTCATATCTTTATTCAGGATATGATTTACCTCCTGCATTTCTGCATAATGAACCTGGTGGTAAACATAAGCAATAAATATTTCTTGAAAATATAAGATTTGGACTATTGAATAATAATGATGAATGTTTTGCTAGTGATTTATTGATTGAGAATTGATGAAATATTATTTGGAAGTAGATTAGACTGTTTGAATGCAAGTTATTCAGAATCAAGCTATTCCTTGGGGTAGTGTACTTTGTGGTCTGTTCTCATTCCTTCCTGGAAAGAGCTTTGTTATCATAATTAATACAAAATGCAATTGAGTTACTCAGGCACTGTTTTGCCCAATATCTAAATGTGCATGATGAGTGATGTTAAAATGAAGTTGAACTTCCCAGATGTCAGGGAAACCTTGTTGTTTTCATGATACTGTGTCCCCAATAGAGCGGACAGAAGCATCCACTTGCAGCCCACTCCACTTCATGTCAGCTCTATGGAGGAGAAGTCCATCACTGTGATTCAAGAATAGATCTGTATATTAGCATTTTTCTCTATTAAGAAACAAACAAAATAAAATAAGTGTATCACATGTAACTTAACTATGAATGTAGATGTACAGAATTTATTTAAAACTTAGCTTATATACCAGTCATGTTTTCAACATCAGCTTGAAAAAATAGTAAGTATAAATGCATATAAATAAATAATTTTAATCTTTATATATTTTAAAGTAATATAACAACTACCAAATAATAATAGAACTAGAGTGATTAACAGACTTAACAAAAGTGTCCGAGACACTGCTGATCAGTATGCAGATGATCAGAATGGTAAATGTGTAAAATATTGCAGATTGTTTCATGGGGCTGAGCCTCTTCATTTTGAAGCTTCTCTTGCACTCACATTTTTAGATCTTCCTCTTCACTTGCAAACCCAATTTCTTCTAATTTTCCTTAATGACAATTACTAGTAACTTATAGGTTCAACTCCACTTTTTCATAATGAGATCATATTTCCTATAAGGAATGTTGGCACAGCAATTAAGCTTCTTTGTAGTGAATTAAAAAGTTAGCAGTCTAAACTTATCCAGCTGCTCCATGGGAGAAAAACTAAATGATTCACTGTGATAAAAAATATAGTAAAGAAAAATATATGGGTTGTTCTACTTTGACACATAAGATTTGGTAAGTTGCATTTTTATTCCAGAGCACTCAGTAACAGCAATGTTAGTAATCACCAAGCAGGTACCATAATAATTTTAATGCAAGAAATAATTTCTGGTCCTTTGATATCAAAAAGGATATATATCATACGTAATTTTATGATGAGGAATACATTTTACTTTTTTAAAACAAAAAAACCCCATCAGCCCTCATGGAGATTCTACTAAAACTTTATAAAGAACTTGAACAATCTCAAGAAATATCCCCATCTTTATCTCTAAAGCTTACCCTTTAATTTCAGACAGAGTTGCATCATCATCATCGATGCCACTTTGTGATGTAA
The DNA here is from genome assembly GCF_050624435.1 of Tenrec ecaudatus. NCBI lineage: Eukaryota > Metazoa > Chordata > Mammalia > Afrosoricida > Tenrecidae > Tenrec > Tenrec ecaudatus. The sequence continues at coordinate 54,543,470 of NC_134540.1, forward strand.
CTTTATTGATTTATTTAGTATTCAACAGAACTTGTCTAGAATTCACTTTTAGAATTTTTCATTAAGGAAGTGGTTACACAATTACAAGGATCTACCTATAACCTCCTCCCTAGGGGAAAGACAACAGAAAAGTGAGTGAAGGGAGACATCGGACAGTGTAAGATATGACAAAATAATAATAATTTAAAATTATCAAGGGTTCATGAGGGATGGCGGAGCATGAAGGGTGGGGGGGAAATGAGGAGCTGCTACCAAGGGCTCAAGTAGAAAGCAAGTGTTTTGAGAATGATGAGCACAACAAATGTACAAATGTGCTTACACACATGGATGGATGGATGGATTGTGATAAGGTTGTATGAGCCCCAATAAAATGATGTTTTTTTAAAAAGGGGTTACAAATTAGAATCCCATCCATGTAACCAGATGCAAATGTGTGAGAATGAGAAACAATATTTTAGGTTTACCATAATGGCATGTAGGCCTATTGATTTGTTTTGGAATAACCACTTCTCAAAGAAAAAGCTGATTTTATGGCTCCTCCACAGAGAGCACTTTTACCCCCATAGATATGTTCCTTTTTATTTTAAACATCATCAAGTCAACAGTTTTCATTTCACCTATTAACAATTATTGCTCTTGGATATCTTTGAGACAATACCAATTTGTATATGAATATCACTTGATATGACCCAGAAAGTGGTCAAGAGAGGTCTTGTTAAATATCAAGTTCTGTAAGTTGAATTTCTCTACCTGTTCCATTAATATGATGTGAAAACCAGCCACCTCTTCCAGGAATTAGGCAGCAGTCCTGTGCCATGTTTCTCACCACAACCTGTTCACCAGAATTCACAACCCAAACTGGGAAAATGTGATGGAATCTACCAACTATTGGAAATTTCACTGACACTCTGGCACAGGGTACTGATGAATTTTCCCCCTGGCAGATAGGCGTATGAAGCCCATCAGCATACTTTTGAGTGGGAAGGAAACACAGCTAATTGAACGTTCTCTATACAGAGGAGAGTAATTTACAAAGAGGCGATTAAATGTTACACCTAGAACTCCACTAAATAATCAGTTCATAATCATCCTCATTATTTAATGACTAATTGTTCTGGAAAATCAAACAGTGTCCTTTGCCGAGAACATTTTTTTTTTCATTTATCATGAGATGCTGGAGCCTTATGCTCTTCAATTAGAACCAATTAATAAGAGCTTGGCTAACCAAGTTTCACAGAATATAAGATTGAGGGATCCTTCTAAATTTACAGTTGACTGAGGGTGACAATACTCTAAACCAAAAGTTGCCAAGGGTTCTCGAGGAAGGGCCTCACAGGAAACCTTTTAGGCTGGGAGGGCCACACAGCCCATTGAAATGAATCAGCTGTGTCATTCGAACATCATAGACAATGCATGGTAAGGACAAGACTGTACTCAGTAAATTAATTAATTAAATTACAAAAATGGATTACTGGAGGGACTGTATCTTAGGTCACAATGGACAGCCTGTGACTCCTGGAGAAGATTGCTGTTTGCTGATCAGTTAACAGAATCTGAACAAGTCTTATGACTTAACCAACTGATACTACCTCCAATGGGTCCGTTTGCATTCCAGATTTGAAAACCCAAGTCTACGAGATTCTCAGAATCTCCTCCCTCCCCAGTCTGTGGAGCTTTTATTTTATAGCTTGTAAGCTCTGGTTCAGGCATTCCTTCCCACAGAAAAGGGCAAGGAAGAATTATAGATAGATAGATAGATAGATAGATAGATAGATAGATAGATAGATAGATAGATAGATAGATAGATAGATGATAGATAGATAGATAGATAGATAGATAGATAGATAGATAGATAGAAAGTTAGATAGATAGATAGATAGATATAGATAGATATTAGATTAGATTAATGTTCCCAATATATTGGTGAATTAAACTGATTTATAATGTAGAATTCGATGTATTATCTTCAATTTATTTAAAACACAAAAATTTAATTTCTTTGAAAACATGAGTAGAATTACATCAGTAAAGTATCAGGTTTTATATTACTATTTTTTCCCTTCAAGGTTTTGAAATTTTTTTGCTTCTCAAGTTTTTCCAATTATATAAAATAAGCATTATTTTACATAAGGCAAGGGCTGAAATGTAACATTCCAAGGGATCTATCACAGAGTACTCCACAGCAACATTGACCTACATTACATCTTAATTGGTGTTTGCTGTGGACAGAAGTTATGTCAAGAAGATACAGCGACTGAAGTACCTTAACACCTCAAATGAAAATTGTGAAATTTCCAATGCAAGTGCTCACTCAATATCCTAACATACCCGCCCCGACGCAGGCACGCATACGCATACGCACACACATACACACGCAAACACAAACACAAATTTAAATATTCTTTTCAGGATTTTAATCATTCACAAATATTTTACTGAGTCAAGATGCAGTGAAGGTTAAGAGGAATTTACAATGACATGAAACAAATTTCAAATCTCACTGACATTTTTAGGACATGCCACTTATGCGGGCTTTTTTTTACATCCCTCTAAACTTTCTAATTTAGCCTCCAAAAACTTAAAAATCTTCATATCATCCTTATGATTTTTTTAGTGATAAATGGGTAGACAATGCTCAGTAGGATGTTCTGCGTGGTGTGAGCACTCAAAAGAAGGTTCATTATTTTTATTGAGTAATGACCCTACATAATCTATTACCCTAGCACTGTAAAGGAAATAAAAGTAATAATATAGGATGATTTGTTTTCCTAATGTGATTTTGTAATCAATACTTGTGAAAGATCAGGGATGATGCAAAGTTCTATTTTCAATTTGCTTATCAGTATCGGTGGTGTAAATCTATTAACTCATTATCTATTTTCATTTTTATTTATTATAGCATCAGGACAAAAACATTTTGCCTTATTGGATAATATAATATGTTGCTGTGTATGATCATTTAGCATTGTAGACATTGTAGGTGGCATATGTGAATAAATATTTGTTTATATAATTAGATATTTGAGGGCAATGAGGAGAGTTTCTGCCTTTTAATGAAAGATTTGTCCATATCATCACTTTCTGAGTGTTGAAATTCACACCGTTTTAATATAACTTGTTTGAAATATTACAGATGAAATTTCACAAATCTTCTCAACATTTTGTATATCAAGAAAAGACTTATCATTGTCATTTTTGACCTTTGTTCTCTGCTGATGAGGAAATGCTTTGCAAGTGACCTTTCTGGATCATATTACATCTTTTCTTCTTGAAATAAGTGTGTTAGAGTGGTCACTGAGACTTAGGTCCAGTACATCTATGCGTACTATTGGGAATCAAGGTTGAAGAGAAGGTCTGGCCAGGTCCTGTTTACGAGAGACAACAAACCCAGTATTCTGCAATAATGCATGCAAGTTAAGAGTAAAAAGCAGAGGGGGAACTATATTATCAGACTCTACATATGACCTCTTCCCTGGGGGATGGGCAACAGAAAAGGGGGTGAAGGAAGACATCGGATGGTGTAAGATATGACAATGTAATAATTTATAAATTATCAAGGGTTCATGATGGCTAGGGGATCAGGGAGGGATGGGGGGGATGAGGAGCTGATGGCAGGAGTTTACGTGGAGAGCAAATGTTTTGAGAATGATGAGGGTAATAAATATATAAATGTGCTTTTTACAATTTATGTATGTATGGATTGTGATAAGAGTTGTATGAGCCCCCAATAAAATGATTTTTAAAAAAAGCAGAATTAATGACAGTGAAACTTCTATGAGCAGTCAGTCATTCATGAAAATCAAGCAGTTAGAGGAGGGGAGAGAGAGAGAAGGAAGTCATTCATAATGACAGGTGAGCAGATTTTGTTTATGACTTGCATCCCTCAGCACCCATGTATTTATTGTAGGATGCTATTATCTTCAGTGTTATTGCTGTTGGGTGGCATGGAAGAGCTTGGGACTCATTCTTATTTCACATTTACACCATAGAACTGGTCCATAGGGTTTGCAAGACTATTACTTTCTGGAAGCACACTTCCAGGCCTGTCTTTTCAGAGGCCTTTGGATGAGTTCTAGCCAGCACCCTTCCAGCCACTAGACCAGTGCTTGGCCATCTGCGCTACCTGAGAACTCAATTGTGTTCAATTGAATTAAGGTTTTAGAAAAAAATGTGCACTAAAATTTATGCAGCTTAATAAAAGCTATCTTCTGATTTTTTTCGTTACACTTCTATCATAAACCAATAATACATGAGAAGGTTCAAAGTATGGAGATGCTTGGTTCCTCGAGCACACATTTTTATACAGTCTGGCAGACTTACCATATATACTCGTGTATAAGTCGAGTTTTTCAGCACGTCTTAAATGCAGTTGTTGTGGTAATATTAGGTGCCTCGGCTGATTTTCATTTGGCTTATATTTGAGTATATACAGTTTGTGTGGGTGATGATGTGGAGAATTTATGGAAGAAAACATTCCTATGTAGCTTTGGGCTTTGTTGATACATCTTTTCATGTTCTATTGATGGCAGTGTAGTGCAATAACATTTCTGATATGGCTCTTCTACCCAATTCTCTGTAACTACCACCAAATGATTGAATGGACTAGTCAAATAGGGGCACGTGGAAGGATTTATGGAGAAAATTGGTCAGTTTTCATTATTGTCCCCGTAGCTATAAGGATGAGTAATAAAGTGATAGCTGAGAGAAAGCTCAGGACAATTGGGAAAGCACCATCCAGACCGCTGTCCGACGTGGCACAGACGGAGAGCAGAGGCGCTGGAGACCGTGGCACGGAATCTGTGGAGCGCAAGAAAAGCAGCTCCAAGTCTAGGAGGCTGTGAGGCCGAGCGACAGGTGGGAGTCCTGATCTGGGATGGAAGAGTCCGAAGGCCACGTGGCGGAAAGGGTGAAAATGACCGACTTCCTTGCTGGCTGAAGAAAGGTGTTCCTACGGACCCAGGACTGCATCCTTAACTGCTTACTGATCCTGGCCGTGGTCAGTCACTAACTGCCCCAATAAACCCCTAGACTTGTGGGTCTTTCCTGTGAGTTGGACGTGGCCATTGCAACTTCGTCTAGAAGCCTGCACAGACAGAGCGCTGCAGAAGGAGCAGTCAGTGTCCGCATAGGTGAAAAAGACGAGCTTGGAGGCAAGTCTGATACTGCCGCTGGGAGACGGGCCAGTGAGAGGAGGTCAGATGGGACTCTTAATGCCATTTATTGCAGACAATCACAAAATATTTTCAATTATTTGTGAAAAGAAGATTGATGTATATAGTTTTTAAACTTTGGAGCCATTCAGACAATGATAAAGAAGGATTTAAAAAATATATGTTCAATGAAGATTTTAGTTCCCTCACTCAAACGATAAAGATGATATAAATAAGGTTTTGCTCCTACCTGTGCTACAGAAAATCTATCCCATTCCTGAGGTTTTCTTGATTCGTCTCTTAAATGAGACTTTAGTTTCCTACCATGGGAACTATATTTATGGTTACAATTATTCTAAAACCTGAGTCAATTCTGGAGTTTCAGAAGATAGATTGACTCGGTTATAAGTATTAATTTTTTTTTAATGTGGGCAAAGCCATTATTCTTAAGATTCTCCACATCTCCACTTCTCAAGAAGGACACATTTGGGGCTTAAAAATCATCAAGTGCGCACTAATTGGTTCAAATCACAGCAAAGTAAATATAAGAAGGCTTTACAAGTTTCTGGAAATGTATGTCGTACTAAAACTATGCATGGATTTAAATGCATATTTGAGTTAAATAATCCAGACCTAACGCGTTGAATGTCTATGTACTATCTGATCTGAGGCACTAGGAAGGAGCAGGCAGCGTTTGCAAGGAGCACTTGTCAGAGCAACACAAATACCACTAAAATTGGAGCAAGGATAAACATCAACGTTATAGTGAAACTTGTATGGACAATGGTGAAGCCATCGATACTTTACAAGACATTTATGTAGATACTGTCCTAAAGAAATCGGAAGTTTTAAAATTGATAAAGTAATTTTTTGAAGAAAGGACGAGACAGTATTGAAGATGAATCCTGCAACTTAAAAGCATCCACCTCAATTACTGAGAAAAAAATCTTGTTCATCCCTAAATTGAAGAGGGTCGATGATTAATAGTTGACACAATAGCCTAACACCTGTGTTTCCAAAGTGGGCAGTGCCACCTCTGCAGAGTGCTGGAACAATCTAAGGGGACTGTAAAAACAGGGAACAAAACTTTATCCCCGATTATGGGCAATGGAAAAGATTTTTTAATTGCCTGGGGTTGGGGGCAGGATTTGATATAGTGTAACATGGTTAAATATGTTTTAATCTAGTGAAATTCGCAGGACTCGGTTTCTTTGGGATGGAGCAGTGGCTTGTATCATCACTTACAACGGGACCTTGTTGGTGCTTCGAATAAAAAGTTTACATTTTCCAGATTATCCTTTACTTAACTTTTTAAAAATTGTGAATTGAGTAGAGGTTTATATTTCAGACAATCAACTCTGCATTCAACAGGTCAAACCCTTCATCCACCTGCCCCCTCCTGTGTTCCACTCAATTCCTTCCTCTGATTCCTCTGCTCCACCTTGGGGTCCTGCATCCCCCTTTCACCCAAATAAACAATTGTCATAACTCTAGTTCTTTGCTTCATTTTTCCTCCATTCACCCCCACCGCCTTCAAAGTCAATTCCCTTTGGTGTGAAAGACTTTTTCTACATTTTTAGTTTTATAGTTGTGATGTCATAAAACACTTGCCCTTTTCTAATTGACTAATTTCAATCTGTATTATTTAACTGTATTATCAACTCCCCAATGTGCTCTGCTTCACCTGTATGAGTTACAACCATGAATCATTGGAACTTGAAATGCATAAATACGTATCTCTAAAATTGGAGATTTCCAAAATTAAAGTCATAATTATCTATATTCTAGGCATTAGTGAACTCAAATGGACCTGTATTGGTCATGTTGAAGGGGAAACCATAGTGACACACACTGGCAATGAGACATTCAAGAGGAAGGCAAGGCATTCATTGTCAGATATTTCAATACATATCTTGAACTAAAACATCCTTAGTAATAGGATAATACCTATCCACATACAATAAGATCCAGTAAATACAATTATGATTCAAATTTATCTACCAACCATTAAGGCTAGTGATGAAGAAATGGCAAGATCTTTAGTCTGAAATGGGACACACATAATCAGGAAGGAAGAACTCACTCAAATACACCAATAAATTTGGACGGCAATCCCTTGGCCATTTGACTGAAAGAGATCCATATGTGTGCCCATTTAAAAGAACAGTGGTTGAACAGAATGCTCAAATTATAGAACAATATCATTGTTACAAAATCAAGTAAAATTTTGCTGATGATCATCCAACAACGTTTGCAGCAGTACATTGACAGGGAGCTTCCAGAGGTTTAGATAGGGTTCAGAAGAGACCCCAATATGTGGCATCATTGCTGGGGTCAGATGGATATTAATTGAAAGCAGAGAATACCAGAAAGACATTTATCTGTACTTAATTGGCCATGAAAAGACATTCAACTGTGTGGATGATAAAAAAAAAACAAAAAACAAACAACTGTGATTACCCTTGAGAAGAATGGGACTCCCAGAACACTCATTGTGCTCAAGTGGAACCTGTACATGGATCAAGAGGCTTGCTTGTTGAAAGTGTGAGGGATTTCAAAGCACTTGCTGATGAAGGTCAATATGCATTACAATTCAATTCAAATAAAATAAAATATGACAACTTGATCTACAGGCAGTATCACGATAAATGGAGAAATATTGTTGACTCAGATGTTGTCATCCTTGGATCAATCATGGGGTCAGCAACCTAGAGTTCAAAGGACACACTGATCTAGCTAAATTTGCTGAAGGAGATCTCTTTAACATGTTCAAACACAAGCAGGATACTTTAAGGACATTGTTCCTGACCCAAGCCATGGGATTTTCAATCACCGCAGCTGCATATGAACTCTGGACCTTTAATAAGGAAGACCTAAGGAGAATTGCTTCATTTGACATAGGGTGCTGACTAGGAATATTGAAAGTACTAAGAAATCTGTATTTAAAGAAGCACAGCCAGCATACTCCTTTCAGGCAAGGATGGTGAGACTTTGTGGCATGTACTTCAGACCCGTTATCAGGAGAGACCAGTCTCTGGTCTGTGGAGAAGGACATCATGCATAATCAAGTAGAGGTGCAGGAAAGGAGAAGAAGAAGAAGGCCTTGGACAAGATGGATTGACACAATAGCTGAAATGATGGATTTCAATATAAAGACAGTAGTGTCTTGTTCTATTGTATGCAGGATCACTATAAATTGATACTCATCTGAAGCCACCTAAAACTCGCAATTTCAGTCAGCATTCTGATCTCCAGGTCCACCCTACATCAGTACTTCATGATTTCATCACTTTTTAAAAATGATTTACAGCATTCCATTGTGTATACACCAAAGTTTGTATTTTTCCCCATCCATTTGTCCACTGGTAGAATTTAAGCTGATTTTTAATTAGACTGTTGTACACAGTGACACCATGTATTTTGGAGTGTATTTATCTCTATGCTAGTGTTCATACTTCTTAATGGTACATACTAAGAAAAGTAGTACTGGATTTTATGAACTTTCTCTTCCCAGTTTTTTGAAGTATTGCCCTATGACTTTCCAAAATGTGTATACATATTTATAAATCCCCATTAGTGTATGAGAATTTCTCTCTGCATCCTCTGCAGTATGTTGTTTTCTGGTTGTTTGTTTTGTTTTTTAAATTGGGCTGTCATTGTTGGTGGAAGGTGATACATCATCATTACTTTGATTTTGATCTCTCATATAGCTAATGATCTTGAGCAATTTTTTCTTTTTGGCCATTTGGATGTTATTTTGGATTAACTCTCTTTTCATGTCCTTTCCCTACTTTTTAATTGGGTTACTCATGTTTTCATTTAGTTCTTTCTAAATTTAGTTTTTTCTATGTTTTAGAGATTGGTCCTTTAATTTTAGTATTTCCCAGTCATCTATTTGGTTGTCTGTAATGTACTTTATCAGTTATGTTGATAATATGTTGATGCCCTGTAGTGGGACCCTTACATAAGTCCTAATACGCTCGTTGATGATCTTTTATATCTGGGGTTTGCATTTAGGTGGTGGATCCATCTTAAATTTGTTTTTGTAGATGGGCTTAGGTATGGGTCCTGCTTGAATTGTATGAAATTAGAGATCCAATTTTGCCAATACCATTAAGGGACTACCTCTTCGCCCATTTGATGGTTTTTGTAGGTGAGTAAATTTAGTTTTGAATTCAAGATGAGACTTTCTGTTCCAATAAAGAGGCACAGTCTCCACAACTGACAGGGGCAGTTCTACCCTGTGTTATAGGGTCACTGTGCTTCCATGCAGAGTGGATGACAATGAGTTTTGGTGTTGCTGTGGTGGTGGTGTCTAGTACTCAATTCTTGACTACCAGGATTGTGAAATAGGTTTGTAGGATGGGAAGTGAGAGGTCTCTCTCTCTCTCTCTCTCTCTCTCTCTCTCTCTCTCTCTCTCTCTCTCTCTCTTTGTTATAAGTTTACATCTTCATTTCATTTATTACCCAGTCGTTTTTAAGTAGTGTGCTGTTCAGTTTCCAGGCACTTATTTTTCTTGTATTTGTTCTTTATATTGTTGATTTTTAAATGTATAGCTTTGTCGGCTGAGATATCTGAGTGTAGAAGCTCAGTATTTCAAACTGTGTGAGCTAACACATAGTCCCTTCATGTGCCTTGGGAAAGAGAGTAGCCCACGTTGCTGTTGGGTGGATGGCTCTGCATCTGTCTAGAAGGTCAAAGGTCATTGTATGATATGAAACATTATCAATCCTACCTCTGGACCATAATGCAACCATCTTGATAGAGTCATTAATTTATCTAGTGGCAAAGAATTTAACATACCATTGAGAAAAGATTATGCAAATATAGTCCAGCTGTGAATTGCAGTCCATGAGCTTTTGATTTGAACCGATTGAATTCTATTTACATTGACCATGGAGGTGGGTGGTAAGGACATAGTCTGAGTAACATTGATTTACAAAGGCAGATCCTTCCCTATCAGAATAACATATCATAATAAAGCAAGGAGGGCTATATTATAATTTCTACTGTAGCTATCATTGTTCCAGAAGTCATAATCAATGCAAAAAGCTCAAGCAATATCCAAAACACTACCTTCACTGCTACTGAGTCCATTTCTACTCCTAGAAGCCTACAGAACAGAGAAGAAATCCTCCTGATGGTTTCCAAAATGGAAAATATTTCTGCAAATAGACTATCTCATCTTTCTACAGAAAAGCTGGTAGGTTTGAGTCCCCAAACATTCTGGTTAGCAATCAAACACTTAACCCACTTGCAACACCAGAATTCTTACTATAACAATGATGGCAAATATAAATGTTGATAAAGAAAAAAATACATTTTTCTCTTAGTATACTTATCTTTTAAAGTTCATGACAAAATTCCATTTTCTTTAGTTTCATTTTCCACATCTACGTACGCATGTCTATAAAACCAAGCCTCACTACACAAGTTAAAGGAAAACAAAGCCTCACAACACATAGGAAAGGGAACGCATCAAATTTTTTTTCCCAAAAAGTATATTTTACTTAATCATGCTCCTTTTGTTGAGGTTTTGAAATGTATGTGGGTAGATTTAGCTTTGTTTCCAAAGCATTGAGATTTTGCATTCTGGTTGGTACACATCTTTTATACTGCAGGATGTCAGAAAGAATTACTCATGTTCATGTCCATTGTAATGATATTTGTTATAATGGAAAAATATATGCAATATAAATATTTAGCAACATTGAGACCATTATAACCTGGCTTAATGAAATATAATTGTGGTCATTGCATAATCTCTTGTTATTATGAGACTAAAGAGTGAAGGGGTGGGGTTTAGTCTGTCATTCAGGTTTCCAGCTTAATGACCTCATTTGTGGAAGTGCAAGGAGATAAATAGCTAGCTGGAGGCAGGACATACACACACACACACACACACACACACACACACACACACACTCTCTCTCTCTCTCTCTGAGAGATATGTCTGCAGACAAGACATATGGAACTACACAAGAGCGCTGGAACTGAAGGAGCCACATGGAGACCCCTACCAGCACTGAGATGCCTCTACAAGATGAATCCACAAGACTTTCCACCCACTGGTCTGTGATTTTCCTGAATTCAGTGTCATTGCATATGTTGCATGAGTCTGAAGAGGACTTTACAGACTGGTTTCAGATATATGGACTAATATTGGACTTATGGACTTGATATGGACTGGGCTGGGGTGTTTTCTCAATATTCAATTGCTCTTGTATATAAAGTTCTTTCTTATACACATATGAGTATCTCTCAGAATTTCTTTTTCTAGTCTATCCATACTAACACATGTATATTTAATGAAATATTTTGTGGCAATTTATTTTCCCCAAATCATTATTTTTTAAATGTTACTATTATAGTGCCATATTAAATTTCTTAAGGAATATTACAAAATATGCATTTTATAATATTTCAACAAAGAATATATTATTACAAAGTATGTTTTTATTTAAATTATATTTGTAAGACAAAAATTATTAGAAAAGACAAATCCTATAAATTCTTCAATAAGATAAGCAATTTTAGTCAAAAAATGCCAGGTTAAATTTCATGGAAGTAGTCAATAAAATAAAGTTAAAATAAAGTTAATAAAAGCATACTTCTATCAGTGATCAGCAACTTATTTTACTTCCTTTTAGGTAGAAGGGGAAGTGCAACATCTGTATGATCAAAAATTCAATTTTTCATATGTTTAAGCTATATTGTTCGTTATTGTCTACTTTCAGGACCGTAACAAGGAGGATTTAGATAAAATAATAATTAAAGGTGAATTCTATATATTTCACTCAAAGAATCTTGATGATGTGCCTGATCTGGCATTTGAAATATACCTATGATCCTTCTGTAGCATCTTCTAATAAATTAGCTTTAACAGCAGTTCTTTCCCTATATCTAAATCAAATAAAAAATATTACAGGCATCTGCATCATCTACCATATACTTATATTGTGTGATATATTGAAAAGCTAATATTTTAGAGTCCTTTATTATATATATAAATATTTATAATAGTATAAAATATTTAATATTTTTTAGTGAACCCTGGTGATATTGTGGACTAACCTTTTGACTGCTAAATACAAGACTGGCTGTTCAAACCCCCAAATTGCTTCTTAGGAGGAAGATGAGACTGTCTACTCCTATTAAACATTTACAACCTTGGTAACATGCTTGAACAAATCTATATGGATTTTAGGGTCATTATTAATTTGAATGAACTTTTCTAGCAGTGAATTTGATATATGAGTTAATATTTAAAATATTTAAAGAAACATCTAAAAGAAAAATCTAAACTTTCACCTTAGGAAGCAATGGGAAGAAGAAAAATTGAAGCTAAAAACAAGCAGAATGAATAAGAAAAAGGCAAAATCAATGAAAATTAGTAAGCCATTGAGAAAATTCATGAAATCAAAATTTTGCCTGAGAAGAGAGTAGTAATATTGATAAAACTCTAGCCAAGTTACACAAAGGAAAGGGAAGAGAAAATTTAAATATATATATTGATTTGGAAATTAGTAAATTGTCACTTTCCCTCATGGGCATTTTAATAATAAAGGGATACTAGTAACAAGTTTTTCCAAAACCAGCTTGATGTGATATATTAATTCTTTGGAATACACTAACAAACCTCTAGAAAGAAATATTATATAATCTAAATTACCCTGTATTTGTTAAATAAATCATTGATAACCTCCCAGAAATAAAGTGAATGGCCCAGCTGGTTACTGGTGAATTTTGGTCAATATTTGATAAAGCAGGGATATCCTTCCCCACAATCTATTCCTGAAAATAGATGCAGGAGGAACAATTTTTAACTCATTCTATGCTTCAACATTAATATAACACCCAAGCTAAATAAAGATATTAAAATAAAGGACATATAATGAACAGCACCCTTTTATATGATCATTGATTTTTGAAACTTCATGGAGCAGAATCAGAAGCATATCCAACTTTGTAAAAATAATTATAAACCACAACCAAATGGGATGCGGTGTGGCTAAATAGTGGAAAATCCAGTAATGCAAACCATGACATAATGGGATAAAGAGGAGCAACCATATGATCATATAGAGTGTTCTGAGTGAAACATTTACTTTGTATGTTTAATTATCTATTACATTTTATGGATTGTAATTATATTGTATCATTATATATTATAATTAAAATATTTTCAGCTCTAAAATCAAAATGCATGCTTTCATATTTAAACTTTAATGATAAAGTAGTTGGCAAACAAAGTCCATAATTGAAAGTGGACATGAAACCATGGTAGATACATTCCCATTCTAGTAACATATTTATTATATATGTAATATTAGGGCCTCACTATTAAATTTTTAGTAAACATTTCAAATGAATGCTGTCACATATTATAATAGTAAAATACATAGCATTGAAAGTAATTTTATGTATAAGAAAATATTTTATCCAATGTCATTGTTACAATGTAAGTTATCCTTGTTCATTTAAGCTGTAGTAAATGTATATGCAAATGTAACACTAAATTTCATCCAGATATGCACACCAAATAAGTCAAAACCAAGTGTCTGATGTCTTTGAACACACACATCATGCCTGGCTCGTAGGGGATTGTTGGAGCCTAGTGGCCGACTACACAGTCACAAAACCAAGCAGCAACACAATTTTCCAGCTGCCGCTCGGGTCAGAGTAAGAGTTCATCTCCTGCTGTTGAATGATTCCGACTCTAGGATCCCATGGAGGACAGAGTAGACTTGCTCCTTGGAGTTTCAAGACTGGAATTTTTATGGAAGACGAGAGCCCAATCTTTCTCTTATTAAGGCATTGATGGTTTTGAACGTCTGACCTTGAGGTTAGACCCCAACAGGGAATCCAATTGCTATGGACATGATAGGAGTTTTAGGAATGGTGAAATCTGTACTAGAATAATTTCTCTTCATGTTTTATAACCAATGGCAATAAGTTGTTTGAACTCCGCCACATTAGAGTGAATTGTAGACAGGAAGTTAGAGGAGGAAGAGGAGCAAGAAGAGGTGAGGAAGGACGATAAAGAGAATAAGAGAAAGCCGGCAGGGAAGGGGGGTGAGCTACATGAGGAGGAGGAGGAGGGACTCAAGGAAGAGAATGGATTGGGAATCATTGCAAATACGTTTCACATTATTGAGTGTATTTGCTTCTAACTCAGTCCTTATATTTGCATTTTATTTGATCACACACAGAAAATCACCCTCCTTTAATTTGACCCAATGCATACTTGACTGCACAATAGTTGAATTAATCAGACATAGTGGGGGGGTGTTGTTTTTGATCTTTTAATTCTCCTTAATTTTTTATTGCAAATTGGGGGCAAAAGTATAGAGCAGGTCATGGTTTTACGTTGAGCAACTTACACAGTTAGATTCAACTCATTCATTGCCATCCCTTCGATGTAACCACCATCTCACTGCCTCCCTGGCTTTCTTATTTTGATTCCTCCCTCTTTCCTAACCCCTGAGTTTGTTGGGTTTTTTTAAATAATATTTATTGACATATCTTACTTCATATATATATTTATACATATGAAGTAAGATATGTCAATAAAATATTATATATATTATATATATATCCCTTCCCTTCCCATACAGTTCCCTTGTTCAATCCCATGGGTGGGGCTGTACAACTGTGGATGCTATCAAGCTCCCTCTCCCTCTCGTCCCCCTCCCCCCCTTTCCTGTACCCTCAGAGAAACCTCCCGCTTGTCACTGTCTCTGAGGCTTCTCCGTCTTGACTACCATGTACTGAGGGATCTTAATGGACAAATGAACATATGCACATCTAACGTGACCAATGAGTAGGTCACGTAAGGACCATAATAGTAAGGGGAGGAATTTAAAGAGTTAGAGGATAGTTACGTGGTTCATCGTTGCCGCCACACACAGCATTTGTCCTCCGTTTTGTGAGGTCCTTCTAAGAGGAACTGTCCATTGTCCTGCTGGTGGGCTTTGGGCCTTCACTACATCCACTTCCCTTCTTATCAACTTGGATGCTTGTTTTTTAATATCTCTTCCCATCAACACACCTCCAGATCACATAGCCTGGTGTGCTTTTTCCATGTGGGCTTTGTTCCCTGCTAGATGGCCGCTTGTTGAAATACAAGCCTTTAAGACTCTGGATACTGTAGCTTTTGATACCCGGGCCCGATCAGCTTTCTTCACCTTCTTATGCATCCATTCATATATCAGAGATTGCTTCAGGGAGGCGGGTATCATATAATGCTGGATTATTACAACAAACCATACTTATAATGAGGTAAAATTTAATTAGAGGCCCAAAGTCCATCTGCTTCCTTGTTGCATTTACATATACATTTGCAGCTATGAGAGGAGAGGTAGAATTTAGGGATTTTCATTGTGTGTATATTTCAGATGTGTGTGCAAGATTTATATGCATATTTAAAAACAACCAGAGAAGATCTAGTAGAAAGGGGGGGGAAAGGTACTGTAGGTGACAGGAATACTCTTTTGAGGAGAAGGGGTAACTAATTGCAGACTACAATTTTTTGAGGAAATGGAAAATGCTAAGAAATCAAGAAAAATAATGTCAGGATACCGCTGCATTAATTGTGTGGGACACATGGTGAAACTAAGTCTGATGGACCAGTGATGGGAGCAAAGCAGGCAGTCACCAAGGAACCCTCCTCCGACACTACTATTATGCCTGCCTGCCATTCACCTCTCAGATGATATAATTTGATTGATCAAACACTCCCAGAAAAGCCAACACCCTCCTCACGGTCCATTTTAGAACTCTTATTATGTCCCTGTGCCCGTTATGGGTGGCCCCCCACCACTCCTCCCTCCCCTGTTGACTCCCACTAAAAAGTCATCCAGTCGCGGTCACTGTAAGACTGCCCATCCTGCACTCTGTGTATAGATCAACACCAAAAACCAAATAGGAACAACAACAACATGCGGAGAGCCAGGAGACTCAACGGGATAGTGGCATACAGCAGCATTCACGTCCAAAAGGCGGATTTCCCAGAAGTCCACGTTGCTATTCTCGCAGTTCAGGATGGAGCGGCCTCGTGCCCGCCCCGCCCCCAGCCAGCCACCTCCCCATTTATGCCTTAGCCTTTCAGTGTGGCCCCCTTGTGAGTAGCCTCCAACCAGTTCAGGTCGGGTGCCAAGTGCTTTCCCTGACGCAGACGCCTACAATCGGGGTTCCTTAGTGACTTCTTGGCTTTGCTCCCATCACCGGTCCATCAGACTTAGTTTCGCCATGTGTCCCACACAATTATTTCAGCACTATTCTGACACATAATAATGTGTCTTTACTTGTTAGCTGATACATTTTTCATTTCTTCAACAATTGTAGTCTCCAGCCACTTACCCCTTCTCCTCAAAGGAGTATTCCTGCCACCTACAGTTCCATTTCCCCCTTTCGACTAGATCTTCTCTGGTTGCTTTAAAATATGCATATAAGTTTTGCACACACATCTGAAATATATGCACAATGAAAATCCCTAAATTCCACCTCTCCTTTTTTAGATTCCATTTTATTTTGCTTCTTCTTCTATAACTCATTTTCTTGAATAATAATTTATTTCAAGTGAATTATTTCAAAGCTTTTCTTGTGCAATATTTTACAGTTTTTGTCACTGTTGAACGTCTGCTGGAAATCTAATTATCTTTGGGGATAAATAACATTCTCTGCTAATTCTCTAGGTACTTTTCAGCTATCTTTATTGGCCTGTGTGTGTTTAATGTGGGCTTTTCCTATTTGTATTCTCAAGACAACCATTCAGCAATCATAATTTTTACTGTGTGTGTTAGGCAGAGTTCTCTAAGGGAACAAAACCTGGACAGTTATGAATATATATGTATATGTACATTTATTTATTTATTCAGCAATAAGAGATATAATAGCTAATTAGTTCACAAAGCAATACAGAGGGCTCAGTTCAAGTCACTTTCATGGAATAGTTAATATACTGAAGGTCCTTCAACTCATGCAAGCTGTCTGTCTAAGGTAAGGGGACAGAAAGCAGAGTCTGCCTTCAGACAAGACAGGCAAAGTCAGACCCGCAGACGACGGACAGCAGAGTGGGGCAGCAGTAGTCAGTAGCACCAGGAGCTTAGTGAAGCAGGCCCCAATGGGATTTCAAACTTGAGCAACATACACTCCAGCAAGCACAACCAAGCATGTCTAGAAGGAGCACGCTCTAGTGACAGAATCCACTGGTTGGCTTGGTCCACAGGTAGTTCAGGACATGGAGGCAAAGAACTAGCAAGCAACAGCACATTGGTGATCATCAGAGAAGAAAAGAGAAAAGATGAGATGCCGGCTTCAAAAAGTATTTATCTTGGTTGCCCTCCAATCAGGCTGTGACCTGATAAAACTCTATCCACATGTTCCTATGGAGGCCTAGTTGGCAAAATAAACCTATCAAAGTACACTACTTGCCAACTTGGCAATAGTACACAATTTTTCAGCCATAATTGTGTCTTTAGGAAGCTATTCCATCATTCTATCAAGCCAGCTGCTTCGGAATGATGAAGAATATGGTGAGACCAGTGGACTCCATGGGTGTGGGCTAAATGCCACACTTCATTTGATGTGAAGTGAATTCCTTAATCTGAAACAAGACTGTGTGGGATGCCATGCCATTGAATAAGATATTCTGTAAATACACAATTGGTAGTTTTGGCAGAAGCATTGCATACAAGGAAGGCAAATCCATATCCAGAATAGGTGTATGTTCCTGTAAGAACTAAATGCTGTCCATTCCATGATGAAAGTGTTCCTATGTAATCAACCTAGATTGCATAGAATCTAGAGTCTTGGATAAATATTACTTAGTGGGTCAAATCAACATGTCATCAATACAATGAACCACTGTGACATTCTATGGAAGATACAGATAATCAAGCTTCCTTCAGACTAAATTATGGCACAGGACAGAAGAGTTGATGTACCCCTTGGAAAGAGTTGTTAAAGTGCATTGTTGCCCCTGCCAGCTTAAGGCAAACTCATTTTGGTGGTCCTTCAAGATTGGTATTGAGAAGAAAGCATTGGCCACGTCATTAGTTGCATACCAAGTACCAGGAGAAGTATTAATTTGCTCAATCAATGAAACCAATTCTGGAACAACAATTGCATTTGAAGCCAGAACCTGGCTAAGTTTATGATAATCCACCATCATTCTCTAAGAGCCATCTTTGGCCAAACAGGTGAGTTAAATGAGGATGTGAAAGGAATCACCACTCCTGCATCCTTCAAGTCTTTGACGGCAGTGCTAGTCTCTGCAATGCCCCCAGTAATGCAGTTTTGTTTTCGATTTACTATTTTCCTAGGCAATGTCAGTTCTAATGGTGTCCACTTGGCCTTTCCTACCATTATAAGCCTTATTCTACATTTCAGGAAACCAATACGTGATTCTGCCAGTTACTAAGTGTGTCTATTCCAATGATGCATAAGGCACGGGGGAAATAATGACAGAATGTATTCAGGGGCTCACTGGACCCCTGTGAGTCATCTTGAGCTAAAACCCCATTAATAACTTGACCTCCATATGGCATTTTCCTTCTATAATAATACTCACATTTTTCAAATTCCTAATTTTAATTTATATAATTATAAAAAATGTTTTTATTCAATTAGTGAAATGTTATGCGGGTTACTCAGAATATCATCTCCAAATCTCTGAAACCACATACTTTATTATCATCCACATATTATCAGCTATTATGGCCTCTTCTTAGTATGAGTTCCTCGACTTAAATTTTCATTCTCAGTAGAGGCCATTGCTGTTGCTGTTAGGTGACCCAATTTACAACAGAATAAAACAGAAATCCATTGTCAATCCTCTGGATTTTTTCAGCCCCACCATGTGATTTTCCTATTCAAAGTGACCAACGCCAGTCCTTTTCACTTTACTAACACCCAGCACATCAATCTTTATGCATGCCATTCCATTTTTAACACCTCTCAGATTTCCTAAATTGATACTTTGGACATTCCAAACTCCAATTATTAAGTGATTTATGCAGATGTGGTTTTTTTCTCATTTCAAGTTATGTTCCATAAACAAAGGAAGGTCCTGAAAGCTATGTACTGCAGGTAGACTGGATGTTCTGCTGAAAACTCTTCACTCTGGGTGATCCTCCTGACATTTGAAATACCAGTGACATAGCTTGCAGCACCACAGCCACACACAAGCCACCGCAGAATAACCAACTAGCAAATAGGTGACAAGATAGTTACAGACCTTCAATTTAATAAGCACCCAGAGAGTTTATCTACACTTGTCCCACCCTATTACAATCCCAATTTTTTAAGTTAGAAAGCACACCCAAATATTGATCTTCAAAAGATGACGTTGATTTTCTTCCATAGTCACTTACAACTCAGATTCTAATTCCATCATATGTACTTCTACTAAACAATCTATCCTTTATTATTCAGTAGGTTTAATCTTTCTATTTTATAATTCTTATAATGGCATGTCCAACAAAAATTATACAATGGATACCCAATTCCATTGGGTAGAACAATTTTGATGTTGGTAATATTGGTGGTAGCTCTTTTACAGCCGAAGTATAGCTATGCCTCTCCCAACCCCAACCCTGTCCTAAGTCTTTATATATTTATACATATATGGTGAATATATATAATATATTTTAACTTGTTTATACTAGTAGTAGATGCTTCTTATATTCTCTACTGGACACTAGATTCTAGTTGAACATACACTCCGTCAAGCCTTTATATCAAGTCTCAGCAAGTAACTCAGTGGCTGGCAGCTTATAGTGGTTCCAAAATGGGAAGACAAATGAATGTTGACAATGACTGGCATGCTATTGTTCATCCATTTGTTAGATATAACAGGCAATGTGATATCACTAAAAGATTAAAGAACTGGGAAGGAAATGGAAGACATTTACACATAACATTTAGGTCTACCTGTCATTAATATTTTGGTGCACATTAGGCATTTACTTCTGCAGATATGACATAAAATGAAAAAGTAGCTCACCAGGAATATGTAAAATTATTTAGCTCACTTGAAAATTAAAACAACATTTAGTATCCCCCTTATGAGGAAATTAATTCCTACAGTGAATTTAAAATCTCTATTTTAAGTTCTGCATTTGGACAATGTAAGTATGAAAGTATTTAAAGGACTTAAAGAAAAAACAAATTAATCATTTTCATTCATTTGCTCCTTTGACTCCTCCCACTAAAGAGATAGTTTTAGAATATTGACATTCTTACTGACGATCATGTAATTCAGTGGTTTACACCTATGAAAGGTTTGTGCAATCATCACACAATCAGTCTGAAAACAGGTCTTCTTTCTTTTACTCTTTATTACTAGCTAACCCTTGCCATACCTATTAATCCAGTTACTGTCCATATAGATTTGCTGATCCTGGATTTCTTATAAAGCAAAAAAAAAAAAACCAAAAAAACCAGAAAACCTTTTTAAAACATCAGCATATTAAAAGATACATATTTTGACTAACTTTTGATGATAATTAAGCTTCCAAACCCAACAGTGACCCTCTAATATTTCTCCTTTAGTACATTACACATTTTGCACTTAAATAATTCATCTATTTGGCCAGAGAAGGAGAGGAAAAAGTATACCCGGTAGAAGAAACACAGGAGCAGATGAGAGAAAAGGGAACAGCAGCAGCAACAAAAAAGCTCTCTGTAAATTGTAAATAAGATCTGGTAAATTCACTATGTGCCAAGACTCCTTATTTTGTGAATCTACCCTTCTCTCAGCCCAGACTTCTTCCTATCCTTCAGAGTTCAAAGGCTTCTGCTCAAAGCACTTAAAGTAAATTCCCCTATTCATTGATTTGTGGTTTCTTTCTAAAGAGCTCACAGCCCAACACTTTGTTATCATTGTATTCAACCAACATCCAATTTCATCTGTCAGTGCCTAGGGAGTTATCAATTTTCTCACTCTCAGTTACTTATCTTTCACTAATTGCAACATAAAGATACTGCTTGCCCTTCATTCTCTCCCACAGGGCTTTCCCTTAATCAGCACAATACACTCAGGAAATCCTGGTGGCTTCTTAAGCTACCCACTGGGCTTCTAACCAAAGAGCAGCAGTTTGAATCCACCAGTTGTTCTGTGGGGGAAGCTCCTAGGGAGCGCTTCCCCTTTGCCGACCGACCGGTTGAATCAAGTGGAAGGCAGCAGGTTTCAATTTATATAGTACACTTAAAAATCTATGACTGTTTATTCCATTTTATTTATTTAAAAATTGACAATATCTAAATGCACTAAAATTTGGAAATATATTTAAAAAGCAACTTTGCTTCAAGCCTTTAAGACCCCAGTCACTATCTCTTTTGATAGCCGGGCACCATCAGCTTTCTTCACCACATTTACTTGTTCACCCATTTTGGCTCCAGCTGTTGTGTCGGGAGAGTGAGCATCATAGAGTTCCAATTTAATAAAAGAAGGTATTCATGCATAGAGGGAGTGTTTGAGTAGAGGCCCAAGGTCCTTCCGCCACCTTAATACTTGACCTATAAATATAGACACAAAGATCTATTTCCCCAACCTCCTATATATATTTGCATGTACATGTCTTTGTCTAGACCTCCATGAATGCCCTTTGACTCCTAGCTCTTTCCTCCATCTCCCTTGACCTTCCTCCTGCCCTACTACCATGCTTCATTGCCACCTGGGCTAGAGTATACCTCTTCTCTAAGCAACCTTACCCTTGATCATTTCCCACCAGGCCTGCCACTCCCCCTTCTCTACCCTTTGGGGTCCCATGTTTTTCCCTTGTCCCTGGGTTTGTTAACACCACTTCCTTACCCCCCCCGCTTGAAGATAAACAAGCGGCCATCTAGCTCAGAAGCAACAAAGTCCACATGGAAGAACACACCAGCCTGTGGGATCGAGTGGTCCCAAAGGGATCAGTCACCAGGCATCAAAGAACAAAAAATCATATCATTGACTGCACACCTCCATGATAGGATCGCTGAAGACAAATGGGTGCACAAGCAAATGTGGTGAAGAAAGCTGATGGTGCCCGGCTATCAAAAGAGATAGTGTTTGGGGTCTTAAAGGCTTGAAGGTGAACAAGCGGCCATCTCGCTCAGAAACAAATAAGCCCACATGGAAGAAGCACACCGGCCAGTGCGATCACGAGGTGCCCAAGGGACCAGATATAAGGCATCATGCAAAAAAAAAAAAAAAAGATATAAGTGTGTGTATGTATGTGTATATATGTGTATATGTATATATGTATGCGTATATATATATTATATTAAATGAAGGGGGAAGTGCAGAGTGGAGACCCAAGGCCCAAGTGTCGGCCAATGGAGATCCCCTCATAGAGGGGCTTAGGAAAGGAGATGGGTTAATTAGGGTGTGAGGTAGTATCGATGAAGAACACAGCTTTCCCCCAGATCCTGGATGCTTCCTCCCCCCAACTACCATGATCCGAATTCTACCTTGCAGGGCTGGATAGGACAGAGGCTGTGCACTGGTACATACGAGGGTTGGAGATACAGGGAATCCAGGTTGGATGATACCTCCAGGACCAAGGGCGTGAGGGACGATGCTGGGAGAGTGGAGGGTGAGTGGGTTGGAAAGGGGGAACTGATTACAAGGAGCCACATGTGACCTCTTCCCTGGGAGAGGGACAGCAGAGAAGGGGGGAAGGGAGACCCCGAATAGGGCAAGATATGACAAAATAACGAGGTATAAATTACCAAGGGCATATGAGGGAGGGGGGAAAAGGGAGGGAGGGGGGGCGGAAAAAAAGAGGACCTGATGCAAGGGGCTTAAGTGAAGAGCAAATGCCTTGAGAATGATTGGGACAGGGAATGTATGGGTGTGCTTTATACAATTGATGTATGTATATGTATGGATTGTGGTAAGAGTTGTTGGAGTCCCTAATAAAATGTAAATGAAGAAAAGAGGAGAAAAAAATGATTAGGGCAAAGACTGTACAGATGTGCTTTATACAATTGATGTATGTATATGTATGAACTGTGAAAAGAATTGTATCAGCCCCAATAATTTGTTAAAAAATAAAAAATAATTAAAAAAAGAAAAAATAAATAAATAAAAAAAAATAAAAAAAAGAAGAAAAAATAAATAAATAAAAAGCAACTTTGCTTCCCCATGAACACCCCTTTCATCCTATCAGCATCCTACGACCCAGCATCGAGTCTCTCTTGTGCAGGGATCAAACAGCATAGTAACAGGCATGTTCAGCCCTATTTCTTGCCCAGTTGCTCTGTAAATTAAACATTATTTTATTTTGATGAAGCTCTGGTAACTTTTTTTACTGTGTCTATACTTATACTTTCTGCCTTTCTCTTACAGATGCAAAGATGGTGAAAGCACTTGTGGTTTTATGAGTAGACCCAGTCCAGAAACAGTTGTTCTTGAAGTCTTCCAAGAAAGATAACCTTGGAATAGTTGCAAGTGCTATTCTTACTCTCGAGAAAGTGGAGGCAGACATTCAGATAATGAAAACCCAACTATACTCTTAGCTATGTTTTGCATTCTCCCTAATGATGAGCTCACGGTGCCAAAAATTCTGTAAGAACAAAATAACTGGCAGTGAAAATTAAGAATTATGGTCAAGACCTTGAGGACTTGTTGCATCCTTAAAATATGTTATGGATATTTTGGCACTTTCTAGCCATGCTATCTTCATGAAAACCCACTGCACTCACTCTATCCTCTTGCTTTTATTTAAAAAACAAACAACAGAAATTGTATTTTTTATATCTTCCTTGATAACTTATATTCTGTTCAAATATATAATAAATTAAGGTAAATAAAATTGTGTGTGTGTGCGATTCCATGGTCCTACTCAATCATATTAGGGGGAAGAAATTTAAAATAACTCCAGAAATTATGATTCATCAGTTTGACAATTTTGACTGTGTACTGGGTTAAAGAATTAGATGTTTTAAAATTTTCTGAATGTCTAATATACATTCAACAAAATACATCAGCTCTTGAGTTTGAAATCCCCTCTTCTCCTGACACTGTTGACAACTAACAGTACCATGAAGAGGGAAAAAAATAGAACTTTCTGTATTAAAAATACTTAGGGTACTCATAGCTGGTTTCTTTGTATTAAAATAACAAGTTCTTCAGTTTGGGTCATCAGTCCACAAGTGCACTGTTGATTCATGAGAAGTTATATAAATTTAGCAATATCTTGGCATTTCTTATGAATTTTATAAGTATTATAGAATAACTACAAGTATTATCCATTGCACAATAACTCCTGAGAAATAATTGGTTTGCCTTATGAAACCTGTAATTTCTCACAAAAGGAAAATACCCTGAAGCAATCTCACACCATCTTCACATATGTCCTGCCAAGAGTTATATAACAGTGAACCATACAGCACAGAGCTCTAGCAATGTAACTCGATTTCCATTTTATCACTGAATATGCTGATTTCATTGGAAGGTATTTAATGATATATTTTTCTTATTATGCCAAAATGTCATGGTTAGGGGTTGGAGAAGTTGAGTTACAATTAATTACACAGTTTCAGGTAATGCCATTGAGACAAAAACCTTGTGGAGTTCCCACTGAGATGCAATGTGGCCCACTTATGTAAATCTCCAGTGTAGTGATTCATTTCTTCTTCAGATGAGACCTCTAGGCTCAAAGTTTACCCAGTAGTTGAATGAAAGAGAAAGGCATCCATGGTCTAAGGACTCTTGGAAGGCTGGGTTTGATGATTCACGCAATTCAAGGTTCCTGAAGTGTTCATAAAGAAAGTTTAGTCTCTCTTTGGGGATAGATATGGTTCAGCTGCATATTATTGTTACAATCTTCTCATACAGATAAAACAAGATTTTCAGTGCCAAATTCCCTAAAATGCACTAGGTGATTTTCATTGGAAAGACTTGATGCGCCAGTATTGGTAGGAAATTGAAGAAGATCTAGGAGGAACTCTGGTGGCATCGTTAAGGGTTAAACTGCTAAGTTCAAGGTCAGTAGATGGACACTACCAGCTGCCCTGCTGGAGAACAAGGAGATTTTGGTTTTTTTTCCCCCATAATGAGCTATGGTCTTTTTATTTCTTATTTTTGTTGTCCTTTTTCTTTTCTTTATTTTTCCTTTTTCTGTTTTGAATTATTTCCAGGATATGAAATCCTTCCTTTCTCAGGCTTTTTGCACTTAGCAATGCTTGAAATATGCATGAGGTTTGAGGGACTCCTTCCTCAGAAATGGGGCACCAGGTCCTGCTTCCTTGTCAGTTCTTTGTCTGGACTCTGCTGAAACCGGTTCACTTTGGGTGACTCTGCTGGCATTAGAAATACCAGTGACTTAGCACCCCATAGCACAGCAACACACAAGCCACCACAGTACAACCAGCTGACAGACAAGGGGTGCTTAGCCAGAAACAATGCTCCAGGAATTGATGGAGTCCCCATTGGAATGTTTCAGAAAGCTGAAGAAGCACTCAACTCGGGTAGCCAGGAAATTTGGAAAACAGCTACATGGTCAACTAAGTGGGAGAGAGCCATATTTGTGCTCATTCCAAAGAAAGATAACACAATAGAATGCTCAAACTACAGAATGGTATCATTGATATCACACACAAGTACAATGTTGCTTAAGATTATCCAAAAGAGTTGCAGCAGTACACTGACAGAGGACTGCCAGAATTTCAGGGCAGATTCAGAAGGGAACGTGGAACAGGGATGTCATTACTGATCAAATGGATCTTGGCTCAAAGCAGCGAATACCAGAAAGATGTTCTTTTGTGTTTCATTGACTATTCCAAGGCATTTGTCTATGTAGACCTTAATAAACTGTGGATAAACTCGAGAAGAATAAGAATTCCATAACACTTCCTTATGCTCACTTGAAAATTGTCCATGGAGCAAGAAGCAGTTGTGTGAACAGAACAAGGGAATACTGCATGTTTTAAAAGCAGGAAAGGTGTGCGTCATACTTGTTCAATATGTATGCTGTCCGAATCAACAGATAAACTATATTATATGAACAAACTTGCTTGCACAAAGTGAGGGGGAATGGAGGCACTAGCTAATGAAAATCAAGTTTTGAAGGCTTTAGTCGGGTTTACAACTCGATGTAAGGAAGACCCAAGTCCTCACATATGGACCAATAGGCAACATCCTGAAAATGGAGAAAAGGTTGACATTGTCAACGATTTTGTGTTGCTTGAATCTACTATCAGTGCTGATGGAAGCAGCAGTCAAGTGATCAAAGGACTTATGGCATTAGGTAGATCTGCTCCATATGACCTGTTAGTGTATTCAAGAGCCAGCTTGTTACTCTGAGGACTGAGGTGCACTTAACCCAAACAATGCTATTCTCCATTGCATCAAACATGTGAAAGTTGGACATTGGCTAAGGAAGACAGTTGAAGGATATATGCATTTAAATCACGGCGCTGCTGAAGAATGTTACAAGTACCATGGACTGCTAAAAGGACAAACCAAACCACACAGGAAGAAGTAAGGCCAGAGTGCTCCTTAGAGGGAAGGATGGCAAGACATTGCCTTACATACTTCGGACATGTTGGCAGGAGAAAAACAGTCCCTGGAGGACAATATGTATTCTAAATTAGAAGGACACCCAAAAAAAAAAAAAAAAAAAAAAAAAAAGGAATGGCCTTCAGCATAGGAACAATTGTGAGGATGGCAAAAAAAAAAAAAAAAAAAAAAACCCGTGCCATGCCCCGTGTTTGTTTCTGAGTCTGTAACTATTTATGGGAGTAGAAGAAAGCCTCTTCTTTCTCCCACAGAGAGGCTGGTGGTTTCAAACATCTGACCTTTCGGCTAGCATCCCTCTTGGCCTAGTGCTTCACTTTTATGCTGACAACCTCAAGGACAGCCGTTTGAAACCAATAGCCACTCCATAGGGAGCAGATGAGACTTTCTACCCTTATAGGTGGCCTACAAGAAAAATGTTTCCTAGTCTTGAATTTTAAGTCTGAAACAGGGTGTCAGTAGGGTCAACTAGAAATGATTTTCTCTCCTAACCTCTTGTAACACAGACATTTCTTGGCTGGTAGAAGCTAGTTAACACCATCTCTGACCCCATCTGCCATGATCATCATTTTACTGTTGCCTGTGTCTGTGTCTCTTCTCTTTTCCTAGGACATGGGCTTCAATTGTGATAGGACCCATTCAATTTAAAATGAACTCAACACATGTTCAAATGACTCAATTTCCAAACCAGGTCACATTCACAGGTACCAGTTTTGGATGTCAAAGTATGTTTTTTTTTCTAATCATTTTATTGGGCCTTGCATAATTCTTATCACAATCCATACATTCATCCATTGTATCAAGTACATTTGTACATTTGTTGCCATCATCATTCTCAAAACATTTACCTTCTACTTGAGCCCTTAGTATCGGTTCCTCATTTTACCTCCTCCCTCAAGAACCCTTCATAATTAATAAATTATTATTATCTTGTCATATATTACACTGTCTGATGTCTCCCCTCGTATTTCTCTATTGTCTATCCCCCAGGGAGGAGGTTATACGTAGATTCTTTCATCAGTTCCCCCTTTCCACTTCACCTTCCCTCCACCCTCTAGGCATCGCCACTCTCACTACTGGTCTTGAAGGAGTCATCTGTCCTCGATTCCCTGTGTTTTTAGTTCCTATCTGTACCAATGTACATCCTCTTGTCTAGCCAGATTTGTAATGTAGAATTGGGATCATGAAAGTGTGTGTGTGGAGGGGTAAGAAGCATTTAAGAACTAGAGGGAAGTTATGTTTCATCATTGCAACCCTGTACACTAACTGACTCATCTCCTCCCCACAAGCCTTCAGTAAGAGGGTGTCCAGTTGTCTACCGATGGGCTTTCAGTCTCCACTCTGCACTCACTGTCATTTACAATGATATGATTGTTTTTGTTCTTTGATGCCTGATACCTGCGCCCCTTGATGCCTCATGGTCACACAGGCTGGTTTGCTTCTTCTGAGTGGGCTTTGTTGCTTCTGAGATAGATGGCTGCTTGTTTAACTTCAAGCCTTTAAGACCCCATATGCTCTTTTGATAGCCAGGCACCATCATCTTTCTTCTCCACATTTGCTTATACACACATTTGTCTTCAGTGATCATATCGGGAAGGTGGACACCCACTGATATAATTTTTTGTTCTTTGATGTCTGAATACCTGGTTCCTTCTACACCTCGTGGTTACACAGGCTGGTGTGCTTCTTCCATGTGGACTTTGATGCTTCTCAGCTGGATGGCCACTTGTTTACCTGCAAGCTTTTAAGACCCCTTTTGATAGCTGGGCACCATCAGCTTTCTTCACCACAGTTGCTTATACACACATTGTCTTCAGCAATCGTGTTGGGAAGGTGTGCATTATGGAATGCCAATTTAATAGAACAACGTGTTCTTGCATTGAGTAAGTACTTGAGTGGAGGTCCAATGTCATCTGCTTCCTTAACACTAAACCTATAATTATAGGCACGTAGATCTATTCCCCCACCATCCTAATTAAATATATTTACATATGTACATGCCTATATTTAGACCTCTATAAATAACCTTTGTTACCTAGTTCTTTCCTCTATTTCCCTTTACTTTCCTTTTGTCCCACTGTCATGCTCAGCCTTCATATGGATTTCAATAATTTCTCTTGATTACTTTGCCCTTGCTAAATCCCTACCAGGCCTCTCACACCCTCCTTGTCACTAATTTTGGATTACTTGTTGCTCCCCTGTCCCTAGGTTAAAGGTACATATGATAATTAATAAGGAGCCTTGGTAGGGCCAATGGTTTGGAATTGGCTATTAACTGAAAAGTGAGTGGTGCAATCCCACCAGCCACAACACAGCACAAATATTAAGATTGATTGCTCATCTTTATAAATTTAGTATATTTAGTGTATATATATATATATATATATATATATATATATATATATATATATATATATCACCATTCAGAAATCACACATAGTTGGAATGTACTCAATTGCAGTGGAGTTAATTAGATTTTTATGTCAATCCTCGTATCACCTAGCTGTCATGTTGTTACTCGTTAGTGACTTGTATGATTCTGTGATGCTGAAAAATGTACCATAATTTTTTCTCTTTTTTCTTTTTAATATCAACAAGGTCATTCATGGTAGATAGCTTCCGACAAGCTTCCCAAGTAAGAAAGAGTAAGAAGAAAGACTTGACAATCTAAGTTAAAAATTTTAGTGAATGAAAATATTCAAGAACACAAGACTGATCCATTTTGTGCTGGAATCCGAGCCTCTTAGATTTGAAGTCATTAGCAATCGCTTCAATAATGTGTTCTACTAACAATGGACTATAGCAGTGATCATGAAAACGGTGATGGACTAAGCAACATGTCATTCTTTACTGCATATGCTCACCATTAGTACAACCCAATGACAGTCCATTTCACAGTACTTCCTGATGTGTGCAATGTAGTATGGTAGAATAATAAATAGAACTATTAACATTCCTAACATCCTGATGTTGGAGGCCCTGAGCATTTGAACCATGTATAATTTAACATGCCACTTTGCATGAAGAATATTTACCAAATAAATAATGGAATTCTCTAATGAGAAATATTGGTATAGTTAATCCTGCATTTTTCTTTCCTACATTCTTTTTTAACAGGAAGGTTAGAATATTGGGTCAAATGGATTCTACCAACGTTTGCCAAGTTTTGCTGTTTTGATCTGATTAAAATGTGAATCTTTCTAAGATACTGAAACAATGACATTAGACTTTGACTCCCTGAAAAGGGTGTGACTAAAATATGGTGAGATATCAAATAAACTGTCTCTTCGAAAGTAGCATATTTGATTACTATTGGATCCTATTGGCAAAAGAAGAGTTTAAAGATCAGTGATATTGAATTAGACTATTAAAAATGTAATTTTTATGATCTTTAAATGTTTTGAAAAGTAATAAATTCCAAGTGCTCCATGAAAGCAACAGGCACATTTTTATCTTTGTATTCAATGGTGGTGTACTAGTTACTTTAGCCTTTAATGAAATTATTTGCTGACATTTATACTTTTCCTATCCTCCAGTAGGAGTCCTGTTCTCAGACATGTCAGCTATTGCATACTGTGAAGAGCTCTGTACATTAGGCATTGGGTTGCTAACCACAAGGTCAGCAGTTCGAATCCACCAGTTGCTTCACAGGACAAAGAGGCTGTCTGGTCCCATAAAGATGAACAGCCTTTGAAAAACTACCCTGAGTCAACATGCATCAGTTAAGTTTATGACTGTGGCTTTGGGGTTTTGTTTGCTTTAATTATTGTGTAATATGGAAAAAAAGAATTATAGCTGGCATTTTATACTATTCTGAAAGTAGACATGAACTTTATTTTCCCTATTGGCAAAAGTTTCTAGATGATGAGAACTCTTCATCCATCTCTGGAACACTCTGCCTGCCTCCCAATACCCCCTTCACTATGGCCTGAGAATGATCACGGACCATATTCCCGATGAGCTCTAATATGTACTTTTGACGGTAATGCTCATTTCTGTCCTATCAGTGCTAGTACAACTAAATAAACCCATTTATGCAATTTTCCATCTTTCTATAATATGGGTGAATAAGAGTAATGTAGAAAGGATGGCAAAATGAAATAGAGATCTGGACAAAACAGAAAAACCAAGGTTGCACGTGCAATTACTAGCATCTGCCAATCCTTCCATATCATTTGTCATTCATTTTGTTTCTAATTTTCACTATTGAAATTATGTGTCATGGAAGAAATGTAATGGGAATGTATTTTTCAGATTTTCTTGAATAACGTATCAGATTATGGGGAAAATGTAACTGGTATTGCTTGTCATTTTCATATTTTCAAGATGGAGGGAAATACACTTTCTTATTTTGAAATAAAGAACATGATACTTAGGAGGATACTTTCTTGTCCCTTAACAAAAGATCCCACTATATTTTCAGTTAAACTCAAAATTTCTAAAGCCATCGTGTAATTATTAATATATTTACTATACTACATATATTTTTTATTCTTTTGGTTTAGAATATTAACAGATTTAACCAATATTAAGTTGATGGTAAGGTTGATTACTTTTCATATTTAATATATTTGTGTATATCCACATACATGTGTGTATATATATAAAATAAATAAATGGTTTTCTGAACTAATAAAACTTATACTGAGAAAATAAAAGGGGTTGTAAATATCAAAGGATTGTTTCATTATTATAATATATGATTTATTTTTAAATATTGACTATATTTTACTATTTTGATAAACTTGTTAAAAATAAAATAGCACAGTACCATACTGTGGTAAATATATATATACACATTTTAGGAGTTAAGAAAAACTCTTGAGAATGATCCAGGTACTACATACACACACACACACACACACACACACACACACTACACATATAGACACACACACAATAAAAGTGGAATTTCAAATTAGCACAAAAGGATAGATTTTTTCACAGGACCTGCTATGACTTGGTTAAGTTTGGGAGGATTAAATCAAATGAAATTCTAATATGCAAGTAGTAAAATTTTAGTTTCTTTAAAATATTTCTAGAGTATCTTCAACAAAGTGTCCGAACATCACCACTGTGCTTCCTAATTTTTCCATCTCCCTTACCAGAACTTCAGTGTCCACTAAGTATTGGATCCCCTTCTTGCCTCACCCCGTACCCAGGAGTGAACTTTTTATCTCGTAGGCACTATGCATACATAGTCACTATGTATCTCTCTAGTCCAGATGTTGCTGTCCTTGTCATTTGCTGTTGAGTCTGTTCTGAAACAAAACAACCCTCTGAACAGCATGGAGTGGACACCACACAGTCTATCATCTCAATTGTTCTTACGGTGGAAGCTATTGTGGCAGCCACTGTGGTTATTCATCTGGTTAAGGGACTTCCTCTTTCTTCTGTCCCCTCCACATAGCCAAGCATGTTAGCTTTCTCCAGGGATTGGTTTCTATGGAAAACATGTCCAAAGTAAATTAAATGCAGTCTTGTGATCCTTACAGCTAAGGGGCATTCTAGCTGTACGTCTTCCAAGATAGAGCTGTTGGTTCTTTTGGCCATTGATGGTACTTTCAACATTCTCCATCAGCACAGTGAGTCAAATGAATAGCGCTTTTTTTAACCTTCCTTATTCAATATCCAATTTCACATGTATATGAGACCACTGAAAATGCCAGCGTTTGGTTCAGGCTTATATTGTCTTTCTGAGCTGCTCTTTGGTACTCTCTGTCCAGCTCTCTGACTTCATCATTTCTTCCATGTGCCTTAGTGGATCTAGCAACTCTAAGATTAAGAACAAGTTTCAGCGTCTCTTATGACTTCTTGGATCTTTTCTTTTTTTTACTGTCTGTTGATCTTTTGCTTTCTTCATATATGATGGTCTTGATGTCCTCTGATAGCTCATCAGGCCTTTTGTTATTAATGTTCAATTTATCAAATCTGTTTTTGAGATTTTCTCAAAATTTGGGTGAGATATACTCTATAGGCTTTTATAAACTGCTTCCATTTGCTTCAACTTCAACATGAACTTCCATATGAGTAAGTCCTGATAATTCCACAGTTGGCTCATCCCTCGAATCTAGCTGCTGATAACGAGCTTCCCTCCACGGTCGCTTCCACAGACACAGTCAATTTGATCTCTGTGCATTCCATCTGGAAAAGTCCACTTGAATAGTCTCATTATGGTCAATTTTACTTTGAGGAGGCAGTTCTTCCTCAATTATATTTTAGTGCCTCCTGACCTGAGGGGCTCATCTTCTGAAACTACCTCTACCAATGTTCTTCTAAATTGTCAGTAACTGACAATATTTGAATGGCATCCAAAGGGCTGCCAATGGCTAATTCCTCTGTGGACAGCCTATTCCTTCTCCATAGTTTGTCTACAAGCTCTGCTGCAACCTCTTTACTTTGGATGATCCTGCTGCTATTTGAAATACCAATGACCTAGCTGCCCGCATCACAGAAACACACAAGCCACCATCATACGACACTCTGACAAACAAGTGATACAGACAAGGTTATATAAAAGAAATTACATTCATTTAGGTTTATATTTCTAAAGCTCATCCATGTTGTAGCATGTATTAGATGATGGTAAAGAAGTACCCATTTTAATGAAAGCTTTAATAATTTTATTGGAATATTGTTTCCCCCTTTGGTTTTAAATACAAAACAGATGGTCTTAAACAAATTTCCCCATTGCTTCCATATCCCATCATTCATTACTCAAAACTTCTCCACTAGTAGTTTATGCCTGCACAAAAGAAAGTTTAAACTAATAACATAAAAATAATTATATCCAGTGCATGTGGAGTGAAAACCACATTGGGCTAGTAATTAAGATACCCATGTTTAAATGATAACTCTTTTAATAGCTATCGGTCAAATATGTTTCAATGGCAGTAAATTCAGCTATTTGGTTTGGTTTTAATTACTGATTTTATTGTATTAAACAGATCACTAAACATTCTTAAGACGGCCTTTCATTATAGAGAGGAAGTAAAATAATTTTATCCATCCATTCAGAGTGTAGATGAAGG
Source organism: Tenrec ecaudatus (assembly GCF_050624435.1). Classification (NCBI taxonomy): domain Eukaryota; kingdom Metazoa; phylum Chordata; class Mammalia; order Afrosoricida; family Tenrecidae; genus Tenrec; species Tenrec ecaudatus. The sequence goes on from NC_134540.1 coordinate 54,577,160, forward strand.
ATAATTTAATTGGTGTAGTAGTTACACATTGAATGGCTGATTACCAGGTAAGCAATTTGAAACCTGAAGCTGCTATTTGGGAGAAAGAGGAGGTTTCTATTCCTGTAAAACTTACAGTCTCAGAATCCCACATGGGTAGGTCTACCCTGTGCTTTAGTTCACTATGAATCAGAATGGACTCAATGGCATTACTATTTTTTAAAATTTAGAGTGTGTACAGAGTACAAGAATATTTTTAAAAGGAATAATAATATATCATGATCATTACTTTTAACGAAAACATTCAGTGAAGAAAAGAAACAACAAAAATAACCACCAAAAATAGCATGGATAAAAACATTGGCTATCCTAATAATATAAATCTTTGGGTTATATATCAATTGTTGAATACTGCTTTGGTTCTTATGGTAGTTTACTTACCATATATACTCGTGTATAAGCCAAGTTTTTCAGTACAAAAAATGCGCTGAAAAACTAGGGTTAGGATTATACACAGGTCAGTGCTACCACAGCGAGGTGTAACATCTTGCTGCCCCCTCCTCCCCCCGAGGTAGTGAGATGAGCACCTGTTATCTCGCAGGTGATTGCCGTTTCTTCACTGTTCATTCAAAGCCCCTTTGACACTGCAGGGCTTTGAATGTTTGTTTACTCACATCTAACCAATCAAACTGTACTATGACCTGGAGGGTTCCAATTCGCAGAAACACCCATAGTGATTCACTTACTCCAACAGCTGAACTGGTAAGGATGTGTCTGTGGATGTGTTCAGTCTCTCCCCTCTGGTCTCTGTGTTAATTCACATCCTGCATCCCCCGCCTGCAAGGACTCCCCCCCTCCTCCCAGCTAACATGTCACGGGGGTGGAGGGAGGGCATTACCATGAAAGTTCTTTTTCAAAGTCTTTTTTTTATCCTATTAGAAATGAATACTCTTGAACCAAAACAAAAATGCCAATCATATGAGGCTGGTTTTAAAATGAAGGTTGTGTCAAGAGCAGAGAGAGCAATAACAGTATTGCAAGTAGGGAATTCTGACGAAAAGCAAGTGAGGGAATGGCGAAAAATGAAGGCTGACTTGGAACAGATTCCAAAAGCTAAAAAAGCTCATCGTGGTTTAATGTCTTTTTATGGGGCTCGAGAGAGTGAATTGAATAAATGGGTTATGGAGTGTCGTCAAAATTATTACTGCATAACATGCATGGGAATCCGCATACATGCTCTACTAATGGATAAGGATTACAAATATAAAGCACCATTGAAAAATTTGCTTTGTCAGCAGATGGTGTACCCATTTCATGAATAGGTTTGGCCTACTGTGTTTTAGACAAAGAACAAAGATTTCCCAGAAATTGCCACAAGACCTTAAAGAAAAATTATGTCATTCCAGCCATTTATTATAAAACAAAGAAGGATTTATAATTATCACTTGGCAGATATTGGGAATATGGATGAAACTGCCATGACTTTTTATCTTCCAAGCAAAAGAACTATGGCAAGTTTAGGAGAAGAAACCATTTTTCTCAAAACCACAGGAAATGAAAAAAAATACTTTATAGTTATTCTATCATGTTTGGCTAATGGAAATAAGCTGTGTCCTGTCATTATTTTTAAAATAAAGACCTTGCCTAAAAAATTAATTCCCCACCAAGAATTACTATGCGTGCACATGTTAAACCCTGGATGGATGAAGACGGAACATAAAAATGGCTGGAAGAAATTTGGAACTGACAACCAGGAGCAGTCTTAAAGAAAACGCCACTGTTACTTGTTTGGGATATGTTCAGAGCCCTCATATCGGATGACATTTAAAAAATGGCAAAATCTAGTAAAGTTACTTTATCCATTATTCCAGGTACTGCAGCCTCTGGATGTATCTTTGAACAAGCCTTTTAAAGACCGTGTGCAAAGGATGTGGCATGAATGGATGTCATCCGGTTAAGCCCGACTAACAAAAGGTGGAAATTTCATGAAGCCTGACATGGAGTTAATAGCAAAGTGGGTTCGAGATGCATGGGAAGACATTCCAGAAGACATGGTGCCACAGGTCTTCCAGAAATGTAATATCAGTAATGCTATGGATGGCAGTGAAGACTGTGCTTTGAATGAAAATGACAGTAGTGATAGTGATGAAGCCAATCTCAGTGTCTATGATGACCTCACACCAGCTTGAAGCTCTGCATAATTGGGATATGGATGATGGTGAGGAATCCAGTTTTGAAGGATTTTAACTCTTTACATTTTAGCTTGGTTGCTGATTGAGCTCAGGGAATAGTACTCGTAAGGTATCATTGTTGATACCTTATTGTTTTTGTTGAACCTATTTTCCACTCACTGTGCTGGTTTACTAATGTTAAATGACTTGTTGTCCTTTTATTTATGTTTTTTATTTAAAATAAATATTTAAATATATTACCCCACAGATGTCTCAATATTTAGTAATTTTATTTTCATTTGTTTTGATTATTGAAATTCACCAATAGCTTCTGCATTTTCCACCCTAGGCTTATACTCGAGTCAATCAGTTTTTCTCATTCCCCAGGTAATAATTAGGTACCTCAGCTTATACTCAGGTCGGCTTATATTTGAGTGTATGTGGTATGTCCTCTTAAGTCTCCTTGTTGTCCCTTACTTACCACACCTCTAAATGTTGGTGTGATGTAGGATTAGACATATGTGTTTCATTACCTACCCACTGATTTATCTTATCTGCCCCATTTCTGTGATTTGAAATTATACACACAGACACACACACACACACACACACACACACACACACACAAGGGGGTACCACCCAACAAAATAGGAAAATAGCTCCACTGGGCAAAGATTTCATAGTACCCATTTTTCCCACTAGGCCATTATCCAACAACTCATTCTGAGTCAGCGCACTCAATGGAATCACCTGAGAAGGTTTTCTATGGTCATAGTGAAGTTTTCGTAAAATCAGTTTTGCTTGAACTTCGTTATTTGTGATGGCTGATTTAAGAGAATACTGTGTTGCTGTGAAATTTTGTTTCCTGCTTGAAAAAAGTGCTGCAGAAACTATTGTGATGTTGAACACAGCTTCCAAGGACAGTGCTATGGGAAAAACTCAAGTGTAGGAGTGTTTTTCTCATTTCCAAAAGGGTGAAATTTTGATTGATAACAACCCTCATTTGGACACTGTCAACTTCCTGAATGGATGAAAATGTTGACTTATAGATTTGGAGTTCATTCCACCAGGTCAGACTGTTAATCAAACGTTCTATTTAGAGGTTCTGAAAAGATTGCATAATGGCGTGTGACAAAAGAGGACCTATTTGTGCTAGAATGCGGGACTGGTTTTGCTACCAAGACAATGCAGTTACTCAAGAAGCCTTCTGAGTGTGCAGGTTTTGGGCAAAAAGCAGCATACGTCTTTTGCCCCACGAACCTTCCTCACCTGACCTCACTCTATAAGACTTCTTTTTGTTTCTGTGAATGGAAAGGGACATGAAAGAACAGCGATTTGATGACATAAAAGAGGAGGAGGAAAGACCAAGGGAGGTGCTGTCAGCTTTACAAACAGATGAGTTTGAAAACTGCTTCCAAGAAGGGAATCAAAGAGTTGACAAATATACTAAGTGTACTGGAGAGTATTTCAAAGGCGATAAGTTTGTTTTGTAAAAAATAATAAATACATAGCTTTGAAAAAAATTCTGGTTTATTTTGTGTACCCTCTCATCTGTGTGTGTTTATTATGATTATTTTCTTCTTATCACAGATATTCTTCCTTCGAGATGGAAACTTGTCTCATTCCTTTGGGTGTTTATTAGTCTCATTTCAATATTGTTGTTGTTACTGCTGTTAGGTTCCTTCACTAACTCACAACAGTTACATGAATAATTTTTTAAATCCCTCCAGTCCTACATTAGTCTCACAATGCCAACTATGTTGGAGCTCCTCATTGAACCTTATCAGTTCATTGAATGGGTGATTTCCTTCATTTTTGCTAATCCTTGATATACTTCTCTAGTGATTATACTTTCCTAACACTGTGTTCAAATTAAGTAGATGAAGGCTCTGGATCCTTACTTCTTAGGAGTGTCATGGATTTACTTACTCCAAGACTGCTTCATTTGTTCTTCTGCTCTCAAATTCCTGCCAGTGAGTTGATTCTGACTCATAGCAATCCTGTAGGACTGACCAATTGCTATAGGTTTCCAATGCTGTCAATCATTACAGAAGAAAGTCTCATTTTCTCCCATGGAGTCCCGCATGGGTTCAATTGGCTGACCTTGAGTTTAGCCACTACACCCTCAGGGCCTTGTACATTCAGGAATCTCCACAAGATTACCATTGAAATGTGTCGATTCCTTTTGGATTCTCATTTATCATTGTCCACCATCCAATATCAAGATATGGTCCACTGTCTTTTACCATTGCCATGCAAATGACAGGACTGAAAATATCAAAAATATCAAATGCCACACCTTGAGTAATACATGCTCTTGTCATCAAAGTGCCATCTTTGCTTTTTAGGACTTTAAAGAAGGTTTTGCTAGGGATTTGCTTTAATATTTATAAATCCAAGGGGATTTTTTGACTCGCTGGCCCCTGGCAATATTAATGAATCATTAACTAATCTTTTATTTTTTCAAAGTTCTAGATGTTATACTAATTTTTTAGCTCTAAATGCTGAATTTTTTTTAACCCACTTAATTCCAAACCCATAATATTCCCCGCCTGGTGGAAATCACAATTCTTTCATAGTGTATACACAGCAGGAAGATATTTTATTTCAATCTCACTCTGAACAATTCTCTCTATTGGCTCATTGTCAATATAAAACTAAATTTACAGAACATGGATTGAGCATGAGTTTGCGGCAGTCATTCACACTTGAACCTACAGCTTGTTGATTTCCAAAATATCTGATGCAGCCTCTCAATGCCCACGGCATAAATGCAATAAACATCAAATACTGTTATTGGTTTCCTAGGTCCTCACAGGCATAACTCACGGTGAATTTTTGTTTCTTTCATAATAATCATAAAATTTAAGCTGGAAAGATGTGACATTTCATTTTCCTGTATAGAACGGTTGTCAACTGGTAATTACTATACTTCAGTCATAAAAGAATAAACTTAAGCACTGGAAATGTGTTTTCGCCTTCAAAAATCTGTTAGAAAAAAAACACAGTAAATAAATAAACTTTTCCCTTCTCGTGCAAATGTAGTGAAACAGTGGGATGTCCTTTTATAGTAACTGTCTTTAGGAAAGTATTGAAAGGCTTGCTGAGCCAGAAACATAAATGGCTTTAATAGCACTGGAATTGAGAACCTTTATTTATATTCACTCAATGTGAATGCGAGCTTCCATATGGTCAAACCTATGGCTTATGAGTCTATAGAGAGGTTAATATGTAATCTGGCTCTTCCCACACAAATTATTTTTAATGGTAACCTTTGACTCTCTCACCATTTTCTTGAGGATCTCAGACTCCTCTCCCCTCTGTCCTACTAACAGGTCCCCTCTTCACCAGACAAGCAAGATTGGCTCTGACTGCAGTCTTTTCATTTTTACTTCAGAAAAATAGAGACTTTGCTTAACTAGTTACTTCAGATTCACTTAGATTTTTTGGAATTCAAATGTAGGCAAAATAATCCAGGCAAAAATTTGACTTGGCTTAGAATTATGAATGATGATGACTATAATTATTTTAGTATATAACTATATATAATGACCTTCTTTGAGGAACTCTGGTGGCATGGTAGTTATGTATTGGATGAACAGTTCAAAACTAATAGCTACTTCTCAGGAGAGAGACAAGGCTTTCTAGGCCTGTAAAGAGTTAATAGTCTGGGAAACCCACAGAGGCAGTCTTATGTTTGCTATGATTCAGCGTTAACTCGATGGCAGTGAGAGTGGTTTGGCTATATAATGACTAATGATATATGTAATATGATAGCATAATTAATAAAATATAACAACTATAATTATTTTTATACTGCATTATATGTGGCTTTCTTATATTTTTATATAGCATATACATAATAATATGTGTATAAATATTCTATTGTCCAATTTATTTTATGCTATAAAGGCACTTACTTTCCAGCAATGGATAAGACTGACTGACCATAGTTTAAAAATAAAACCAGTGAGATATCACAGCACTCTTAATCTCAGCTTCACTCATTTTGTCAGTTACTCAGTCAACACATAAATATAGAGATATCTCTACAGTTTACTTCTTCCTACAACAAAATAAATAAGATTAAATTCAAACTTGCATATTGTATTTGGTGAGTGGCTAAATAGGTCCTCAAGGAGTTGGTTTGAATGAAAAGATTTATTTTGGAAGATGGATCCATAAAAATGGACATTTCTTGATTGTGGTCCCAGAAGACTGAGTAGTTATGGAGAGTGCTATTTTGGTGATTGCGCCTGGGGGCCATGGCCCTGCTTCTGCCACATAGGACTCAGGCACCAAGAATGAAACATCGTCTGCGGTTGCACCAGCCTCACAAACCTTTCATGTTGGACAGTATGGTTGTCACCATTGTGACACTCCACCTTGCTAAGGATCTTCCTTTAAAAAAAATAAATATATCTTCTATTTTACCAAGCAGTTATATGTCAATTAATAGATTTTTCCCAACATTTTCATTGGCAAGTACTTTACATATAATATAACTCAATAGTTCATTCATTCAATCATAAAGGAGAATTGTACAACCAACCCACAACATTTTTTATAGTATATTCCCCCTCCTGTGGTTAAATCGCCTCCAAGATGAGTGATGCAATCACAATTGATTCTAGCACTCCCTCCCCCTCCCTTCTTCACCATTTACTCCAGAGACCCTCTTTCCCCCATCATCTACCCCCACCCCTGTATTCCCTATTATGCATTCACTTCTCTTGAGCTTTACCTCGTGGAGACTCAACAGAACACAGGGAAAACAAAATTACACTGAGACGGTAAGGATAAAAATATAATAGTATATAGTCAAAGATACAAATAATGCATAAGAAGGGAGAGACCCCGAAGAACATTCAAAAAGCTAGGGAAGAAATTTCTGTCATGGACCCAATAAGAGATACTTGTACCTAGAACAAGTTTAGGTCCACATATAAGGAGGTCAGTTGGACAAGTCTTAAGGTTGATCCAGCAAAATCAAGATTACAATGGTCTCTGCCCGATGGTAAGGCTGTTCAAGACTGGCCTGTGACTAGAACGGATCTGCAAGTGGCTCAGTCTGACCAGGTCCCTGCAGATGGGTTTGTGGCTCTGCCTGTACTCCACAGCCCTCCACAAATTCGGTGTCATAATATTTGCTCTGATGCTTTTCTCCTCACCGTATTCAAATTGTGTAACCATCACCTCTGGACCACACTAGCTGCCGCACTTCTTCTGTGTGGACTTCGTTGACTCCTCTTTTAAAAGGCAGCTTGTTGGAATGCAAGCTTTTAAGACCCCAGAAACTATTCCAATTGATAAGTGACCACCATCTGCTTTCTTCAACACTTTGCTCTACCACGCTTATCTTCAGTGATAACTTCACGAAGGTGAGTATCAAGCAGGGGCAAGATGGAAAAAACGAATTGTTTTTAAGTTGGAGCTAGAATTTAGTGTGAGCCCAAAACCCATTCAGGGATCTATGCTCCTCTCTCTCTTTTTTTTTAAGTTGCTGTATTTTGAGTGTCAATACATGTCTCACCTTTCCATAATTCAATCATGTCAAGTATACTGTTCAATTTCTTACATAACCATGAATGTTTGCCAAAGTATACTTTTCCTTCCTGGGCTTCTTGACATCATCTCCCTCTTATCTTCCCCCACCCCTCAATATCCCACTCTTCCAAACCCCTGCTATAGTTTCTTTTCCTGTAGGCTCGACATCCCTAACTTTTATTTACTGAAGAATAAAGCAACAAATAAAACAGCTTCAAGAGGGTGAGCCACTTCTTAGATACACCCTAATAAAAATGAGCATAAACAGAATATAACCGAATGGGCATCACAGGAATGCTGGGATAATACAGACCTTAATACAGCATACAGGGCATCGATGTATCAAGTCCTTGTGCGCTTGCCAACCAGCAGTACACCGCTCTTAGAACAGCTCTAGTCTTCTACCACAGATACAGTGTGTCATCAGGTCACACGCATGTATGGGGTAGAGGCCAGTCCACCCAGTGGAGTCCAGTTGGTGTGTCATTGATACAGGCTTTGGAGCATGAGGTGCACACAGAATATCCAAGACTCAGTGTTCTGTGGCCTCTGGCCTGGCTTCCCAGGGTACCTCTAGACACCCAGGTCACTTATATCCTTCCGCTGCACTCCATCAAGACCCTCCCTGTCTAGTGATCCCTAGGCATCCTCAGGCTCTTCAATTAATAAATTTTGATTGAATAACTATATTAATAGGAAAGTGATCAAATTTTACCCTAAAGGCAAAGGAATTATCCAGATAAGAGTGAACAGGAGAGAATCTTATGAAGGTAAGGTAGAATATAGAAGCTTTGTTAAAGGGGATTGTGATATTAATGTTTTATTTTTAAGGTGCTAGTGAGGTATGTGGTGTGTGTGTATGTGTAGTGTGTGTGTATTGTTGTGTGTGTTGGTGTTTGTGTGTGTTGGAGAGAAAGAGCCAATAGGAATGGAGTAGAAAAATACTTAAGAGAGGAAAAAGTCATTAGAATAGTTGTGTTAAGTGGAAGGAAGAAACATATAGAGTCTAACTATAGATGGAGGAATGCCCCTCAGACAGGTCGAAGGCGAGCTCCTCTGTGGAGAAGGAAATAGATGGTGAACAGGAGTGTGTGTCCATCATAAAGAGAGGGATGGAGTAAGGCAGGAGGACAAGGTTGAAGACAGATGAAGCAGATGAAGATGGAGGAGAGAGTGGAGCACTTCCTGACTCACCAGCCTTGAGGATGATGATCCCAATTAGCACAGCCAGTCCACAGAGAGGACCACATGGCCAGCCCCACTATGAGACATGACACCCCTCACTGATCCATAGCCCTACAGGGGACAACACTGGAGACAGTGTGGGAATTGCACCTGATCTGATCCCGCCACACCGAGGCAAAAAACTATGGGGGTGCAACACATCAGCAAGGGAATGGAGCAGCAAGATCTCCAGGGAATGCTGAAGGTGGACTTTGGGAATAAGGCATGGTGCCCCAACAGACTGGACTGGAAAACACTCCTAAAGGCCAACAAAGAATCCTTGAACTACAAGCTTTTATTTCTTGTTGTGTTTTGCTTTGGGTTTTTTGTCATTGGTTTGTTGTTGTTCTATTGCATATTGTTGCTTGGTTTTACTCTGTCTTGTTTTCGTTTTGTTATTATCTCTGCAGGACTGTCTAGATAAGATAGGCTGGATGAACAATCTGGAGGAAAAAACAACGGGACTGACAGTTCTGGGGGGATATGGGAGAGGGGGAGGCAGGGAGAAAGGAATTGGTGTTAACAAACCCAGGGACAAGAGAACAACAAGTGATTCAAATCGGTGGTGAGGAAGGTGTGGGAGCCCTGGTAGAGCATGGCCAAGGGTAATGTAATGAAGAGGAATTGCTGAAACCCTGGTGGGGATTGAGCATGATATTGAGACAGGAGGAAAGTCAAGGGGAATAGAGGAAAGAGCTGGGAGGCAAAGGGCACTATAGAGGTCTAGATAAAGACATACATATGCAAATATATTTATGTATTAGGATGGGGAAATAGGTCTATGTGAATATATTTATATGTTTAGTATTAAGGTAGCAGAAGGACATTGGGTCTCCACTCAAGTACTCCCTCAATTCAAGAATACTTTCTTCTACTAAATTAGCTCACCTTCCCAACAAAATCACTGAAGACAAAGCGGGTGAATAAGCAAATGTGGTGAAGAAAGCTGATGGTGCCCAGCTATCAAAAGATATAGCATCTGGGGTCTTAAAAGTTTGAAGATAAACAAGCAGCTGTCTAGCTCAGAAGCAACAAAGCCCACATGGAGAAGCACGAGTTGCCTAAGAGATCAGTTATCAGGCATCATCAGAACAAAACAAATCTTACAATAGTGAATGAGGGGGGGAGTGCAGAATGGAGACTCAAATCCCCTCTGTAGGCCACTGGAGATTCCCTTGTATAGGGGCCTTGGGGAGATGAGCCAGTCAGTGATGAAAAATACAACTTTCCTTTAGTTCCTAAATGCTTCCTCCACCCCACACTATCATGTTCCGAATTCTCCCTTGCAAATCTGGCTAGAACAGAGGATGTACACTGGTACAGATAGGAACTGGAAACACAGGGAATCTAGGATGGATGATCTCTTCAGGACCAGTGGTGTGAGAGGAGATACTGGGAGGGTAGAGGGAGGATGGGTTGGAAAGGGGGAACTGATTATAGGGATCTACGTATAACCTCCCTGGGGGACGGAAAACAGAAAAGTGGGTGAAGGGAGACATCGGACAGGGAAAGATAGGACAAAATAATAATTTATAAATTATCAAGGGTTCATGATGGAGGAGGGAGTGGGGAAGGAAGGGAAAAACGAGGAGCTGATGCCAGGGGCTTAAGTTGAGAGCAAATGTTTTCAGAATGATGAGGGCAATGAATGTAACAATGTGCTTTACCCAATTGATGTATGTATGGATTGTGATAAGAGTTGTATGAGCTCCCAATAAAATTATTTAAAAAAGAAATAGAAATATAGGAAGGAAAAAATTGAACCATATTGTTAATATATTTTATTATATACCATGCTTTTTACTAAAAGACTGGGCCAAGTATTCATATTTGTGTTTTATGTTATTGCTGAAATGAAAAAAACAACTGGATGAGAGGTAGGTACTGAAACCAAGAATGACCATCTGCAACACACTGATCCATCATCTGCTACTAATTATGAGCAACACCACTTAATTTCTGAACCCCATGTTTAAGAACCAAGAACTAGTTAGGTTTGTGAACTAATTATCTAATGATTCCTTATGAAAAGGTAGAAAATACAGCTTGTGTGTGATGGTTCAGACTCATGCAGAAGTTATGAAAGAGCCAAGACGCTGAACAAGCAACCAAAATCAGGCAGAAGATCAAGCGATATGAGACGCTAGTGTGAATATAACTTTTGTATTGTGGGAATATGAAGCAAATCTCTAGAACATGTGCTCAGCAATATAGCGGTTCCACACAATAATATATGACAGATAAATTAAAGGCATAGACTCTAAAAGCAGGTATCTTGAGTTTCAATCAAAACTTCACCAATTACTGAACAGGTGATCACTTGCAAATTAAAACTATCTGGCTTCAATATGGCCATAAAATTATAATAATAGTTATGAAGACTAAATTAGCTAATAGAAAAGCACTTTTGTAAAAGTTCCCTGAAATATTGTAAACAGTTCAAAGGTATTTTTCTTATCATTTTAATGTAATTTATAACCAATTAAATATGGCCCATATAAAATATTTTATTTTTTATTTAATCAAATGTTCAATTAAGCTATGTCACAACTTTAGAACATTAAAAAGGAAAACAATTACACCAAGGCAAACAGAAGATTTAGTTTGCAATGTTTTGGGGAAAACAGTATTGCTAAGTTCTTAAGTGCCATCTAGCCACCTTCAACCCATAGCAAACCTATTCACAACAAAAGAAAACATTTCAGGCTCCTGTGCCATCCTCACAATTGTCCCAATGTCTGTGCCCATTGATGAAATCACTGTGCCATTCCAGCTTATTGAGGCGACTTCCTCCTTTTGCTTCCATTCCACTTTACCAATCCTGATCTCCTTCTCCAGGGAACCATCTCCATAGACAATATATCTAAAATATGTAAGATGAGGTCTTTCTATCCTAACCTCTAAGAAGCACTCTGCCTTTACTTCTGCCCACACAGATCATTTGGTCCTTTTAGCAACCCTGCTAATTCCAACATCCATCTGCAGCACCACAATTCAAATGCAGCTGTTCTTCCACAGTCTTCCTAATACAATGTCCAACGCTCACATGCACATGATGCAATAAAGAATGTCATGGCTTGGGTCTGGGTCACCTAAACCTCAAAGTATCTATTACTATTCAGTACTCTAAACAGGTCTTTTTCAGCAGATTTACCTAATGCAATATGTCTTTTGATCTCTTGACTGCTGCTTCCATGAGCACTGATTATGGATACAAGCAACACAAACTTTTTCTCCATTTACCATGATGTTACCTATCGGTCCATATGTGAGGATTTGGGTCTTCCTCACATCGAGTTGTAATCCTCACTGAAGGCTGTAGTCCTTGATCTTCATCAGCAAAGGCTTCCAGTCCTCCTCACTTTTAGCCAGCAAGATTGTATGATCTGCATTGCACATGTTATTAATAAGCCTTCCTCCAATCTGGACGACACAGTCTTCTTCATATAATCCAGCTTCTCTGGTGATTTGCTCAGCACACACAGTGAACAAGGATGGTGAAAGGATGTACCTGATGCACACCTTGCCAGAATTCAAAGCATGCACTGTTCCCTTCTCCTGTTTGCACAATTGTCTCTTGATCAATGCACACATCCTGAAGGAACACAGTGAAGCGCTCTGGAATGCCAACTCTTTCATGGTTATCCACAGTTCATAATGAAGTATCAATGACCCTATTTTGTAGTTTGAGCCTTCTGTTGAGTCACCTTTCTTTGGAATGGGCCTAAATATGAATCTCTTCTAGTCAGTTGACCAAGAATCTGTTTTTCCAAATTTCCTAGCATATACCAGGGCTTTCTTCAGCCTGCTGAAAGATTTCACAGCATTTTGTCAACTTGGAATCTTTTTTTTTGGTGAGCATTTTCTGTGCAGTTTGAGCTTCTTCCTTCAGCATGATTGGTTCTTCCTCATATCCTATCTCCTGAGTAGTAGAATGTCAACGTGTCCTTGTGGTACAGTGATTATGTGTTATTTCCATATTCTCATGATGCTTCCTGCATAATTCTTTATTTTCCTCAGAGATGGAACAAATTTAGACATAAATTTCCTTGGCTTTTGGAGTGAAATCAATTTTGTTCTCAAGAGCAGTGTATAACTATTTGATTGTCTGAACATTATTCCACTTATTTTAATAACTTTCATCCCTCTCAAGCCTTATCCTGGGATTAGCTTCTTTAGTCCTAATCCATTTACTGGACTGTATCCTACTAGTTACCTTTAAGATCCTGGCCACAGATAATTGATCTGCGAGTGGTCACATGACTCAAAGCTGTCAATAATAATCCTTATTAGAATTTTTGATGTTGGTGATTGTAATTAGCCACTGGATGTATAGTTAATTTTAAAATTTATACATATATAATCTGGTAACGTGCTATTGTACAGATTAAGGAACATAGAAAGTCAATATTTAGCAGAAAATAATAATAGCAGAAGTGCATAAACAGAAGTAAAGGTGAAATGAATAAAACAAGGAGATTATTGGTGATTTACTAGGTAGAGCAGGTGCTAAAGTACATGCAAACATCTAACTTCAGTCTCCATGAGCGACCCTGGTGACTATTAGTACATATACTTTTCCTCAAGCTAGTTTGACTTTAGTACCTTCTATTTTTAAAGAAAATCATGGTCTTAAAAATACAGTGGATATTTTTAAATGTCGTACTCTTTGAATTTTAAAATTAAAATTCTGGATTTCAGGGAAGATAGGTGAACTCTCTCTACTCCCCTGTATCTGTTACAGAGAGACACAATAAAAAGGAAGATAGACCATTAGGGCAAGAAGTCACTTTCTGCAGACATATCCTTGGCACCAGCATGATGGAGACAGATAAAGTCTGGCCTGGTTTTCTAGCAAGCTAATGAAAAGCAGGATGCACCTTTAAAGCCAGAAAGCAGAATAATATCACCTGAAGTGAACAGAGCCAATATTTGATGACCTTAAGAAAATATCCTGAGTGTCTGCAATTTAGATCTTTGGACTGTTAGTTGTTAGATAGTGATTGATAACAGGAAGGAGTTTGATTAGAAGGAAAATGGGGGAGAGGCAGGGTGACGACTTTATATTTAATACTGCAGTGTATTTTTTATAATTACTAAATCTGTTAATGGAGATATGAAAGTGAATTTTCATATTGTCACACATAGATATTTAATTGTTCGTATCCACCTAGTTAACAAGGTAAGCTTGCTTTTTTTACACGTGGACTTCAATTATTTCATGTATACTTAGAATTGAATGATTAGTCCAGATATCAAATTCTGTTTAGTTACCAATGTTTTCCACTGGGTTTCTGTTGTTTATGATGCTCTGGAGTTACTTCTGACTCTTAGGGACTGTGTGGGCAATGGAAAGAAACATGATTCAGACCTGCACTTCCCTCACAAGAATTTCTATGTCTGAGCCCACAGTTCTGGAAACGATGTCAATCTCTCCTTGCGGGTTTCCCTCTTTATTGTGGACCCTCTACTTTAATATAGAGTTGTCCTTTTCCAGGAAGTCGTCCACTTAGCCTGCTAGCTGCAAGGTCAGACGTACTAAACCATGAGCTGCTATGGAAGAAAGAGAGAGGTCTCTACTCCCGCAAAGAAGCACAGTGTTGGGAACTCACAGGGGCAGCTCTTCGCCGTGCTGTAAGGTCCCTGTGAGCCAGCACTGACTAGAGGGCAGTGAGTTTCAGTTTTGAACTAGTTGAGTCCTTCCTGATAACAAGGTCAAAGGGCATAAAATGAAAACTGACACCCTCTCCTCTAAGGAGCATTCTAGCAGCATTTCTTCCCAGACAAATTTGATTGTTCACCTGGAATTCCATGATATATTTAATATCCTTCATCGTTGTGTGACTCAAAGGCATCAATTCATTTCACATTTAGTTTTTATTCGTTTTCCAGTTTTTCCGTGCACTTGAGAGGATTAAAAACAAACAAAGACAACAACAGCAAAACCATGACTTGGCTAAGGTGTTCTATATTCATTAAGGTGACATATTTGCTATTAAAATGTTATTCAATGAATATATTTAACCCTATTTATTCTAGACATTTAAAAAAGTGTTAGTGCTATTCATTCACCATTTGCTATGTATCACATTGAGGTAACAATCATGTATTGATTATGCATGGGTAATATACAGCTATGAAAGGGACAATTCCTGCCTCAAAAGTGAAATTTGAATGCTATCAAAATACAGGGGGATAGATCTTTGAACATAACTAAGAAATCTACACTTCTGAGCATCGACCGTTGTTATTAGGAGGCATCCAGTGGATTCTGACTTCGAGTGATACCATGTGACAGAGTAGACCTTCCCTATAAGGTCTTCCAAACGGTAATCTTTAAGCAAGCTGACTCCCAATGTTCTGTCTGTCTGCTTTCTCCCCTGGGGCATGTGGTGAGTGCAAAGGTTGACCCCAGTCAGCAGTCCAGGTTCATCAGTGCACCATCTGGTCTTCTTGCTTTAGTCATTTGACTTTGAAGTGAAAGGCCACTACCAGCCTTTGTTAATTCAGGCAACATCAGAACAAAAAATCATACCATTGTGAATGAGGGGGAGTAGGGAGTGGAGACCCAAAGCCCATCTTTAGGTAACTGTACATCCCTTACAGAAGGGTCTTGGGGAGGAGATGAGCCAGCAAGGGTGTTGTGTAACAACAATGAAACAGACAACT
This sequence comes from Tenrec ecaudatus, assembly GCF_050624435.1. Taxonomy (NCBI): domain Eukaryota; kingdom Metazoa; phylum Chordata; class Mammalia; order Afrosoricida; family Tenrecidae; genus Tenrec; species Tenrec ecaudatus. Next base: position 54,592,750 of record NC_134540.1, read on the forward strand.
TTCCTCTAGTTCCTAATTGCTTCCTCCCCACCCATTATCATGATCCCAATTATACCTTACAAATCTGGCTAGACCAGGGAATGTACACTGGTACAGATAGGAACTGGAAACACAGGGAATCCAGGGCAGATGATCCCTTCAGGACCAGTGGTGAGAGTGGTGATACCAGGAGGAGGGAGGGTGGGGTGGAAAGGGGAAATAATTACAAGTATCTACATATAATCTCCTCCCTGGGGGATGGACAACAGACAAATGGGTGAAGGGAGATGTTGGACGGTGCAAGATATGACAAAATAATAATTCATAAATTATCAAGGGTTCATGAGGGAGGGCAGAGCCTGGAGGGAAGGGAAAAATGAGGAGCTGATGCCAGGGGCTTAAGTGGAGAGCAAATGTTTTGAGAATGATGAGGGCAATGAATGCGCAAATGTGTTTCATACAATTGATGTATATATGGATTGTGATGAGTTGTATGAGCCCCTAATAAAATGATTTTTAAAAATTAAAAAATATCTGTACATAGTCTCAGAAATCCTATGTGTGGTCACTATGAATCAGATTCACTCAATGACATGTTTATTTTTGTGACTATGCATAGGAAACAAGTAAGAAAAATTTCTAAATAAACTAAAGGATTTTAAACCAATGATTACAAAGTTCATGACTTGGGTCAGGTTCACCTGACTCCTCTCAGTACCATCTATGCTCTTCGATACTTAAGGATGTCTTTTCCTATCAATTTGTCCTTTGCAATAAGCCCTCAAATTTCTTGACTGCTACTTCCAAGGCTGTTGATTATGAATCCAAATAAAATGAAATACTTGAAAACTTTAGTCTTGACTCCATTGATCATGAAGTTCCTTACTGGTCCAGTAATGATTTTTAGCTTCTTTATATTAAATTATAATCGATAGTGAAACCTACTTTCATTTTCATCAGTAATTACTTTAGATCCTCAGTGCTTTCAGAAAAAATATGCCATCTACATATCACAGGTTATCAATGAATCTTTCTCCAGACCTGAAGTCATGTTCTTTATATATTATGACTTGTCAGATGGTTTTCTTCAGCATACATACTGAATAAGTAGCATGAAAATATTCTTTTCTGATTTAAGCCTTGCATTTTCCCCTGTTCCAATGAAATGGCTGCCTTTTGCACATGTTCTGCTCACAAACAATGACGTGTTCTGGAATACCATTCTTTGCGATCTAAGTGCCACTGAATAGTTACAATCCATAGTCCAGTCCAATGCCTTTGTATAGAGAATAAGACACAGGTAAGTGTCCTTCTGCATTCTATTATTTCAGCCAAGATCCATCTGACTTCAACAAGGATCTCCCTCATTACCGCTCTCTAAACAGTCCCCTGTTGATGTACTGATGAAACCTTTTAGAAAGTATTTTCAATAAAATTTCACTTGCGTTTGATAGTATTCAAAGTTACACATCAAAGTATAGAGTAATATTTAAGTCCTCTGAACATCGCCATTATGCTCTTTATGCTTCATTGTTAGAGTATATACGTTCCACTCAATGACGATGCAAAGTTAAGAAAATTAAAACCCCTCACTTTGGCCAGTTTGATGTTGTGACACACTAAACAAACTCGATAATGACATAATTAGAAAGTGGCAGGCGGAGCCAAGATGGCTGTCAGTGTCTAGTCCTTTCTCCAGATTCCAAGCCACACCTAGTGAACACACACACACACACACACACACACACACACACACACACACCCCAAAAACACCCTGTATTTACGACATGTTTTTCACAATCATACCCAAGACTGGATCCTTTTCAATCATTTTTGCCCAATTTAACTCTGCCCAATTTAATTCTCAATGAGATGGAAAAGAGGAAGTCAGAGCATATTTTAAATTTCAATTGTTTTCAAACTGATCTTATTCATAGATAAGCCACAACCAATTGCTGTTGACTCTAGTCCAACTTACGGTGACTCAGGTGTGCACAACCTAACAGCTCCACACCTTCGGAAGCATCAATCTTCCAGTAGCTAATCATTAGGAATTTCTTCCTAGTTGCCTGTGGGTAGGAATGAATGGCCAACCTTTGGGTTAGTTAGGTAGTCACGGTTTGGGACATCCAGCTTCTGTTTAATTTAAAGACAGAAATCGAGGTAAATCTGTGATATGGGTACCACCAAGATGTGCCTCAAATGACATGCATTTATTCCTTGTACCCTTTTTAAAGAAAGAAAACATTAAAAATGGAAACTTTACCCCTCTGAAAACAAGAATTGCAATCCTAGGCGTCATCATCTCTGCACATGTTATTTGTAATAAGTATTTTACTTAAGAGTCACCACATGGTTTCCTTAACAATTCTAAATTACTTACAGTTTTAACGAAATTGTCCATGTTAAAATTTTTCTGTCATTTACTAACAGTAGACACAAACAACACCAAGGAAGCATTGTACCTGCATTGTGTATGGCATATCTTGTGGTTCATACATGATGCAGGACCTCAACTTTGCATCGGAAATGATGGATTATCATGGTTTATATATATTTATGAAAGATTCTTTTTTAAACTAAGACTGAAGCAGAATTAAGATAAAATGGGATATTTCTGGGCTGTTACATATTTTTCTCAGCACTAGTAGGCAAGTGGACTGATTGCAAACTGTTAGTGGTTTCACATCTGTAGTCTCTTTTGTGAGTTTTAGTGATTTCATAGCTCTAGTCTCTTTTGTGAGTCTTCACATATGAACAAACTACAAAAGGTTTATGGGGAAAATATCTGTTATTTTTTCATTTCATTCTTCCAAGAACTTTTTAAAGCCCCCACATCTGTATGACTGTCAAGACCTATGGTACTTAAGAGGAGATTTGTCAAATGGAAAAGTCTGTTATGGATTTTTATCCATGTTTTCCTTCTTTCTACTTGAACCTTAGATGTGATGTTGATATTGGTGATGACATCAAATTCAATTCAAGGCCCAATGCATTAAGAATGCTAGAAAAGAACGTCAAAAGCAGTAGGAGACTTTGGGAATGTTGGGGACCATGGAACCATCACTGAATTGCCAATGTGAGGTACATATGTGACTGTTGTCTGGTGCATCAGGTCGGCTCCAGCCCTCAGTGACCCTGTGCACACAAGGAGGAAACTCCGCCCGGTCCTGTGCCATGCCCATGATCCTTACTCTGCGTTAGCCCTTTGTGGTCACCACTGTGTCAATCCACAGAACTGAGGGGCCTCCTCTTTTTCGCTACATTTTTCACTTCTTTTTTGATTTTCCCAGAAGACTTAATTCCTAGAAATAGTGAGCAAATAAGAGGGTGCTTCCAATATTAATGGAAAAATTGAATTGAAAAAGTATGAGATTTAGTCGTAACCTTTTGAAGCCCCCTCAGGTCTAAAAACAAATTCTTACCATATGGCTCAGTCCAAATTAAACCTAAAACCGAAATGGATGTACCATATTTAGAGTTGTGTAAACAAAGTGGAAAGGGGGAAGTTAAATAAGAATGACAAACCAAACTGGGCCGTCGGGACAATTTTAACTGCTCCTGCCCCTCAGGGGCCAACGTAGGAGCCGTGCTTGTCTGAGTCCTCTACAGGGATAGAAGCCGTCTTTCTCCTGGTGGCGCCTGGTATGTCTGAACTGCTGTGACCAGCAGCTCAATTCATACCCACCACACCACCAGGGACAACCAAGGGATGAGTTATTTAGCTGAAAAACGATACATGAACAATAAATACAAAAGATGGTTTTGCTTTTTTGTTTGTTTGTGTTTTGTTTTTCTGGTCTTTGGAAGAAGTCAGAGAATGACTTCACAGACATTAGGATGATGCTTCTACATGTCATTACTTCTTCCCCAAAACTATGAAGTCAAGCAGTTTCTCTTATAATTCTCTTCCAAAGAGAACTCTTAGTATTTTATTAAAATATGCATAGTCTTCAGAAAGCCTTTTAGAGTCTTGTTTAAAATTAGTCTATTGATGGGAAATAAAAGCACATTTCCAATTAGATAATTTGGTGGGACCATTTGTATTAGAAACATGTAAAAGTTGTGTATAGTTAAACAAGTTCCCAGCTGTGAATTAATCAGGGAGATAATGTTTCCCTGAGAGTAAATTGGGAAACTGCTTCCTCTGTATTAGAAATAACTATTCGTGGAGATTTTCCTTTCAGTTGAAAGCCCCAGTGGGATAGCTTTTCTTGCCTTTCTTCTGGCAACAACAGGGAAGAAGAACAGAGGAATGAGAAGGAATGAGATGCCCCTACCAGAGACCCTGAGTGACAGTAAGGCAAACTAGGGTCATCACTTTAATTAGCTTTAATAACCCAGAGCAGAATGAGAGATCCCCTCCTGAGACCAAAGTTGCCAGCTGCTGGATGGATGTTAGTGGGGATGCTGGTGTGTCGAAAGCCTTACAACGCTAATTGAAGTTTTTATTAAGGAACCCAGGAATTTAGAGGCTCTGAGTAACCTGTAAGAGGCATTAAAGCAGAGAGGAAATCAAATTCCTTCCTTCCTCCGTTCCTTCCTCCCTCCCTGTCTTCCTATTCTTCTTCCTTCATTTCTTCCTCTTTCATTCCTGTTTTAGATAAAAGCTGACCTTTTTATGTTATAAAATTAGTATATGTGTGGTAGCTATGTCAATGTACTTTACACTCATATTTTTAATGTTAAGAGGGAATACTTAAATAAAATATGAACCAGTTAACGAATACTCAGGAAAGAATTCCCATTTTATCACATCGCGAGATTCTCATATGTTGAAAATAAGTAATTAGCTCTCTGAACCTATGCGTTCTCTGAACCTTTGACCCCTCCATTTACAATCTTTCACTTGACTGATTCTAGTGAAGTCTGAAATCCTTGGCTTATAATCACCATTTATCATCTAGATGTGTGACACATTAAGCGGATCACATTTTACATAGTGTATCTGAAAATGTCATTGGTCTTTCGTCTTTTGCCTTCTAACAATGCTACTGAGAGGTCCCTTTTGCATATTTAGTTTAATTTTTGATATTTGACTTAACTATCAGAGAATCACTTATTATTTTGTTACTTATCTGTCAGCTTTAGTCTGATTATCCTTAATTCGACTTCAACCATTTAAACAGATGTGTCTGCAGGACATTTCACATTTTGTGTTCTTCAACTCAATCTACAAAGAGTGGCTTCTAAAGGTGAACATGGGAATGGCTGAGCCTGGATCAGTGGTTCAGCCCATGTATAACATATTTTACCAATTCCCAGGCTACTCATATGATTTTGGTTTTTTTTTGGGTGGGGAGCGAGGTCAACCCTTTGTCCTGGATTTTGTCAATCTTAGTGATTTTGAAGGATGATTATGCTAAAACTATCTCTTGACTATTGAAATATTAGTTGTTGAAAACAATGGAATTCAGACCTCCCAATGCAGCTATTCCGGAACATAGAGAAAGTTTCCTTTAGAATTAAGTCATCAAAGAGAGAGAGACTAAAAATAAAAACAGCAGGAGAGGTGTAAGACAGAGCGATATTTCTGCTGATATCGTCTACACTCTGGGATCAAGCCAAGCCAGAAATTTGCAGTTTGACTCTGGACTTTGAGATTTCAAAAGCCAATATATGTTTTATTTCCTATAACTACTTTAATTTTTGTATCTTATTCAACAAAGAGTCCTAGTGGCACAGTGGGAGTCCTAGTGGCACAGTGGTTAGGCATCGGGCTGCTAACTGCTAGATCAGAAGTTAGAAACTTCTGCTGGCTGCTAGAAAACTGGCTGCCCCTGGGGAGAAAGACAGGGCTTTCTACTCACCTAAAGATTTACAGTATCCAAGACTCCCAGGGCCAGGTCTACTGTGTCCTATACACTCACTATGAAGCAGCACCAATTCAATGGTAGTGGGATGGTTTAGTTTTGGTTTATCCAATAGATTAAAAAAAACCACAATTTCAAATCAAACAACAACAACCTAAGTAGCACAAGGCCAAATGATCAAACTGTTAAAGAATTGCTATAGAAATTTCACACAACAAAGTATTTTTGCAAGTGTCGTGTCCAATTCATGTCCAATGAAACAAAACACTACCGTGTCATATATCATTCTCCAAATTCTTGTTAGGTCTGAGCTCATGGAGCACCACTACGTAAACCCATCCTGTTCAAGATATGCCTCCTTATTTGTTGATCCTCCACTGTATGCAGCCTTAGAGCCTTCTCTGGGGACTGGTGCCTTCAAATAATATATCTGATGTTACCAGGAATGAAGTCTCACCACCGCTCAGTCCAAGAGAAACTCATTTTTTATTCTTCCAAGACAGGTTTATTTATTCTTCTATAGGCCAGTATTATTTTTGAACATCATAATTTAAATCCATAATTGTATATCTAATCTTCTTTATTAATTGCATAGCTAATCTTCCTAATTAATTGTCCAACTTTTATTTAGATATGAAGCAATCAAAAATACTATGGCTTGGGTCAGTTGCACCTGTCTCTTCAAAGTGAAATATTTGCTTTTTAACACTTTAAAGAAGTCTTCAGAAGCAGATATGCCCAAAACAATTTGAGTGAATGTTCACAGCATTGCATCAGTTTCCGGAAGAATTGAGATCGATCTCACTAGCCTTGCTTTACCCTGATGACTTCCATGCAACTTGGGTTGCTTTTTCAATCCCATCAGTTCTCGGTCACACGTCACCTCTCGAGTTTCTGAAGCGGTGGAACAATGACTTCTTTTGGTACAGTGGGTCTGTGTATTCCTTCCATCTTCTTTTGATGTCTCCTACATCATTCAATGTTCTGCTGATAGCATCCTTCAATATTGAAATTAAAGGCTTGCATGTTTTCATTTTTTAACTTGACAAGTACCTCACCTAGACTTCATTTTTGACTTTATATATTTACACTATTTCACTATAATACTTCACTTTGTCATCTTGAGCTTCCCATTGGTATTTTCTGTTCAGTTATTTTAATTCATTATTTATTCCAGTAAGTGTAGCTTTTCTAAATTCAATAGCAAGTTTCAGAGTCTCCTGTGACATCCGTTTTGGTCTTTGCTTTCTTTCCTGTTTCTTTTCTTCATGTTTCTTGTTCTTCATGTCTCCCCACAACTCAGTGGGTCATTGATGATTAGTATTCAATGCATCCAATATCCACTTAAGAGAGTCACTAAATTCAGGTGTGATATATGCAAGGTTATATTTTGGCTCTTGTGGACTTGTTTTCACTTCTTCAGCTTGAACCTGAACTTGAATATGTGCAATTAACAATCTATTCCGCATCCAACTTCTGCTTTTATTTTGCTTCATTCTACTGAGCTTCTCCTTCTCCTTTTCCCACAGATGCAGTCAATTTGGATTGCAAATATTCCATCTGGGGAGATCCATGTGCATAGTTACTCTTTTTATTGTTGAAGCAAGTATTTACACTGGATAAACAATAATTGGGGCAAAAATTATAGAATGTAATATCCAGTGATGTTTAAATCATCAAGGTCATATTTTCCAGTCTTTATACTTGCAATTTCATTTTTTATAACTTCTAATTATCCTAGATTCCTACTGTCTGGAATCCACATGTAAATTTCAATCAGAAGTTGTCAGTTGTTTCTTCCTATTTTGAGCTGTGTCTCAACAACAATGAAGGTCAAAAACTTGCTCCGTCCACATCAAGTTCTGCTCTACTTGAGGAACAGCTCTTTCCCAACTCTATTTCAGTTCCCTCCGGCCTGCAGTGTTCACCCCCCAGAACTCTACCAAACAACATTCCCCTGTGATTCATACTCCATCAAGTGTCTGTCGGTTCGTCATGTTGTCTTGGCTTGTGTGATTTCGTGTGATGCTGAAGGCTATGTCACGGCTCTTTCAATGCCAGATGGGTCACCAAAAGTGACCAGCATTCAGCTGAGCTTCCACTCAAATAACTGACTGTGAAGAAGGAATAGGCGACACACTACTGATGGATTAGCCACTGAAAACCTTATGAAAGCTGCGGAACTTGTCAGACACTGAAAACCTCATGAATAGCAGATGGCCACTGTCCAACAGAGTGCTATGAAAAGCCCCTCAGAGCTGAAGATACTCAAAATATGACTGAGAAGGAGCTGACTTCTCAATGCAGAGTTAACCATAATTATGTGAACAGAGTAAAGCTGTTGGGCCCTTCCCACAGTCATGAAGTCTGACTCCAGCTGAGAAGAAACCACTGCAAGGGTTTGGAACCTGGGATATATGAAGGGTGAACCTGGGAAAATTGGAAGCCATCAATGCTCTAGAAATTAATTAGCTCACAGGGACTGATATAGGACCTCTTGAACCAGATAACCATACAGTTTACTCAGCATGGAATGACAAGTGAAAGAGGAATGGAGTTGCAGTCATTGTTGGCATGCTGCCGTGACCTTGTCTTGAAGTGTGATGCTGTCCTGGGGGATGGCATCTGTCCACAGACAAGGAAGTTGCATCAAGACAACTATTTTTCAATTATATGCACAAACTACTAAATTTACTAATGAAGAAATTCAATCATTTTAGCAATGTCTTCAGTCTGAAATTGATCAAATATGCAGCCGAGATGCATTCTTGGTATTGGATAATTGAACTGGTATTGGATACTCTTTGGTGCTTGGAATGCACAGTTGGAAACAAAGCAGAAGGTGAGTACTTGGAAAATACGGTTTTGTTAATAGAAATGAAGCTAGAGACCACATGATTGAATTTTACAAGAACAACAACTTATTCCGTGCAAATACCTTTTTCAACAACACAAACAGCAACTATACATGCGGATATCTCCCAATGGAATACAGAGAAATCGTATCAACTATGTCTGTGCGATGAGATAATGGAGAAAATATCACCAATGAGATGAGGTGCAGGGCTTCTACAAGAACAAACTGTCAATTGCTCATATCTAAGTTCAGGATAAATCTGAAGAAAATTACAAGTTCACAGGAGCCAAAATATGACCTGAAGTTAATCTCACCAGAAATTTGAGAACATCTCAAGAACAGAATGGATGCATGGATGTGATTGACAGAGACCCAGTGAGCGGTGGGACGATACCCAGAGCAGCATGCATACAGAAGGAAGATGTTCATTACAAAGACAGGGAAGAAAGACAATGTCAAAGTGGATGTCAGAAATTCGTTCTGCATCGGAGGGTAGCTAAGGCTATTGGAAGAAACGACGACGTTAAAGTACTGAACAGTACATTTCTAAGATCCTCAGTCAGATGGATCGTCATAGTTTCTGTGATTATGATTCCAACATAACCACGATCATGAGACTGGTGCAGGACTGGGTGATATTTTGGGGGTTTTGTTCTGTTGTACCCAGGGGGACCATGAATTGCCACCAATTCAACATTATTTAACACCAGTAAATCACAAGCTTTCAGTGGCTACCCTTTCAAAAATGGCTCACCCCTACTTCTTTACCTCCTAGTCTTGAAGCTCTGCGTAAACCCGTGTCCCGTGGAAGACCATGCTGACATTTGAAATACTGGCGGTGTAGCTTTGATTGTCACAGCAACATGCAAACCACCTCAGTGTGAAAAACGGACAGATGAGTGCCACAAATCCATTAAGTAGTAAGAACCATTTTAATGCCATGTTTGCCTGAAGATCCGCAGCTACTGGTACAAAGGAATTGGCTCCTGTAAACTACTTCTAAGGGTTTTATACAAAACAATAGAACAGGGGAAATCCTGCACATTTTGGAATAATGCTGAAAGTTAGTGTGGATAAATTTAGTTTTATTGATGTCATCACTTATTGAAATAAGTTCTATTTCAGCATTTGCTTTAACTGTAGCATTCATTTTTATATCCTCTCGCTATGAAGAAATTGTGTTTTGTAATTTGCTTTCTAACCAAGGAGTAGATAACATTTGACAAAAGTCAAGCAGAAAGCTAGTGCTTCTGACACGTGAAGCAGGTACTCAAAATTTACCTTGTAATAAAATGCAAACTCTTTAGGATTAAGTAAGGTAATATGTTTTTATTCTTTCAGAAATTATCCCTAATGAGTAACTTTGGAAAATAAGCATATATTTATCTAGTGCACTGATGATATTTAGTGATTTTTTTTAGAACAGTGAGTTTAATAGGAGCCAATATTTTTCCCCTAATGCCCCTATTCCAAGCTTCTGTCATTGTTATTAATATATCAAGCACATGAACTGTACTCACTAATTTGCTAGCAAATCTCATTAAATAACAAGTCAGAGGGGTATAAATGGAATACTTTTCATGTGTATGATGTGTCAGAAATCTATCAAAATATGGAAATGCATCATTCAAATATAGATTGGGCATCCAGAGATGGTTGAAGATAGCTTGCCCACATTGCATAAATTGTGACAAATTTGTTCTCCATGAGTTTATTGCACTAAAACTGTTTCAGTCTACATGGATACACACACACACACACACATATATATATACATATATATATGAAAAAATCAATTACCTTGTGACTACTGAAATCCTATCTTTAACAATAGTTACCTTTTAAAAGTCATCATATTATAGTGAAGGGCTCATCACACTATAAAATCTTCATAGGTTATATCTATTCTCCAAACCCTGTCCACAGTTATATGACTAATATATTCTTCTTTCCCCACCTCATTTTGACAGTTCTAATTACTTTCCTTTAAAAATTACCTCCAGAACACCTCAAATTCAATTCACGAAAGAAAAAAGTGAATGGCTCACAAAGGAAACTTCAGACACTAACCCCGTTAGTAAAATAAATCCCCATTCAACTACAGTGTATAACAAAATAACTGTTATCTCAAGAATATCTAATTAGAAATAGTCTAAGCATTATCGATTATTATAAATTCAAAAGTGTATTCATTGGTCTTAATCTACTTATCAGTGTTTTTTCCAATAATTTCAGTGGTTTCTCAATAAATATTCTAACTAACCAACAAACCTACCTGTTGTTGACTCAGCATTTCAACACAAAAGAGAGGGAGAGAGAGAGACTGCCTCATGATTTCCAAGACTGAAGCAGATTCTTCAATGCAGCCCTTGGTGGCTGCACACAGCTGAGTTTGCAAGAAGGAGCAGAGCTCTTAGACACTATTCCACCAGGGACGTTCATATAAATTTTATTATTATCACTCCTTCTGCTCCTGCTACTACTGTGGCTATTTATTGGTATTTTGATCAAATGATTCCTACAAAAAGTTTTCAATTTCTCTCTCGCTCTCTCTTTTCTTCTGTTTCTACTGACACTAGGCAAGTGACTTAAATTTTCAAAGACTTGATATCCTCATCTCAACAAATGGACTGATTAAAAGAAGCTAACTGAGGATCAAGCATCAACACAAAAGTCAATGCGCTAACGAGTGTTGGGCATTGATTCTTACCACTAATATAAATTCTCAACGGGACCTGAGTACCCTGTCAATCTTTTGATATGTTCTTAGTCATCTAGTATTGTTATAAAATAGCACAAATAAATGGTTTTGAGGAACAGAAGTTTGTTGTCTGTTTAGTGAGCTACGGGTCCAAATTTTGTGATCTATCTCAAGGGGAAGGCTTTTGTTCTTCTCTGTTTCCACTTGGTGGTCCTGGGTATTCTGTAGCGCATGGTATTTTTCTCATACCACCTCTTATATGCTTTTCAGCATACACAATCTACTCTGTTTATAATGAAACAGACGAACCTAAAACATGCCTTACGCTGATGTTATATCATTAACATAAAAAGCAAATATCCTGTAAGGTTATACCTTCCCCTCAATCCAGACAAAGAACACATTACTTCTATATCACAGCAGAAAATACCCCAAGCTCCGTGCTCCTCACCTGTATGCACCATAACATAATCTGCCTCAGGTGCAAGCATCCATGATGGGCTCTCTGCATGGTCCAGTATGACCGGGAGACTTCGAGAACCAGGGATTGTTCTTAAATTGTTCTGCTGTCCAATTTAAGGGTTTTTTTAGTGTCTGCCAGAAGCCTCGTGACTTCTGCTAACTATCCTGAAAAGCTGCATGCTAATATATTAACTTGTCAATTGGATAAAACTACAGATGTTGCAAAGTTATTGACACTGGTTAACCACAAAAGTTATTATGAATGATTCGTTTCCCAAGAACCCCTAAAATTGTCAAACTAAATTTCAATTTACAGGCAATGTAATTCCTTACTATGTGAACTATATGAAATTACTAGATGAACATGGCACTTGGAGAAAAGGAAAACTCTCTTTAAAAATGAGATGAAACAGTTTATTGTCTACTGGAAGCACAATGACATGCACAATTTATTTCCTCCCCGTTATCAACAGAACTCACAAAAAGTTCTATTCAGAAAAAGTTAGGAAACTCTGTTTTATGGCATTCCAGCCAACCTCAATGATTACCTGCCCTAAGTAGGAAAGTGAACTCTTTGCTCAAACCCTTTCCTGACACACATTTTGATCTAAATCAAGAGGAAGTTCCAAGGGCAGAGGTCAGAGTTCAATCTGATCACTGACAAACCGGTCTCCTTGTAAGACTTGAGACTGTGAGGAGAAATACGACCTGAGACACTGGATTTTTAAATCATACACTTTGGCTTGTGGAAGTGAAGTTCATAAAAGCATAAAACAGAAATAGAAAAGTAAGGAATGATTTTGAATCAAAAAACCTACCTAGATAATTCTTATTTGAATGTTTCTCATGAGTTAAATTTACACATATTTGAAATGTAGATTAGTCAAGAATAACATATTGAATTTCCTTCTTTCCATATATCTTTGAAATCGTGTTTCAAAGAAATGGGAATATAAAAATGTTTGTACCTATGAATTGTGATAGAAATCATGTGATTTGACTGAGAATCCATTCCATCTTGGGTATAAATGTGCAGCAATAGTGGCTAAAGCACTGTTATACTATCTCGATATCCCTGTGAAACAATAACAGCAGAAACTCATGTTAATGACTAAAACTTGAAGCAGTAGATCTATGAAGTTACTAATTTAAAAAGCAGGCAGAGGAACTCTGAATATCAACCCTAGTCAACAAAGTAAGAAAACTACCCTTTGTGGCAGTGGGCAAGGTTATGCTAAACTCTTGACACATAGTTACAGGACATATTTTTTCCACTTCACAAAAGTGAATGTGAGAAAGGTAGAGTTTCTGCCTACAGCTACTGCCTAAATAAGCTGAAGGGAACAGAATCTTCAGCCCAGCTGGGACGTGGGGGAACTCTCTAGAGTCAGAAACCATCACTTTGACATCCCTAAAGATACGAGTCCTGAAACTGACATAATAGGACTGATTCTAAATGCAGAACCTTGCTTTGCAGGTGGAAGCTATAACATAGAGAAGATTGACCAGTAGAAAAATAAAATAAATATGTGCACAGGTATACATAAATACTTGTCCAGAAAAAATGCAACATTCAAGTAAAAGGACAGATGAAAAATCATTTAAATATTGGCCAAACTAGCCAAAAACTTCAACAAAGTGAGAATTAACTTATGAGGATATACAAGTAATATAATTTTTTTCTGAAAAGAATTGTAACCGAGAAAAAGAAAGGGTACTCACAGGTCACCAACAGGAAATTATGAAATATAAAACAGACAGATTTGAATCAGAAAGGAATAAGCTATGTTAACACCAATTAGATATACTAAAAATTAAAAATATTATCAAGAAGCAGTGGCTGGAATAGAATAAGAAAATACTGTATGCTTTAAAAATGGAAAAGAAGTAAATCAGAATTGTATGTCTTCACCATAATTAGTCGATCTGTATGCTAATTAAATAAACTGAGACGCTAGACTTTATGAAAAAGAACTTGGCATCAGGATTGAAAGAAAGCCCATTAACAACCTGCTACATGCAGGTGGAAAGGTTGCTTATGAAGTGAACAGGACTCGAAGAATTTACTTATGATGATCAGAGGTGACTGCCTTCGACGGATTATGCCTCAAGGTAAACAAAACAAAACTTCTGACAACTGCACAATGGGCAGTGACACGATAAATATAATCAGAGAAAATATCAGCTATCAAAGATTTCATTTTACTTAGGTATAAAGTCAATGCTCCTGGGAGCAACGATCATGAAATTAAATGACATACTGTATTGGGTAGATTTGCTGAGTAGGACTTCTTTAAAGTGTTGGAGAGCCAAAGTGTCCATGGGAGGACTCAGGTAGGCACTGGGTGATTGGGGGAAAGTGATATAGCCAGTGTGGCCCCTTGAAAGGGCGAGCCTCATTATGCACACTTTGAATCTGTTTTCAGGAGACACCAATCCTTGTTAAGGGACACCTCATCCTTGGTGAAGTAGAAGGTGAGTGGAGAAGGCAGACTTTGAAAACTCTCCCACATCGCAAGGATAGCTTGTGTCAGGAGAATACATAATCTTCTTCAGCAAATGATGGCTCCTTGTGAGTGGGAGCCTGCTCAACTGCAGTAACAACAACAACAGTAAACTATCACTTTTCAGTGTGGCTGAAGGCAAAACCTTAGATTTCATTTCTTTTCCATGAAGATATGCTCTCAAAATAACTGCTATAGGTCCAGCTTACTCACAAGACACGTGAACCCAGAGAACAAATTGCAATGTGAGGGTTGATGGCAACTGAAATGTTTGAAAAACAAAAATTCTATCTTTAAGAGGTAGATTTGAAAATGTAAATAAACGTAACACCTGACATGGTTGGATGAATCCGGAGTGTACATGAACTATAGAAAGGTCATTGCCTGGGACAGGAGGCCAGATATCCCTTTTAGATCTCCAAGTGTGAGCAGACTCCAAAAGACAAGGACAAAGTGCGACACGAAAGGGAATGTGCAAGCTTCCCAAAGAGTCATACACCCTTTTATTTAGACAGATAGCAACCTAGGCCATATGTGTGAGGATAGGTATTAAGAATGTGAGGTGCACACATTTGGGCCAGGCTGATCTTATTGATAATGGTCCACTAGGCAGAGATTCGTCATTCAACATGTAAGCTTGATAGTTTAGAAAGATTATGACAATTTACTTGGTTGGTTGACTGAACAGTAGGCCAAATGTGACCACCTGAATGAAAATGAAATGCCAGAGGGCTTTCGTATGTTGTAGAGGTAGGATTTCAAAGTTTAGAGGCATTGGAACGTGAGGGGTGTTTCTTATGTCAGACCGACTAGCCCACTTTAGGAATTCCTAGAAGCCATACCTCTCATTGGCACTATAGGGAATATTTGTGAGGGCATGTTCAGCACCCTCAAAGGACACTCTGATCACTCCTCTCTGTCGCTCAAGTATTCCCTCCAACTTGGAAAATCTAAATGCATTCAGGGGGATTGGATCCTGTGGTGACAACACCGTATTGGTAGTATTTGATTGACAAGGACAAGGTGGCAGAGCTAGCATAAAGGACAGCAGAGTCAAAGCAGTAGACAAAATAGTTTGATTCTGAATTATGATGGTAACTACTTAATCATGGTGTCCACATGAGTGCAGTTGATGAGAAACCTTATTACATTTTTACTTGATGTGTATAAGCTGAAAGGTTCTAGGTTAAATGTTCAAAAGTCTAAACAGAGCTATGACTTCTGTATTAATATGCAGCCTGAAACTAGTACGCAGACCCACAGCCCCTTCAATGAAGCCTAGACTTCGCTACCTCCCAGTAGGCGTGGGAAGGTGACAGGGCAGTGAAAAAGAAGGTCTCTAACAATATAAGTTACAACGTGGCTGCCCTGATGAGCTCCCACATAAAAACAGTGGAGAGCATGGTCAGGACCAGGCAGGATTCAGTTCCATGTGCAGAGTGACAGCGTGTCAAAATTAACCCGATTAACTCGGCAACATCTAACAACAACGGCAGCTACAACAGTCTTTCTCCCAACTTTCTATCCAACTTTCTCTCTTTCACCTTTTTCTAAGATAGCTATCAATTGGGGAAAAGTAAAAAATCAAAAAATTTGGGGGGTTGGGATTGGTTACTGACTATTGACTCTGAATTGAAACTAATTTCAGGAGATCGGATACAGCGTTCTTTTACCAGTTAGAGTAAGGTGTATGAGAGCCAGTGGTCAATGTAGGTTTATGTCAGGTCCATTTTAGGCCCAGTTGTTTCCGGAAACCATCCACAGTCAGAATCTGCATAGTTGTGGTAGAGATACTCATCAAGATTTGGACCCCTCACATGAAATTGCTTTCCAAAGAAGTGAAGCAATGACAATTTGGGTTAAAACAACAAGCAAACAAAAAACAGTTCATGGAAAATATAAAACTATCTCAACCTAGAAAGTACTAAGCCCCCAAAAGAAGTGACATTTCTGCTGTGATTGTACATCTTTGGGCCAACACCAACCCTAGGAAGACGCGAGGGCGACGAGGCCCACTCATCTGCACTGCCCGTCCTGGAGAGAACACGGGGCTCCAGAAGGATGGCACTCTTCGCCACCGCAAGTTGCTGTCAGCAAGCACAGCTGCTGCTTCTGATTCGATCTCATCAGCGACGTAATTCATTTTCTGTACCTGATGTGAAGGTTCTGAGTTGGCAAATTGTCCTTCCTGATATCTCTTAGTAAAGAGGGCAAAGCCAGTAATACACCGTGGCTTTGCTCTTTCCCTCGGGCCTCGGCTCTCCAGCCCTGTCTGCCACTGGTTCTGCACAGACCTTGTCTTTTTCTTCCAAGAGACACGACACTGATCCATGACGTGGAGTCTCGTGCTCATGGGACCTAGTAAGCCAGAAGTCGTAACACCGTCCAGTCCTGTTGGTAAATTTTGGAGGACAGAGAGTGAGAACTAAACAACAAAGATTTGGGATTTTTTTTTTTTTTACCTCAGTGAACTCACTAGGGACTCCAGGAGGTGGAGATAAATAATTATCTTTTTTTAAAAAATGAAGCATAATTTATTGAATCTAGTCTTCCTATATTTAAAAACACCTTTAGGCTTTGTTGGATTTGGGGAGCAGCAGATTCAAATCTGGGCATGCTATCTTGGTGCATTTACCCTGGGAGCAGAACAGTGGCTCTTTGCTAATGTGCGCCAACCAAGGAACCCTCTGCAACGGCTGAGGCTAACGTGCAGCTGCGCTACCTCTGAGTCTGTGATCCGGAAGAGCCAATTACACTGGAAGTGTAGCATTGACAGATACTGTTTGAAACTCTTGATAGGTCATATTGTTACAATACAGCACAGAAGTTAGGATTTTGGAACAAATCCTGCTATCCTTTGCCATTAACATTTTTTTTTTTTTGAGAAACAGCATTTGGCTCACTACAAGACTTTAGTAAGCACTGAATGCTTAACCAAGTTAGCAAGCAACATGAGCTACCCCTAATGAATTCAGGGCTGTCTGACTTCTGAAATCATGCCGTTAGATATGCACAGAAAGCAATTCACCAAGTGGAAGTATTATAAGTGGCATCAGGCTTCAGCTGTTTGTGCATAAACACTTAAGTTGCATGGGACAGTAGTTCATACGTACATGGTTTATACCCTTTTTACATGATGACCTCTCTCCAAGCCTGCATGTATAAACTCATTTGGGAGAAAAGAAAACGAAGATACGTTTAAAGATTGGGTCACCGGTTGAAAGTGTGCAGGTGTAGCACTGCAGTCCTAATCAGAACATTTCCCCAAAACACTGGAAAAGGAGAATCTCTTTCTCTACACCGAATGTGTACAATCCACCCTGACACTGAGTAGCAGTTACAACGCTAACACAGAGATCCGTCAATTTTGCCTTCCTGGTGGATATGAGTGAGTTGACTCAGAAGCAAGAACCGAGGAATCCTAAGACTGTCGCAACAGGGCAGCCACCAGCAGAGAATCTGTGAGATCATTACCGGAAGGCAGGAGGCAGCCAGGTTCCGGAGGCACCAGAAGACAGCGCAGAAGAGCTGCACTAAGCCCGTGAGGCAGGGCAGTGGGCTTCCTGACCTATGGAAGGAATAGAGCTAGGCATCTTCAGGTTTGCCGAGTGGAGACACTGATTGGCACTGAAAGAGCTCTATGGCACTATAAGGGGCTGTGTGACTGAAGAGTCTGAAGATTGAAGAGATGTGTTTGCAGGCATGATGAAGAAGAGGTGTTGTGTACAAAAGAACCATATCCTTAATGTTTTTTGACCATGACTTATAATCTATGAACTTCCCAAATAAGCACTAGAAATGTGTTTTCTGTGAGTTCTATGCGGCCATCACTGATAATATCAAACCCAGCAGTGAAGTAGAGTGTCATGGGAGGGGTTATTGGTGTCACAATGGGAGGGAAAATTGGAGGATGACTGAATGGTCTGACATGTCTGTCTTCTCCCTCATAGGAATCACCCACACAGTTACCGCTGATCAAGAAAGTCACTTCATAACAAAGGAATTGTGTTAATAAGCAGTGTTCATAAAATTCTCCAATCTTGCCAAGTTCCCTTCATCCTGACACAGCTCGCTTGCGAAGATGGGACAATCCCCTGAAGGCCCAACCACAGCATCAGTTGGCTGGGATGTCTTTCAAGGTTAAGGCAATATTCTCTAGGAGCCTGTCTGTTCCCTAACTCAGCATCAAATATATATGGATATATATGGTATTCTCTCTCCCATAGTAAGGATTCATGCTTCAGGGATTTGAAGGTGGAACTGAGAGATGTTCAGCTTATTGTTACACTTAGTAATTGCCTAGGAGATGTTTGATTCCCATTTTTGTCTATGCTCTGCTGGTCTAAATGTCTGGAGAAATACTCCCACCAGTATACATGGAATTTGAGCTGGCAGTTAGGAATTTGCAACTTTGGGCTTGAAATATTTCTGATTCACTGATCAATGAAGGCAGCTACTATCCTGCTTATCTGATTGATATTGATTCTTAATGTTGTTAAGTATCATTAAGTCAGTGCCAGCAGATAGTGACCCATGTGGAAAGATAAATGAAAAAGTATTGTTACTAGTGCTTGGTGGACAAATCTAGGTAAGGAGGAAGGTGGGGGGGGAGGTAGTGGAAGGAACCCCAGGACAGAAGGAGGTGGAGGACAGAAAAGACTTACTTTTTTTCTTAGGAGTTCAAAAGGGAAGGGATTCTCAAGACAGGGAAGAGGGAAAAGCCATGAGATGAGGGGCATGGAGTTGGCTGAGAAGGCGATGCTCCAAATCCCTCAAAATGATTTAATCGACCTGTGGGTTCTGGCCAGATGACTAGGAAATACCTTGAACCTGGAGATGTACCCAGTATCTATATAGGAGAGGCATACTACCAAGAGCCACCAACAGCAGAAGGTCCAGCATCATAGCAATGAAATCACTTATATCTCCACCCAAACTAGATGAGCATATCTGCCCAGTCTGTGCTGACATAACTGAGAAATGAATTCCCTCTCTCTGATCAAAACTTTTGTCTGTGTCTCATCTGAATATGTTCTTGTCAAAGGGCCAAGAGCCAAAGAGAAGAGGCCTCAAGTCTCCAGCCTCTTCTGGTAACTTCAGCTTTCCAGTTCACACAAGAATGTTTTTTATTAAAAACAAAATGTGTTGAAACATGTCACCGAGATTTATAAATAACGGAAGAGAAGCTCTCCCAGCAATATACTTGTCTTCGTCTCATTAGGGTGTCATCAGAAAGTAAATAGGGTCTAATCGAAACAGTGGCTGCCCAGGGGAACTGCTGGGCCAGCTGAATGGAAGGCAGACCTGCTCAGAAGGTGACGGTGACTGTGTTATGGGATTTCAAAGGTATTATCGTAGTACATTTTCTCAAAAGTCACAGCATGACTATGGGAGCTTATTTGGACGGCACTTTAAAAAAAAACGGATCATTGCGCTCATAAACTCTGCAATGAGGAAGGAACAGGAAAGATCTGGGGAGGATTTTTTTCGCATCATGGCCATACACTGCTTCATTCTCAAGGATCAGGAGGGCTGTCCCTAAGGAATTTTGTTAAATAACCTTCCCCAGCCACACCACCATCATCTATTCAGATCATATCACATAGCTTGCAATATGATATTCAAAGCCAAACCAACCACCAGAGAGTCAATTCCGACTCCTAGTTACCCGACAGAACGGAATAGAGCTGCTTCCTGGGGTTTTAAGAGATCAAAGTCTTTCAAGAAAGGGAGAGCCTTCTTGTTCTCCTGCTGAGCACCACGTGCATGCACACTGTTGATCTGGTGCGGAGCAGTGCATCCTTTGCCGGGTCAGGCCTCCAAGAGGCTTTTGCATTGTATAGCTCTACCCGATGACCTTGCTGTTCGGATAAAAAGTTCAATTGACTAGTGGGTTGTGTAACTAGGAACCTGTTGCTAAATGCAGACCATATTTAGATCATTATGAATAGGCTTAGGGAGAATGAGGTTGGATAGAGGCTGTATTTTGGGGGGAATCTTGGACATAAAACTTATAACTAAGGGAGAACATGAAAATGAGAGTGTGTGAATATGACTACTTTATTGAAAGTTTATTGGATACCGTCTGGTCCATGTTAAGTATATAATAAGGCTTTTAATACATTTTCTTTGTTATTTACTGAATGCAGACCAAGAAGCTGAAATTATTCTTAGTATTATAATTTGAGAGATATGACTCAAACTATTAGAAAAAACCCAACTCCCCACCCCCAAAAAACAGAGGTTGGATGATATGAACATGATTTAGAAAGCTTATGAAGCCAAACAGCCAACTCTGTGCTGAGCAAGCATTAATTGTGTAGTTGCTAGGATCGTCCTGATGAAAGCTGAAGACGTTGCACCCTGTCTACATTTCTCGGTGTTGATTCTTCTTGGTGCTAATGGAAGCAGAGGAAGAATAATATCAAAGGCAAATACATGAAGCTGGGCTGTCTTTTATTTTCCTTTAAGAATTAGGAAGAGAATCCTTAATGACTGTTTAGTTTTGCTTAATAACAAAATTATTGGTCTAACTTTCACAGCAATTATAATCTTTTAAGAATAAGGTAAGTTCCCGCAGAACATTCATTAGAACTTATCACCGTATGTGGAGCTGGCTCAGTGGCAGTGTTGATTGTTAGCTTGTTCATTCTTTCTTATCAACATCTTAATACAGCCAGAGAACAGGAAACAGCACATAAGCCATCTAGTAAGTGTTCACTCGGAAAATGAGAAATTAGTCCTGATCAGGGAAGAAAGCTTGATTATCAGAGGCCAGCATATTTTGCTATGTGGGCTCCCATAAGTTCCTCCTAGTTGTCCTTTTGTTTGTTTCTGATGTTGCTGTTATTATTTTCTTACATAGCCTCTCAACACAGGTAATCCCTTACGGATCCTTAAAGGTATTTGCCTGTAAGACACAAACCTGTTAACATCTTTGTTTTCTTTATCTTCATGTTATTCTAACAGAGCCCCAGGTGAGTATTTATTCGTTTATTAATCAGTTTATACTTACCTATTTTTGCCTTCCCCTCCACCAACACTAACATATGCCTACCCCTCCAGTTGTAAACCCAACAGTGGCTCAGGGGGTTAGGCATGACACTGGTAGCTGTAAAGTTATGGTTCAAACTCACAGTCATACTCCATGGAAGGAAGATGTACATGTCTGCTTTGTGAAATATTTATTGTTCCACAAGCCCTAGGGGGTGGTTCTATTCTGCTCTTATAAGCAGTAATCTTTGCAATCTATGTAATCATAGGGTTCTGGGTTTGGTTAAGTTTGGTTGAATACTCTCCCATTAGTAATTTACCCTCCTTCTGTGATTCATTACTATCTCATAACCTACTGTTGTAACGAGTTTCTCTTTGTGTGAGTCTGGGTACTTTAGCAAAACAAATCCACAGAAACTCATGTATAAGAGAAAATTTTACATAAAGGTCAAGTGCACATCAAGAAAACATCCCAACTCAGTGTTGCTCAAGGCCACAAGGCCAAAATTACCCTTTATATCTGACACCAATCCACAAAGTCCTGCTCCATATCTCACAAAACACACACAATGATGCCAACTGCAGGAGGAAAGCCGAGTCAGTGAAGGTGTAAGCACCTCAGCACTGGCAGGGGTCTCCACATGGGTGCTCCAGCACCCAGGACTACATCAGGGTAGGTCCATGTGGCTTCTCCTCAGGGATGTCTTGCAGGAATTGAGCCTTGCCAGCTAAACCAGGGAACTGGCTAAAGCAGCTGCACCCTGGCCCGACCATCACAAAGCAAGAGACCCGGGAACTAGAAAGGTGAGGCTCACTGAGCCATTTATCTCTCGACCCTTCAATTAACCCCATATGTGTTTATCAGCCAGGTTGGCACAATAAACTATCTCTCTCCTCTTGGAAATTTTCCATAGGATTCAGAGTGAGGGAAATCTCTCCCCTTCTGGGGCAGTTACCTAATCTCTTGTCAACTTGAGTGAAGGGGACCTCATTTGGAGGCATGGGGAGATAAATTGCTCAGTGGGGGGCCACAACCAGTCTCATTCTCTGCCTTCCTTTTCCTGTTGTTGAGACACTCACTCTCCCTGAAAGACATTCCTGTTGACAAGCTACACGGAGCTATGCTGCTATGATGGTGATGTTACCAGAGCCCTGGAACTGGATGGGCCATGTGGAGATCCGTGCAAGAGCTGAGTTACGCTTCCACCACCACTGGATCCACAAGATTTTCCGCCCACTAGCCTATGATCTTCTGTGACTGATGGTGATGGGTTTATACCCTGATCTTAGTAGAAGGTATGGTCCAAGTTATACTCTGTTTTCTTGAGCACCTCCTTGGTAGACAGTGGGACTTAAGACATCATGGTTCATTTTCCTTGGGGTTATAACTAGCTAAGAGACAA
The DNA here is from genome assembly GCF_050624435.1 of Tenrec ecaudatus. Taxonomy (NCBI): domain Eukaryota; kingdom Metazoa; phylum Chordata; class Mammalia; order Afrosoricida; family Tenrecidae; genus Tenrec; species Tenrec ecaudatus. The sequence goes on from NC_134540.1 coordinate 54,615,462, forward strand.
ACCACAGCTTCATCCAAGCCAGTCCTCACTATATAAGAGCCATTTGGGACATAGAGAAAAATTGCAAAAGCATTTGGAAGAGCTTGTCGAAGATCTCTGTGTAAAATGGCAGATACCCCAGAGACTATGGCATTGCGACTCAGAAGAGCATATGGTGAGATTAGGAGGTACCTTCGCTTCATCTTAGTTGAGACAATGGATCTGTGGAGCTTTCTGGTCATGGAGGCAAAGGTCATATGGCTATAAGTCTGTGGATCAGAGAGAGATTTGGCTGCTAGTTCAAAAAAGTATTTTTGTGGACTAATGAGTGATATCATTAGTGTATGCTTATCCTGCCTGTGGCAACCTATTAACGTCCCTAAAAAACGACGTTAGTGGCAAGTATTGTTTATGAGATCTGAATGGCACATGCAATGAATTATAGAACCCAGCATAGGAGTCAAGTGTCCTGGGAGGGAAGGTTGTTGGTAGAATAGGTAAGAAAGACGGAGTGTGGAGGAAGGTGTGGTCCATGCCCCATTAAAATAGGAAAGTCAGGGTAGGTTAGGTCCAATTTTGCTATTTACTGCAGGTATTATCTCTGGAAAATCATCAATATTGGGGATGGCACTGGGTGGGAGGAGAAGCATTTACCACTCTCCCCCATTGATTTATTCTTATTTTACTGCTTGGTCTTGTTTGCTTGTTTTTTATCCTTCCGTGTTTCGCTTTTCATTTTCCCTAAACTTCCATTACAAGTGAAGATTTCTTTTAATCAGTCCTGACTCATCGTACCTTTGAGGTTATGACTCATCCCAAACACTTTCAAACTGTACTATAACAAAATCAATCAATCAATCAATGTAATTAAATCACTAGCAAAAGAATATTATTCAGCAGTAAAAGAACTGTGAACCCTTGCCCTGACATTTATTTTTTTCATTCCCAACTCTCAAGTGAAGAGTTTCAGAGTATCTTGATCTCATCTCCAGACGCACTTGAGCAACTCGTACATAGTGATGCCGACTGGGATGTAAGGCTCTCCAGGGACCACCATAGCCTCATAAAGAACGCTTGCTTCCAAGGAAGAAACAAAAGGCTTGAGAAATATTGAGGTGTGTGGAAAAACCTTCAAAGGCAATAGACACAAACAGTGTCTTGTATTTTGTAAAATCATCATATACTTCACTCACTCACTGTTACCGGGTTGAGTCATAATGACCCTCTAATACAGGGTAGAACTGCCCCTGTGGGTTTCTGAGCCTGTAACTGTTTACAGGAGTAGAAAGCACGTTCTTATCCTGCAGAGCAGCTAGTGGTTTCAACCTTCTGACCTTGTGACTTGTACCCACCATGTAACCACGATGCCACCAGGAAAGCTAAAATTGAGCTATTCTATTTTGAGTCATTGGAGCAATAAGAGTATAAGTGAAGTTTCCATGTTGTTGATGAACTTTAAGACTATAATATTTGAATTACTTCAATTATTAATACAATGGAAACAATCACCTTATATCTGCCATGATCAACATTCTTCCATTAGCTACTGTTATTCAATTTTGTATTCCATAGATTGCTGTCTAGAGTTTCAGTAGCTGTATCCATCTTTCATCAGTCTACAAATCTTAACTATATATATATATATATATATATATATAACTTTGCACAATTGTATAATGTAAATTCTAAGCTTCTACAAAATGGTTCCAAAACTATCATTTCCACATAGTGTCTGTTATACCTTATAACTAAGCTGTTACAGTTTAAAAGTGTACAAGGGCAATGTGACTGCCAGATATACTATAGAAAGAAATAAATGGACAACAATGATAGCTTCTTTAGATCAGGGAACTGTACAATACATCATTCTTTCTTACACATTACTAAAGGCATACTGGAAAATAAAACCCACATGGTTTTTTTGGGGGGGGGATGTCAGCTTCATTTAACTTTATAAGTGGACAATGGCTTCAGCTACTAGGTGAGTTGGAGAAAGACCGGGAAAGTGCATTCACAGGTAGAAACACACAACTCTGAGTCAAAACGTTGAACGAGCTGGCAGAGGCAGGCAGCAGCACAGGGCTTTGCTCTCACCAGGGAGCAATTTCCTCTTCAGGACTGAGCATACAGTGTTTCTTCTTCTCACAGTTTATTCATCCCAGGAATAATAGTGTTAGAACTCATAGGATTTTTTCTATAGCATTGATACTGACATTTCAAATTCCATAGAATGATTAATAGCTTAGCAGAGGCTCAAATATAGTACACATAAAAGTGGAAGAGATAAGCATGGTCTTGCTCTTGTTCTGCGTTGTTGCATCTATGACGTACTATGGGTAGAATATCCTCATTGTTAGGTGTCTTCAGGGGCAGCAGACTTCCATTTGTCAAAGGGTATCTTAAGTGAAAGATTGTTACCTTGAGGACTAAGATGCATCTGATCATGCTATAGCATTTTCATTTGCCTCATTTGCATGTGAAAGTTGGGCAGGGAATTAGAAAGACCAAAGAAAAATATATGTATTTGATCTATGGTGATGGTGAAGAATACTGAATGCTCCAAGGACTGCCATAGAACCCAAACAGGTCTGTCTTGGAAGAGGTTCAGTCAGAGGCCTGGGGAGCTAGTGAAGTGTTCCCTAGAGGCCCGGGGAGCTAGTGAAATGGCACCTAAAGAGAGGAAGGCCAGTAGCAAGATAGAGTGATGCAGTGGTAGCTACAGGAATGAGCTCAAACAACAGAATGGTTGTGAGGATGATGTAAGGCTGGGCGGTGTTTTGTTCTGTTGAGCATAAGTTTCCTCTGGGTTGGAACCAACTTGAAAGTACTTTCCAGCAACAAGTGAGAAGAGGTGGCATTAATCACTTTGTTTCCCCATGATTTCATAGTTCATGGGACAGGAATCAACGGGAGTACATTTCTTGAGTTGTCCGTAGAAGTAGTAGATCCTTTCGGAAATAAATTAAACTTACTCTGACCATTCCTTGATATCTCTTATTCTTTATTGCCAAAGTCATTATTTGGGTTGTGCTTTTTGCCACGCCAAAGTTTTCATTTCTTCTTACTGAAACTAATCCATGAGTCTCAAAAGTAGATGTGAAGGTCACATTGAACTGCCCTGCTTCTTTATTTCCCAGGAGGCCTTTTTCCCTGGGAGAGGGAACTATCTTCTGTCAACACTTGGTTCTAAAATAAGGTGGCAGTGGAAGAGCTCGATCATCTATGCCATACAATTTGGAAGACAGCCACATGGCCAATTGACCAGGAGAAATCCAAATGTGTGCCAATTGCCAAGAAAGGTGACCCAAATGAATTGCAGAAATTAAATGCAGAAATTATTACACAATATCATTAATATCATATGTAATTAAAATTTTACTGAATATAATTTAAAATAGTTGCAGCAGTGCATACACAGGGGACAGCCAGAATTCAAGCTGGATTTCAATGAGAACAGGGAACAAAGGCTTCCATTACTGATGACAGGTGGATCCTGGCTGAAAACAGTGAATAACAATAAAAACAAGTATTTGTATTTCAAGTATGCAAAGCAATTGAACTGTGTGGATCATAACAAACTGTAGATGACATAGTAAAGAAGGAGACTTCCAGACGACTTCATTACATTCAGAGGTAATCTGTACATACACAAAGAGGCAATCATTAGAACAGAACAAGGGGAGGCTCCATGGTTAAAAAGCAGGGGAAATGTGCATTGGGAACATAACCTTTCATTAGGCTTATTCAATCTGGATGCCAGCAAAATCTCTGAAGTTGCAAAAAGAATGCCCCAAGAAGATTGGAAGAAGACTCATTTACAATCTTTGATATGCAGAAGATCAACCTGGCTTGTTGAATTCAAAGATGACTTGAAGCACTTACTGATGAAGATCAAAGATTACAACCTTGTTCTGGATTAAATGCCATGTAATGAAAATGAAAATACTGAGAGACTAATAAATATAATAAACAAATAACATATTTAAAATGTCAATTCTTACATTTTATTTAGGTCTATAATCCAATGTTCATGAAAGCAGCAATCAAGACATCTAAGGAATGATTGCATTGTATGAGTATCGAAGAGTCATGGTGGTACTTTGTGGACTGAGATGAAACTGCAAATGAGACACAGCATTTTTAATCACCTCTCATGCATATGAAAATGGGACAACAACAAGGAAGATCAGAGAAAATTGAAGATCAGAGGAAATTGATGCATATGAATTAAAGAATATTGAATAGATCATAAACTGCCAAAGAATGAATAACTCTGTCTTGAAATAAAGTAACCCATAAAGCTGCACTGTAGATAAGAGGATAGAGCGTCTTTGTATCATGCAATTTGGGCATGCCATTAGGAGGGGCCTGTCCCAAGAGAAGGAAATTCTGTTATCAAAATAGAAGTTCAATTCGCCCATAGTGACCTGAATCGTCAAAGCGACTACATTGAAGGGCAAAAGGAAGCGTTTGCTGATGGGGCAAAACAAGAGAGTGTCATTCATGTCCACTGGGTCTTTATGAGTCGACTGAATAGGGCACAGCAACAAAATACTGCCTTATATCTTAGAGAAGATGCCTCGAAAATCGAGTCATGACCAAAATATTCTTCCTATACTCAATGGTTCACAAAAAAAAAAAAGATAATGTATCTGCGGTATTTTTAAGCTGTGAGTATTGTGCTGCCTTTCTCTCTCATGTCGTAGGCTCCCGCCTCCTCAGCATGTTGAGTTCCTAGGCTAAGGCCACTTCCTCCCTCACTGTCCTTGAATCAAGGAAGAGGCTGTACCTCTTCCTTGGAGTGGCTTGCGGTTTAAACCACTGACCTTGCAGTTAGCAGCCCAGTGCCTACCTCCCAGCACCATTTGGTCTACAGTAGGTGTTACTTAAGCATCACTTATTGAAAATACTGTGCCTTCTCTCCTTGAAATCTATGTCCATAGGAATGGGCTCAAATTAAAGTGCAACATCTTTTAGTCTACACCGGGCTTTTCATGAGTTTTGCTTTTCTGTTTAAGATCATACTTTTCGCAGAGACCTAATAACTAGCATAATCCAAGGAATCTGCTGTCCTCCTTCCAGAAATACTGCTTGTTTTCACACGAGGAGCTTAGCAAACCACTCTGCGCCGTGTGTGTGCACAGGAGCAACTCTGTGCATGGAACACCAGTTCAGGGGTGAGAGAAGTTGCTGTTATTACTTCTTTGGAGATCAAAGATGAGAGGGATGAATGGCAATCTTCCTGGAGGCCTTACTCCTTTATTTCCAAAGACACTTCTCTCAAGCGATTCCAAGGAAAAGAGAAGGAAAAAGAAAAAAGAAAAAAAGCCAGTTGAGAGAATTCTAGTTCATAGCAATCCAAGCGTATAGATTTGAAGAGCCCCCACAGGATTTTTAAAGTTGTAATCTTTCCAGAATCTGTTTGCCTCCTCTTTCTCCTGCAGAACGGCTGCACATGTGCTCGAAACTAATGCAGCAGCTGAGAACTCACCCATTGTGGCACAAGGTCTCATCTCTTCATCAATAAAACCTCAAACTCAAACTCAGGCTCATCTCTTCATCTATAAAGCCTCAAACTCAAACTCAAACCCACTGCCATCAAGTGGATTCGGCCTCATAGTGGTTACGTGTTTGGTCGCTACCCACAGAGTCAGCAGTTTCAAAACCACCGGCCGGTCCAAAGGAGAAAGAGAAGGTTTATTACTCCTATAAAGAGTTACATTTTCAGAAACCTCCAGGGGCAGTTTGACTGTGTCCTCTAGACTGTCGTCTCTCTCCTGCTATACTACCTAGAAAATCACCCATGCATATCCACCAGATAACGGCTTTGGCATCCTAAACATCAGAACTCAACTGTGAGTGATTTTTCTAAAGTAGTGGTGTGTATGTTCTCCCTCCAGGTGCTTCTGCTTCTGACCTCCTACACATGATTTGACACCTAACTTTTCTTCTTTAAGTTTCTAGATAAAGACTACGCTGCCTAAACCATAGCTGGCATTCTTTACAAAATACTGTTTCCAAATACCATAGTTGACCAACTATGCCTGAAGACGTTCAGCTCATCCTTTCTGTTTACCAAACCTACAGCCAAGTCTCCTGCCATGGAGGCAATTGGTGTTTCATAGCAGCTCTGTAGGACAAAGCAGACCCCAACCCCCCATGGGGTCTCTAAGGCTGAAAATCATTACAACTTTATTCTTCTTCCACCGAACCACTGGTAGGTTGGAACCAATAACCTTGAGATAGGCAGCCAGTGAACTCAAGGTGCCAGCAGGACTCTGAAGCCTTTCATACCAGGCTTCCATCATTTATCTGCTTTCTACCTAGAGTTAATATGTCTCTTCATTACCTACTTAAATTTCATATTTTAAAAATAGATTTTATCATAATATTTTGCTGGTTTATATCATTTCAAATATTGTATAAAATACATGCTTAAATATTCACTTTTTGGGAGACACCCTTGTGACGTCTGTGAAAATCTGAAATGTCACACTCTGGTGTTCTTCCAAAGTAATATTATAATTTCACTTGTTTTCAAATATATATTTGGCTTCTATTCGCCCACATCTGTTAGCATCCCTTTCAAATAGCCTTTAGAAGTCCAAGAGTAATAGGGCCTCCGTAGTGGTTGTTATTTTGTCTGTGAGTGAAAGAGACAGGATGTAAAAATCATCTTCACAGAATACTTTGTTTCCAAAAACCGTAGTTGACCAACTATGCCTGAAGACGTTCAGCTCATGCTTTCTGTTTATCAAACCTAAAGCCAAATCTCCTGCCATGGAGGCGATTGGTGTTTCATAGCTGCCCCGTAAGGCAGTTGAAGGGCTTTCCTCCAAGGACACCTAAAATAGATACCCAAAGTCACATCTCAGAATGTCTGGTAACATTGCTCACCGTAACCAAGCTGAAACCAACACCCAACCGAATGAGAAACATTGTCCCTTACATCGGCGGGCAAGGAGCTCAGTGGCATCGTGGCATATATGTTGACCTGCTAACTGCAAAGCCACCAGTTTGAATCTACCAGTCGCTCCTTTGACAAAAGACGAGACTTTCTCATGAAGACTCACAGCCTGGAAGCCCACAGGGCAGTTCGATTCCGTCCCCTAGGTCACAATGGCCAGAATGCACTCAATGGCAGTCCCAGAAGCGGTCTGTCTCCCTGCTTCCACACCAGGCCCTGCGATCTATTCTTCCTCAGCAGCGGGAGCAATCTTTAAAGACCTGAAACAGACGGTGCCCTTTCTCAGCCTAAGCCCCCAACGCTTCGCACCACCGTACCCGTTGGGCTTCCTGTACACAAGCAGCTCTCCGTTCTTGACGCTCCCTGGGCATGCCTGACTCTCCCATCCCCTGAAAGCTGCTGCTCTCTGTCATTCAAGTCTCCTCGGGAAACTCCTTGGAACACTGAATCTAAACTCTACCTTTCCCTTCAGTTCTGCTTTATTACATTTTATCTATAATTTATTCCATTTGTTCTTGTTTGATAGCTATCATTCATAGCAGATGTTGAATTATGAGGCAAGAAACCCATCACTAGAAATATATTATTTATAGAGTAACTACTGTGCCTGGAACAGACCAGAGACGTCATCTATTGTCTATTTTTGAATTTTGTTAACGTTCCACATTTGTGCCGGTGATGAGAATGCATACGGTGTCCTGCCCTACACGTCCCTTGAGCTGGATCTTCAGCTTTGTTATGTTTTCACTCATTCTTTTTTCTTCCTTTTGATTACACTTTCTCAATCTTTTAAAAATCCCATAAACATTTAATTGGAGGTACTTACAGATTCTAGTTTATTGTATTTGGTTACCATATCAGCATGCTATTTGCTGTGAGAATTTAGTAGTGCTTCCTATTATAAGGAGCCTGGCAGTGTCGGGCTATTGGCCCACTAGTCGGCCAGCCGTTCAAATGCACCAGCTGCTCCTCGGGAGAAACGCTTCCCTTCAAGTGTTACAATTTCAGAAACTCACGTGGGAAGTTTCAGCCTGTCCTGTAGGATTTCTATGAGTCACAACTGACTTGATGGCAGTGCGTTTAATGCATCATTATTATCTAATATCTCTTACTATTGCTATCACGAGCGACCAGTACGAAGCTTTCCAGGAGCTTTGGTGCCATAGTGGTCGAGTGCTCAGCTGCGGAGGGAGAGCGTGGCTTTGGAACATCCACCACCTGGCAGGAAGAAGATGCAGTCGGTTCTCTGGAAGTGTGCAGCGGGGAAGTTACATGGGCGAGGTCTACTGAGAAAACAATTCACTCTACACCCAAGATATGGAACTTACAAAAGGCGAGGAGTTACTACACCAAACCAGTGGTTCTCAACCTTCCTCAAACTGCGACCCTTTAATACAGTTCATGTTGTGGTGAGCTCCGCTAACCATAACTGTAATTTTGCTACTGTTATGAATCGGGCAACCCCTGTGAAAGGGTCATTCGACCCCCAAAGGGATCACAATCCACAGGTTGAGAACTGCTGTCCTAAAACTCTGAATCACAGAGTTGGCATTTTGCATATTCCTTGATATATAAATAATTTTAAAGTTAGGCTGTGCAGAAAAAATATATAGTTTTTTTTCAAAATTCTTAAAATTCATTTTTATTCAATTCAGAAATCAAATGGATGTTCACTATGCAATGATGAACGTAGCCAAAGAACATTACCAAAAATATTCTCTTCTGAAAGAAAACCTCCATACGGCTTATCTGGTGAGATAGAAGATGGTTGAGGAAAGAGAATGAGACATTAGAGCCAAGAGTTATTGCACTCACCAAAGTCATTTATTTCCTATGGAGAATAGAACAGTCAGGGAAAAGTTAGGTCCTTAGCCTGGAGGATAGGCTCTTAGAGCCTAAGGCACAAACACAATGCAGAAAAATCCTTAATAGAATACAATTGGTTATAGTATCTAAAATTATCCAAGATCAAAATAAAGCCTGCAAAGATGGACCACTTGAAAATGGCTATAACTGATGACAATGAGGTGCCATAAAAAAAAGGAGAACCAGACAATAATGAAAGACCACCAGGTCCCGATACACAGACATGAGGCCCGAGCACCCATGGTAACTGAGAACACCAGTAAGACTTCAGAGGACAGTCGTTGGGCCAAATGTGTCTCCAGCAAACCAATCTATGTGAACTTCTTCTTACTCCCAGAGACAAGGGAGGCCAAGGGTAAATTTTATAGCAAAAAAGGATATTCTAGTATGAGCTTATACTTTGATATTTAAAAAAAATCTTTCAATGACCTTTTATCAGCAAGAGCTTGAGTTAATCTGAAAAATCCATTTTTAACTTGGCAGGGCTGAGAAGCATGAAAACCTAAGAGAATTAAAATTTTGGTTATAAAAAGGGAAGAGGAAAACATTATTTTCTGCACATCCAAAATGTAATGTGTGCATGGTTGAAGTACTGTGATCTAGGAAAAGTAACAGTAAGAAATTCATGGAGGGATGGAAGTGAGCAAGGAGACTCCCTAATGTATCACACTAAAAGAAACATCGAGTGTCTTCAGACACGGTGCAAAACATTACAGCCATTTAAAAGATCAATATGAAGATAGTGGTCATGAATATAAACTCTGCTGCAATATATTGGCTGGATGAACCAATCCCATTCCTATGTGAATGGATGTATTTGAAAAGCAATGAAAGTTTATAAATAGAAATAGGCATTTCCATCCATAGGAAACTAGGAAAAATTGATCCATATAGCTGTGAAAGTGGTCATTTTCTGTAGTGCTTTACTGTATGTAAAAACAACAATAGATATATGCTCATAAGTAGTACATTTGACTGGCATACTAATGACAATCTTTGAAAAAAAAATTCTCCATTCAGTTGACTCTTATGGGGACAGAAAAAGCTGGTTATTTACAGTTTTCTTGAAATGGGTCAATGGAAAAAAATGAGGCATCTCATCTACTTTGTTTCAGCAAGGCGGTTCTGTCAAGAGAAATGTGGCTGCTTTCCTAATTCCTCTCCCAGAATTGGCTGCTACAGGCAACTCCCTAACCTACCCCATCCCACAGAAGACATGGTGGCCATCAGGTGAGTGTGTACTACCTCCAGTAGAGCTGTTGTGTAGCTTCGTTGTTCCTTCAATGATTTGAGTCGTTCACTGAAGATACACATCTATACTGTGTTCCAGACATATTATCTAAAGCATTAATCTCCCTGGAACTAAACTGTAATACAGATAAAAAATGTAAAACACACTAACGTGTACCACTGCGCTGTGTAGCCAACCATTTATTATGTTTGGCTGGATGTACTGAGGAACAGGTAATGAAAAGTAAATAAACAAATGGAAACTTAATGGCATTTTAATTGACATTTGTCGCATTTAAGGCAAAATGCCTAAAGGAAAAGCAACCTGATTTGGCAGCACATGCTACTGTTTCTCTGCGCCCTGCAGAGTATGTAAACTCTCTAGCCTCAGCTTCTGTCACAGGACTCCAACCCATTGTGCAATGGAATCTGCATCACAGTTTTTCCTCAACTTTGGGTCCTTCCCAAGAGCAGAATCATGGAAGTACGGGAAAATGCATGATGTCCCGTGACTAGGTTCAATCTAAGGCGGCTTTATTTAAAAACTAGCATAACTATGCACAGTTCTTTTCAGGACTGATGGGATATTGGTTGCCGTTGGAGGAAATTGCTAAAATTGTCACCATAAAACAAATAATGTAGAACTGTAAAACTTTAAATGTTGGCAACCGAATAATTAACAGCTGTCTATCTGAATAACATCTGGGTACCAGACAAAACTCTCGTCTTCCTTGTTGAGGTGTGTTTGCCATAGAGCGCTGGCTTCTATCAGTAGTCAAATCATGTACATTAACTCAGTCTATTTATTGTGTCTGCCTGGTACACAGCGATTTCCAAATGTACCATTTTTATAATTGTTTTCTAGGCCTGAAGGCATGACAAGGCGTCAGCAATGCCTTCCTAGTAGCTTATTACTTTCTCCTTGTAGGATTCACTGTTTCTGACTGGGCTAGCACTTTCTGTCACCCACTGTACTGTGCTATACAGTATGCCAGGTCTCAAGCCACATTGGAGCCAAGAAGGGGGGAGAATGATGAAATGCAGCTCAACAGTTTTGCTGACATCTCCTTGTCTCGTTTCATTCACAGAGTGTAAACCCCTGGAGTTTTACACCCATTTGAAATTCAAAGGCAAATGCTGAGAACACACCATCATGAGAATTGGCACCAATGAAAAAGTTTGTCAAAACTGCTTTGGCACCGCACCACTGAATGCTTTCAGCACAAGTAGAAAGCTGACACCATTCAGGGACAACTCAGGGGGCAACCCAAATGAAAGATGTCAGATCCAGTGAATTTCTTACCGTGCAATTACTGCACCATGGGAACACTGACAGCTATAGGAAACACACCTTTTCTCTGAGCCGCGTTCTGTTGCATCATTTTTGCTACCATGAGGCACACATGTTAGAACTTGATTCTAGAACTTAGGCACACATTTTAGAACTTCGGACATGCAGTGTGTAAAACTGCCAGGCGTATGCATTTCAAAAAGATTTAACAAACCTGTCTCAAGTACCTAAGACCCATCCCTCTTAAATGCTCTAACCACATAACCTGCATCCTTCAATGCATTCTATGAACACATTAAATATTAATCAACAATTCTTAAAAGCAGCATGCTGTATGATAATTCTGAGATGGCGGGTAAAACTGTAAATGGATCCTCAGTTTCTATCTATAATACAAACAAACACTTCGAAGCTGGTAGCTTCACATTTAGCATATACCCAAGCACACAGCATGGACTTCCTCATAGACACATCCAGGGTGTTGATGGAATTCAGCTCCATTTTCCTAAAATGGTTTTCTGTCATATCCACGTTTCTGTTTCAAATAAATTAGATTGCAACGATCTCTTTTATGAAGTGAACTTTCCCTAACAAAGAATTCATCTTGTCACCATGTAAATTCCCCTATCTTAATCTACAGACGCAGATCGAGTTGCTGCTTCGGACAGCTAAAGAAGGCTCTCACAGCCATTCTCCCTCCTTGCACGCTCTTACTTCCCTCAGCATAGACTTACAACTCTCTAGTCCTTCCTTGGTCTACACTGTTGTCAATTTTGCCTACATTCTAAATTCCAACAGTGCAGGACTTTGGTGTCAGGTTCAAACTTGGATCTGGCAGTACCTGGACAAGAGATTGGTAATTACCACTAAGAGATGGCTTGTTGAATGAATACATAAATGAGTAAATCTACACATCAAAAGGAGGCCACATCAACTAAAGACTTGCCCCCAAGTAAACTGACCAATTGAGATGGCCTGTGCATGGGGCATTGTAAGGGCGAGCGACTGCCCCGTGCCCACTGCATGATTATGTGATAAGAAACAGTCACCCAATATGGACCAGCTGGAGGGCTGGTCTAATATTATTCATATATTAGGGGACTGGACATATCAATTGCAATGAATTAATCTGTTTTGCTCAGAATCTATAAGTGTTGAGTGATCTAGAACAACATACCCTATAGTAGGAGTTAAGGAAAGTCACATATTTGAGTCCCACATGTAACTTTAAATTCTCTAATGATCACAATGCAAAATAATGTAAGATGAAATCAATTAAATTTATCTGGTCTACTATTCTTAGGATAATTATTTCAATATGTAATCATTGAAATATTACTAAGGAAACAGTTTGCCTTTTTATCTTGTCCTCAATATTGAAAGTGCATTTTATATTTAAAACATTTTAATTCAGATTAGTTACTTTGAAGATGATTAATAGTCACAAGTGGTTAGTGACTATCACATGAGAAAGAACCAAACTAGAATAAGGGATTTATTACTGAGAGTAAGAACTCAGTGCCATTGAATTAATTCTGGTTCACATGGTTTGGTACTGCTGGGTCCGTTGTGATTCCAAGAACCCTGTGAGCAACAAAACAGACCACTGACCAGGACTTTGCCAGCCTGACAGTTGTTCTTTACTTGACCCCTTGAGTGGGGCCACTGTGCCAATGTACCTGGCCGAGGGCCTTCCTCTTTTGTCGTTGCCCCTCTAATCTACCAAGCATGATGTCCTTTTCTAGGGACTGATCTTTCCTGAAAATATTGCAACATGAATTATAATGGTTCAAGATAGGGTTTCTAAGATTTGGTCAAACTTTTTGGGGGCGAGAGAGCCTCAACATTATCCTGAACAGTGGCTGCTGAGCTTGAGCTACCGCCTTCCATGTGAGCAGTCTGATTCTCCCCGACAATGTTACCACGGCTCCCCTGTGGAGCTTAGATCATGCATCATCCTCGGAGATGATGGAGGAGTCTGTGCCACACGAAAGACTTCCCTCTACGTCTGTTATTGAAAATGCCATTTCTACAGCTCAGTTAGATGGTCAATTATGATATGTGTGTGTGTGCATGCCTGTACACAAGTGTGTGTGTGTACAAGTATATAGAAAAAGTGGAATACACATAAACTCATCAATTCCACCTTGGATGCTGCTATGGGTGATTTATTAAAGACTGTCAGTCTTCCACATGAAGCAGCTCCTGCACAGATCCAGAATTTGGAGCAGCTGATAGAAGAGACCTGATGGGATTTGGAGAAACTATAGCCAACACCTATGAGACAAGCTAACCAATCAGTGACAATGTGTGCCAGTTGCCACTGTATGTAAACTCCTGCATCACACATTACAGCATAAATATATATGTTAAAAATTACTCCTGCATCACAAATCTCATGCAAACTGACTCTTGGAACCAATGTTAACCCAAAACCACACAGAGAAGGTAATTCTGGGAAATGTAGTTCTAATGTAGCTAAATTGCTAGAGTTAAAATGTACTACATCCAGGTAAAGAAACTTACTCAGGTGTTTCCAAGTTCCGTCAAAATTGAATTTAGTTTTTGGTCCTATCATGTCAATAATGTTACTGCATAGGGGTTTGAAACAGGTGTTCTAATGAAACCCCCTGAAGTGCAGAACCCATTCTTGTACTGAGAAATTAATGACTATTGAGTTTGCGTTGGGACGTTTTTCTCTCTCAGGCTGCTTATTTTTTAACCCCAAACGATACATACCTTCACAGAATCATTTAACTAGAGAGCTCCTGACGAGGGTAAGTCATCACCTGCACAGATCGGGCCAGATTGAGGCGTGCTAATTGCACTTGCAGTCAAAGTTCTAATGTATTTTGTGAAGTAAAAGTAGCATAAGCAGGGAGAACTAGTGATGGCTTTCAAACCCTCAGGGTGAATCACCAGATGAGGAATTGAGACTTATAAACATGGACTGAGTGAACCCAAATTAGACAATTAAGCAGTAATTCAACAAAAATTAGAACACTCTCTTTCAATGGCCTAATATATAACTAAAGTAAAAAAAGAAACACAGAAGAGCAGATAAGCTAACTAACTTACTCAGTAAGGCTAGTGTCCCCAGTCTAGCCTACACACGATAGATGCCTTATATCTGCATGAAGAACAAAACACTGTTACTACTGACCTGTGCACAATGAGTGAATGAGAGACGAAGAAGAATCAGGGAAGATTTGGGAAAAAAGAAATGCTCAAGAAGTAGAACTTTTAATAACAACACAATTGTCTTGAAAAAAGAATGAGTTATTAGATTTAACAAACCTCTCCACTAGCTTCCTCTTAATTTTCTTTCTATGTATCCCATTTTCTTTGCTCAGCTTTCCCTCTGAGAGAAATTTCCACTCACTCAAGTTTAGGTTCAACCTCAAAGGAAAAAGATGGGCTTTTTCAGAACCCTGGAGGGAGAAGCAAAGAGCAGGGGAAACATATGCTTGGTTTCACTTTGCCTTTTTTCTGCTCATCTGAGTGGGTTACATAAAGCAGATGTGTTATGACATGCTTTCATGGAAGCAGAGCCTGAGAAATTGTTTGAGATTCCCCCTCAACTCCGGGCCCATATAGAAGGGAAATTCCTGTTGAACAAGCTTCTTGTGAGAAAACCACTGTGAGGGAAAAGTGTCATGTTCATGAGCATTGTAGTACAGATTACAAATCGAATGTGATTTTCAGCCAGACCTAGGAAAATGTGTAACATTACAACAGTCTCAAAAGCCTTATAGAGAAGTTCTATTCTGCACTCATGCGATCATCATGAGTTGGTACAGACTTGATGGGAACTACCAACAGCAACTTTAAAGTTTGAAGGTATAAACACTACGCAAACAATATCAATATGAAGATAACTTTGATCATGCAAAATAATTGTCTTGAGAACTATTCCAAGAAAGCAGAACATGCATTACAGTGGTTGTTGGTACATCATCGGTGGTGTTAAAAAAGACAGAAGTCAATACCCAGACTAAAAATCAATATCAAAACTCACTGCCATCAAGCTGATGGGACTCATAGTGACCCTGTAGGACAGGGTAGAACTGTCCTTGTGAGTTTCTGAGACCATAACTCTTTGTGGGAGTAGAAAGCCTGTCTTTCTTCTGAGGAGCCGCCAGAAATTAGGAAAGGCTGACCTTGTAGTTATTTGCCCAATGCATCACCACTGCACTACAAGTCAATAGCAAAAAGCTCTGGAAGCATTGAGTTGACAACCCCAAGATTAGCAGTTCAAAACCATCAGGCACCCCTTGGGGAAAGATCAAATTTTCTACGCCGATAAAGAGTTTCTGACTCAAAAACCCACAGGAACAGTTCTGCCCTCTGCTGTAGAGTCACAGTGAGTCAGCAGTCCCTGGATGGCAGTGCCTGAGAACAATTTTATAGACCCTCTTGGGAAAAAGAAGGAAAATAGAAACTCCTTGTAATGGATTAAAAACAGCTTGGGCACAATATTTGAATTTTAAAATGGTTATGGATAGACTCAGGAGCACCTACCAACAACAGCGACCCCCCAAGGAGATGGCATTAGCTCTAAAGAAGTGTTTGAAGCTTGAAGGCTCCATGGCCCGCCCTCTGTCAGGTAAATATGAAGAAAAGAGGGATGGCGAAAGAATAGGCTTAGTGTTTGCAAACATATGTTTGGAATGTAGGAATATGTCTACATTTGACTGAAAAGTGAGTAGTAGTTTCTTATAAGAAAACCACCTTCTGCCCATGGCAACATGCCGAGCTCACATGCTCTCCTCGTCTTGTGTGACATGGCAGTCCTCTTTGTCCTCAGAACGGCCACATCACTACATAGCACTGCATGACGGATTGTGCCCTTTTTCACTGACGTCACAGGAGAAACGCTGATTATGTCATAACATTACCTTTAGTGTTTTACCATGATAACTATACCTGATAGGTTAGGTCAAATTGACCTTATTTCTTTCAAATTCCCTTGTTTACTTCTATTTTGTTTTTAGGACAAAAAGTCTTTTGCTGTATCCATTTGGCTTAGCCTCTGCCTCCAGCTATTCAAACACTAGACTATATGTTTGATATTGGGGGTGGGGGGGATCAGCTGAGATCAGGTATCAGAGAGATCACCTGAATAATGAGTAGATTTGACAAAATTTGATGAAAGGTATTGAAAAGTACAGATTCAGCTTCCCCGATGAAGAAAAACTCCACTTGGTAATGGTACCTTCACCCAGGCCGGGGTCTTGCCTGCTCTTTCTGCCAGCTAGCATTGCTGTTGAACTTACCTGGGGAGGTCCTACAGCACATCAAACACTGCAGTCAACTAAATCTCTGGATATGCTGATCTCCGCTGGCTCTGCTTCTGTAGTGCAACCCTGGCTGATTACAGGGAAGAATTTTTGCTTTTATAAACAACTCTGCCACCGAATGTGCTGTGAAGGAGAGAATAAAAGGCCATAAGAAATTCATCAACCTGCTGCCCAAGAGCTGAGCTTGTCTCCTTGGTGCAGTCAAGTCTGTAGACTGTTCCGCGTGGCCCCGCCCACTGCTGAGGCAGCTGGCACAGCTTCCACCTCCATTCCGGAAGGGGCCACGTGGTAGGGAGAGCCCTTTGCATGCTAGGTTCCTATTTCTGATGAAAGGCAGAGCATTTTGCCCCAGAAAATGCAAATACATGTACCCCCACAGAGACTACACTCAGAAATGATAAATGGAGGCCTTGAAGTGCTTCCTCTAGTGAATTACATATTAGAATTACACTTTCCATTTCGGAGAACTTTGTATTCTCACCTATTGCCTTGTTCAACATTTGCTGCCTCTGGCTGCAGAAACTTATTAGGAAGCAAGGCCAATTGGAGATTTGAAATGATAGTGTATTGACTTCTTCTAACTTTTTTTTTTTAATAAGGGAGACATAGCCAGCCGAGCAATGTGCAGCAACACTCTCCATTTGACTGCATTTAGGCCATTTTTTCTCCTTTATTTCATAGTGGCAAACTATGAATACTCCATGCTTCCCTTTCCTGATGTTACTCATTTTAAAGGTCTGAGAGAAGGGAAGCAATTCCAGGTTACTTGCTCTGTTCTTTGATTAATATTTTTTAAATATCCCTAAAAAGATCTCCAAGTTAGTTATGATTATAAATAAAGACACCAAGGTAGTAGAAAATGTATTTTATCCAAGATAAAAGAGAGTTTGATTATATCCCGCTCTGTTTTTGCTTTTCCTCAAGTCCCAGTGAGGACACATGTATTATCAAAAAGTCACATTTAAAGTAAATCCTATTTCAGTAAATATACCTATAATCATGCTATCAGAACAGATTACAAATTTTTAAAAAACCTCATTTCAACAAACAGTGCAATCACATTGGCATTACTCATCTCTTTCCATCTTTTTTTTCCCCTTTGTTTCTTATTTGGAGAAAGGGTATACGGTGTAGAATATTTTCTTGTTAACTTATTCTCTTCTCCATTGGCCATGCCTCTGAAGATTTGGCAAATACAGGAAGGAAAGTGTTTACCGAAGCTCAGAGGAGGGGGACTCAATAGCCGATTCAAGACAATTTTAAGAATTCCTAGGTGAGTAACCTTTTAATTCATTAGATGAGTTTTCAAAAGTTCACAGAATATACTTATTCCATCTCCTTTTATGCAACAAGACTGAGTAATAGAAATAATATCTCTATATTGGAATTTGTCTTACTTTAAAGCAAAAATTGTTAACAGAAGAGAGGAAAATATGTGGCAAAATATAATGAAATAGTTTCAGTGTCCAATTGATGTTGGTCTAAGTATCTAGTTCATCTACATGTATGTACAAATGAATAGTTTACCTTGTCTTTGTAGCTAGCGTGCAGTATTTAGAGTGTGGAATAATTGAAAGAACAATTTTGCATTTTGATCATTTTAAAATCTGGTTTCCTCTTCAAATATTTAATTTCTGTTATGTGAGAAAAAAACACTCCCCTAAAGAAAACACACTTTTGTCTTGATTGCTTTGTATTTCACTTAGCCATAGAGTTCTGAGCTCTAAATCGCTTTTCTTTTGCGTTTCTTGCTCTTTTTCTAACAGTGAGCAGATGAAAAGGGAACAGGGGGCACGAAACACCCTTTGATCCCTCAAGGGCTCCCGGATGTCCTTTTATTTGTCAGTGGCAAGACTTTTCTCATCTGCATCCTTTTGGAGAAGAAGCCATGCTGCTGCCATAGCATATCCTCCTCTGGATAACCTTTTGCGCTAGACTGCTGTTTATGGATGAACTCATGACGATCATCAATTTCTTACAGCAGTACAGGCAGCAAATCTCAGAAGCCAAGCTTTTCCATTCCTTATCACAATAGCACCCAGGCCAATTTCTAGAATTATTATATGTTGCTTATGATTAGAATTACAAACATAACAGCAATTGTGAGGATGGCGCAGGACCCAGCCCTGTTTCCTTCCTTTGTGCAAGGGGTCACTATGAGTTCGAGCTGACTCAACCCTGCCTAACAACAAGTATACATATCTGTCTTTCTTTCTTTTAAAATCATTTTATTGGTGGCTCATAAAACTCTTATCACAATCCATACATACATCAATTGTATAAAGCACATTTGTACATTCATTACCTTCATCATTCTCAAAACATTTGCTCTCCACTTAAGCTCCTGGCATCAGCTCCTCATTTTACCCCCACTCTACCTGCTCCCCCCTTCCTCATGAACCCTCGATAATTTATAAATCATTATTTTGTCTTATCTTACACTGCCGGACTTCTCTCTTCACCAACTTTTCTGATGTCTGTCCCCCAAGGAAGAGGTTATATGCAGCTCCCTGTAATCGGTTCCCCCTTTCCAGCCCACCCTCTCTCCACCCTCCAGGTATCGCCACTCTCACCACCGGTACTGAAGGGATCATCCGTCCTGGATTCCCTGTGCTTCCAGTTCCGATCTGTACCAGAGTACATCCTCTGGTCTAGCCAGATTTGGAAGTTAGAATTGGGATCATGATAGTGGCGGGGAGGGGAAAGGATGCATTTAGGAACTAGAGGAAAGTTGTATGTTTCATCACCCTGACTGGCTTTTCTCCTCCCCAGGACCCTTCCGTAAGGGGGTGTCCCGGTGCCTAGAGATGGGCTTTGGGTCTCCATTCCATGCTCCCCCTCATTCACAATGATATGATTTTTTTGTTCTTTGATGTCTGTTACCTCATTCCTCGACACCTCGTGGTCACACAGGCTGGTGAACTTCTTCCATGAGGTAGTTCATTTATTGTGTCAACCTGGCCAGTAAACACAGGTGGGATTAATTGAAGGGCAGAGAGATAATGGCCTCACCATTTTTGTCTCTTGCTCTTTAATCATTGGACCAGTGTGCAGCTGCCTTGCTTGTTCTTTGCCTCAATTTGCAGCTACACTACCTGTGGGACACCTAACCCGTGGACTGTGTCACTGTAATTTGAGGTTCCTTCAAAACCTGCTTCGCCACACTATTGGAATTTATACATTTAGAGCTGGGGACTGTCAGACCCTGTCATCTGGCTGACTGTTGGTTACCTGGCTTGTTTTCTGCCTGCACCTGGATAGCCTGAATTGCTCTACATAGGACTACCCATCGGCTCTCAAGACTTGAATGACTGCCAGTGTCTCACAACTGTCTCACAGGAGTGAGTTGCACTGAGACATTTGTACTGCTTTATAATTTAATTGTTTATTTCTTATGTTATACATCTATCTGTATAAATATATATAAAATTAGTAGCATTCTGGTGTTTGTTTCCCCAGAGAACCCTGCTAGCACATTCCACGTGGGCTTTGTTGTTTCCCAGCTAGATGGCTGCTTGTTTATCTTCAAGCCTTTAAGACCCCAGGTGCTGTATCTTTTGATAGCCAGGCATCATCAGATTTCTTCACCACATTTGCTTGCTTATGTACCCACTTTATCTTCAGTGATCATATCGGGGAGGTGAGCACACAATGATATGTTTTTTTGTTGTTCTTTGATGCCTGATAACCGATCCCTTCGGTAACTTGTGATTACACAGGCTGGTGTGCTTCTTTCATGTGGGCTTTGTTGCTTCTGAGCTAGATGGCCACTTGTTTACCTTCAAGTCTTTAAGAGCCCAGACACTATATCTTTTGATAGCCGGTCTCCATCAGCTTTCTTCACCACATTTGCTTATGCACCCACTTTGTCTTCAGTGGTTGTATCAGGAATGTGAGATTCATGGAATGCCAGTTTAATAGAATAAAATATTCTTGCACTGAGGGAGTACTTGAATGGAGACCCAATGTCCTTCTGATACCTTAATACTAAACCTATAGATATATGCATATGAATCTATTTTTGCATCCTCATATATAAGTATATTTACATATATACATGTCATTATCTAGACCTCTATAAATGCCCTTTGCCTTCTAACTCTTTCCTCTATTTCCTTTCACTTTCCTCTTGTCCCACTGTAATGTTCAGCCTTCATTTGGGTTTCAATAATTCCTATCGGTTACATTACCCTTGATCACACCCTATCAGGTCTCCTATACCCTCCTCCCACATATCTCTTTCTTAAACATTACATTCAGAATTGCAAATAGTTCTGCAAAACTTAGGCTGATATCTCACCTAATATTCTTTACTGAAGTAGAAAATTGCAATTGCTGAGACAGCTATAATAAAAATAACAACAACAAAATGCATCCTTGCATCTAAAGTATTTGTATTTGATTTTTTTCCCTTTTACTATAGCAAATTCGAAAGAATTTGAAAGGTATAGCCATGTCCTAATCTATTTTTACATTGGTGTGCTTCTAATGTGGTAAATACAGTTTCTGCCAATTGTGTTAATTCTGATATTTTCTCCAAAGTATTTTCTGAGTAGCATTGCCCTCATTGCACTGCACTCCTTCTCAGCTCCCTATCACCGACCTCTCAGGTGGTCAAAGACAGAGAGGGCATGTCTTTGTAACAAAAACGCAGTGAATTTGCAGCTCTAAACTCCAATCTCACACCTTGGGAGACTCCAATCTGTTGTTCATTTCAATGTGCTATGTGAAAAAGTTCTTGAATGAAATATGGAAACTCAATTTTCAGACTTGTTACAGTCAGAATATGTAACAAAAAGTTTGAGTTTTAGACAAAGGATTTGTTCAAGTTCATACTACTGGGAACTAAACTTGTTCTTGTCTTACGTAATAGAAAGTAGCCTGTATCGATCCTATTTATTGATGCCTCTTGTCATGCCTTAAGTCCCCATAGGGCTTAATGTCAGCTATGTCAATGTATTAGGCAACATGTTACAATGTTCGATGTACTGTGTCTGCAGTTAGAATATTAAGATTAGCATTTCATATGTGCTACGTTCTGTTTGACCTTGAGAAGTTTTCAACCTTTCTATGTCAGGTTAAAAAAAAGAAACATCGAAAGAGCTGTTGTGAAATATAATGATAAAAAGCACTTTAAGGCCTTAGCATATGGCCTGGTGTCCTGCAATAGCTTAAAAGGATAAGTTTGTATTAAGAAAGTTAACCAAGCGATAAAAATTACAGCATTTGCAAGTGAAGCCAGTATGTGGTTTTTAACACATCTAAGTCAATTTTAAAAGAGTACACTTGGTTATAGTAATAGATTATTACATTGATGGTCCTCACTATTTAAAAATAGATAACTAGATCAGAAAATGTTATTAGAAGCAGGGTTCTACTGTGAAAAGAAGCCAACATACCCAAAGATAGCTACCTCACTGCCTGTGGCAATTCCATAAACTCCTGTGAACTTTCAAAGGGGTGGATTTCAACCTGTCAATCAGGTTGCAGCTTGATGACCTCATATGGAGGCTCAACAGATTAAATAGCTCACTCGAGGCCAGATAGATACTGACTCTCTGCTTCGTTTCCCTGCTGACAAGACTATAGTAGAGCCCTGCAGCATGAGGAGCCACATGGAGACCCCTGCCAGCATTGAGATGCTCCCACTGCCACTGGATCCACAAGACTTTCCACCCACTGGGCCGTGATCTTCCTGCATTCGGTGTCATTGCATGTATTGTGTGAGTCTCAAGAGGAATTTATAAATTAGTATCTGACATTTGGGTTAATATCAGACTTATGATCTTGATCTGGATTGGGCTGGGATATGTTCTTAATATAAATTATTCTTTGATATAAAGTTCTCCATTATGCACATATGCATGTCTGTGAATGTTTCTCTAATCTACGCAGACTAACACACTGACATCAAGGTGATGCCACCCACAGCCACTCTGTAGGACAGGGCAAACGGCCCTGCGAATCTCCAAGGCTTAGGTCTTTGGGGGATTGTTAAGTTCCATAATGTCAAATCGACACCGAATGGTTGTCAAAGACCTCAGAGAGGCTTTGGGTAAAGTTAAGAGTTCAAGTAGGCTTCCAACCACAATGTCAGCAGTTTGAACCCAAGAGCTGGTCTGTGGGAGAAAGATGAAGAGTAAAAGTTAAAGTCTCAGAGACCCACGAGGGCAGTTCTTTTCTCCTACAGTACTGCTGCTGTATGAGTTGACATCAACTAGATGACAGTTAATATGCTTTGGTTTTGTTATTATTTTTAAGAAGAATTTCAGATAAATAGTGTATGCTGCTAGACAAAATCATGAGCTATGTTTTTAAATTATAATTGTAAATCAATCTGTAAATTCATCTCCTGCAGTTACTTGGAAAACATAAAATGGACTTAATGAACTTGTTCATGTAAAAGTGTTTCCAGGATATGTGTTAATAACATAAAGTCATTTACTTAGTTATAAATAAGATAATAAAGGACAGAGATATGAACTAAAAATAATAGTGATAAAAATATAGATGTAGAACTTTCTGGGTTTGAAAATAAAACTCTTTCTTATCTCCAATCGCTCCAGCCAGCAAAGGGTTCTCAAAGTAAGTAATATCCTCATGGCCACGATTAAATTTGGTATTGCTATAAGATCTCATTGCTGTGATAGATTAACACTTTAGAAAGATTTATAGAGATACCTAGTAGAACTTATAAACTACATAAAAGAGTTTCTGAGAGTCACAAAAGCATTATCACCCACCGCTTTGCCTCAAATAGAGAGAAGTCTATTTCACAAATAATTCTTAGTAGAGATTTTAGGGAAAGGCACGCACACCAATAACATTCATGTGAAACCCACGCCGTTTTAAGGGAATAGTACGAGAGAACGAAAAGGGGGAGATAGTGGAAAATGAAAAATACTCCACTTCCACAAGCTTCTTTGACCATCAAGCAGCTTAAAAAGAGGCTCAGCTTTAACCATTAGTAATTCCTGAACAGAAAAGGGAAACTGTCTCCCAGAAGAGAGACTGATTCACAGAACAAAGACTGAGGAAGTCCTTGTCACAGGCTCAGCCTGATCAGCAAACACTCCTGAGAACATGCCCCCTGCTATTTTCAGAATTGTTATGCACCACTTAGTATCTCTTATTTCTTTACTGGTTAATGGGGGTCTTTGCTATAGTAATTCTATACTCGACCCACCATTCGAATGGTTTTTCCCTTGGCTTTTCACTCTATAGGTACCCAAAAGAACAGAAACCACACTTAAAAATGCAAACAAGAATGTGGAGCTTTACTCAGGCAACAACGCCATGGACTTAATCTGACTATGAAAAATATTGAACTCTAAGTAGGGTGTGAAGATATTTTAAGGATGAAAAGTCTTAATCCCTGGAATCAGAGAACAGACCCGGACCAAATATTATATTTATAATACCCTGGCAAACAACCCATCTGAAATGACTCAGGTTATGTGACATGTCTTAATCAAAGACATTAGCATACATTATACAAACAATCATATGAAAAGAGATTTGCCTCTGGCATTGACAGCAACAGCTTTGTCAAGGAAAATATCACATGTCGCTGTGAGTCAGGATTGGCTCGATGGCAGTGGATTTGGTTTTGACTTATCTGCCGTGAAGTTTGTAGACATGGCAAAGATTACCCACCTCCCCTTGTTCTTGCTCTTATTTCTCCTTCTGCTGCTCCGTCAGTTTCTCATGTTCCTCCTGATCTTTAATATTCAAAAGCTCTACCCCCACTTTCTCCAAACAAATTGATTGATTTCAACAAAGCGTTTATTTCACAACATGAGCAGGTATGAACTAAGGACTGGCCCCCTTCCTCATTGGCCAGAAGCTCAGTGGGTGAATGACGGCGGACAGAGAAGATGATGGTGACAGCTAGGCAGGTGACTATGGAACCACTAACGAACACTGAGCAACCAACTCTTGTGATCCTTTAACCATCGCCTTTGCACCCAGTATAGAGACTTTGTTGAACATGATTTTTCCTGTTTATATTCCATCTTTAACATTTCATTTGCTTAATGATTGTTCCAAATAAAGCCTCACTATGAGGCTCTGGTGACATTAGCATGCCAAAGATAGAGAAACTACTTACTATTCTCACAAATATAATGGGGCTTCAAAATCATGAAAAAAAAGATGATGGAATTTTTCCACGAAATTTTTGTAGCTTGTTTGTAAGGAAAAATGATCTTGCTACATGACC
The DNA here is from genome assembly GCF_050624435.1 of Tenrec ecaudatus. Classification (NCBI taxonomy): domain Eukaryota; kingdom Metazoa; phylum Chordata; class Mammalia; order Afrosoricida; family Tenrecidae; genus Tenrec; species Tenrec ecaudatus. Next base: position 54,640,316 of record NC_134540.1, read on the forward strand.
AAATCATGAAGCATGACTCCCTAAGCCCTCCACTTAAAACATCATGACCTACAGTGGGAGAACAATGAATTCATCACTGTGAAGTCAAGTCGTGCCTCATAAATATTGAGTGTATAATACAAAATTGTATTCTGTTTGCCATGGGTAAACAATCTTACTACAGAAGAAATGGCATTAGAGCATGCTCTTTGAAATGCTTTCCAGTAATTAGCATTACAAGCAAAACAATCTCTTGATTTATTACAACAAGAATAATAATAGCTGATATTATCTTCTAGGGACAATTTCAAGCACTTTACATGTATTTTTATATCCAGCTCTCACTGAAACCCTAAGAGGTAGAGACTGCATTTGTTTTTATTTTACAGATAAGGGTAATAAGGCTCAGGGAAATTTAAAAAACTCGCTTAATTCGAAGGTGAAGGTAAGAGTCTGTTATCCAGACAGTGACATGATGAGTGGCTCTGTGCGACATATGTTATTGCGATAATAATACTGAGTGACTTCACGGTTGGATTAATATATAAGACTATATTATATCACATAGGTGAGAATCAATTTTAAAAACCTGTAGTTTGTCACATCAAAATAAAAATTTTAATGAAATGTTTGTTTGTATTCTTGTTTCCACACTTATATTTACACATATGTATACAATTTCATAAAATGCATGCACTATATTTAAATGTATAAAATATATATTTTTATATACCATTATATAAAGTTAGATAACTTCAAGTTAAAGAGAATTTGCATTATTGCTAATTCAAATGATGAAATATAAACAAGTTAGATGGAAATGTATTCAGATTGCATTCATTCGATATTTAGCAGCACCTTTGTAGCTGAGCTGGGGTGAGCCGTGGTGGCCGAGTGGATATACACTGGTCTGTGATCTGCAATGTTCTTGGGGCAAAACTACCAGCTGAACCACGGGGGAAAGGCTGGACTTTCCCCTAGAGAGTTAGTTTCAGAAACCTACAGGAAGATTTCTCTCTGTCTTAGAGGGTCACAATGAGGTGGCATTGATTTGATGGCAGTGAGTTTAGGGAGTGTGTGTGTGTACTGTGTACAGCAATTTTTTAAGGGTCGAAGGAAGAAATGTCAAATAAAATACAGACCTTATGAAATTTCCTTCAGTATTTAATAAAATAGGATTACTTTACACAATTCATCTTATATTCCTCTTTTCGGGTAGATATTACATATACAAAATATGTTCTCTAGGAAAAAATAATTATATTAGAATCTTGCAAGTAATTAGATTATTCAGAATAGTTTAGCTGAATTAATAGAGCGCATGGAATATATTTTCTCTAGCTTATATATGTAAACAGAAACCAATAGCCTCCTTGTACTGTATGTAGACAAAAACAAAATGCTCTGCCACTGAGTTCAATCCAACTAGAGGATGGTGTAGGGCAATGGGCAGCTACCTCTGCCACTTTCCAAGGCTGCAGATCGTCACACGAATCGAAAACCTCATGTTTCTCTCACAGAAAGGCTGGTGGGTTCTAACAATAGAACCTACGGACTCTACGTCGTTGGTATCATTTTTCCATGGACGGAGGTAGTGTTGGCCCAGACCCCAGCTGACTGACTTTCCCATCCAGGTGCACTCTCCTCCTCTTGAGTAGGGGGTATTTTCTAACTCTCCTTCATTAAACAGAATATTGGCGGGAGAGAAGTTGGTACATTATCTTTTAGATTAAAATAATATTACTCTTACTGGTCAGATAACGATAGGTGGAATCCGAAGCTATGTCCCCTTTTCACCCTTCTCTATGGAACCGAATTCTTACCTATGGCTCAGTTCTCAGCCAAAACACAGACAGGTCCTAAAAGGAACAAGAACACTATTGAGTTGGGCATGCCTTTGCAAAAGGGCAGTATTTGCCCAAGTAAAAAAAATTCAGAAGCATTAGGAATGGAGTAGGAATGGAGACAGGAAGCACAGGGAGAAGGTGGGGTGGGTGATGCTACCTGAAGCAATTTCAGTGAATGAAATGATACAATACGTAAGACTTTTTGAAGGTAAAACTGATGATTGGCTCTGTAAACTGCCTATTTCGTAATAAAAAGCTTAAAAATGTTTCAAGTCAGTTGAAACTTAATAAAGTGTACTTTTGTGTAAGAAAAGATCCCTAGGTGTAGTTGATAACATCCTAATAGTTGCACTGTCGAGAAAGATGGATCTTCTGTCCCTTAGAGATTCGTAGTTTGGGGAAATGCAAACGGGCCAGATGTTCATTGTCCTATAGGGTCACTTGATTGAAGTAAGTCTGGCTTATGGTTTTTTAGTGCAAAAAAGTTACAAAAATATTTCAAAGATTTTAAAGCTGAATGTGCCACCATGAAAGTGAAAGTGATGAAGAAGTTATTCAAATAGAGGTTTGTTCTGTCATTTAAAAGGTACATGTATGTAACATTAGAAGGTATGAAGGGCATTTATAACCTAGAGACTACATGTGTACAAAATGGTTAAAGGTACCAGAAACCTTTGTAACTCTTCTGTAAGATGCTCAAGACCCTTTATACTAAAAACTGTGTGTGTGTGTGTGTATGAAAACCATAATTTAATGGCTGACAAACCTAGGAAAAAATGCTTCCAATTAGTCACAATTCTGAAAAAGAGTTTAAGAATCATATTGTAGTCTTTGGAGACCCGTTCTCTAACCAAGGAGATACTACTATTATTTTTCTGTTTCTCTTACCCTACACTTCCTCTGTCACCTCTTCCTTGATTTCTCATTTGCATTACTTAGATACTGTCTCTGCATCTAATTATAAAATGCTTTGGGGGCGGGAGGGTCAGAGGGTGCAGACTGTAGTGATCATCGATTTTTACTTTCTTACCTTTTAGGACTAATGAAAGTTCTATGAAAGACCCTTATTTTGTTTTGCTTCAAGATAATAACCTTAAATAAGTTGAATAGACTATCAAAATGAAAAAATGCTATTAAGATAACTCATTTTACAGACTCACTAGTCACAGCAGGACAATATTACTTTGAGGTTTATGTATATACCTGTGATCAAACCATTTTAAGGTTACTGAAGTACTCGTAATCTCAATAACCAGGTGGTAGGGGCAGAAAAACTGGATGGATAACCACATGTGGGACTCCTGGTAATATCTAATCAATAAGCAGCACAAAGGTATTTTAATATTTAAACAAGAATACGTATACCAGTCCATCCAGTGGCATAGCTATCCTTAAAGCATAACGGGCTTCCCTAATCATTTAGAACTTTCTAAACAATTGTTTAAAGGCTCATTCTGTCTATCTTAATCTTTTATGGACTGCTTATCATTTAAAATAACATAGAGTGGATAAAAGAGATATTTTGAAAGGAGGAAAATATTATGAATATCAAGGCAGTGTAGTTGCGATGAATACTACATTAATTTTAGCAAGGTTGTCCTTTGGATACTCTGTTAATTTTAATGTGTTTCACTTATAATATTCAAAGAAAATATTTGTCACAATTCTATCCGAGAAACAGCAACAATGCTCAACAGCAAAAGGAAACAGTGTCCTGTTTCCTTTGGTACTTCGAATAATCAACTCCATGCTCCAAAGAATAAAAATTTGCAATCATGTAAAACTAAGTCATTTATCCACTTGACATTCATACCACTTTTCTGAGAATTTGCTAGCATTAAAATAATTAGGCAAGTTGTTTGTGATGCTCATACTAGTAGAAAATGCACAGGTAAAAGAAATGTCAACTCAAAAGGGCAGAATGGGCACTCCACACACCGCCAGGAAATGTCCTCATAAGATTTCAAATAGAGGAGACATGAGAAGGTACCAGATGTCTCAACGTGAAGGAATTAAATCGTATCAATTATGAAACTTTGCAAATGTTCAATTAGATGAAAAGTGGAATAGTAGGAGCCAAAACCATGAATGGAAATCAAGTGCAAGAAACAACTAATAGCGCTAATCAGAATGTTCAGTATACTGTTGAGATCAACTTTCTAATGCTCACTACATCACCAAAACAGTCCTGTAAAAGTCAAAGGAATATGAAGAAATTAAAAGAAATTATTCATGTGACAAATCTTCAAATATTAGATTCTATGGGATGAGAATGGAAAAAGATGCTGAGACATTGCCCTCAACTTGCCCTTTCTGTGATTTCAGGGAAGATGTAGATTAATGATAAAACAGAAATAACTGATGGAGAGCAAAAGAAAGTTTACTAGTAGAAAAATAATACACCGAGGATAAAATGACAAAAGGAATTAGATCAGAAAACTGGCAAAAATTAAAATATGTATGAGTGGTAGAGTCATCCAAAGTAGAATCTTTGTCTCCATGCACAAATTTGATAACATAATATTCAGGGTTGAATATTATAGATGAAAGCATTTTAATAGAATACCTGAGAACAATGGCAAAAAGGCAGAAGTGAAACATGTTGATTAGAGCATCTGTAAAAGAGAGCAAATACCGAGCCCACACGGAAGCAGCACACCAACATAGGTGACCATGAAGGACAGAGGAGACCAGGTCTCCAACATCAAAGGTGGGGTGGTGGTGAGAATCACATCACCGTGAAAGAGGGGGAGTGCATGATGGGGACCCAATGCCCACCTGTAGACAGCTGGACACCCCTTCCAGAGGGGTAGTGAGGAGGAGATGGGCCACTCAGGGTTCAGTGTAGCAACAATGAAACTCAAAACCTTCCTCTAGTTCCTGAACGCTTCCTCCCCTCCCAATCATCATGACCCCAATCCTACCTTGCCTTGCGGACCTGGTTATACCAGAGGATGTACAGCGGTGCAGTGGGGATCTGGAGGCACAGGGAATCTAGGACAGACGAACCCTTCAACACCAGTGGTGGGAGTGGCGACACCAGGAGGGAAGGGCATGTAGAAAGGGAGAACTAATCTTGGAGATCTATGTGTAACCTCCTCTCTGGGAGATTGGCAAGGGGGAAGCGGGTGAGGGGAGATGCTGCGGAGTGTAAGATAAGATATAATAATTATTTATAAACTATCAAGGGACCAGGGGTGGGATCGGGGAGGGAGGGGGATGCGGGGAAAAAAAGGGAAACCGAGCTGATTCCAGGAACCCAATTGGAAGGTTAATTATGAGAGTGACGAGTGCAACGAATGTATAAGGGTGCTTTGCTCAATTGATGTATGTACAGATTATGATAAGAGCCTTATGAGCCCCAATAAAAAGATTTAAAAAAAACAGAGATTTTGTCAATTCATTCTTTCTATAAAGTCACCACACACACGTGCATCAATCAAAATGAGAGAAGCAAAGTAAATGAAGGGGGAGTTAGCAAATTATAGTTTAAAATCTATTGATAAACAGTGAAACCATCAATACATAACATTTTAACTGAGGGCCTTGTAAATTTGTGTATAAAACAATCCTAGTTTTAAATATCCTTCATTAATATATAGTCATAATAATATAAGACAATGATCATTTAAAGCATCATACACAGAGTAAAATACCAATGTGTCACCAACCAAAGCTAAACAATAAAAATATGAATGATAGGTGAAACTAAAGGTGCATACATTTTATGTCATAGTTCAAATATCACAGATTTAACAGCAAAATTAAACAACTGCAGTTTTTAATGACAGTGTACCTGCATGGATATTCTTTTCCACTCATATCATTAGAATTGAAACGCAGATATCCAAAGCATTAAACATGGCGAATATAAGCAATCAGAAGTGCTAAACTAGTAGAGATGGAGAGGGAACCATGCGAGTCTGTATAACAGAAGAGAACCTACGCAAGAAAAAAACAAAATGATGGCTCTTTGCTAGCGAACATTTGATAAGCTATGAAAATGAAATCAGATGCCTCAAATATCACAATTAAAAATGATTCCTAATTATCTTGTAGTAAACTAATAAAAGATTCTTTCTAGACCAAAGAATATTGGCATCTTTAACGTTTTTTATATTTAGTGCCAAATTATCAGTCAGAAAATGTGTTTTCTTCCCTGTCTGTCAAAATTCAGATATTAATAAGATATTAGTGTTGCCCATGTATTAGGCTGATGTCTGCATTCATTTGAAATTTGCTGCCTATGTAAATATGTGTACGGTTTGCTAGACAGGGGCATATATTTCCTCCATTGTGAATTGATTGTTAATATTTTAACACATAGTCCTCTAGGAGAACTTTTCTTACAGATTTATAAGTACAATATATAATATATTAAATAGAAATGAATTTTAAAATGTAAATATCTTAAGATGATAACAATTTATGCATTGATATTTGTCATTTATTTTGAATTTTGTTACTCTGTAATGTATTCAAAACCTAAAATATATATATTATGATGTAGTTAAATCTACTCTGCCATTAATTTTCCATTTTACATTAAGGATAGACTTTGAAATGTTTTCACTACTTGGAAATCAAATAAATTATTTTTATAGCTGTTGTCTGGTTTTATATCTTCATTTAATTATTTAGTCTATGAAAAATTTATTTTGCTATAAATTCTAAGGTAAGGATTTATCCTGGTTTCCAAATAGATCGCAATTATTCTAGGACAATTTATTCATTAAACTTTACTTTCCCCATATGGCTAAAGGAATCATTGTTCAAGTAAATGTTAGCAAAAGAAATTGAGTGAATATAAGCCATAGATTTATCAGAAAATAGAATACACTGGGATGTTTATCTTGCACACTGGCATTCCTTATTACCATAAACATGAGGCTCAAGTTAAAATAGAGAGTAAGGCCAAGGAAAGAGGCAGGCTAGTTAGAAGCTTACTCACCTCTGCGTACTTTCCACCCAGAGAAAAACTTTGAAGCCTAAGCTACTTAGATATTGTGCCTTCTTTCCACAATGTCTAACCATCTACCCCATCGATGAATAATCTATAACTTCCAAAGCATGGCCTTCCCTGGTCTGCAGTCTGCTTATCTCTAGCCTCCTCAGTGATCTTTCCAGCTGCACATGAACTCCCCATCCTTCAAGCGCTAAGGATGTAACATTTGACATCTTCATTCTGAAGCTCTTCGGATAAATTAAAGTGAACTCTTCATTCCAGTACACGTTTCAGGCTATCATAGATGTTGGTCTATACACCAGGAATAAGGGGACTGGTCTGAATTTACAAGACAGCAGTGAGTTTGCTTGGGCTATCCCATGGACAATGTCACTTCCTTGTCTTACAAAATGTTTCCCATTTCTTTAACATTCTTCACAATATTGCCACTGGCTCGTGAAAAACATCATTTATTACGTATGATATTTCTCCACCTAACAGATTGCAAAGGCCATGACACCACTGATTTTGTGTTATTTGCATGGGCGGGAGCTAAACAGAGCTCGGCACACTAGGAACTCAAGGCATTTTTTGAATTAATAATGCATTACTGACTAAATGAAGACTAGCTGACTTGCTAAGATATGCTTTATTCACCTTTTGTCCATAATTCTGTGAGGTGTTGAATGTTAGGAAATAGCTATTGGACTTTTCCTATGATATATTCACCTTCATAGAGATTTGCGATATAGATATCATTAGATATATTTTATAGTTATATAACAGCATAATTCCCAATATAAGCTAAAGGACTGATTCAAAATCTTATATGTTATCTGTTAAATTACTGCCAAATTTTCCTGATTTGTGAACAACATCTGTTTATAGTAAGCATGCTTCAATAAGGATATCTGAGAAAGGGTTGTTTTTCTAACAACTGCCCCCTAATTAATTTGCTGAGAATGTGTAATATAGAAGGCGTGATGGTTAGTTTTGTGTGTCAATTTGGCAAGCTCCAAATGACTTGACCATACACTAGTATAATTGTTGTTCCATAATGTAATCTAATCACCTTTCATAATGTATCTTAATTATAATTCATCCATCCTTGACACAAGGGCTTTCATTGGGTGTTCTCTGTATACATATACACACAGAATTCTTTCTCTTCACTGTGTACTCTTCCCATCCCTTGACCTAGTGACCTCAGACTATAAGCCAACAAGAGTCTCTACCTTGTCACCTGACCTACAAAATGTACACCTGACAGCCCCCACAGCTGTTTGAACTAATTCTTGAAGCACATTAATGTCTCTAGAAATTAGAGTAGAGACAGATAATTAGGAAGAAAGCCAACTAGAGGTACTGCTCTATAAGCATCTCACTGCTTTCCGCTCCTCTGCGGGATCCTGCCTTATGTCCAAGTGATCTTTCTTTGCTCCAATTCAACTACCTATGAGAAGAGACAAAATGGTACTCCCATTTGTACTAAGCCAGGGGGATTGACTTAGGTCACAGTTCTTTTAATCTTATATTCACAATTCTAATTGAACAGCATGCAGATAAAAAGATATTTTGCAATATCACATCGTGGTTGTCAATCTTTAAATTGAAAAGCAATAGAAAAAAGCTATAAAATAAATCATATATTTTGGCATGAATTGCTTTAAACACTGGGGAAAAAGAAGGCGATAATTCCAAAGAACCACCCTAGGTTGTAATGTATCCAGTATTTAAAACTCATATGTTCTAAACAAGATCATGTCACATACATTTATTATTTTAAATGAGTTTTCTCAAGAATACATTGGATTTATATTTATGAAGACATTTATTGCACTCTAAATGCCAAGTAAAGATAATAAAAATATCTTTATTGAAGTCTAACAGCGATGAGCAACATTTTCTATTAGTAGTATAATGAGCTTATAAGTGTGTATGTAGTAAATGCATTAGTTTTTTATTCTTAATATTTTAATACTATATACAATATTGAGCATAGAACTGTAAATAATATTGACAAAGTAAATCAACATTTCCCAGTGAGTGAGCTGAATATCAATTTTATAGAAAGAAGAACTATTTGTGGGGGGATAAAATAAAACTTTCAAGGAAAAACTCTTCTACCTTAAGTTCACTACTTAAGAATATATTGTTAGTTTATCTAGTTCCATATCGGTGAAAGGGATTAAGTAACTCTCTAGGCTATGAAAAGATCAGCAATGGAGATAGGACTAAGTGCTCTTTTCATTTGCACTTGCATTCATCCCTAGTATTACATGGATAAATGTTAAGAAAAGACACTTATAAAACAAAAAATGGAGTATTTAAACAGAAACTAAAGAAATGCATTACAGATGTTTAGCCCATTAGAGCTTTATGTTTTCCTTATTTTGAGAGGCAATAAACAAGAGGCCAAGATTCAGAAGGTGGAATCTACTACACAAAAAATAATTTTTAAAAAGACATTGGCTTAAAAAGGTGTGGTTCTTTGAGATTTACTATTCATGATTAAAATTTGAAAAGGATCAATGTTCTTTTATGAAACATCATCATCTAAATAGTATAGATCCTAAGATGTAGTATATTAAAAATGATAAAATAAAGGTTTCAAATAATTTTTTACATTTGGAAAAAAGACATCTATAAATAATTCTTTAAAATATTTAATTTTAAAATCATATATATATATATATGATTTTCCACGAAGTTGTTATATGTTAGGCGCCAACCCATAAGGTCAGCAATTCAAAACTGTCCCACAGGAGAAAGGCAAGTGATGTGTTCTGCGGTAATGGTCTGGGAACCCCACAGGAGAGGTGCTACTCTGTCCTATGGGCATTTTATAAGTCAGAAACGACTGTGAGGGAGCGAGTGAATGAATTATGCAGGAAAGCAATGTAGACTGATTTATGAGTTTTTGTGACCATGACCCTTTGAAAGCAGATTGTGATTCCTGTTCTCTGAGCCGCCTTTGGGTGGGCTCAAACCAACAAGAGACACACATAGAAGAGAAACGGGATATATAAACATTCTATGCTTGGGATGCCATTTTGTTTTTAATTTCCTTTTTCTGACAGAATTTCTGAACTCCATTATATTTACATGGACCAAAATATGACCTTGAAAATATTCCACCAGAATGTAGCGACCATCCCATCATGGTCTCAGAGATTGAGATGAGCTGTGTAATGACTTGAACACCACACATGTAAAGCAGAAGGTCACTAAAGACGGGCGAGGGATAAAGAGAAATGTGGACTGGGGGGTACTTACACTAAAACCTTCCCTTGAAGATCAAGCAGCTAAAGCAAATGGGAAAAATGATGAAATAAATGAGCTAAGCAGAACATCTTAAATGGTCTTTTTAAATGATAAAGGAAAACACTGAAATGAAACACACAAAGATCTGGAATTCAAAATCAAAAAGGAAGAACATGGTCAGCATACCTCCAGATTAAAGAACCCCCCCCCCAAAAAAAAACACATTAAATCCCTCAGCTACACTTGGAGGCTTGCATGGGCATCTATTGAATGACGCGGAAAGCATCGAGAGAAGACGGAAGAAGCACCCGGAGCCACCGTACCAAGAACAGTGCCATAGATCTGTGTTTTACCATTTCACGTGGTTGCACATGATTGAGAACAGACGCTGCTGAAAATGGTAACGCAAGCTCTGCTGAAGGCATTAGCATAAAAAAGACTAATTGACAGAACACAAATGAAATGCTTTAAAAAACGGATGCGGCGCTGGAAGAGTTTTTGGTTTTATGCCAAGAAATTGGGAAGACAGCTCCCTGGTCACCCAACTGGATGGGATTCATATTTGCTTATATTCTAAGGGAAGTTGAGTAATAGAGTATATAAATTTTAAAAATCATTAATATCACCTGAAAGTAAAATTTTGCAGTAGCTAATTCCAAAAAGGTTTGTAGTAGTCCCTTAAGAAGGAATTGCCTGAAATTAAAGCTACATTCAGAGGAGAAAATGGAAAGAAGCAACTCATTTCTCTCATCAAATAGCTTTTAGTAACAGCATAAAGTATCAGAAAGATGTTTTCTTGTGTGTATTGTCTGTGCAAAGGCATTTATGTGGTTCATAACTAACTACGGATAACATCGAGGGGAATGCTAATTCCAGAACACATCATTGACTCACATGGAGCCTCGATATAGACAAAAAGGCAGTTACTTGAACAGTGTAAGACATTGAATGGTTTGAAATACAGAAGGGAATGCATCAGAATTGTATCCTTTCACCATCTTTATTTCATCTATCGGGTTAGCAAATAAACCTTGAAGCTGCACGAAATGTAGGAGAACATGCCATCCGAACTTGAGAAAGGTTCATTAGCAGCCTGGGTCTTATAGAGCACACACCTTTGCTTGCTGAAAATGAAGGGTACTTGATTCACTGCTGAAGGTCAAAGAATACAACCTTCCATGTGATTTACACACAGACACAAGGAAAATTAAAACACCACTGGATCCCTGAGCAAAATAATGATACACGAAGGAAAGACTGAAGTGGTTATGTTACCGATTTCATATAACTTGGACACACACAATGCTCTTGGAAGAACCAGTTAAGTAAGCAAACACCATATTTAATGGGGCAGATCTGTGCACAAGACATGCTTAAAGTGTTAAAGTACAAAGATGTCACTTTGTGCACAAAGGCAACTTAAGACATCTGTGTTGTCACCTCATATGTGTGTCAAAGCTGGGCCATGAACAGGGAAGACCAAAGAACAATGGCGTCTTTGAATTATGCTATGGGTGGAGTGCATTGCAAGTACCCTGGAGTGTCAGAAGTACAAACAGCACTTTCGTGGTCTTTGGGAGCAAAGGTGGAGAAGCTTTGTCTTATGTACTTCACACATGTTTCCAGGAGAGAGAAAGGTCATCATACTTGAGGTCAATGAAAAAAAAAAAGAAAGTCCACAAGAAACTGGTCTTACAATGTGACTATAAAAATGGGCTTACACATAACCATTTTGAGGCCGGTGCACCATTGTGCAGATGAAGCAGAACTCGGCCGCATTTCAATCTCCTTTACGTTGGGCCACTACGAGACAGAGACAACTTGAGACCATCAAACAACAGCAGAACAATATTATAACTCCATGGAAACGTGGAGATGGGGCCAAGTATGATTTAAACAAATATTATATGTCTCCTAGCTCCATTTTTTATCATAAGCATGCATTTTTCATTTTCTCCTGATTTTTTAGAACATTTTTCCTACTCCACATACAGCATTATCTATTGAGTTTATTTGTTTCTGAGTTATTTGTAGTTTAGCCAATATTTTTAAATGTTAAGTTTTTTCTATTTCAATGTTTTCTGAGCTCTCCTCATTTCTGATTATTTTTCTAATTTTGGTTTATGGAGATATTTAAATACATTCATTCTCTCTCCTACATTTTTTCATAATAACCAAAATAATTTATTTAGAAGCATTTTTGTACTACCCATAATTTTAAATGCTTTCTAGATTCAAAACCTTTTCTCAAATGGGAGCAGCCATGCTTTTCATTAAAATTTGAAGTTCTCATGGTTGGGGGTATTTACTTCATTGCATATCTCTGTTTATTTTTTATTTAAATCTATTATGGCCTATTACATGGGAAAAGTTAATTATTATTTAATTCTATGTATTTGTGAACTTTTTGAAATCCTTGTACTTTCCATATCATTTTGAAATATTTTAAAAACAAACAGCAAGACTGTTAGATGCAAAATCATATTACAGTTAAGTCCGGAGGTAGATACATGGATTACCTGGTAAACTCTGTACATTTTACAGAATAAAATAAACATTTACAAAATAAAATTGTATTTCCTCGGATTTTCAAAGGAAATATTTTTACAAACATCATATATATATAATTCACAGTTATAATAAACTAAAGGTAATGAAAGGGGGTCTTTTGTCTAAGAGAAAGAGAAAAGAAACAGGAGCCACTTTATTCTAATGATGCTGAGCGGCTAGCAGATGAGGCGGACTACATGAAAAAACTCAACTTCATTTTGTCTATGTACTCTCCAGAATGGAAATAGTTTGCAATTTTCAAAATAATAAGAACATAACATTAAAAAGAAAATCAAATGTAGCTTAATATATGAGAAATGTAGGTACCTGAGACCTAAATAGTCCATGTGTTCAGACAGCTTCCCAAAGCAATTGCCAAAGAGTCAACTTCAACTTAGGGTGACCTTCCAGAACAGAGTAGAGCTATTTCACAAGGTTTCCAAAGTTGTAGTTTTATGAAAGCAGATTGACTTAAGTGGGTTCAAACCTTTGACCATTCCATTAAAATATTTGTTATATATGAGATTAGATGCTGGATCACATTTAAATTTTATACTTCTTTTCTTAATCTATACGTTTTCTTAAAACATGATTCTCATATTTGGGGGTATCACAAGGGGCCATTGGCAGTTTGAAACCACAAGCTGCTTCACTGAAGAAAGATCAAGTTTTGTACTCTCAGAAGCCCATCTGTAGAAAACTGGACATCCCCTTATAAAAGTGTCCCAGGGATATGACGAGCCAGTCAGGGTGAGAGTGGCAATGCCAGGAGCGTAAGGGGAAGGTGAGTGGAAAAGAGAAACTGATTACAAGGATCTACATATAACTTCCTCTCTGGGGCACAGACAATAGAAAAGTGGGTAAAAGGAGACATCAGACAGTGTAAGACATGACAAAATAATAATTTATAAATTATGAAGGGTTCATGGGGGGGAGGAAAAATGAGAAGCTGATACCAAGGGCTCAAGTAGAAAGCAAATGTTTTCAGAATGATGAGGGCAACAAATATGTAAATGTGCTGTACACAATGGATATATGTATGGATTGTGATAAGAGTTGTATGAGCCCACAATAAAATGATTTTAAAATAATTTACAATTTGATTTGTATTTTAACATATTGAATGTTAAAAAATATAACTCATCCAATGTTTAATAACAGGAATGGGGATGGCTAGATTTTTCTTGGAAGAGGATGTTTAAACTAGAGATACTCCTACCAAGTGACTCCAGAAACTAGTATGTATGCCATACAAAACAGACAGCATAGAAAGTTTAGGAGAGCATGGAATACTATACAATATTCACAGGAGTAGCTATGTTTTATTCAACACATGCCTATAAAGGAGGGGGGGGGAAAGAGGACCTGATGCAAAGGGCTTAAGTGGAGAGTAAATTCTTTGAAAATGATTAGGGCAAAGAATGTATGGATGTGCTTTATACAATTGATGTATGTATATGTATGGATTGTGATAAGAGTTGTATGAGCCCCTATTAAAATGTAAAAAAAAAAGACTGTGATAAATGAAAAAAAAAAAAAACAGGAGTTCTCCACCTGTGAGTCACAACCCCCTTGGCGGTCAAACTACCCTTTCACAGGGACTGCCCGATCCATAACAGTAGCAAAATTACAGTTATGAAGTAGCAACAAAAATAATTGTATGGTTGGGGGGGTCACCACAACATGAGAATCTGTATTAAAGGGTTGTGGCATTAGGAAGGTTGAGGACCACTGATATAGAACGACAGATATAGATGAAAGGATAGAACAGGATTGACAAATTATAAATTTTGAACCTGGTCATGGACCACCTCTTTTTATGTAAATACAGTTTTATTAAACATTGCACTATCCATATATTAAGTATTTCTGTTACGAAGCAAAAAATGGTAAAGTTAAGTAATTACTATATATAAAACATTTTGGCCCACAAAGAAAGTAATATTTTATTTTGAACTTTCATAGAAAATGTCATCTCAATATACACTTCATGAAAGAAGACATGCTGGGGTCTAATAACCACATGAGGAAATGCCTGAAATCACTAGTTAAATGAGAAATATAAATTAAAACAAGGATAAGGTAGCACCTCACACTGACACTGTAGAACTCTCCAAAACAAAGAAGAAAATATGCAGGGATACAGCCACTGCCATGAAATCACAGCGCTATATACAGTAGCAAAGGGATGGAAGCAGACAAAGAGCCTCTCTGTGGAAGAATGGATAATTAAGTTCTGGTATATATATATATATATATATATATATATATATATATATATATATATATATATATATATATATATATATATATATATATATATATATATATATATATATATATATATATATATATATATATATATATATTGTGCTTCTTACAAATACAGTGAAACTGCTAGACTGCTTTTGTTTTCCATATTCTCAAGTTTTACATTATGAAATTCTGAGATACTGATATTGGCGTCCAAATTATACATCAGTGGACAATTTAGTTGCAAAGTAGCCTTTGAGAAAAGAGCGGTATATAAGAATTTTTTTATTACCAAAATTTACACAGGATTTGTAAGTACAAACAAGTTTCTCTCTCTCTCTCTCTCTCTCTCTCTCTAACTCACACACACACACACACACACACACACACACACACACACAATTCAGAAGAACTTTGTCATGCTATGTACAAAAAAAGTGTTTCATATCACCAGTGAATAAACCATGTTTTTTCTCATGCATTAGTATGCACATAGCATGAAAAAGTTCTTTTGAATTAGAAGATAGAATAATTTTATACTGATTTCTGGACATGTTACAAAGAATTTGCAAATCTCCAACAGGTTATTTTATGATTTATAATAGACATACCAATACATTTTATCACATATTTCATTACATGACTTCAATATGTATTATTTGAATAGGTTATCAATCTAAAAATGTGAGCCACAGAAAGCTGCTTGTATACCATGAAATATTTTGTCTTATTGCCAGTCTAGGGGACATGAGAAGATACATCACCAAGAACACCACAGTCACGTATTTCAGGGGTATTATCCCATTCCTCCAAGGATCATTTTCACTTACAAAGAAACTTTGAAAAATCCGGGTGCTTTTATACTCTTCCAGCTCTGAAGAAAAGGCCCTGGAGGTTCAGTTGTTAACCACTCACCTGTGGGTCCTGATGTGCTAGTCAGCTTTCTGAAATATTTATAGACTCACAAAACCTACGGCAGTGCTACTCTGTGTTCTGGGTTCCCTGTGATGCTGTGAGTGAACCAATGCTTCTTGGAGCTACCATTAGAATGAAAATGGTCAACTCAGGAGGCTGAAGTTGTAGAAATATGTCTTGACAGTTTTCTCCAATTAAAATCAGGACACCAATTTGGGGACTTCCTAAAACAATTCCAGACATGATTTAGAGTGATTTCTTAAACACCAAAACCAGATTCTCAGACATTGAGACCATGCTGACTCAAGTTCTTGTTAGGTGACACTGATACAGTTTCCACCCATAGTGACCCTGTGCACAAAATATTGAAAGATTGCCATTCCTGAGCCGCCCACACAAATGTTCCTCTACCTGCTGAGCCTATCATTGCTGTCACTGTGTCAACCATTAACTTGACGGCCTTTGGCTTGTTTGATGCCCCTCCACTACAGCAAACCTGATGTCCTTCTCCAGGGATTGGACTTTTGCCTCTAAGAAACATTCTGGCCATGCTTTATTCCAAGATAAATTGGTTGGTCCTTTTACCTTTCCATGCTACTTTCAATATTCTTCTGCACCACAATTCAAAGGTGTCAAATCTTCTTCAGACTTCCTTGCTCAATGTCCAACTTTCACATGCATGTATATGAGACAACTGAAAATACCTTGTCTCAGGTCAGGTGAACCTTAGTCCTCAAAGTAACATCCATAATTTTCAGCGCTCTAAAGAAGTGTTGTGTAGCAGGTGTCGCTAATAATACAATCTCTTTTGATCTATTGATCTATTGAATGCTGTTTTGGCGGTAGATAAACAAGGAAAAATCCTTGACAACCTCAGTCTTTTCTCCCTCTATCATGATATTATCTATTGAACTAGTTCTGAAGATTTTGTTTTTCTTTATATTGAGTTGTTACTCACACTGAAGGCGGTAATCCTTGAGTTTGATTAGCAAGTATTTCAAGTCTTCCTCACTTTCAGCAAGGAAGGCCGTGTCATATGCATATCACTAGTTGTTAATAAGCCTTCCTTTAATCCTGATGATACATTTTTGTTCATATACTCCAGCTTCTTTGATTATTTGCTCAGCATCTAAATTGAATAAATATTGTGAGAGGAAACATCCCCATCACTCACCTTTCCTGATTTTAAACCAGGAAGCATGTCCTTATTCGGTGAACACATAAGCACAATGAGTGTTCCAAAATTCCCTTTCCTCCAAGATTATCCATAGTTTATTAGGGTCTGCACAGCCAAATGCCTTTTTGTAATCAATTAAACACAAGAAGACATATTTCTGCTATTCTGTCATTCATGCAATAGCCGTCTGACATCAGTCATGATTTCCCTTGTTCCACAACCTTTGCTGAATCCAATCTGCACCTCTGGCAGCTCACTGTCAATGTGCAGCTGCAACCCTTGGAGGAGCTTCCACAGAATTTTCCTTGCGTGTGAATGTCTATGACATTGTTCCAAAATTTGAGCATTCTGATGGATCACTTTTCTTTGAAATGGGTGCAAATATGGATCTCTTCCAGTCAGTTGGCCAAGTAGCTGTCTTCCAAATTTTCTAGCATAATACAGTAAGTGTTCCCAGTGCTTCATCTGGTTGCTCAAACCTTTCAATTGGTATTCCATCCATTCCTGGAGCATGGTTGTTGCTAATGCTTTGAGTGCATCGTGAACTTCTTCCGCACCATCGGTGGTTCTTCATATGCTACTTCCTGAAAGAGTGGAATGTCAACTAGTTCTTCTTGAAACAGCAATTCTGCGTAGTCTTCTCATCTTTTTCAATGCTTCCTGCATCACTCAACATTTTCCCATAAATGCTTTCAATATTGCAATTTGAGGCTTGAACTTTTTCTTCATTTCTTTCCATTTATGATAATTCTAAGTTTTTGCACGTCATTATAATATTTGACTTTGTCTTCTTGAGCTGCCCTTGGGAAATTTCTGTTCCATTCTGACATCATAATTTCTCCCATTTGCCTTGGCAATCGTATGCCTAAGAGCAAGTTTTAGAGTTTCTTCTGACATCCACTTTGATCTTTTCTGTCTTTCCCATCTTAGTAGTTTTCCTACAATCCCCCATGATGTGTCGTAACACAGTGTACATCTTCCAGGTCATCAACTAGCTAAGCAACCAGCAGTTTGGGTGCCATATAGCCCCCTCATCAGGTCACAGCCCTGGTGCAATTGGACGAAAGACCCTATAGGGAGGAGCCGGGATACTTTTGAGCAGTCTTTGCAGGATGCTTGCCTTCTGCTGGATCTGGATTCTGTATCTGTTCTGTTGATCTCTTGCCAGATTGCCAGGAACTACCACTGGACTGCACACTCTGTGTTCCTTTGACTTTGCATTCAGCAACATATATCCATCCTGCATCATGGTTCATCTGCTCCCATAGCTATGGCAGCTAAGACTCCAGTTTAATATTTGTCCTGTGGATTTACCCATATTCATAACTGTGTAAGCCAATTCTATCTATCTATCTATCTATCTATCTATCTATCTATCTATCTATCTATCTATCATTTTGTAGAGAAGTAAAACCATAGAATATATATTCAATTCAATGGTTTTAATTCTCTAGAGAATCTATACAAACACAATTATCATATGTGTAAAGTTTAATGGGAGAAACCTGCCATTATAGAAATTTGTACATCATCAAGAAAAGTTTGGTATGAATCAAGGAGAAACACAAAATGTTAAAATATTGTGTACATAATTTCACTGATTTGAGGATGCTTTTTAGAGCCATATTCTTACCATTTGAAAATATAAATATATCATATATTCCATAATATCACCTTATACTAACATACTTTGTAGTTAGTGGGCTTGTGAATGGAAATTGAATGGACTATGATTATTGATAAGTTTTTGTTTTGTTTTGTTTTATTTTTAATTTTTTAACTCATTTTATTAGGGGCTCATAGAACTCTTATCATAATCCATAAATACATCAAGTGTGTAAAGCACATTTGTACATTCATTGCCCTCATCATTCTCAAAACATTTGCTCTTCACTTAAACCCTAGCATCACCTCCTCATTTTTACCCCTCCCTCCCTGTTCGCCCCTCCTTCATGAACCCTTGATAATTCATAAATTATTATTTTGTCATATCTTTGCCAGTTCGACGTCTCCCTTCACCCACTGAGGAAGTCACATGCAGATCCTTGTAATCGGTTCCCCCTTTCCAACCTACCTTCCCTCCCGTCTCCCAGTATCGCCACTCACACCACTGGTCCTGAAGGGATCATCGGCCCTGCATTCCCTGTGTTTCAGTTCCTATGTGTACCAGTGTACATCCTCTGGTCTAGCCAGTTTTGTAAGGTAGAATTGGGATCATGATAGTTGGGGAGGAGCAAGCATTTAGGAACCAGAGGAAAGTTGTATGTTTCATCGCCCAGTGACTGGCTTGTCTCCCACCTGAGACCTTTCAGTAAGGGGATGTCCAGTGACCTACAAATGGGCTTTGGGTCCCCATTCCATGCTCCCCCCCTCATTCACGATGATAAGATTTTTTTGTTCTGATGATACCTGATCCCTTTGAAACCTTGTGATCGCACAGGCTGGTGTGCTTCTTTCATGTGGTCTTTGTTGCTTCTGAGTTAGATGGCTGCTTGTTTACCTTCAAGCCTTTAAGACCCCAGTTGCTATCTCTTTTGATAGCCAGGCATCATCAGCTTTCTTCACCACATTTGCTTATGCATCCATTTGTCTTCAGCGATCGTATCATGGAGGTGAGCATACAATTATATGATGTTTTGTTCTTTGATGTCTGACAACTGATCCCTTCAGTACCTCGTGATCACACAGGTTGGTGTGCTTCTTTGATGTGGGCTTTGTTGCTTCTGAGCTAGATGGTCGCTTGTTTACCTTCAAGCCTTTAAGATGCCAGATACTACATCCCTAGATAGCTGGGCACCATCAGCATTCTTCACCACATTTTCTTATTCACCCGCTTTGTCTTCAGTGATGGTATAGGGAAGGTGAGCATCATAGAATGCCAAGTTAATAGAAGAAAGTGTTCCTGCAGTGAGAGAGTACTTGAGTGGAGGCCCAATGTCCTTCTGCTACCTTAATACAAACTACAAATATATGCACATAGATCTATTTCCCTATCCTCATATATAAATATATTTTCAAATGCACATGCCTTTATTTAGACCACTAGAAATGCCCTTTGCTTCCTAGTTCTTTCCTCTATTTCCTTTGAATATCCTCATGTCCCACTGTCATGCTCAGTCTTCATTTGGGTTTCAGTAATTCCTCTTGGTTATATTACCCTTGGGCACACCCTACCAGGCCTCTTACACCCTCCTCACCACAGATTTGGATCACTTGTTGTTCCCTTGTCCCTGGGTTTGTTAAATCCACTACCTTTCCCCCCCATCTGCCCCTCTCTCATGCCCCCCTGGAACTGTCGGGTCCACTCTTTTCTCCTCCAGATTGTTCATCCAGCCTATCTTATTTAGACAGACCTGCAGAGATAATAGCATGCACAAAAAAGACATAGCAAAACCAACAAACAAGTATCTTTTTTTCTTCATTCAGAAATCTAAAGTAGGGTGACAGTGGGTTTAGGTAAAATCATAAGCAACTGAAGTATTGTATCAAAACATCACCGATGATTGTTGATTTCTATTTTACTTTTGTTTCATCTTCTCTCAACATTCAGAAGAGAGTTTCATGGCAAAGATCATTAAGGCCACAGATTTGCATTTTATGAGACCTGATTCTAGAAAAAATTTTAATTATGCATATAAAGAATGTTATCTATTATAGAGTTCAATTAGTGTTTGTTATTACATTTTAAATAAATTTTGTGATGAAGCTGGTATCCCACAGTAAAATATAGAGCTTTCTAAAAATAGGTGTAATAACTTTTACGTAGCACCTATTATTTGCCAATAACATTCACACAAGCACTAGAGACAATAAACATTTATAATACTGTGCTTAGATGGCTTCCATGATGACAGGCACTTAGAGCAAGAAGTGGGACTAAGTTGTGAACCCAGGTTGTCTGGCTTTAGATGCGATGATCTTAAATGCCATGGTCTGCAACCTCTCAGGGCACAATAATGCGAATGTAACATAAGGTAGCCCAGAGCCCCTCATTGCCAATCTTCTAGCATAGCATCCACTTATAGCTGACAGGAAGATTGCAGATAGACATCTTCCTTGAGTAGTTTGGCTTTATAAACATAGGTGATTAACCTTCATATCATTTCTGTCACACCTTGTATTGTGAGACAACTAAGCACACATTCTCGCTTTTGTTAAAATCTGTAGTTTTATTTTTCCTCTAAAGTGGTTTACTATCTTCTTTTTGGTATAATTTAATTAATCCAATCAGCCCTATTGTATGCAGCTCTAGTGGCTTAGAGGTCGCACATAGGGCCGAGATTTACAAGGTAAGTAGTTTAAAGCCACAAAGCTGGGCTTTCTCCTTTGTGCACAGTTACCACATGCCGGCAATTGGACAGGGCAGCTCCCTCTCTCCTCCAGGGCCACCAGGACTGTTCCTTGACTCCATGGCAATGGGACTTTTGGTGGTGGTTGTTCTACTCACAAAGCCAACAGTTTCTACTTAGTGCTTGGAAAAATGAGTGTTCATTTTAGTTTTCATGCCATGATCTACAAAGTACTGCTTATATGGAGGAGGTACTTTGGGTCCACTTTCACTGTGGTATTTAAGATATTATTCCAAATTAAAAAATTAAAAAGGATTTCAGGATTCCTGGATAATGATGTTGGACTGTACCTGAGGGCTTTGATTTGGTAAAATAAAATCATGAGATTTTTCAGTCATACTATCCATTTAGTATTGTAAGCAATGCGTCATCAATAAAGTACCAGGAAGCAAGAAGCCAAGGATATCTTAAGAACATCTACCGAGATGCATGCATATGACGAGGCTTGTGTGTGCACGTGTTCCACTAAACTCAGACAGATTCCTTCTCTGCTCCTCCCTGAACACCAGAAGTAAATGAAAATGTGCAAAACAATTAAACTAATAAAATGCACTACAAATCTTAGACTGTAATTCAGAGAGCTGGAGTGTTTAAAAAATTCTGTCTGAAAAACTCATGGAAATAATATAAAGATACTGCAACGCAGTAACTAACTTAATGCAGCGCTTCTGTTCCCCTCCATGTGTGGTGGACCATAAATCCTACCCTCTATGCTTCTGGTTGTGGTCACTCTTTAATGTGAGCTGTCTCTTATTGTAATTGGCAGGATTAGTGTGGGATGTGGTGAGTTTCTGCTTACTAAAGAGTATGAGTCAAATAACCACACTTAGTTTCCCTGAGGGTGTGATCTGTGTGCAATATATAGGAACAGTCTGATAAAATTCTCTCTTCTTTTGGACCTGCATCTGGCTCATGTCTCTCTAACCCCTGGTTTTGGGGACTTGAGTCAGCAAACATCATTTGACCAGATTCCGGACCTTGTGAAGGGTTGGCTCTCTTACCTGTCCATTTGTATCTGTCAGCTCCTACAGTCAATCTATTAGGGGAGGTGTCCAAGCTAACCCTTGACCCACAGATGTAGGACGAGGCAGCTTCCCCACTGCATAAACGGTTTCACCGAAGTTTCCAGCAAGAGCAGCCCATCATCTGAGCAGATCCACCGGCTTCCCAGCCTTGGAGTGAGCACTCTGATGCCTGACCTGTCAACTTGGGTTTGTAAGGCCCTGCAAGCCCGAGAATGAGGAGAATGTTCTGGACTGATGGCTGGCCACAGAATTCGGAACTTGTCAGACTCCACAACAGAGCGAAGCATTTCTTTGACCATGCATGAATTATATGAGATGTTTCAGTGAATTATGAAATCTAAAAATGTAATAATGTTAGATATTAAGAGAAGATCGTACTAAGAAATTATTTATATTTCATATGGGGCTGTGGAATAGCATTGGGAAAAGGTGGACATTGTTGACATCTATCATCTTCACTGCACAGGGACCAGCCTTATGCTGATGCTCATAAAAGAAATTATTTAGGTCTAAAAATTGCTTAGTGATATTATTAATAAGAGAGGACTTTTCCCCTTTATTAAAATTACCACACACATATATTATGCAAACAAAATGAAAATTGTCTTATAAGATATAATAAATAGTGCACAAAAAGAAAAATATAGACCATATAAGTATATTGTCAAGATAAAATGTATGCTATCAATTAAAAATCACACTGACAATACAAAGTGCTGACCTGAGAAATGGTCCTGTTATAGCTTTAGGTAAGCAGGTTATTAAGCAGTATCCTCTGATGATGGTGACATAAGTACAAATGTGCTTATAAAATTGATGTATGGATTGTTATAAGAGCTGTAAAAGTCCCCAATAAAATGATTCATATATAATATATATATATATTATATATATATTAGAGAGAGACTACATGTGGACACATAAAAGAAATATTCAAAATATTTGAATCTTTTCTAAACACTTAACTTATTATGTATTTATTCCTGTGTGTGTGTGTTTAAATTTTATTCATACAATATGAGATAATTAATGAGCCTATTTTATTATAATTGTAGTTTTCTCTTTAAATATATGATCATCAAAGTTTAATTATAATGCCCACTTTATTTGAAAGAAAGTAAATAATTTCACAATGGGAGCTAATAAAATAAATTATTTTAACACTTGAAATTTCATGTAGGTTTTTAAAAAAACAGAATTATTTTTGTCCTATTTAGCTTCAGATTAAATATCAAACCCTAATCAGGTCTTTACCTGGCCTGTTTCAGTTGATGGGAATTCACTTCTTCATCAAGAAGACCTTTTCATTAGAAAATATTATATCTATCCTGAGTGTCACTCTCAGGCCAATATTAATTTACTTACACTTACTATCTTAATTTTATACAGTTCTTGGTGCTCAACACATAGTGTATTTTCAATAAAAAGAGATTTAATCAAATAAATAAATTGAAGAACCATTTAGGGAAGAAGCATGCTTGTGGAGTATAACATATGTTACAATATTCAAAATTAGATTGAATAACAAAGCATAGGGAAGATAAAAGCAGGATGGTATTACACATACGAAGTATACATTGTTCTTTAAACTTAGATATCTATTCAGAGTAGAACCAACAACAAAGGTAATGGACAATTTATATTTTTGTAATAAGAGAAAATTCAACCGAATGTGGTGCTTGAGATGAATAAAAAGAGGAGCATTTCAAGAAGAGGATGGAGGGAAGGTGGGGTGGAAATGGGGAGCAGATGACAAGAATCTACATAGAACCTTCTTCCTGGGGATGGACAGCGAAGTGGGTGGAGGGAGATGTCAGACAGTGTAATATATGACAAAATAATAATAATTTATAAGTTATCAAGGGTTCATGGGGGAAGGGGGAGTGGGGAGGGAGGGGAGAAATGAGGAGCTGATACCAAGGGCTCAAGTAGAAAGCAAATGTTTTGAGAATGATGATGGCAACAAATGTACAAAAGTGCTTGACACAATGGATGGATATATGGATTGTTATGAGTTGTACAATCCCCCAATAACATGATTTTTATAAAAACAAGAAGAGGAGGGATGTCAACTCTGCTTAAGGACACTGAGCAGCAGGTGAGGTGACACCAGAAGTCAAGAGGATGTAGACACATGCAGATTGTTGGTGCTCATAGAAAGAACTGTATCTGTGAGGTGGTTGGGATTATGTTCAATCTACTTTTTAGAGGTAGAGGTTATTCAGTCTCCATATATAATGGTTCATAGTTTTGCAAACCAGATTCGGAATGGGTTGAAGAATGATTACAATTTTTGGATAATGTTTATGTGTTGGGGTTTTTAAAAATAACACAAGCCACCACTTGTCTGTCAGTGTGTCAGGCTGTGGTGGCTGTGTGGTGCTGTGATACAGGAAGCTAGTTTCAGTATTTCAAATACCAGCAGAGGCACCCAAGTGAGCAGGTTTCATTGGAGCTTCTAGACTAACTACAGACTGTCAAGAAGGAATTGGCAGTGTGTACTTGGAGGAAATAGCCATGCAAAACTGTATGCATAGTATTGATATGTTATCAGATACCGAGGGCCCAATGAATTGGAGCAGCACATTGTGAGAGGCAGGGCTGGAAGATGAGCCCCTCTAGTCAGAAGGCAGCTGCCTTCTCAAAGTAAAATTGCCCATTGTGATGTGAATGGAATAAAGTTTGTAGGAATAAAGTTTTATGTGCAGTCATTTGCTGACAGAGCAAATGCAAAATGAGAAGACACAGTTGCAAACATGTATTAACGATGTGAATGTGAAATGCATAAAGCATGAATCTAGGAAAGTCAGATGTCACAAAAATAAAATGAAGTTCATAGAGATGATATCCTAGCTGTTAGGGAGCTGAATCAGACTAATAATGGCCATTGTAAATCAGAAAACCACATTGTTTCCCATCTTGAGAATGACTAAATCAAAGGACTAGAATTACATTCATTGTCAAAAATATCATTTAAAGATCTGTCTTGAAGCACAGTGCTGTCTGTGATGGAGTGGTGTCAATGGACATTCAAGGAAATCTAATCAATACAGCTCCTACTCGAACGCACGCAGCAATCACTAACCGCGTTGAAGAAATTGAAGAACCCGACCAACCAATGTTTCCACTTTGCAATCGATCAATCATGTAATCCAGATGCATTGGTAATTATTGGTGAGTAGAATTAAAAGGTTAGAAAACAAGAGGAATGAAAAGTAATTGCAAAAACATGAGCTTGGTGATAGAAATGAAGCTGGAGATCACATGATTGAATTTTGCAAGAAGGGCTTGTTCACAGCAAATACTTTTTATGCCCCCAACAACATAAATGCTGACTATGCACTTTGACTTCCCCGGATGGAATACATGGATATTACGTTGGTTATATATGTAGGAAGACATAAGTTAGCTCAAATCAACAGCTAAAATCAGACCAGGGGTTGCCTGAGCAGACAAGCACTTCTCACATGTAAGGTCAGTTTAAAGCTGAAAAAATTCAAACAAGCCCCTGAAAGCCAAAATAGACTCTTGAGTCTATTGCCCCTGATTTTCATGAACTTCTCAAGAACAGAGTTGACACAATAAACACTAATGACAGAAAACCTGATGAGCTCTGAGAGGACATCAAGAACATCATTCATTAAAAACACCTGAAAAAAAGATGAAAGTGGATGCACAATAGAAACTATGAAACTTGCTCTTATTCCTAAAGTGGCTTAGCATTTGGAGAAAGGATGAAGACAAAGAGCTAAATAGAAAATTTCAAAGGGAAGCTCAAGAAGACAAAGTTAAATACTATACTGAAATGCGAGAAGACCTAGATTTAGAAAATCAAAAAAGAACATCCTCAGAATATCTTAAACTAAAAGACCTGAAGAAAAAATTCAGGCAAGAGTTGCAACATTAAAAAATTCTATAGGAAAAATATAAAATAATGCAGAAAGTATAAAAATAAGATTGAAAGAATATATAGTTATTATATCAAAGGGGAAAAATACTAGTCAAAATCCCAACCTTTTAGGAGCTAGCATATGAGCCAGAACTAATGGGATTGAAAGAAGTGCAAGCTTAGTTGAAATGATAGGTAAAAGCAAGACTCATCAAGTTTCCATCAGAAACTGATGGAGTACTGTGTTGGACAGGGTTCTCTAGAGAGACAAACCAGATTTCTAGTAATTATATATAAATATATTTATAAAGATAGATATATAATACAAGAAATTAACTGTTAAATTATATACAGATAGATAATACAAGAAAATAACAGTAAAATTATAAAGCAGTGAGACACTGGCAGTCCTTTAAGGCGTGAGAGCTGCCAGTTGCCAGTCCCCTTCTGTAGAGAGAGCTGGGCTATATATACCCAGGCAGCAAACAGCAAGGCAGGTCCCCAACTGTCATCAACTGTCAGTCCCCAGCTCCAGAGATGAACATTCCAATCATGTGGGCTTAAAGGGACCTCAACTTACAGCAACACATTCCACATGCTAGGCATCCCACAGGTAGTATACCCCTTTAAACTGAGGCACAGAACAAGCAAGGCGAGGCTCACCGAGCCATTTATCCCTCTGCCCTTCAGTTAATCCTACTTGTGTTTATCGGCCAGGCTGGCACAATAAACTATCGCAAATACCAATCAAAACATTTCAAACAGCTGATAAAGCATTGCAAGCATTTAACCATTTGTGCCAGCTACTCGGCTGACTGACCAGAAGAAATCCATATTTGTACCCATTTCAAAGAAATGAATCTCAACAACACTCAAACTCTAGAACAATATCACTGATATCACAAGCAAGTAAAATTCCCTGAAGTTATTCAACAACAGTTGTAGCAGGACATTGACAGACGCTTCCAGAAGTTCAGGCCGGATTCAGAAGACGATGTGCAATAAGGAGTATCATTGCTGATGTCAGGATTTTGCCTGAAAAAGAATGCCAGAAGGATGTGTACTTCTGTTTGGCTGCACCAAGAGATTTGACCGTGTGGATCATAAATTAAACATATGGGTAGCCATGAGAAAAACGGGAATTGTGGAACACATAGTTGTGTTCATAGAGAAAGTATCTGCAGTTGTGCAAACAGACAAGGGGATACTGCCTGATTTTTACAAGGTGTGTGCCATGAGTATATCCTTTCCCTTTACTTTTTCAAACTTCACACTGGGAAAGTCATCAGAAAAGCTGTACTATATGAAGACAAATGTAGCTTTTGGATTGGAGGGAGGTTTATGCTTATGAACAATCTGTGAGATGCAGGTGGAATGTCTACTTGCTGAAGATAAGGAGGGCTTGCAGCACTTGCTGATGAAGGTCAAGGATGCCGCCTTCAGTGTCCCAATTCAATGTAAAGAAGACCAACATGCTCACAACCAGAACAGTAGGTAACATTATGATCAATGGACAAAAGTTGGAACATGTCAAGATTTTTTTCTTGCTTGGTTCCTCAATCAATACTCATGGAAGCAGCAGGCAGGTGCTGCACACACCCCTTTAAAAGGTTGAAAACCAGGCATGTTACTTTTAGGACTACAGTGTGGCCAACCCAAGACATGATATTTGCTATTGCTTCATATACACGTGAAAGTTGGACATTCACTAAGGAAGAAGGAAGAAGGAAGAAAATAGATGCATTTGAATTATGTATGGAATAGGTAAATGGAAGTTTCATCAATACCTTCCCAACAGCATGTGGATTTCCCTTTGAAGAAGTACAGCCAGAACACACCTTAAAGGCGAGGAGAGACCGGTCCCTGGAGAATCACATCAAACTTGGCACATAAGGACACTGACAAAGAGGAAGACTCTCAACAAAATGGATTGATGCCATGGTTGCAACAATGGACTCACACATAAGAACAATTGTGAGGATGGCACAGGACCAGGTCGTCTAGTTCATGAGCGCACTGTGAGTAGGAATCAACTTGATGGTACCTAACAGCAACCATAAAGTAACTTACAGGGTGTGACCCTATCCTTTTCAAATTACTTTTTGTGGTTATACTTAGTTTATTTCTCAAAATATGAGGGTGGGCTATATCGTCTTTCTTTTTCTTATTAAGGTCAGCTACCAAACCATGTATAAAGACTAAACAGAGATTTCTTGATTTATGGCTAAGTTCTCTTTTCAGCATTAAGTACATCTCTCAAAAATGTAAATTAACTGTAAGTGAGCAGAAGCATCGGAGAGTGGCTGCAACAATGGACTAAAACAAAGCATCCATTGTGGAAACCATGCAGACCCATCAGTGTGAATTGAGTTGTACTGAGCTTCAAGTCACTTGGGGTCGAAACAACCTCGCCAGCACCTAACAACGACAACAAGTATTTAACACTTGTCAACAATCTGGACTACATTTTGAAATCTAATCATCAAGGGTATTCTGTAACAGTTACCAGGGGATTCTTCAAAAGTCTCTCCCCTTAGAATTCGAATTCATTAAGCTCTGAGGAATATTCTAATGTGTTTCAGATGCCAAACTTCAATTTTACCTCCCTCGGGAGTTAGTGTGCCTTACTAGCAGAAATTTAGCTTGAAACTTTAATTAATTATGAAACATTATTCCCATAAGAATGTCAGTTTTACAACATAAAATAAAGAAAACAAATGGATAGCTTATTAATAGGCACCATTAGCAATGAATTATCCATTTAGGGAAATAATGCAGACTAGAGGAGAATAACATCAGAAGCAAGCATAATTGTCGAAGGAAATAAAAAAGTGAAGAGAAATAGTTAATATAACAGAAGATAAAACAATTGAAAACCATTCATATGGAAAAAATGATTATTGTACAAATGATAGTGTTTTTAGCTCTATTCATAATTCTATATTTTCTTATACAACTACTTTCATAAACTGATTAACTAAATTATCATAACTGTCATGTGGGTCTTTTGGTAGGCAGGGTTCACTGGAGAAACAAATTTAGAGACACTCATATGTGTGTAACAAGTAAGGAATAATTGGATATCTCGCAAACATCCCAGTCCAGTCCAAATAAAGTTCATAAGTCTGATAGAAGTCCATACATCCCTCTTCAGGCTCACACAGCAGCATACACTGATGGAGAGTGCAGTAAGATCACAGGCAAGGGGATGCAGAGTCTTATGGATCCAAAGGCAAAGACTTTGGCAGGTCTCAACCGCATGGCCAGTCAACAGAAAAGTGAAGCAGAGAGAGAAGGGCTCTGGTCTCTAGCAAGCCATTCATCTCAGCTGTGCCTCCAAAAGGGACATCAAACTGTGATCTGATTGACAGGCTAAACTTCATCCCTACACTCTATTTATGAAATTGACATTACCTGTGTCAATTGATACGTATGCAACTACCATAGGTATTGTTTCCAGAAAGTTTTTTAAAAACTCTAGTCACACTATTAATTTTTCAGTTCATAATATATAGTCCCTTAATAAGTCTTATTTAAGGATCCTGGTAAGTTATCCATTCCCAACAGAGTAAACTCTGACCAGTACAGCTAAGTGGATCTCTCCAATCCTTTAAGTCTTGAAGCATTTGCCATTTTTGTACATGCTGGTATTCCATGCTTATTTCTTATTTTCACATCAATATGTACAATATTTTTAAAGATTATGTATTCCTTAGAATACGTATTTTTTATATTCCTCTAATCATTCAATCGGTAGTCCCTGGCTGGTGTAACCTTTTAACAATGTGGTTTCTCAGGGTAAAATTAAAGGGTTCATTCAGTACACCCAAAGCACTTCATAAGAAGAAGCTAGTGATCCATTTTGGAAACATAAACCATGGGAGAGAAGCTCCTTTACATTCTGACACAAATAGGCCATCATGCAATAAAGTTGACCAAGCACAACTGATTTTGAACACTTTCAAATGGATATTTTGGATTTGATAAATTAATCTCTTTAGCTAATAAATATGGATATTGCTGGATGTCTAGGAAAAAAAGTCTTTCCAGTAGATCCAGAAATAAAACAGTGGAGAAAGTGGTAATAGATATTTTAAACATGCCTTTCTCTCCTCTTAGAGATTGCTTTACAATATCTTCTCTTTTCCTTGAAGGCCTAGAAATTCTTTAAAATCATAGAGGATATTCTAACAAACCATACCCTAAACATCCAAGACAAAATAGTACATTTTATGAGGTATTTGATTGCATATAAACAGCATAAGCAACTGCATTTGCCCCCTTTCTTTTGTTCCTATAAATATATATATAATGCAACTTTACCAAGTATATGAGATCTAACTAACAACAGCAATTTAAAAGATTAAATAAGAAACTTACTGGAAATTAAACATATCACTATTGGAGAAACAAATTTGAAAAAGACAGTGAGAATATTTGCCAAACTAGAAAAATGTTTTGGGGTATGTGGCCCTGTATGCATTTTTAACAAGAGCAAAATATATTAGAGAACAAAAATAATTTATATAAACTATTGGAGTTAAAGTTCTTTTTTGGTATTAAATAATGTCAACTTCTGTTTTGTTATTATGAATCTTGAACTCATAAGGAATGCAATCACTGAAATTTCTGTAGGCCCATATATTTGCTCTGTAAAACTTGTTTAATCTTGACTTGCAGATAATTTCAAGGATTATAAACACACACATACACACAACCCAAGCTTACTGCCATCGACTTGGTGTCCACTCAGAGTGACCTACAGGGCAGTGTAGCATTGCTCGTGTGGGTTTGGAGACTACAAGTCTTCATGAGAGTGGGCA
Organism: Tenrec ecaudatus; assembly: GCF_050624435.1. Lineage (NCBI taxonomy): Eukaryota > Metazoa > Chordata > Mammalia > Afrosoricida > Tenrecidae > Tenrec > Tenrec ecaudatus. The sequence goes on from NC_134540.1 coordinate 54,671,332, forward strand.
GCCCAGTCTTTCTCCCAGGGAGGCTGTTGCTTTATGGACCGCTAACCCTCTGGGTCCAATTCTAAGTGGTAACCACTATGCCACCAGGGCTCAGCAAGCATTATATAGCTTCCAAACATTTGATTGGTCCTTTAATACTTGAAGAGCACTTGCAAATATAACTACGTCCACGCTCTACTCATAGATTCATCAAAAGAATAAAAATAGGAGCCCCGTTAACACAAACTGAACGACTAAACTCAAGGTCAACAGCTTGGAAAGCACCGTCCACTCTGAGGTTAAAAGATGAGGCTTTCTGCGCAGGGAAAGAATCACAACCTTATAAGCACACAGGGCCAGTCCCCTGTCCTTCAGGGCCACTAAGAGTTAGAATGGACTGTTGGCTGTTAGGTTTTCTTTATTTTGTTTTTAATTCTTTTTTTTTTAAACGAAAAACAAACTATTTTATACGCATGAAACAACATGGCCTCAAATATATAAACAAATTAAAACTTAACACATAAATCAGCTTAGCTCACTGCTACCTGGTCTAGTCCAACTCATGGCAACCCCACAGGCCTGGGGAGAACTATCCTGGGGGTTTCCTCTTTGTAATTCTTTAAGAACAAACTAACAAACAAACAAAAACTAAGCCTTGCATTCATTTAAAATATTTCACTTCATTCAAGTAGGAAACTCTCCATTTAAGAACTAAAATAGGACGCAAATTTGGAGTCATTTGGTTACTTTGGCTCAAGTGATTCTAAGCACACTGTGTGGCTATACCTTAGAATCCCCCAAACAACAATTTCTGGTGTCATCAGAAGTCAGTGCCTTCATTTTTAAGCTTGGAATTTATAGAGAGAGTTGTGGACTTTATTCCAATGAAATAAATGGTCGTTAAATCATAATACATTGCAAGTATTCTCTCAACTTTAGTTTCTCCAGTTAAGTTGGCTTCAATTAAGGTGTGACAATGATGTATTCATCTGCTCTCCTCTCTGGAGGGTTGCAGGAGTGGAGTGAGTCAGGAGGTGGCTGGTGACCGCTGAAATCCTGATGATCGTCTGCCTCCTAGGCTGTGCGAACGTCCAGCTGATTTTAGTGGCACTCAAAATATCCACATAATTCCATTAGGCACATTGTCTCTCTAGTGAAGAATCCATCTGCTTCTTTGTAGGCCACTTACATTTTCTTCCTGAATATTTATGGATGAATAGTCACTCTATTTTCAAGAAAAAAAATCTCTGTGGGCTTTGGAGTAGAAAGATTTCAAGGACTAATTCAATATTGTTACTGTGTTTTCAATTATTCTTTAGAAAATCTTTAAAAAGCGGCAAATGAGGACCACGATTTAATCACCATATTGCATTAAAAATTCATCATTTGAAATTTGCCTAATAGATTGTTCTTCGCCGTGCGCAGGCAGGCGCAGCTTTGCTATTAGAATCCGCTTGACCCTAGGCATGTAAAACTAACTGAAATCTGAAAACAGCATCTGTTTGTGTTTTGGTTTGGCTTAGTTTGCTTATCTTAAGTTGCCATTTAAACTCTGACGGCTGAGTTACTATTTTACAAAATGGGTGAGGTGTGCTTCAAGCTCCACAAGGCAGCATCATAAGGATTATATTCATGCTGAAGAGATGCCGAATCCTGGGGTCCTCTGCTCTGGACCTTTGTGTCTGCTATCATCACAAATAGCACCTGTGTGCTGTTTATAAGATCCATGCCACCTATAGAACTGACCACCTGCACCAGTTGGAATATTCTTTTTGATAACCTTTGCAGAGCTAGTCCTCAAGAAATCATCCTCAAAAGACAATCAATTGAGCGTTCTTGCCGATTCAAATTATTCTGCCACACAATGTTCACAAGGGAATCTGTTGAAATTTTTCTCTCTTTCCTTTCAGCCTGTCCAGTGCTCTAACCATTCCATGTTCGGTTTTGACCTTGTAATCTAACTCCTTTGATAGCAGACTGAAAAACAATTGAATCCAGGGAGCCAACACATGTAGCCTTGCTTCAATTATATTGTAGTAGTTTTTAAAATCTGTTAACTAATCCCTATGGCATTTGAAATACCTGCATGGGATGGAGGTCAAGTAGAAGTCTTAAAAACCATTCCATTGGTAAAAAACAACAGGAGATGAATACATATATATATGCTATTTAAAATGAATGGAATTGATTTTTCTTGATCTAAGAAAATTTAACATGTGGCTCAAAAGGTAGAATGACTAATTAATTAAAACTTATAATGGAAATGAATATAATATAGTTTAGATGCCAAAGGTTTGTCAGAATACTGGGGTCATAGAACAGCTCCTGGGGGCTGAGATGGCATTCCTGTTTGTATCTTTGACAAAGTCTTTAGGTTTGATCTAATTTATCTAGTCAAGAGATGTGTTAGTTATCTATTGTTGCTATAAAAGAAACACCTGGACAGTGTAAGATATGACAGAAATAATAATAATTTATAAATTATCAAGGGTTCATGAGGGAGGGGGCAGCAGGGAGGGAGGGGAATAAATGAGGAGCTATGCCAGGGCCTTAGGTGGAGAGCAAATGTTTTGAGAATGATGAGGGCAATGAATGTAAAAATGTACTTTACACAATTGATGTATGTATGGATTGTGATGAGTTGTATGAATCCCTAATAAAATGGTATAAATAATAGAAACACCCAAGTGGGCGCCTTTAATGAACAAAGCTTTATTTGCTTGCAGTTCCGGAGGCTAGAAATGGAAATACTGGCTCTGAGGGAAGGGCTTCGTCTCTTGGATTGCTCTTGGGAAAACTTCACATGCATTGGTTTTGTTCTCCCTCCATCCCTGCCCTGCTCCCTAATTTAATCTCTTTTATAATTTCCAAAATATTAACTCAAAGCACACAGAGCCCTAAACTTGCCTAATTAAAAATCCCAAAACAATTAAATCCTAATTGGGATTATATCAGTAAGCACAAAGATTAGGATTAAGAACACATACTGAGGACAGGATTCACTTTGTACTCACTGCTATTGAGTTGTTTCTGACATAAATTTTTAATCATTATTCCTGTGTTATAAAGAAAAGCACCAGGCTAACATGAGCTGATATCCAGGAATTTCTGTTCATGTTTCATACTTCGTGTCAGCTCTTAGCTGCCATAGCTTCCACCCCCACCCCACACGCCCACGCATACTATGTGACGACATTTTACTTACTCGTAGCGCTTCCATGTGTACATTTAGGATATGGAATACTATTGTACTGTTATTTTGATAATTACTTGATCCTCCTTCCTTCCAGATGGAGTCTATGGATTTTTGTACTTACATTGATGCTGACTTGGCCTTACAAGAACTGATGAGCAGAGGAGCAGACAAGACACACACAGAGAGGTTTGACCAATGCCATAACAGATTTCATTGTGGTCCATGTCCATGAAACTTTACGAAACCAGGAGATTCTCCATGCTTTCTCACTGCCATCTCTGGGTAGAATTCTAATTAAAAGGAATTGCTCTTTTCTAAGCACAGCACAGATCTTTGTTCTCATGGTGCATACCTCTCATAGAACTGTTAAGCATCCAGGTATAGCTCTTCATTCACTGAATGCTTGCAAGCTTTTTGACAAATGCCGCACATACAATAACTAAAAATAAACAGCTCTTGTTTAATCGACTGCAACTCTAAATGAAGCTTGAATAAGGTCGTATTAGATGAAGCTGAAAGTGATTGTCAAATTGATAAATTTCAACTAAGCATCAGTAAATTCAATAAAAAAGTTATCAGACATGTGAATTGGTAGCCCCACTTAGACCTACTATTAAACAGTGTACTTAGCTGGGCAAAACACTTTGGAGATCTGTCTTCTGATAGTTGAAAATGCTAATATTTGAATTTGGAACATACATACAAGGCAAGGAAGGCCATGATACATTGAACTAAGACTGTGTTTGGGAAAACAAAGGGATCAGAATTTGATCATCAAGCCATCCACTCATTATTTTTGTGAATGTAAGAAAAGGTGTATGTGTGAGTCTTCTTTATCTGTATATTGAATTTAGAGTGATGATGTTTCTAATTTAAAAAAAAGATGATTTTGCAACATATGATTCAATTTTCTTTTTTAATTTTTAAAGATCACTATCAAAGCAATTGGCTAATCTGAATAAGGTCTCTGGTTTAAAGAATAAAGGAGTCCTTAATTTTCAGATTTAAATAATTAGATTATTACTACAGATAAGTTAACACATGGCTAGTTGTTTAAGCATACACAATAAACTTTTTGAGGTTGTAGAGGCACATCTTCAACTCAAAAGATTTGGAAATAGAAACGTGAGAAATGGAAAAAGGAGGCAATGATGAAGCAAATATCTTATTTGGAGAATCAGAATAATGCCTATATGAGAATCATTTTCAACAAACCTTAAGTTGAACTGAAAAAAATTAAAAGAAAAAAGTGCATGATAATATAAGATGAATTGTAATAGGAATTGTGAAACAGCAATTATTTAGCATATATTATTATGGATAATCAACCAATTGACATTAAAACCAGACTGTAACGTATGTGTGTAATAGAGTTCTGGGTAAAAGATTATGTATCTATATTACACAGGAAATAGCTGTACCAAAAAATATCCAATGTTATATAATCACTATGATCATGGGTAAGTGATGTAGTGAACATCTGATAATTTAATATTTTTAGTGGTGTGTTTATAAACATATTCGTCAAGAATATTCCCACTGATGGAACTACGAAAATGTAATAGCACTTGTGGTATCAAGGAATGAACCTGCGCAGTGCATAAACCATTGGCTACAAAGCCAGCTCCAATCAGAGCCAAATTGTCCCCCTCCCTAGAAGCATGTATTACAGGGGACAGCACTCAACCTACAGGCCTGGCAGAGGGGCCAGCCTGCCACACCCACACAGAAGCCAACCAAGTAGGAAAAAGAGAGAGGGATGGGCTAGACCCCATATCTGCACATCAAGCCTGGAGGATGACATCCCTGCATAGAGCTAGGCACAGAGAGGACTCTGGGGACACAGCAGCTCAAGACATGATGTCCCCTCACTGGAACATACCACAACCGAGGACAGCACTGGGGACACATGGCGGGGAATTAGTCTGGTCTTTACCCCCCATAGTGGGGCAAACCAAGAAGGGAACATAACAGATCAGCAGTGATAGCAAAGCCAAGAATACAATGTCCCTGAAGAGGCCCCTGCAGGTGAGGAGGGGCTGATCCTGGAACTCCCCCAGAACCAGTGGGGAGATGGTCATAAAGATCAGCAGACAGACCTGAAATTATGTATGGGTTCTCTCTCTTATTTGTATTCAATCTTTTGTTTTCTTTTTGTTTAGTCTCTGTTATTGTTGGTTTGCCTACTTATATAAGATGGGCATGGGAAGCAAGCTCGAGGAGAAAACAACTGGATGGATGGTTCCAGCAGGACTTAGGGGGAGATGGGGGAGAGGGAAGGAGTGGTGAGCAAATAATGCCATAGACAAGGGAACAACTAGGGAATTAAAGTCAACAATGAGGAGGACGTAGAGATCCTGGGGGTGTTGTAGCAACAGCAATATACCTGAGAGACAGTACTAAGAGGTGGAAGAAGGGCAGGTGTGATGGTGAGTGTGGTAGTTATATAATCATTTGTTAGTTTGAGGATTAAGAGTGTAGGGGTGGAGTCTAGGCTGTTAATCAGGATATGGTTAATGAGATCCCTGTTGTGGGCATGAGCTTCTCCTGAGAATTCTGGGAAATCTGGTACTTCCTCATTGGAGGCAGGAAACACTTCTCTCTATCTCTGCCACTCCCTGGGAGAGATTGTAGCTGGCAAGACTCATGGATCCACCCTGATGCAACCAGACCTCTGAAACCGAAGAAGCCATGTAGATAGCTCTGCCAATGCTGGATTCAAAGACTTTCTACCCACTGGCCTGTGATTTTCTACATTCAGCACCATTGCATGTGCTTTGTGAGTCTCAAGAAGACTTTATATATTAGTATTGGACATATGGGACTTGATCTGGACTGGACTGGGATGTTTTCTCAATGTTCAATTGTCCTTATATATAAATATCTGTCTTATATACATATGTGTCTCCATGGATTTGTTTCTCTAGTCTACCCAGACTAACACAGTGGGGAAAGAGGAAGTTAAGGAAGCAGAGAAAAGATCTAGGAAGAAAAGTTATGGATAGAGGTACAAGAATAGGTGAGCATTCATCTAAATATATAGTTCATAAAAATAGAAGTATTGGCCTATGTACATATACTTAGAAGACTAAGGTAGAGGATGGACTTCTAGCCTCTGCTCTTCCCCTCCCTCAATGCAAGAACACTTTGTTCTAACAACCTGGCTTTCTGTGATACCTGCCGTCCAAGCACAATCACTGGAGACACAATGGGTGTATAAGAAATAGGGTAAAGAAAGCAGATGGTGCCTGGCTATCAAAAAATATAGCATATGGGGTTTTAAAGGCTTGTACTTAAACAAGAGGCCATCTAGCAGAGAAGAAATAAGCCCACGTGGAAGAAGCACACCAGCCTGTGCCATCATGAGGTATCGGCAGGATCAGGTAGCAGGCATCAGAAGACCCCCCAAAAAACAAACAAATGAAAACATATTATTGAGAATGAGGAGGTCAGAGCAAAACCCAAAACCCATCTGTAGACAATGGGACATCCCCTCACAGAATGGTCACAGGGGTCAACCAGGGCTCAGCATAGCACCGATGAAACACACACTATTCCTCTGGGTCCTTCCTCGAGGCTTCCTCACCTCCCACTCTCATGACTTTTACTATAGGCTAGGCAGGAGCTTGTGCACAGGTACAGAATAGAGATGGGAGCTCAAGATGCGCTGAACCCAGGAACAGGTATGGGAGTAGCAATACCAGGAGGGTAGGGGGAAGGTGGGGAGAAGATGAAACAAAGGGGAAACACATCTCAGTAGTTGACATATAACAATACCACCTCGCCCCCTACTACCTGGGATAAGAAAAACCACAACCATGGGGGAAGGGAGACAGCAGTCGGTGTAAGGTATGAAAATAATAATAATTTATAATTTATCAAAGGCTCATGAAGCTGGTATGGGAGAGAGAAGGAAAAACAGGAGCAAATACCAAGGGCTCAATAGAAAATAAATGTTAGAAAACAATGACTGCAACATATGTACAAAGATGCTTGATACAATTGATGCATGGATTCTAATAAGAGCAATGAAAGCCCCCTATGAAATGATCTTTTTTGAAAAATGAATGAAGCTTCTTTCCCCACACACACACCTCCACACTTTCCCTTTTCCAGCCTACTCACCTTGAACAAAGTTTTATAAATGAGTCAAGGATTTTTTTTCTATGCTAAACTCTTACATCTATAGTTCTGTTTCTCTTCTCTCAAGATGGAACGAGTGTCTTGCGGGCTGCTCAGACCTAAGAAAGTCTGTGTAGCTTGGTTAGCTCAGCCCTGCCCAGGCGTGCAGGAAGTAAGCCTTCCTTACTATGGTAGTTATATAATCCGTTGTCAATTTGAGAGTAAAGGTGAAAAGGTGGCATTAGCCTGTCAATCAGGTTGCAGCTTGATGACCTCATTTGGAGGCATCATGGAAATAAATAGCTCACATGGAAATAAATAGCTCACATACACTCCCTGTGAGACATACCCAAGGACAAGACACATGGAGCTACGCTAGAGCCCTGGAACTGAAGGAACCACATGGAAACCCTAGCCAATGCTGAGATATGTCTACTGCCACTGGATCCACAAGACCTTCCACCCACTGGTCTGTGATCTTCCTGCATTTGGTGTTCATTGAATGTGTTGTGTGAGTCTGGAGAAGAATTTATAGATTTGTATCAGATATGTGGGCTAATTTTGGACTTACAGACTTGATCTTGGCTGGGCTGGGATGTTTTTCAATATTCAATTGCTCTTGTATATAACATTCTTTCTTACACACATGAGTGCCCATGAATTTGTTTCTCTCGTTAGCCGGGACTAGCACACTTACCCTCTGGCATCCCTCGCTGCGTTCCTTCCACTGAGCAGCCCTGGCAGCAGAGTGACTGGTTATGTATTAGGCTGGAGTTCTAAATATGCTTCTACTCCTCACAACAGAGATGAATCTTTCTATTACCATAGAGTGACAATCTCAGGAAACCATAGGCAAATTTGTAACCTGTCACCATGAGCGAATATGGAGTTGGTGGCAGTGAATTTGGTTGTTTTCAGTTACTCCTCCTGCTCATCTTCATGTGCTAGTAAATGAATGTGAGCCGAGGAGAGAAAAGAAGATGCCGGGGTTACATTGGTTGTGGGATGTGGTTGTTTCTAGTTGAGATACTGTTATGGCGGGTGGTCAGTATTCTGCCTGACATTGCGCCATGTTCGTGGTGTTTCTGTTACCCCTGTACAGGTGGGTGGATAGGGGAAAATAATCCTTGGGTTCTGAATTCCCAGAAATGTTATCCTCCAATTATAACGCAACAGACATTTCAACAAGAAACACTCCTGAGTAATTTGTAATTTCCTGAAGGGCTTCCTGTAATGCTTACAGAAGTGCTTTTAAGATGCTTAAATGTATGCCGCTTGTTCAGTTCATGTTGTCTTCTGAAATCACATTCAGGCCATAAGCAATAATGGCACTGCGTGAGGGAAGAGATGGAAAGAGTTAAGCAAGTGCTGCCTTATTTGAAAGGTGTAATATGGGAACATTTAATTATAACTGGAATATTATCATATAAATGTGCAGATTACAGCCAAACTTTATGAAGGATGATGAATCAGGGCCAGGCTAATGATCCTATAATCTGGCAGAATTCTTCCTGCAAACATCCTTCATCTCGAAGTGATGAAGGATTCCTCTGGAATAACAACTAATGGGAGTTAAGCTTTATATGTCAGGTAAAGAAGAAATGTATTACACTTTACTTGCAATTAAAATAACAAAAGGGTCAATTCCAGAGCCCATAGGTAGAGAAAAGCAGCCTTTGGTCCTCATGCTGGGCAGGAGATCAGTGAGCATCATGAAGAAGGGTCACCTGGGGATGCTGCCAAGACACTCAGTGGTTCCTTTCAGAGAACTTCCTCATCTCCTGTGACCTTGGCTTCTGAGCAGTCACTTACAGAAGGCTTCTGTTCCTAGTGGAAAAGACCACTCAAACTTTCAATCCCCACATTGGATTCTTTCAGATCATTCTGGCCATTAACTAGCAATGTGAACAACGTTGCCATCAGAGAGAATGTGCGACAAAGTGGGTTACTACCACTGCCCGAGCCAGGCCAGGGCCAGGCAGCCAACCTCTTAGGGACTTGCCTGGTTGTGTCCTTGGCAAAATTGGCCTGTGGTCTCCATGAGTTGGTAGTGTGCTTGGAGCTTTGGAGAGGGTCTAAATGAAACCTCGCCTTAGTCCAAGGTGCCACGAATCAATCTTGTAAGCTTTTCTTTCTTGAAAAGTGTAAGTATCCCCTTGTGGTTCCTTTACAGATACTGCGACCTGCACCCGTGAGGTGTTGATATGTTACCATTCATGCTGCTGCCAGGACCAAGTGTCTGGGATTGTCTGTCACTACTTCAGCCAAAGATAGACACAAGTTGGATTTGAGAAATTCTGAATTTATACTGAAGTGCAAGACAGAAGTAAACTGTGGTTTGCTACCTCCAAACTGCTTCAAAAATCCAGTGAAAATCAAACAAGTTGTATAACCTATATATTACCTATGTTATAAAAAGCACATTTTGTAATGATCACAGGAAACAACTGATACATACAAATTATGTCACAAAAGGTCAGGTGTTGCAATGAGTGATAGAAATGATCTATACCTACATTTCTCCAAGGGTCATGAGACCATATCTCCTGAAGCTCCATGTGTCCTTGTTTACCTGAATATGGAATGCCTCTGTACCTGTCCTCCTTACCAGATCACCATTCTCTGAGGTCTCAGGCAGGACACTTCCGTGCCTGGCTACTTGTTCTAATGGCTGCAGTTACCTTCTTCCTCAGCTAGAACATCCCTATGGATTGAAGTGATGAGATAGTGGTTAGACCTTGGGCCGATAACCACAGCCTAGCAGTTAGACACCATCGACTGCTCCTCAGGAGAAAGATGAGGCTTCCTATTCTGTTCTATAGAGTTACCATGAGTCACAATCGACTTGAGAGCAGTGGATTTGGTTTGGTTTCCCTATTTCTACTGCAAGGGAGGGAGCTGTTATGTTTTTGGATTTCTAACAAACTCAATCTTAAATTCTGTTATGTTTAGAGAATTTTAATTAACAATAGGTCAATTCTTTAACTCTATCAATACTTTTGTGATAATTTTCCTTGTGCTCCATTTTCTATTTAAGTGGCCACATTTCTGTAAATCCTTGGACAGGATAATGAACTCATGTTGATGGTCTCCCTCATCCTGATAGTGGATCTTTGTCTCTGATGCATCTTTGTCCTGTTTAACACTTAACAGATATATCTTTGGAAATTATATTTGAGATTTAGAGACCTCACACACACACACATACACACACACACATACACAAAACCTTCCCCCTTATCATAATCCATATGTACATCCATTGTGTCAAGCACATTTGTACACTTGTTGCCATCATCATTCTCAAAACATTTGCTTTCTCCTCCCATAAAGAACTAACAAAGGCAGTTCTATTTATATATGTGTACATGCATATATATATACTTACATGTATGTATGTATGTATATGTTTATGTGTGTGTGTATGCCCTAGAAGCCCACAGTGGTTATACATTGGGCACTCGGCTGAAGACAGATGAGACTCTCTACCCACTTCCAGAGCGACCATCACGAGAATGCCCAGGGACATGTCTACTCTGCCCTCTGGGAATACTAGCAGGCAGATGGGAAACGGAGGCTGTGAATTCATTATAGAAACCCTGCTGCCACCAGGGGTTCCTAGTTGGGCTGGTAGCAACGAGGCCGAGGTTCAACCCAACTACTATTCTGTGGGAGAAAAACGCAGATACTGAGTCCCATAATTATTCATAACTTTAGGAACTTGAAATAGAATCGATATGAGCAGGCAATAATTCTAAGGATGCAGGTTCACGTTTTGGTAGGGCACCAGAATACTGTTGCTCAGTCCTCACAATACGGGAATATAATTTAAAGGATACTTTGTATCTTTTGAGCCTCTGTTGGTTTTGTGGGTAAAGGCTGGCTGCTGCCCTCAAAGACCGTGGTTCAAAGTCACCAGCTGCTTCTTGGGAGAAAAATAAGGCTGTAAACTCCTATAAAGCATTGTACTCTCAGAAACCCTGTCTAGGATCACTATGCACCAGAATTGATTTAGTGGGAGTGGGTTTGCCTTTGGTTTATTATCTTTTAGGGTTGATATGAATAGAAAATGATTAGAAGACACCTAACAACAACAATTGCTTGAAGCCATTTCTATATAAAGTTTATGTAATTTGTAAAGGTAATACGTTTTTAATGAAATTCAACAAGCAATTTAAATAAAGTAGTTCAACAACTGAAGACTATCTCTAAAAATCATTATGTGGGTTATTTATTCTAAACCCTGACATTAATGCCAAACAGTTCAAAATTACTTTTTCTGGAAAGTCCACAATTGCTAAACGTGGTCCTACTCTTTGAAAAGCGAACACATTTAAGAGGATGTTCTCACAAGCTGAACAGTTAAGGTTAAACATGTTGTTAGGGAGTCCAGTGGGGCCAGTGGAGATCCAGAGTGGAGCCTCAGCTCAGAGAAGATGTAGGGTTCAGAAAACAACAGATGGCTGTGGGGCCCACGGTGCATTAGTGGAATGACATAGGAAACACGCCTCCAGAGAACTTCTGTCTAAAACCTGGGGACGGGAGGACAGTGGTCACTAAATGGAGTGCTTAGGAGAGAGGGGTACAGAAGATCAAAGGCATCAATCTGACCTGAGCAGTTAAACTTTGTCAGTAGATACCCCCGAGGATGCAGGCTGGGCCTGATCTGGTTTCCAAAATTTTCTGTATTTTTGGTTTGTGTTGTTTTCTTCATAATAGAGTGTATCTCAAAGGTGTTATGTGAGTGGAGGTCCCCCTCTTGAAGCTGTGTTAAATGATTTTCTGTTTGGGGGTATATGAAACCCAGGACTGATGAACCTATAGGGACAGCAAGTAGAATAAGGGTTTCATGGGGAAGGGGGTGCAGAGGTCGTAATGAGTTAAAGGGAGATGATATCAAAGAGTCCCTGTAGAACAAAGATTGTTTGTAAATTGACTGTGGTAACTATTGTACAATTCTACTTGATGTGTTTGAAATATGGAATTATATACATATTGAATCTCAACTAATAGGAAAAAATTGGTACATTAATATTATTTTGTGTGTGCATACATAGTATATTTCAGTTCATATGTATTTGAATGCTTGCATATAAAAGAGGAATTTGGTGAACAAGCAAATGTGGTGAAGAAAGCTGATGGTGGCCGACTATCAAAAGAGACAGCGTCTGGGGTCTTAAAGACTTGAAGATAAACAAGCGGCCATCTAGCTCAGAAGCAACAAAGCCCACATGGAAGAACACACCAGCCTGTGTGATCACGTGTTTCCAAAGGGATCAGTTATCAGGAATCAAATAACAAAAATTCAGAGCATTGGGTGCACACCTCCATGATACGATCGCTGAGGACAAACGGGTGCATAAGCAAATGTGGCGAAGAAAGTTGATAGTGCCCGGCTATCAAAAGAGATAGTGTCTGTCGTCTTAAAGGCTTGAAGATAAATAAGCAGCTATCTAGCTCAGAAGCAACAAAGCCCACATGGAAGAAGCATACCAGCCGGTGTGATCACGTGGTTCCAAAGGGATCAGTTATCAGGCATCAAATAACAAAAAATCATATCAATGGGTGCATACCTCCATGATATGATCCCTGAGGACAAACAGGTACATAAGTAAATGTGGCGAAGAAACTGATGGTGCCTGGCTATCAAAAGAGATCATGTCTGGGGTCTTAAAGGCTTGAAGGTGAACAAGCAGCCATCTAGCTCAGAAGCAACAAAGCCCACATGGAAGAAGCACACCAGCCTGTGAGATCATGAGGTGTTGAAGGGATCAGGTATAAGGCATGACCAAAAAAGAAAAATCTTACCATAATGAATGAAGGGGGAAGTGCAGAGTGGAGACCCAAAGCCCATTTGTCGGCCACTGGAAATCCCCTCCCAGAGGGGTCTAGAGGAGGAGATGAGTCAGTCAGGGTGTGATGTAATACCGATAAAGAATAGAGCTTTCCTCCAGTTCCTGAATGCTTCCTCCCCCCCGCCCCCCACTACCAATATCCGGATTCTACCTTGCAAGTCTGGATAGAGCAGAGGTTGTACACTGTTGCAGAGAGGAGCTGGAGTCACAGGGAATCCAGGGTGGATGATACTTTCAGGACCAGGCATGTGAGGGGTGATGCTCGGAGTATGGAGAATGAGTGGTTTGGAAGGGGGTAACTAATTATAGGATCTACATGTGACCTTCTCCCTGGGGGACGGACAACAGAGGATGAGGTGAGGGGAGACGCCGGATAGGACAAGATGTGACAAAATAATAATTTATAAATTATCAAGGGCTCATGAGGGAGGGGGGAGCGGAGAGGGAGGGGAAAAAGGAGGACTTGACCCAAAGGGCTTAAGTTGAGAGCAAATGCTTTGAAAATGATTAGGGCAAAGAATGTACAGATGTGCTTTACAAAATTGATGTATGTATATGTATGGATTGTGATAAGAGTTGTATGAGTCCCTAATAAAATGTTAAAAAAAATAAAGAAAAGAAAAAGAAAAAAAGAAGTATTTAACAACCACAAAATAATATTGAGTAAGTATCGTTCACACTAAAGGGCTTCATTTATCTAGGGTAGTTTGATCAGCACCAGACATTTTACTAATTAGTGAATATTTTTTTAAAAAAGAGGAATTTGGTAGTGAAAATAGTTGTGCTTATTGTCTATTTAGCTTTTTTTCATTTCTATTTTCTTTCTACTTTACATATACTTGAGAAAAAAAATCTTGCATGTAAGTCTAACATGTACAATAATATTTCAACCTTTGAAAAGGCTGTGAATATAGTAATGATCTTTTATGAAGCCTTTGCTGTTGGGTACTTTCCCTTTAGGTTATGTAACATATACAAGGTTATGTATATAACTTTGTAGAAAGGTTACATAAAAGTTATTTGCATGCAAAAGTAATATTTTCAATAGTCATGAGAATGTGATTAGAGAAGTGAATCTGTTCAGCCAGGACAAATGTAAATAGTTTGTGAGTCTGAAGTTGGTAGTCTTACTATTTGCTAATATTTTTAAAACAATTTTCCAAACTCTAAAAATGTAGAGCATATTTTACAATGAACTACCATATTATCCACATTATTCAAGTGTTTCAAGATATTTTTTTTCACTTACTTATTCATTTCTATTTTTGCTTGTTTTTTTACTGGAGTACTGTGGAAATTCACTCCAGGCATCACATAATTTGACCTTCAATTTAAATTTGTATTCATACTTTGAAAATATGACATGGTTTACATAAGTGTAAATCACTTTTTACACCTGAAACCTTTCCATGTTGGCAAATATTTTTGGTACCATCTCATGTCTAAACCACAATCAAATGTTCCTGATAGTCTCAAAAATAGCTTTGTATAGTTAGTTTGACTCATGACCTAATCTAGACCTAGTTCCCCGATTGTTATATTTCTTGTCTCTTTCATGGACATCAGCCCTCTTTCCTTATGTTCGTCCCATGGTACTTACAGAAACCAAATTAGTTGTTGCGTTAGGCTGGGTTCTCTAGTTAAGCAAAACCAATGACAAGCAGATCCAGTGACACTCTTAGATGTATAAGAACGAAGTTTCCATAAGCAGAGAGCAGCCACACACCCTCAGAAGCGGACCAGGCCAGTCGAGCTACAATCCATGGGTCGGATGGTAAACTGGACGTTCCCCATGCAACTTCCCGGGAAGAGGATCCAGGGAGCTGGGGGATGGACATGGAAGCAGGCTAGTGGAGGCTGAGTCATATGAATTCAAGATTGGATGGTAACATTGCAGACTACAGGCCAAGTCCCTAGAAGCCAGATGCAAGAGAGAGACCAGCAGGAATAAGGAAAGGGAGTTCTCCATAATGTTTATTCGTATATATGACATAGACTCTATCTTCAAGAAAATATAAACAGAGGGTGAGGGGTTGGATTCCACCGTTGTCTTCCACAGCTGCTCACTACAAGTGTGAGGTCACACTATGGGAGGGGCCTTCCTTCCAAATGACTTAAAATCTTGGCCAAGACAAATTGACACATAACCTAACAACCACAGTTGTCCTCTACAATGACCCACAATCTAAATGTGTTGATTTTGTTGCTTTTCGTACCATTTAAGCTGCCCTCTAGTCTCTCATATTATCAGTAAATGGAAACTATGTGCGTGCTTTTGACCGGAAGCAATGATTTAAAAAAAATTACTTCACAGTATTTGAGTCATCCCTAGAAGCCAGGTCAGTTATTTCAAAACGCAAGATGAATAAAAGTATGACATTTGGGTTGTAAAATGCATTTAGGGGGCAGATTTGTGTAAATAGGGGGTTTGAAGTCCAGCTCTTGTTAATTTATTACTAATTATTAACATATTTTTCATAAGGAAATCTTGTTCTTACCTCAGAAATAGCACAGAGAGAAAGCACACACTCTGGAAAACTACAAGTAAAGTAAATTTACTTAAAGTCCAGGGGTGCACTAGGCCATGAAAGTCTTCACACTCTTAAAGTCAAGAGCTCTTCTGGGTCAGAGGCAAGTGTTGAACTAATCTGCTAAGGCAAGATCAGCTGAAAGAGCCCATCGGAGAAGCAGGGCGATATCTGAAGGGAGGACTCAGCAGGAACTGGTGGATAACAGCTATGTGGGGTGATACGTTTGGCTAAGGTCACATAAACACAAATGTATAGACTTTTCATTTGATTACAAGATCCAAAAAACTCGAGGCTCACTCCCATTGAGTCCATATGGACTCATCATAAGCCTGGAGTCACGGTAGACCTGCTCCTGTGAGTTTCTAAGACTGGCAGTCTTCCTAGAGTAGAAATCTTCATCTTCTCCCTCTCTGAGCAGTGGTTGATTTCGTACCGCTGGTGTTCTGGTTAGCAGCCCACCCATGACCTTTAGGCCACCACAGGAAATTCTCAGGACACATTTTTCTGGGAGCCTGTTATTGAAACTCTTCTTTCAAGAATGCCTTTTCCTGGCAGTCGATTATAAAGATGATTTAAAGATAATGCTGTGTGGCAAGGTCATTTGTGCATGGGCTATCACATCTTGAATCAGTTAGACCATACAAGAAAGCCCCCCTCACCCCCCACCGGGAGTAGCTGTGATTCTCTGCATCTTCCAGACCATAGGGGCGGGGGGGGGGGGGAACTGGTTCCATTAGGGGATATATTTAGGGCGGCGCATGAGACAGAGAGGCTACTGCTATACAAAGGCAACTATAAAATTCAACAAGGATTCTGGACTGAAGTTAAGAGTGTGTGATGGAGTTAAGGCTCCGCTTTCAGGCTGCTCTATTTATAGACACCGTGCGCCTCAGCTTTCCGATTCTCATACAGAACAAATGCCAGAAATGCAAGACATTTTGTCATAATTTGGGAGTTAAAATGCATTTAGTGGTTTGGAAATATCATGTTACATTTCAGCCTGGAAGAAACCTTTACAACAAGAAATCCTTGTTCTTGGCACTCCTCCTGCTTCTTGGCATGCTGTTAGCAACATATTTGTCTTCTTTGTATTAGTTTCATACATAACATTGATTTGAGGTAGGAGTGTTGGTGAGTACATTGCTAAATGAAATGAGCCTCAGTCAGTCTTCGAAAGCAAAACTTCTTGTTACTTTTCTCTCACAGCTGTCGCTGAGTGGAATTTATAAGTAAACTGAATACTAGCAGAGAAGTTCAAAGCAGAATAAACAAGCTCTGCTCTGAGGATAAACTACGTGATCTCTCAAGCTTGGACGATTGATAGTTTGGACCTGTTGATTGTTGCCGGGTGGAGTTGCGGATTTTCCTAGGCATTGCAAGGTATTCAGCAGTCTCCCTGGTCTCTGCTCACTAGAGTCTGTTGGCACCCGCCAGTCATACTATGAACAATGCCTGCAGACATGGCCACATGTACACTGGAGGATGAGGACAAAATTATCTACTCTTGACAAGCAATTTTTTAAAAGATCCATTCCAGTGTTCCTTGATAATTGCTCCATTTTACCACCTCCCTCCACCACCATTACACCCCTCACTAAAGCCTTATTCTGCTTGCTGTAATTTTCTTGTAATTTTTTGTTGTTGTCATTTGGTTGTTCATATGGAAACTTATCTCAGATGTGTTATGTCATTGGGGTCACCCTCTTGAATTTTTATTATATACTTTTCTGTATATGAAACTCGGGATTGATTAAATTGAAAATCTGAATCAGTGGGGGATCAACTGACAAGGTTTTGACTGTCAAATCAAGCTTACCGATTTGACCTTCTATAGTCATCTCTCCAATACACTATATTTCATAACCACTGTCCATCCATTCCTCAATTATGCATAGAGGGATATCACCAGGGGCTTAATTTCTATGCAGATCCCGCAAATGGATCTTGGGCTCCCACTCATCCATAGTCTTCTGCAAACCGGATCCCCTCAATTTAGGCTCTGATACTATCCCCTCTTTTGACTTCAGATTATACGATCGGCAATCCTTAGGTCGCTGATGTTGAAGTGCTTCTTCCATGTGGACTTAGTTGCCATCTCAGTGAGATGGCTACTAATTTGGAGAAAGCCTTTCAAACCCCAGATACTAGAGTATCTGATTGCTGGGCACCATTCTAATTTCTTGACCAAATTCTGGAATAGCACCCTAGCTTTTCTGTTCTCTTTCTGAGGGGAAGTATTGAGAAGGACCATAGCAGAAATTGTTTTTATATGAACCAGGACCGGTCTCATTTTTAGAAAGGGATAATAAAGTTAATATCACTTCTTGATAAAATAACACCATGAAAACAAAAATCAAGCATAAATTCTAAACCCATATGATTATAACTGACTTTGAAATACAGACCTAAATAAATTCCATTCATTTGAAAGTAAAGCCATACCCCAAAACTTTCTTCTTCAAAGTCTATATGGAGGAAACACACCAGCCTATGTGATCACAAGGTGTCAAAGGGATCAGGTCTTAGCATCAAGGGGAAAAAATCATATCATTGTGAATGAGGGGAAGTGTAGATTAGGGACCCAAAGCCCATCTGTGGGCAACTGGACATCCCTTTACAGAGGGGTGGTGGGGAGGAGATGAGCCAGTTAGGGTGCAGCGTAGCAATGATGAAACATACAACTTTCTCTAGTTCTTATGTTTCCTCCTCCCTCCGGTCCCACTCTCATGATCTCAATTCTAATTTACAAATCTGGCTAGACCAGAGGATGTACACTGGTAGAGATAAGAACTGGAAACACAGGGAATCCAGGACAGATTAACCCCTCAGGACCAGTCGTGAGAGTGGCAATATCAGGAGGGTGGAGGGAAGGTAGGGTGGAAACGGAGAACTGATTACAAGAATCTACATATAACCCCCTTCCTGGGGCACAAACAACAGAAAAGTGGGCAAAGGGAGACATTAGACAGTGTAAGACATGACAAAATAATGATTTATAAATTATCAAGGGCTTATAAGGAAGGGGACCGGGGAGGGACAGGAAAAATGAAGAACTGATACCGAGGGCTCAAGTAGAAACCAAATGTTTTGAGAATGATGATGGCAACAAATGTGCAAATGTGCTTGACACAATGGATGTATATATATATATATATATATGGATCATGAGATGTGTTGTAGAAGCCCCCAATAAAATAATTTAAAAAAACACATTGTTCTTGGCAATGTTGCCTTTTAAGCCTCTTTTTTCTTAGTATCTCTTAGTAAATTCTGATAACTTTAGTATGATATTACTTGCTTGGA
The DNA here is from genome assembly GCF_050624435.1 of Tenrec ecaudatus. Lineage (NCBI taxonomy): Eukaryota > Metazoa > Chordata > Mammalia > Afrosoricida > Tenrecidae > Tenrec > Tenrec ecaudatus. The sequence goes on from NC_134540.1 coordinate 54,690,318, forward strand.
AAAGGAAAGTAGAAATGTAGTTATTTCGTTTACAATTGTCTCATTATTTCTTTCACAAGTGTTCCTTTGACTAGGAATATACCAAAGTTAAATTAGTTGGACAACATATTTTTTAATTCTTTATTTTTAGTTTGTATACAAGAGAGTAAAAACTCTCTTAAGTGACAAAATTACTTCTGAAGATTTCATAAGATCACAGTTCCACATGTGGAAACGTAAGAGAATGTTCCTCGTTCTTAGGACTGTGCTTTGCCTGGGGATGTTTAAAAAGGAGGTAAGATCACTGAGATCCCCGCTATGACATATGTGCAAAGAGGCCCATTCTCTGCTTTGTAATCAAGAGAAAAGCAAACCAGATGATGTGCTTTAACTTAGAGGTATCAATTCTTCTTTGGAGCAGTGGGAAAACATGGTGTCCATGGGCTGAACTTACCTACCAATATGTTTTCTTGGACTAAACACTTCTCTTTGTATTTTAATCTTTGATTTGAATTCATTACCAAGTGCTGAATAGAGAACTCCCTTTTGATAGACCTGCTTTCCTTTTCCATATGTTAGCAGATATAGGATCTCTTACCCATGGAAACTATCAGGCATAGCTTAAAGGCTTTTACCCTATTGGGTAGTTGGTTCTCTTCCATAGTCACTGCCTTTTCTCCACTGATGCCAAATATCAGTTGCTATTTATGCTTATATTTGTTGGTCTCAATTTTATCCAAACCCATTTATACTATGACCCTACAGGTATATTGTTTTCCTGTCTCAAGTTGAAATTTGAATTTGTGGAAACAAACTGTCAAAAACAAGCAAAGGAAAGGATATCAGGTGTCAGAATACTTCGTTAGGAACTGGGGGAAGAAGTACACAAGACAGCATTATAGAAGTCAAGAATTGAACTTAAGAGTTCCTGCATTCATACATTCAGCAACAATTATTGCCATTAACCATTGCCATTGTTAAAAATAAGCAAAGTCTCTAATATATATATATTAAAAATTGGTCTATTCATTTATTACTCCTTTTTTCTAAACCATGTGACGTCTACATTATTTAACATCTCCAAATGTTTGTCAACTGGGGAAAAAGCAATTATATTTAATTAATAAGGTAGAATGAGTGTTGGTGTGTTAGGCCGGGTTATCTAAAGAAGCAAAACTAGTGATATATTTAAAATTCATATAAATAAATGAAGTTATATCAAGGACATGGTTCACCCAGTTAAGAAACTGACTAAGCACAGTCTAGTTCAATTCTATGGGTCAGAGGCTTTTCCTGACTCACCTTGCTGCTCTGGCTGGTGAATCAGGACACAAGAAGACAGAGGAGGAAACCGTAAGACCATAGTCTGGTGCAGACAGAGACATTTGAATTTGGAAGTCATCAATTCAGGTTCAGCAACTATGTGTCAGCAGGCAATATGGTATGCCACTGATAGCCCCTTGGTCAGCAAGAAGAATAGGCGGGGGGTGTTATAGTTTAAGTGCAAAAAAACCCCCAAACAACAACCAGAAATAGAGGAGACAGATGCAGGATCCAGACCCAGCATAAATGGGGAGTCCTCCCATGGTCTGCTCAAGTAGATGTAAACAGACTCTAGAGGAAATTTCTTTTTGTTCATCTCAAGCCTGTGGCCTGATTAAGTGGTTGTAAAACATTCTAATCTTCCTATAATTGCTTGGCTGTTCATAAAAGTTTCCATCATGGAGTTAATGACATCATGTTAGGTCATATCATGGAAGAATACTAGCCTAAGTTGATATAAAATGTAGGTATCACAGTGAAATTATTAATGTATGCTAATTGCTTTACATTGTTTGACAGAATAGGTGCTCATGAAAAGTTATCTATTATCCTTAGTACAATTATTTTGATAATCTATTCATCCTCCCTCTAAATGCTTTACCATGTTGATGTCTATATTCTTGAATAAGTCAAACAACTGAGTAATTGACTTTCCTTTTCCACAGTTGACCTTTGAACAATATGTGTCTGAATTATTTGAATCTAGCAGAATTAAAAAAAAATTAATGCCATGTGATGCTAACAATCTCCAAGTGAGCATTACATTGCATATCACAGGACATGATTACCTCTGTGTGGTTTTTATATTGTGTTTAATTCATAAAAGTGGAATAACAGCACAAAGCCATGCAAAGCTAGAGATGCTAAGTAATGGCACTGCAAGAAACAGTTACATTGGTTGGCATGGACCACAGGCGGAAGTCTACAGCTACTGGTAAGTGTCATTTCATTGTAAAAGGAGCCAGTGTGACAACCATTGTAAAAAAGAAAAAGGAATTCATGAAGTTGTTATTGCAGTTAAGTCAACAGACTTAAAAACCTTGATTTTTTTGTTTGCAAAATAACTTTCTGTGTCATATTGTAAAGATGAGTCTTATGTGGTGCAGTATAGAAGTCATGTAGATCTACAGCTGACCTCCTCCCTGGGGGACGGACAACCGAAAAGGGGTGAAGGGAGATGTCAGACAGGGCAAGATATGACAAAATAATCATTTATAAATTATCAAGGGCTCACGAGGGAGAGGGTGTGGGAGGGAGTGGGGAAAAAAGAGGACCTGATGCCAAGGGCTTAAGTGGAGAGCAAATGCTTTGAAAATGATGATGGCAGTGAATGTGCAGATGTGCTTTACATAATTGATGTATGTATGGATTGTGATAAGAGTTGTATGAGCCCCTAATAAAACATTAAAAAACTGCTTATACTGTAAAAAATAAAACAAATATAATATTCAAATAAAAGAAGTCATGTAACATAAAAAATGTGTTAATCTGTTTATGTTATCAGTAAGGCTTCTAGTCAACACTAGGTTATTAATAGTTAACCTTTTGTGAGTCAAAAATTATATGCAGATATGTTCAAGGCCCAACTATCTATCTAGGTTAGCCAGACATAGAAAGAAGACAATAGACCTCACACATAAGAACGATGGCTCTCAATCTGGGGTCCATCATTTGCCTCAGGGAGGGGGGTGGTTGGCAGTACCTTTGGGTATCTTTTATTAGGACTGGAACTGAGTAGCACGGTGATCTACTGGGTAAAAGTCAGGGATGCTATCGATTAACCAGAGTACAGAGTATGGGTACAGACTAGCTCCCACACAAATAATTATCCACATAGTAGTAGTATGGGAGTGGACAAGTCTTTTATTAGAGGAAATTATGGTCATAAGCCAAACAATTACTGTAATGAAAATAGGGGGAAATGATAGAAATGAAGAAGACACTCTGAAATGCTAGGTGAGAGTCGAGAAAGTGGTTTCATTTATGCTACATGTTTCTCAAAGAAGAAACTCCCAATGTGAAATGAATTGCGTTTGACTTTCGAAAGGAAGCTTTTAGAGTCTGGATAAACTCTCTTCTTAATGTCCACCAAGATGCTGCTGAAAGAAAGAAACAAACAAGCAGTGAATTCCCCTGAAGGCTCACTCGTCATGGGCTTCAGTTAGCTCCTAAAAGGAATACAAGCAACGTCATAGCTTGAAGCTACTTTCCAAACATTTTCTCTGGGAAACCAAATCCCAGATTTTCTTTCTCTCTCTCTTTCTTCTTTCATTAAATGAAAGCTTTTGTTTGTGAATGACCTACTTTGAGGGTAAGGTAAAAAGTGGGTGAGAATGTCATTATATACAGTAACAGAATTGCAAAGAGAAGGGAGAGATGCAATAACTCTGATGGATCTACATTTCCTATGAAAGCAGAGTCTAGTTGTCTTTCCGTCCCAGTCTGTGAGTTCCACATCAGTGGTTTGGGGTGGGAAGAGGGAAGGGAGCTCCCGAGAAACAGTCTCCAAACTAATCCCTTCATTAATAAGAGGAAGCATGAAGTGCTACTTGCATAGCATCTACATTGGGTTAGCTATTGTCAATAACCTACAGGAGTCTCAGTGGCATAGTGATGATGGGTTGGGTTGTGATCATCAAGGTCTGAAGTTTTAAACCACCAGTTGCTCAGCAGGAAAAGACTGAACTTTCTACTCCCATAAATAATTATATTCCTGAAACTCCTAGGGGCAGATCTAACCTGTTGAAAGTGTCACTATGAGTTAGTATTGACTTGAGGGCAGTGAGAGCTGGTTTAAGGTATATGAGCGCATGTGTGTAGTTTCTGTGTGCATGCTATACCATTTAACATAAGGGAATTGAGCATTTGGAGATTTTGGTATCAACAGGTGTACTTGAATATATGGGGGTCTCTCGATAGGAGCTGCTGATGATTGTGAACTGCTGACTTTATGATGTGCAGCCCAACGTGTAGTCACTCCATCACCAGAGTTCCTAAAGGTCCTTCCAAACAACAACAACAAAACTCAAACTCACTGCCTTGGCGTCAATGACAATTCATAGTGGAGATCTATAAAACCAATTTTGTATAGGGCTGATATTTGTTAAAATTAGCTGTGTACCTAAGGACTTAATTGATTTCAAATTTCCAATCTAAGCATCTAGAGAAATACTTTCTTTAAAAAAAAAATCAAATCCTTTTTTGTCTTATCATGCTCACTAAGAAACTTAAATTTCTGGTTGGTTTTGCTGAGAGTAGAAGCACCTGTGAAAACCAGTCATCCATTTCTCTCTAGTATGCCACTGTTTCTTGAAATATTGCTTCTTAGATCTCCCCTTCCTTTATTTGCATATTTTTCCTTAAGGTTCTACAGTAATTATTTTTGGTTAAGCATCTGGCTTCTATCAGTAAATGTCAGTTCAAATCCACCTAGCAGGACTGAGATAAAAATACCCATTGATACACTTTGGTAAAGATTGAAGCGTAGAGATTTCTATGAGAACAATAAGATAAACACATCTTCCCACAAAAAGAACCAAACACGGTGCCACGCAGAAACCCATCACAGGGACCCTGTGGATCCCTTACTTTGTGTCACGGCTCCAGGCTCCCTTCCTCCTTGTCCCTCCTGTCTTCTCCCCTGTTCTGATGGCAGATGTGACGTGGACGGCACCACATTTTATGAGTCTCTGCTCCGATGCCACCAAATACACTTTTATTCTAACATTTTTGAAAGCACTGCATTTGTTTTTCTATAATATGGAATTTTGTGTGTGTGTGTATGTGTGTGTGTAAATATCCGTGTGGAAGGTCCTATGTGTTTTCCTTTTTAATTATTTTCTTACAATACCAAGCATGCTGACACAGAAATTCAAAACAAAAGTGAAAAATGTGTTTGAAGTAAAGCTGAGCCTCATTGGTTTTCCTCAGGGCATCTACAGAAGAATAGCTTTCCATTTGAATTCACTAATATAATAAGATTTTAGGGCCCATTCATTAATTTTTGAACAGGTACTGAGGTATTCTAGGAGAAGCAAAAACAAAACAAAAACGCCTAATACACACAAAAAAATATCAGGTGGAGAGAGGGATACTTTACTAGCATAGTTTAAGAGAAACAGAAAGCTAGGTGGAATTTCAGAGCGATAAGAGAGTCCTCATGACCACAAAGAAACCATTGCCAGCCAAAAACACACAAATATACCCTAAGACAAGATAACTAAGACAGAATTTATATATTACACCGGAAATGTTGTTTGAAGACAATTTTACTTTTACTTATAGATTAACAATACCCCCAATACACACACACACACACACACAGCCATTTCTGGTAATTAAAAAAAAGTTATATATGTATTTTTTCCTTATATATAAGTCAAGGCAATTTAACTGCTAGATAAGACACCAAATCAGGATTTGCATGTTTACGGAAACACATAGCTCCAGACAGAAAATGATGAGTCAACATGAAGTTTAGTTCGTGGGTTAATGTATCTAAAGACCAATGCAGGTCGCGAGGACTTGCTCAGTGATAACCGAGCATAGAACCCCCTATCAATGACAACTGGGGCAAAGGACTCTCAATATAAAGTCGTACATGTAGAGTTTTCTTTGTGTTTTATGTGATTGATCCTAACACTAAAATGATGGCTTACATCTGACAGCTTGCTAGTCTCCTAGTGATTTCAATAATTATCTCTATTGAGTTAGGGTATTGATCTGTAGCTGTTAGCCATTTCAAAATTCCACTTTTATCCTACTAGAGGTAATAGAATTAATGAGTCTCTCTGCCAAACATAGCAAGAACATTGGATAGACAATTAGGTCACAACAGTGAAGAATACCTAAATAAAAATCAAATGGAAATTTTAAACAAAGATAAATTCATAAATTCATATATATATATTCCATTTGTTTGTAAATATAGGCAGGATACTAAAGCAATAGCAAAAGAAAATCAGACAAATTGACTAGAGAGTCTCTAGGCTATGTTGTGCTAATATGAGCAGTAAAACAGGTCATTCAAGCTGAAATGATTTTAAGCTCTGAGTGCATTCAATTCGTTCAAAATAGATTTCCAGGGTTCCCCCACTCTCTGAAAGGAGAGGGCATTTCTGGGCCTTACCACAAGTCAAAGGAGTTAAGCAAAGAAGGTTGAAAGCATTGACTTACGTGGCGATCATTTTGAGCATTCTAAAACTACCATAAGGAACTTGATAAATCATACCAAATAACACATAGATCTGAAATGATGCTAACACGTGAGGGGGCTTTTAAAAGCTCATGGGAAAATTTCATTACCATTTAATTCCACTTCTCCATGAACTTTGTGAAAGCCCAGCTCAGGGAGTTTCCAGTTTAAAGGCAGGGCCGCGTGATGCTGAGGCGGTGAGTGGTGACTGGAGAGGTGCTTGGCTGCACGCTGCCTCTTTCATGGCTAGCTGCAGGAACTGCGGAAAGATGGCATCGTCTCACATGTACTTATCTTGTTTTAAATTTTCTCTAAGTGAAAAGTCTCTTTGGGTTTTAGTTTGTTAAAAGCAGGTGGTAATCTTGGTCTGTTGTAAAAATCCACTGGCCTAAAGTGAACTTATGAAAATCAGGGAATATTTGGGATTGTTGGTTTTCTTTCTCTTTCTAATTCTGTGCAAACTCTTATATGGTGAGCTTCGAGGTGCAGACCCTGAATCAGAATGTTTAAAATGAAATCTGATTTTTCAAGCATTTGCGTCAGTATCCACTAAATAATGGAAATATCATAGTACCTACCTCACGGGATTGCTCTCAGAAGTCAAAAAGGGGGAAATCCTTGGGAAAAACGACCCTTGGGAGATGGTCTTTATAAAATCTGAAATCTACAAGCTCTCATATACATGGATCTTACTCGCTGATATCAAGTTGACACCAACTCTGAGCAGCTCTACAGGACAGGTTCCAACTGTGCTGTGAGTTTCTGAGACTGATTTCTATTTGTTTGTTTGTTTGTTTATATTTCTGAGATTGTGCCTCCTTATGGGAGTTGAAAGCCCCGTTTTTCTCCTTCGGAGTGGCTGATGACTTTGAACTGCTGGCCAGGCTATTAGCAGCTCAACAAGTTACCACTATGCTACCAGGGTTCCTCATGGAAATGGAAAGTACTGGAAATATGTATTTATATGCCTTGTTGGATATATCAGGGTTTTTTGTAAACATGACATTAGTAGAATTTATAAAATCTATTTAAATATGATATAAATTTGAGAAATGTAGTGACAATGGAGTGAACATGTAGGTACTCAAATTAAAAATGTCAACTATCCAACCCCCATTAATCAAGCCAATGTGAACTGTTGGCTTTGGCAATTGGCTTCCAAAGCCTCACCTAACCACACCAGCAGGCTCTTTCATTGTAGATACTACTCAGGTAAACAGATACTACTCAGGTAAACAAATATCAATATGCAAGCCCGCTATTTTTTTAGTTGATTCAGACTCATAGTGAACCTGCACAGTCTTCCTGAGGCTGTAAATCTTAAAGGAAATGGCAAATTCATCTTTCTCCTGAGAAGTGGCTGGTGGGTTTGAACTAATAACCTTATGGTTAGCAGTCCCACACTTGCCTACAGCTGAACAAGGACCCCTTAAAACTAGATTTAAAAACTCACTCGGTACCATTGAATCCATTTCAACTCATCGTGACTTTATAGGATGGGACAGAACTGCTCCTGTGGGTTTCTGAGAATGTAATTCTTTATGGAAGTAAAAAGCAGCCTCTTTCTCCCAAGGAAAGGCTTGTGGTTTGAAACTGTTGACCCTGTGATTAGCAGCCCAATACAGAACCATGATATTACAAGGGATCCTTAATACTGGATTAGTCATTATTAATTTGCCATTCCTCTTAAGTATAGAAATTATTATAGCCTTTGCTTCAAGTTCACCACTTTGAATGGAGAGTTATACACTTAGTTTAAAGAATCACAGCTTATAAAAGTAGAGACATTACAACTGACTGACTACTGGTTTTAAAAGTGGAAACAATCAGACTGCTATTTCTTTAGTTTGAGTAATTGCTGTTTTTAAAAGTAAAGTAGGCATCAGTGACTGGAAAAATTGCAAAATCACTGACTGGAAAAATTCATTTTTGACCAATTTATCATTTCAACAAGTTTATTTTGACATATGCATTTGCAACATTTCCCCCAAAATAATTTATTCACAACAAGATCACTGTCTTCCCAAAGAGCAGGGGCTTTGCAGCCATATCTATTCCCCCCTTGGTGGTAAAGGCAGACCTGGGGAGGGGAGTGGTGCTCCAGGCCACACTACGCAGCTCTGCCAGCCTAGAGTTATCGCAGCCACCACAGCCAAGGAATCTTCCGTGATCTCTCCCTGTTCTGCTCTCCTTATCTCCGCAGAGCTGGCAAATCCCTGAAGATGCTAATTAAAATGAAATCATATCTAAACATTCTTGTTTTCACTCTGACTGGGCCTGTGATGGTCAAGGAAGACCATGGCTAATCAGTGGTATAAACTTAGCCTTGCTCTCTCCCCCTCCCCCCGATACAGATTAGTATCTTGTTACTTATAAAACTAACGTGAGAGTAATCAGATGGTACAGAGAGACTGATGACTATCGTGAACCTGACCTAAGCCATGATATATGCAGTTGCCTCATGAGCATATTAGAGTAGGACAGTACATAAGAAAAGACACAATAAATGATGAATTCTAACTGCAGTTTTAGTAAAGAATATCAAATATGTTGCCATTATCATTTTCAAAGCACTTTCTTTCTATTTAGCCCTTGATATCAGCTCCTCATTTTTTCTGCTCTCCCCACCCTCCCTCCTTTATGAGCCCTTGATAAATTATAAATTATTGTTATTTTCATATCTTCCATTGTCCGCTGTCTCCCTTCATCCACTTTTCTGTTGCCCGTGCACCTGGTGGTAGAGGTTTATATATCCATCATTGTGATAAATTTCCCCCGTTCTCCCCCACACCCTTCCTCTTCTCCTTCCCTTCCTGGTATCTCTATTCTCACTATTGTTCGTGAGGAGTTTATCTGTCCTGGATTCCCTGTGTTGTGGGCTCTTGTATGTAGAAGTGCACATGTTCTGGTCTAGATCTGTAAGGTAGAATTGATGTCATGGTGAGGTGGAAGGATGGGGAGAAGCATTAAAGAACTAGAGGAAAGTTGTATGTTTCCCTAGTGGTATACTATGCCTGACTGGCTTTTCTCTTCCATGTGACCCTTCTGTAAGGGGATGTCCAATTGTCTACAGAGGGGCTTTGGGTCTCTACTTTGTACTCCCCCTCATTCACACAATGGATATGTACATGGATTGTAAAAAGAGCTGTAAGAGCCCTGAATTAATTGGTTTAATAAAAATAAATAAATATATTCAAATGAAAATAAGACTAACAACATTTTCTTGGCAAAAAAGTTAATGAAACTAATATTTATTATATTTATACACACACATACACAAAGAATACCAAATATACTATGGACTGCAAGAATAATGAATCAATCAGTCATGGGAAAGGAACAGTCAGAGTGCTCTTTGCAAAAGAGAAAAATTGAGAAAGACCAAATCAGCAAATACCCAAAGCAAGAAAAGGCCATTGTGGTTGGCGAAGTTGATAGAATGCTAAAACAAAGAAAACCCTAAATGAGTTGAATGGAGGCAATAGTCCCAATAGACACAAACATACAGTTGATCATAAAAATGTCATAAGACCTTATTATATTTAAGTTGGAATTGACTCAATGGCAATGAGTTGAATGACTCTAGGCTGAAACAAAAGAAAAAGAGTAACCTAAAAAGATAGAAAATATGGCCTAGAGTACCAAGACCAAACCAAACTGACTGCTAGCCTGTGGATTCTGAAACAGAGCAAATCTTCCCAGGGTTTACAAGGCTGTGCATCTTGGGGCGGGGGTGGGGAGTGAGTCTTATCTTGAGCAACTTGTGGCTTCAAAGTACTGAACTTGTGGCTAGAAGCTCAATGTGAAGTCCACTCTGGTCCCAGGACACGTTAGAGTGCTAATCATGTATACAAATTACCACCCTTTTGTTACCTTGAGAACAGAATAATTTTATGGTGCCCAGATCAAACCACGAGAAATGGGATTTGGGATAGGAGAGAAACGTGGGACAGTGCTCAAAATCACGAAGTCCAGGCTCACTAGGCCAGAGTGGCAGAAGCAGTTATGAGTTGGGTACCTACCACAAAGTCAGCAGTTTAAAACCACCAGCTACTCCATGGATGATATATGAGCTTATCTGCGGTCTTAGGTTTCTAGCCTTGGAAAACCTATATAGAACAGCCTGGTGATCTACTTCACTAAAGATTATAGCTAAGGAAACCCTACGGAACAGGTAATCTGTGTAATACTTGGAATTATGATAAATTGGAACTGACTTAATGCAAGCAGGCTTATTTGCTATTTTCTTTTGAACTTAGAACTGACTGCAAGACAACTCACAACAAACATGTATTTTAAAAATGTGGCAATTCAAAGACTAGGCAATAATTTTAAGAAATTGTCCTATTATGAAATATGTTTGCTTCACAAAAAGTTGTTTGAAATAGTCATAAAGTTTTAATTTATACTAAAATCAAAAGCATCACACCTCTAAAGATCAGTAAATTGTAAAAATAAGGTGATCACAGTCTGACATCACATCAACTACCGGTATAAGGTTAGCATGACTGTGGAATTAAAATCCTATCTAGGCAATAGGCAGAACATTGAGTGTAACAGTGGAAACAGTAAATGACTTAGATCAAGACTCAAAATAAATAGGAAGAAACGTGATGGAGTGACTGAATGATAAAAATGAAAAAAGAATACTATAAAGGGTTATACATATATATGAATATGTGAAAACTTAAAAATTCATCTACTTGCAGAGATACCTCCTATAGCTGAGTAAAAGAAAACATAGAAATATGATAACTGTCTGGGATTATTTTTAGCTAAGGTTTTGGTTTCTAGTAACATAAGAAAAAAAAATCAAAGAAGTATTAGATTTTTGTTCCACCCAGATAGATTCTCTATTTCTGAGGGGGCAAGGGAAAAATGTCTCTTTGATATGTGACTTCCTTTGACCTCCTAAAGATATAAAGACAAGGTCCAACATTTACAATGTTTTAAAAGAAATCGATTGCAGCACAGGAGCTGTTTATACAATTAAGCTAGAGTTCTTAAAGTGCTGTTGTCAGCAAAGGATATCCCTGGACTAAACCAGACCTGCCATATGTTCTAGCAAAGAGTTTTATTTTAATATAGCCATGCCAATTTGTGTATTTGTGTGTGTGTGTGTGTGTGAATCTTTTCACCCTGTATTGGCAGAGATGAGGAGTTGTCACAGATATTGTGTATGATATTGCATATTATTTCCCACCTGGTCTTTCACCAGGTTAAGACTATTGCCAATCATCGAGATCTGATGTAAGAATAAATGTAATGATTAACAGATATTAACCCACAGATCTGGCATTCATAATTATACTGTGGAAACATAAATTGGGTACATAGAGAAAAATTTAAATATGAAGAAAATCTAGATGATAATAAAATATTATGAAAGATACACTCTATATGTAAAAATGTGGGTGAGAGTAGATTTGCAGGATAATATATAGTTACTGTTGAAAGCAAATAGGGATAATATGTGTGAGAACGCTTTGAAACCTGGAACAAGCTAAACATATTAATTGGATTATCATTAGCCACAAGAAGACCATTAATTAGAGGAATAACTAGCTCACACTATAGTAACATGCAATTTACTTGTTAAATAATAGTGTACTAGTGGTTAATTTTACCTTTCTTTTCTATTAATAACTTGAATTCTAATCTAGCGCTTTGATTTCAAGGAATCAAGGCACAATCAAGTTCAACCAGTAGTTCCCAGTCCTTCATACGAATTAAACTCATCAGTGGAGCTTTCTAAATAAATAAATAAGCAGATAAATAAAGAAAAAAGCAAGATAGATGCCCTTCTTTTAGCCCAGTCACAGTGAATCAGGACCTCTTCGCAATTTTTAAGTGTTTCTGAGACATAGTGATCCAACAAGACCCAAAGTGCTAGAGTGAGAAAAGAGGGGAGGGGAGAGGAGGAGAAAGGATGGAGAGGGGAGGGGAAGGGAGAGGAGGAGAAAGGATGGAGAGGGGAGGGGAGGGAAGGGGAGGAGAGGAAAGGGGGTGGAGAGAGGGGAAGGAGAGGGAGAGGAAGAAAGAGAGAGAGGCAGAGGAGCATCTAAAGTGGGAGTGGATGTGAAATGCGAATTGCAGGGAATCTAACTCAATGTGCTGCCTGGGGCTTGGAGCTGAAGAAAGTTCCCACCAGACTCTGTGTTCAGAATTGAGTCAACCCCTTTTGATGTCCCTGCATTTCCATAGGTTTGGATTTCTCTACAAATTTGTGACCATCCTTTGGATTTCATGTGAGCCTCTGGCATTAATTTTGCCTTTTGGAAATGTTTCCCACTAAAGTTTTATTCCTTTAGCCCCGGAGTTTCTGAGTCAAGCAAATGAGTCAACAAAATCCCACAATGTATATGGGCCTGCTAATATTTGAAAATTGATCCCACAGAAACATGACTTGCAAGCATAATTTTGCAGATATACTGCATGGTTCAAATTAGTAAAGGTTTGTGGTAGAGTTGCTTCCTTTTGCCATTCTTATTAAGTCTGTATGCTGAGCAAACAATCCTTGAAGCTAGAGTACATGAAGACCGGTTTGGCATCAGGATGTGAAGAAACCTCATTGACAAAAATTGGCATGCACGTGACCCACACTTCTTGCTGAAAGCCAAGAGGCTGGCTGGAACCCCTTATCAATGAGGAGAAAAGAAGATAGCTTTATGTATGTTTTATAGTTCAATGTAAAATGGGAAAATATCTTCCCAAATGGACCAATAAATTACAAAATGATAAACAGACAAAAGACTAGAGTTTTGAAGGATTTCATTGTATGTGCATCCACATTCCACATACGTGGAAGCAGCAGTCAGGAGCTCAAAAAGTACAGCGCTTTGGCAAATCTGTTGCAAAACACCTCCTTATAAGGTTACGATGCAAAACTGTCACTTTGAAGACTAAAACGTACCTGATCCAAACCATGACATTTCCAATCACCTCATAACAGGTGTGAAAGCTGGCCAATGAATAAGAATACTGATGAAGAATTGATCCTTTGTATTATGGTGTTGGTGAAGAATATTGACAGTCATGGCTTGCCAGTAAAACAAGCAAAGCTGTCTTCCTCAAATTACAACCAGGACACTTCTTTGAAGAGAGAATTATGAGACTCCCCCCTCCCATGTACTCTGTAGGTTATGATGAATTGAATTCTGTCTCTTAAAAATAATAGATGACAGGTTATCTAGACTATGATTCTCATTGGTTTGGAAGTTGTGGAATTATGTAATGTGGTCATTATACAATAGTAAAATCATCTTTCAGGATGGAATCTTATGTGGTCAAACCTGGTCTGATGTAAAAAAAAAGTAGCCTATCTCAGATCACTGTTCTGATCTTACATGAAAGAAGATTCCTGAAGTGTGATCGTTTATCTTACAAAGACCAAAGGAGAGGAAAGAAAATAGTGGGACCTACTTCCCCCAAGAAAGAAAATTCAGAAGGGGAACAAATATTTTAGAACCAGGTCCCTCTGTGCTGGGAACCCTCTGGAATTAGGAGACACGGGGATAAAAAGGCTTCTAGCCTGAATTTCTGGATGTAGACTTCTGGCTTCCTAAACTGGAAAAGAATATGTTTCTGTTTGTAAAAGCCATGCACGTGTGGTGTTTCTAGCAGCTTTAGATAAGGAAGACAGACATAGAATCGGGAGGAGTCAGTCCTTCAGGAAGCCACTTGGTAACACAGAGGGTCAGCCAAAAAGCAGGTGGCCTTCAGAGAAATGAACCGACAGTGGTTTCAGCAATGAGGTCAAGCATAATGCTTGGTACTCTGGGAGTCAAAATTGCTTCAACCACAGCTAACAGCAACAAAAACAACCTAACGAGAGGTCATGATTGGTGAACCTACTTTTAGTTGCCTGTCTTGTGTCATGTTCCAAGTGCCTCTAGCCAACGTGGGACGTTATCTTTCTCGTGTGCTGACTCTGGAGCAAGGCCGGTTAATCTCAGCTATGAGTGCTGCCCACCATGATAGCTGACTGCAGCCGAGTCAGCTCTTCTTAGGAGCAGATGAAGAAGCTGTAGGTCCATTACATATTCAACCTGGACAGTATTTATTGATACTATGCTGACCTATTCAATCGTTTCCCTCCCCTCTTTCCAATCCTTCCATCTGTCTTTCCTTCGTCATTCAAGATTTTCATCTGCATTCTTCTATCTGTTTTTCTTTTTATTGTTTTATTCTCTCTAGACAAAGGAAATTTTACTAATTTTAATATTCTAAACATATTGAAGTAAAATTAGATCACCCAATTTTTTGACTAAAGCCAGAACACATACTGACACATGAAGAAAAATTATGTAGTTGAAATATACTCATCATTCAGGAGCAGTATTCCTGCTTGTCCCCGTGGTTGAACACTCAATTAAAAAAAAATGTGTGGTTCCACCCTACTCAGAGACACCGCTGCTTGAAAATTTTCAAAACATTCGCTTCCCCACCAATGAGTCAGAGCGTCTTGATGGCTGCTCACAACAGGCCTTCGTGGAGACAATTAGTGTAAAATGTCAAATGAAACCAGATAATTAACTGTCTAGTTCTCTCCATTAGGGATAGGCTCGCATAGTCTGATTAATGGCAATGATTATTTAAAAGGCTTGTATTAAAATTCCACATATGGAATTTTACAAAGAGAAAGTCCATACTGGGAAAATTCTATATAGGTCACAGGAGTTCGCCCTTACCTTTCCCTGGGCTGTAATATTTGCTGTACAAAAATCAACAAATCTTTTCTCCTGCAGAGCCAATGCTAACCCTTGGATTAACAGCAAGTTCAGGTAACCCTTGCCCCACCGGGCCTTCTGGAATGACCACTGCCTTCAAGCCAATTCCGACTCATCGCACAACATGAGACAGAAGTGTTCCTTGGGGTTCCGGAGGCTGTAAAACATCACGGGAGCAGGCAGCCTCCACTTTCTTCTTTGGGGGTACTGGTGGGTTCGAACTACTGACCTCAATTAGCTGCCCACCTCATAACCCACTTTTCTCCCAGGACTTCTTTCTTATGAAGGACTTAATCTGTTTAAATCTTAGAACTGTACGTCTTGGATTTTAGTGCTTAATTCTTTGCATTGGCCAAATGCAAATATATTTAGAAATGAAAATTTTTTGATTCAGTGAGTATTGTAGGCTAGTCAAAAAGTTGTCATTTTGAAAACAAAGTCGTTTTCTTTTCCCAGGAAACTTTGTCAGACAGTCTCCTTTATACCTAGTAAGCTTGGCGATGGTTGGCTGAATGTGCTGATAAATTTATTCCTTTATACATGGTTATTTAGCATACTTGAATCAAGGGAACCAGACTAGAATCCTAAAAGAATGTGCTTCAAAATAAACATATCGTATTTGTCTCAATTTTTTATTTCCTGACAAATATCGGGCTTTAGACGCCATTTGTGTCTTTCAGTAATAAACCATTATCTTGTCACAGTGGATAATTCCTTCAGTAGAGCCATCTAAATATTTCAAAGCCTTCTTTATTTTCACTTGGGTAGCTTCAGCACTTAGATATTAAAATGAAAAAGCAAGAGACTAAACATAATGGCTTATATTTTGACCTATAATACATGCAAATTCTGCAAGTGAGATGCCAATTTCTCCTCAAGCATATGCCTGACCAGCAGAATTTGTTTAGACTCAGGACACTGGCAAGAAATGCAGTCATTTTGTTTTCCTTTCAGATGTTTTACATGGGATTTCTTAAACCTGAACAAGCACTCTTCTTTATGAGCTTGGTCTAAACCAAGTAATTAACCCACATCCTTTATGGCAGTAACCAGACGATCATAAATAAAACTCCAGAACAAGCGAATACCCTTTGAGCCTGTCTTGACTCATGGTGAGCCCATGTGCTGCAGAGCAGAACTCCGCTCCAAAGGTATTTCAAGGCTCTGATCCTTGGGGAAAATACTACCAGGTATCTCTTTGAAGATATTCTGGGTGACTTCAAGCCACCAATTTTTCAATCATACCCCTCAGTGCTATTAAAGGGATTTTCACTCACAATCAGCCTATAGTGCACAAGAGAAGAAGTATAAAGGTTTCTGAAACTATTGATCTCAAAAGCAGAACACCTCATCTGTCTCCCTCAGAGTGATTGGCAGACTCGACCCTTCATCTAGCAGGTGGCTGTCCCAGGATTAACCCATTGCCCCTCTAATGCTTATTTGCATCTCCCATCCCTAGGTGTCCTAGGTGATCTTAAAAGCACTGGTACTATTGTCAGTTGTTGGAGGAGTAAAAAGTTAAACAAAAGCTGTTTTACCAACACATTTTTTAACAACACACTTTTATAGTAAGTGTTTTTCTGTCTTATGGAAGGCTACTACAATGGTGACCAGATTTTAACATTGGTAAAGCGGGACACCATTGATAAAACTCATATCCTGGCAAAATAGCCATATGGCAGCCAAAAACCGTATACCCTAGCTTGTCATGCATTCTTTCCAAAAATCAGGACTTTTTAAAAATGCCGTGGGATGCGGGGAAAATTGTTAGAAATCAGGAGTGTCCTGCCAAAAGCAGGATGTCTGGTGGAAATTCAGGCCTGATAGCTTCAACTGGGTTTCAAATCACTATCCCTTGGAAAAGCACAGCCCAAACAAAGATCTTGGTTTCTCTCTAAAAGGTAATGGAAAGCCGCCTTCTAGAGCAGGGGCAGTCAAGTAGTCAGATTCTCCCCACAGCTTACTTCTAGCTCTATCTGTCTGGTGTCAGTGAGCTAGGAAAGACTGAAATAGGTGACTATATGCAATTAATATGATGAAGGAGTAGAGTAAGATTTCATGGATTAACTGAAAGAAACTAGATTTCATCCAGTTATCAATTTCTCTGTGCCACCAACTCCTCACAACACATGTGGCTTAGGGAACAGTCAGTAAAATATATATATATATATATTTGGGTGAAAGCTATAGATAGTTTTTCTTTTTTTCATAGGATTTGAAAATGCAGGGCATTTTCAGAACTTTCTGGGATGAATATACATTCATTTGATAATATCAAGTAGGTCTCCACCACGGCGACTCTGACCTATCACAACCCCCACCCCCACACCCGGGGACAGAGCTACTCTGCAGAGTTCTAAGGTCGCCCTCTCCAAGGACCAGACCACCATGGCTTTCTCCCAGCCCATAGTGGGGGATTCAAACTATCAACCTTTTGGTGAGCAACCAAAGCTTCACCACTATTCTTCAAATAGCTCCTTAGAAGACATTTAACATCATTGCACTGTAAATTCAGGTTAAAAGTCTTTGGTAAACCTAGATTACGTGTTGAGGAAAAGGAATTTAGGTAAAAAGTATAGAAATGTACATAGGTATCTATTTAATTCCTTATGTTAAAAGAAGAAAAAATCAATTATTTTATGAAAACCCTGCATGATAACCTGGCATCATGCTGAATAATACACTTTAGCTGATATTTACATTGTGCAATCTTTAAGAAAGTTTACTAATAAGATGAGAAAAATTTATATCTGGTAGACATGGTATTGTGTCATGCTAATCAGTTCTACATCTAAGAGCTAATTATGATTCAAGCCTGTCCTCTGCCACTTAGTAGCTCTTAAATTAGGCAAGTATAATTTCTCCAGGGCTCTTTTTCCCCCTAATAAAGGAAAATATAGTGTTTTCTTCATGAGGTTGTTCTGTGAATTAAATAGGGTAATTTATCAAAATATTATAGCCCAAATGTCTAGCAGGGTAATGTTCATTTATAAATCAATGAAATTTTAAATCAATTTATTCTTTCTTTCTTTGTATTTTTTCCCATTTCAGGATGAAATAGAAACTAGCCAATCATAATATTCTATAAGTAAATAGCAAGCAAAGTTTCCTAGTATACTATAAAAATATCTGTCATTTAAAGTAAAATGTGACAATTTAAATCTTAACTTGGTAATTTTTGTGATTTATACCTTTGGATAAGCAATCTGATTTCTTTTAACTATATTGTTAGGTGTGTTCCAACTCACAGCGCCCCATGTAAAACAGAACAAAACACAGTTGAGTCACGGGCTATCCTCACAATTGAGTACATATTAGTTGTCCTACCTCTATCACAAAGTGATATTGAGTGGCAAATTAGGTAATATAAAGTGCTTTAGATTATAAATAATACTAGTCATTTTAACTTTCATGATAATACTTGGTAAATTTATAGGCAAGTTCATGTTGCTAATGCCAGTAATTCACATTGCAAATCCAAGTTTTTAAGTTGCCCTCACATTTTTCTCAATTTACTGCAGTACACCAGAACATGAGAGGAGTAATCTTGAAAATCAAAATAATAAACCTGCTGAGATGCTGAGAGCTAACACATTAATTACATCTTCACTGAATGCAATGCAGACACTTTCAAAGTGAGATCAGTTCTGCTTTAGGCTGCTCTACTGCTCAGGTTTAAAAGTTTCTGATAAACATTCCAATCCCTAGAGGAAGCGGCCTCGACAGGGGGCCAGATGGGCATAATAAATACTGCTTTCTTCGCAGCTTTCTCAATTATCAGATTAGTTGAAATCTTATGTTCTTTATAAACCAACTCCCAAATATAATGCTTTCATCATGCATCATTTGGAATGCTCTAGCAGACAACTCTTAAGCAATAAGTTCTATGAAATGATAAATTCAGTAGTGTGAACAATAATAAGTTAACTGGACTAGCTTGATAGATAGATAGATAGATAGATAGATAGATAGATAGATAGATAGATAGATAGATAATTGATAGATAAATAGAGAGATAGATGATAGATAGATGCATATATATGTGATCAGACTTTTAAACTAGTCATTCTGTATTTTCATCATTGTCTGATGAATCATTTGATCTCAAGTTGACATTCAAGTAAGCTGCATGATCCTTAATAGTGGATATCTGCTAATGATCCAATTAAGCAAAAGATTTTATGGCGAGAATATGGAAAACATAAGTGACCTTATGTAGCACAGTACAAAGAAAACAGTGTTCTGGGATATGGTTGTGACAGATATGTGAGGCAAATGGAGAAGTAGCAGAAGTGTTTAAATAACGTCCACATAGCCAATTTTGACTTGAATTGACCTTTGGAAAATACCCACTTTATTCCTATGTAACTTTCTGTATATTTGCATTGTTAGACACACCTCCTATCTGGCAATTCCCTATTAAATTAGCCATAATGTTAAGGTCAAAACAAATTGGTAGCAGAAGGTTTTGCAGTTAATGTTAACCGCTAAACTAGATTAGTTAAAGACCACATGGCAGGGAGAAAAGCAGATAAGAATTGTATCCACTTCAAATGAGTCTCGCCAAAAAGCAGACTCTTTAATTTGGCAGAAAAATGATAATACGCAAGATTTAGAGAGAGTAATACTCTCTAATTCAATCAATGTAAAGTTAATAATATTTTTAATCAGTGTTTACACTGAATAGTAATACGATCTGGTAATTACTGCAGGTTCTCCCTCTCAAAAATGGCATAGTTAGAAAACAACTTCTGCCTACTCCACATTCACAGTGGTTATGCTGACACTTTAAAACCCAGGAGTGGAGCCTGAACTCACAACAGTGACTCCAATATTCCCCTCTCTCCATCACTCTCTCTCATGCTAGTGTTTTTTACTGCCTCTGGATCATTCCTTCTTCTCTCCCTCCTTTCCCAACACAGCATAGTTTCACATCTTATCCTTGCCTCCAATCTAGATATAAGATCTATCTAGAACAGGTGGTTGGATGGATCTCCAAAACTGATAGATCTTCAACATCCTACAGTTCAGCAGTCAGGAGGGTATGCCATAGATGCTGTGAACAGTTCCAAATCCAAATACTTTGTCATCTAGTTGAATTTCACACAGGGTGATCTGACAAGACAGAGTAGAGTTGCTATGTAGGGTTTCCAAACCTGTAACTCTTTATGGAAGCAGAATGATACATCTTGCTCCCACTGAGCAGCTGGTGTGTTTAAATCACTATTCTTAGGGAAGCAGTTGAGCACTTACTCAGTTGTACCACTTACAATTCTTGTCATACATGCATGTGTATGTAAAAAAGTATTGCTATTAAACTTTAGCCACCTTTATTAAATGAGATGATTATAGCGTGAAGCTATCGCTTGTAGTCACTGCCTTCATGTAGGTCTGTGCACTGCTGTCCCGTCTCTCTCCCCCTCCCTTGAAGAATTCTGAGCTGTTCAGTTTACACATCAAAACTGTACATCTGGTATTCTCATGAGAATCAAATTGTATTCCTACTACAAATTCTTTTAGATTGATGGGGGGGGGGAGCTGTTTGAAGGACCAATATCAGGGGTGGATAGAGTAAGTTTTTTCAAACAAATTCTCACAGGATAATCCACCACCCTTGCTGACTTCACAGAATGAGCAGATGCATTGCGGTGATGGAAACACATTCTTGAGGCAGCTTTTATGGCCTTTTTCTCACTAATGTAGTTTTCAATTTTCTTAAAATTCCATCAGAATAAGCTACCTATGCTTTTCCTTTCTCTTTGATAATTTATCCAAGCACGTATCCTTCAATAGCCTGCTGAGTGGATCACGATGCTGTGGGTTATACCTCCAAGCAGATTTCCTTGGAAGAAACCAGTGAATGTCCACTTAAAAGGCATTTTGGCGAGACTAGGACAAGTGCACTGCTGAGGGAACTTGCTTGCCAGCATTCGCTGTTTGCAAAGCCATGCTATAAATGTTTTGTTTGCAACACGCGTTTGCAGGTCGGAACTCCAACCCAGTAGCAAGACTTTTTAACTTTCCCTTGTTGTCAGTGCACGTTTGTGGACTCACACATTTCCCCACACAATTTTTCTTCTGTGTTTAGAAACTCCTGTCCTTTTTATGACAACATAACCTGCTGGTCATCTGCGTGCTAGGATTTTATATCATAGAGAGATCTCCAAAGACTTGTTTGACATCTGTTGGGCTAATTCTATTTAGAAAAATGTGATGCTGCCTCCTCAGTTTTGCACATTTTATAACCATGGGACATTATCTTATACACTTCTTTATATTTATGCCAAATAATGTGCACAATTACTGCCCGGGAAAGGAAGATAAAAACCAGAAGAACTAAACCTTTTCGTGTGTGTGTGGTGACAAATTTTGTATCATCAGGAGATGTGCGTTTAGTGTTTCCCAAATGATATTTTCTTTTTTGTTGCATTTTATTTTATCCTTTTAAGTCATTTTTGGGGGGCTCACACAACTCTTATCACAGTCCATACATCAATTGGATCTGGCATATTTGTACATATGTTGCCCTCATTCTCTTCTAGACATTTACTTTCTCTTGAGCCCTTAGTACCAGCTCTTTTTTTCCCTCCCCTTTCCCCTCATACCCTTATCACCCCCCCCCCCAATAGATTCTACATTGCTATTGTTTTCATCTCTCACGCCGACCACTGTCTTCCTGCCCCCGTGATTTTGAATGTTCTTCCCCTTGTATAGGAGTGTATAGTTATGAGTTGATCCTTGCAATTGGTTCCCCTTTCTCCTTCCCTCTCCTCCTCTTCCTCCTACCCTTCTTGCACCACCCTTCCCACTCCTGGATTCTGTGTGTCGTGAGCTCCCATCTCTTTCTATACCTGTGTACATGCTCCGATCTAGTGTGAATTCAGAAGCAGCACTGGGGTCATGCTTGTGGGGGGTGAGGAAGCCTCAAGGAACCAGAGAAATATAGCGCGTTTCATTGATGCTTTACTGTACCCTGTTGACTCATCCCCTACCTATGCCCCCTCTTTGGGGAGATTGTTCCACTGTCTACAGATGGGCTTTGGATCTCTGCTCCAGCCCCCCTCATTCTCAGCAATATGTTTTTGTTTGCTATGTGTCTGCTGTCTATTACTTGGTCCCTATGACTCCTCATGATCGCACCAGCGGTGTGCTTCTTTCATGTGGACTTGTTACTTCACTGCTGAATGGTGGCTTGTGTAACTTCAACCCTTTAAGACCCCAGACACTATATCTTTTAATAACCGGACACCATCACCCTCTTCACCACATTTGCTTATGTAACATGTTTTGTCTTCAGCGATTGTGTCGGGAGGGTGAACATCTCAGACTGCCGATCTGTTAGAATGAAGTGTTCTTGTATTGAGGGAGGGTATGAGCAGAGGCCCAAAGTCCACCCCCTACCTCAGTGTATTGCCTTTTAAATATATGTACATAGACCAATCAATACCTCTATTTTGTGGATTATTGTATTTACATATGTACACCGGTATGTTTATCCCTCTATCCATTGCTTTTCTTCTTCCATTCTTCCTCTGTTTTCTTTTACCTTCCTCCTGCCCCACTGCCACTTTCCCCTTATTTCTGCCTCTTGGTACCTCCTATTAGCTAGTTTGCTGTTGCTCCAACTACCCCCCCATCCCACCCACCCCCGCCCAGCACCCGGATTCCTATCTCCTCCTTGTTATTGACTCCAACACCCCAGTTGTTCCCCTGTCCATGGTACAGCCTGATCACCGGACACTTTCCCCACCACCCTCACCAACCAGGTCTCCCAGGACCTCACGTCCCTCTGCTCTCGCCTCAGGCATCCCTCCCGTGCTTATTCTATATAGATAGGTACACCGACTGTGGCATATCTCAAACTGATTAAAAAGAATGAAAATAATACATGAATAAGAAAGAGAGAATATACAAAAATCCTGGGTCTGTTCGCTGGCCTTTAAGACTGTCCAGGAGCCCCCCCTCCCGTGCTGGAGCGCGCTTTGGGGCTCCTCAGGGGCTTCGTAGCTCTATCTTGATCCAGTTGCTGGTCTGGTATGCTCCCTTCTGGATTTGCTCCATTTTGTGGGGTTCAGGCCGCTCTGCCTCCCCACCATGTGACCCCATAAATGTCCTTTGGTGAGGATGACGTCCCTGTGGGGAGCTAATGAGGCACAGAGAGGACTGGGAAACTGACAGCAGCACGTGTATAGTGGTCACTTACTTAAGCAAATTATATTTTCTTTACAGAAGTCTATAAAAGACTTTGTATTTTATAGTGCATATCAAGGGCAAATGTCATTCACGTTTAAACCCAGATTAACCACTTTATAAAGTGCTAAACTTCCATCATACTAAAACTTGACCCTGTGACAAAATTAAATAGAATGTAAGTAAAAAGTATTCTCTATCAATTATTATCCTGACTTTCCTGTAGAAAGCGTTGGACTAGTACCCACAAGGTAACTAGTTTAAACCCACCATATACTCTCTTCTGAAACCCCATAAATAGTGGCTATGTGTTGGAATCCCCTCAATAAAAGTGGGGTTTTGATTTGAGTTCCCTATTGTCAAGAGTTCAAGATAATAAACAAAAAAACACACTTTATAATAAAACTGCTAAATCATCCATCCTTGTGTTCTCCCCCATTTCAATCAAGTTTGCTCTACAGTTTTGATAATTCTAGAATTTGTTTCCAATATAAAGTTAGTGATGGTCTAGGCCATTTTTCTTTAGAAAGCTCTATTTTTTTTTCCTAAAAAGTAATTCAAAAGTAAAAGAAGAGTGGGTGGAAAATTGAAGTGGAGGGAGTATGTGTGTGTGCTTACTGAATTACTTTAAGTTGGTCGAAACATTTATAGGATCAGTTTTTCTTTTATTTTCTTAATGTGCCCATGAAAAGTGGAAACAGAATTTAAGAGAAATACATTTGGGGGGAAAATGATATCTCATGTTGAAACTACTTTCATTAAAAAAAGAAACCTGAATAATTCTAATTTTATCAAGTTAATAGTCCCACCCAGGATAATATTGCATAAGCTTAAGAAAATGACAACTGTAAAATGATGTGCGCTACAACACTATGGTTATATATTGTTTAAAATAGGCCTTCAGTGGGCAACTTGGTAATTGCCCCAGTTACTGCACTAGAGATAATGGGAATAAAGTTTTGAGGCCTACAGTGGGAGTTAAGAAATTGTATTTTAATAACTTAATTTAGAGGTAAATTTAAAAATTGACATTATTTTCCCTCTCCAAGTGTTTCAGGCAAATTTTGACAGTAGACACAAATACACACTCTTTGAATGGCATCCGTCAAAATAATTTCACACTGCAGTTAACAGCCCCCTTCCTCAGTCCAGTGATTCTGTGCATCTCTCCCATGGGCCTATCTGATCTCCGAGCAGCATCACGCTCAGCCACTCACACTGGAAGTCTACCAGCCACCACATTTCTTTCACAAGATGAAGGCATCAGGCCTTTTTCATCTCATTCTCTAAAGACGTTATACTCATGCATTTCTCCAGCCTGGGGAATTTGGTATTTTTTTGTTGGTTGGTTGGTTGCTTTGGGTCATAGATGCAGGAAATTTTGAATGGTCTATCTGGCAAAAATTCCCTTTGTATCACCCTCCCAATAGTCTTTTCAGAGTGGGAGTCTTAAACTACCCTTGGAGAACGCACCTACACTTGAACATCACCTCCATTCTGAAGCTATTCCATCCAGGCAGGATTTTGTGTCTGTTGGCTGTCATCGAGTTGTCCCCTACTTTAGTTAATGGCATGCACCAGTAAGTCAACGCTTGCCTTGTCTGGCTTGATTATTTGCAGCTCATGCTGTGGTGATCCAGAGTTTACACACACACACACACACACACACACACACACTCACACACACACACACACACACACACACACAGAGAGAGAAATTTTCAAGCTTTTCTACCTAGACTGTCTCAGTCTGGAAGCTCTACCTGTGGTAGTTACATAATGTGCTGTCAATTTGAGATTTAAGAGTGAAGGGGTGGAGTTTAGCATATCAATCAAGTCACAGTTTGATGACCTCATTTCGAGGTGCTAAGGAGATAAATAGCTGGCTGGAGGAGGGATATATGCACACACCCAGTGAGACATTACTGATAATGTATTTAAAGGAGCTATGCTGATGCAGCTAAGCCCTGGAACTGGAGGAGCCACATGGTAACCCACGCCAGTGCTGAGATGATTCTACTGATACTGGATCCACAAGATTTTTCAACCCACTGGCCTGTGCTCTTCCTGCATTCGGCATCATTGCATGTGTTTTATTAGTCTGAAGAGGCATTTAAAGATTGGTGTTGGGCATGTGGACTAATATCGGACTTATGGACTTGATCTGGACTGGACTGGGATGATTCTTTAATGTACAATTGCTATTTGATATAAAATTCTCTCTTACACATATATGGGTGTCTATGGATTTATGTCTCTAGTCAACCCGGACTAACATGCTACCAAACAGATTCAATATCATAACACACAACTAACCACCGGCAGTTGGGTGCTGATGGCCTGAGGATCATTGTCCAGCAATCATACCAAGTCTATTTCATGGAAAGAAACATTCCACCAACACACCACCAATATCCCCTCGGGATAGCTCAATATTCTATACTCTGGTAAGATTTTATATTATTAATTTTAATTTATAGCTATTATTTTATTATGGTTCATTCAATACATATTGATTCAACTAGTACATTAAACCTACTCACTTCTGTTGAGTCAATTCTGGCTTATTGTCACTGTCTAGGACAGAGTAGAACTAGCACAGTGATCTCTAATGTACTACATCTTTACAGAACTAGATGGCCACATTTTTCCCTTGAAATGTATGGTGGATTTGGAAAGCAGCCTAACACTTTAACCACTTCATCATTAGGGATCCTAACTCATATAATAGTAATTAATTACATTAATATTTTATTGGGAAAACTATCATATCAAGATTTTCAGTAAGGAATTCATAAACCTGGCCTCAAATAATTCTTAGACTCTTTTGAAGTATTATTACTCTCTTTTTAAAGGGAATTCACCTTAATTTGCCATAGATCTCAACATTAGCAAGTGGCAGAATTGTTGTTCCACAAAGATCTGCCCAAATTTTGAGCCAGCTCCTCATGTCTGTATTACTTCTAGTGACAGAACCACAAAATATAGAGATAAAAGACTCAGTTTTTGTCCTCAGAGGTTATGATTATAATAACAGAGATTAATTATGAAACATATGTTTAAAATACGATGTAAAATTAATGAATGTCCTGCTTTTGGTTGACCTCTTTTAATTCCTTTTTTTATAAACCTGGTCTTAACTTCAAAATCTCAAAGACCCATCGAGTATACTAAATGCATACTTGCTGAATGAAAAATAAATTCATTTATAGGCTACTAAATTACATTTTGTAACAACATACACTGACAAAATAACATTCCATGTTACATGGAATAAAACTGGAAGTTATGTTGGGAAAGCTGTGATTTGGGAATGCTCATTAGAATAATGCCACATTTCATTAAAACACAGTCAATTGCTGGTCCAAAGCCAGAGACCTTACGTCAATCTTATTGTTTTATGCTCTTCCTTTCTGATAATAGATTGAAGTTTTATTTCTAATTAAGCTGTCAACCATTTGTATGATTAACTTGGGCGTTGGGTCTCCATTTTTGTATTGTAAAATGAGAATGATGTCAATTCTTTATATTTCATATTCCTACAACTCCTGAAACGCCTAAACTCACCGCCATCAGGTCGATGGTGACTCACAGCGACCACCTGTGGGTTTCAAGACTATTACTGTTTACTGGAATAGAAAACCCAGTTTTTTGTGCAGCTGCTGTGGCTTCTAACTGCCGACCACAACATCAGAGCTCAATTAAATGAGATCATACAACTGAAAATAATTCCCATTATACCAGGCTCATAAACAAAAGAAACAAACTTTACTGTCATAGAGTCAATGTCAACTTATGGCAACCCCATAGGACAGGGTAGAATCTAGCCCTCTGGGTTTCAGAGACTGTGACTCATTACAGGAGAGGAAAGCCCCATCTTTCTTCCACAGAGCAGATGGAGGTTTCAAACTGGTTTTGAACTGCTGACCTTGCAGTCAAGCAGCCCAACAGGTAACCACAACGCCATCAGGGCTGCTCCCTCGAGGCACAGAGTTAAACAAAACCCCAAACTCACTACCACCAAGTGAAGTCCAACCAACAGAGACCCTACATAGAGTTTTTGAGGCTGTAAATCTTTACAGAAGCAGACAACTTTATCTTTCTCCCTATAAGAAGCTGGAGGATTTGGACCACTGATTTTGCACTTAGCTGTTAGTGATTAATAAATGTTTGCATACTGAATGTACACCTATAATGCTACAAAGGATCTATAGTTATCCAAAACCAGAGAAAAAAAAGGTACACTATAAATATTTTTCCCTGGGATTCCAAAAAGGTTGTTAATAAGTGCTAAGTGACTTTAATGAGAGGTAGATCAGTGTGTTAAGCAGGGTTCTCTAGAGAAACAAAACCAGGAGAGTGAGTTTGACTATTCAATTTTAAATTCTGCCTTTATCAATTTATATGTTGTAATCTATCGATGGATATGGGTAGATTCATACAGTACGAATGTATATAACAGCTAATTAGTCCACATAGGAGTACGGTGGGCTCATTTCAATTTACTTCCATGGAGCAGTTAATCTACTGTAAATCCTTCAACTCACTAGGCTGCTGGGGTTAAGGTCAAGGAAGCAGAAAGCTGATTCTTCCCTTGGGCCATGCAGGCAGATTCTGCCCACTCAATCAATGCAAGGTGATGGGATCTGCCAACCTCAAGTTCAATGATGCATACTCCAGCAGTGTGGAGAAACAGGTTTCAAAAGAACCTCAAGCACTAATGACACTATCCATATGTTGGCTGTCCCCCAGGTAGAGTAGCTCACAAGTTGAGACAAAGATCTAGCTAAAGCAGCCACACATTACACTAGTCTGATCATGAGAGGAAAAGAGTGAGGGGTGGGCCTTGCTGAGCCATTCATCTCTTTGCTCTGCAATCAAACTGCAACCTGTCTAATCCCACATTTTCCTATTGGTCAGGTTGGCACAATAAACCTGCCTATCACAATCAGCAACTGCTTAAGTGCTCAGATACAGAGTTTGACTGTTCATTTTCAGATCCTGCCTCTACCAGTTTTTATATTGTGATCTATCTTATGCTACTTAAATATTTGTGCCTCAGTAAGTCCATCTGTCTAAAACTGGATCTGCTCCAGCCACTGTATTAAATTAATACAACGAGGAAGAGAGTGGAACTAGCACTTCTGGGCAGTGAGCATCATCCAAAGCAGGAGGCCAGGTGGCAACACCTTTGCTGAGCTCTCTCCTACAGCCAAAGGTTCATGCTCTTCAATTTAAGCTCTCAAATTTGGTTTATTTTTAACATTCACCTGTGGCAAAATAAGCCACGAAAGCACACTGTAAAATGAAATCTCAGCAAATTCCCTTTATGGCAACATCTACTATAATTAAAAAATACCCGCTTGAAAAGAGTGAGGATTTTCCTTGTATTAAAGGAGTTTGGTATGTAGTAAAGTCAACAATTAGATCTTAATCTAAATGCGAAGCTTTCAAAAAGTCTGTGGAAAACAAAATTTAAAATAATGTAACATTTCCTATGAAATTTTTTTAACTCCCTTGGTACATATGTATATGTATAGCTATACCGATGCACACACACACACATATACACACATGTGTGTATGTGTATATATATATATATATGTATATACTATAGGAACATTAAAATAATCTAAGAGCTGGACAAACTGATGCTTAATGGGAATGGGGTTAAAGAAGATATTTAGATAGAGTCTTGATGAATAACTAGGACATCACTCAGGTGGGGTTGCCTATAAGAGCTTGGAATGTCTTGCCCAGCACAGACGCCAGACCAAAGGGAGAGTTGAGGCCCTTGATCTGATCAGATTCTCATGAGCTTTGACCAGGCACTCCTGGACAAGCACTAAGCACCCACCCCATACCTGAAGAAAACATCTGTGCCAGGAGGTATTTAATACCATATTACACTTGGAATTTGGCTTTAATAAAATTGGAAGTAGGTCTAAACCTGAATGTTTTTTATTACCCAGGACAACTCAAATGCTAGAGAACAAGTGGAGTAACTGGTCAAAATGAATCTAACTTCAATCCCACTTTCCTTTAATTTCCAATGAAATGACTGAACTACAGAGAAAATATAAATAACTTGAAATTTAGTATTTTAAATCCTTAAAATTAGATAAATTTCTATGGGTAAATTACAGGTGAGAAGGGATGGTCAGAAGCTGAGAACTTCACTATTTATTCCAAATTAGGGAAAAGCACCCCTAATTAAAAAAGAAAAACTGGCAATAAGTTAACCCCACTGCTGTCAAGCCCATTCAGCTCATAGAGATCACACGTGTTGTAAGCCTTTACCTCCTGATCCAGTTGTTGGAAAGTGTTGAATTGATAACCAGAAAATCTGAGGTGCAAATCTACCAGAAGTCCTTGGGAGGCAGATAAGGCTCTCTGCTCCTTTTGCGATGTACTTGACAAGATGACAATGGGTTTGATTTGTAGGCTGCCCGATAAGCCAATCCCTTGTGAGATATAAAGAGAGAAGTTTAGACACGGAAGTGAGGAGGCACAGCTGGGAGAGTACAGAGATTTGACTCCAGGACAAATAGCTGAGGGGCCAAAGACGGAAACTAAGCAGCGACAAAGACCTTCCCTGGGAATCATGGAGAGGATGAAAGTGTTCCCTAAGAACCAGTAGCATGAATTCAGACGTTTGATTTCCTAAAATTTGAGAAAATAAATTTCTGTTCAATCAGAACAATTAACTCTGAATCATATGTATGATATAGCATGCTTAGAATTATGAAAAGGCGTTCTCTGTCTTTGGTAGCAATGTTAGTATAATACCTGTTTGTTTTTAATATTACTATGATGACTTTAGCACTCTTTATTATTTGAACAGTTTCCCAGTATAATTTTTGAGCCTATTTGTGTTGTATTCTAAAATGTGTCTGATGTAGATATCATTTCCTTTTTTATTTCATTTTTTGTTTACTGTCCCATCCTCTTCTTTTTAACTGATGTGTTTAATACATTTTAATTTAATTGCCTGCCTACCATTTTATTATTTTGAGTATCATATATTTTTGCTTATCAATTCATCTAAAAGATTACCTTCTTTTATGTTGAAAATATATTTTCTATTATTTAATTTTACTGTTTACGGTTTATTTTAACATATATTTTAAAATTGCCATCATAGTGGTTGCATATAGATTGCCACTAAAATATTAATTAATCTTACAATAATTCTGATTGAATGAATACCAACTCAATTTTAGTAGTAAACAAGCAATTGCACTGTACAGCTACCCTGTTCGGCTGTCATGGTCCGCAATCATGCTGTGTGCTCATAGATACAGATTTACAATTATTGTGTTTATATTACTAATATATGCATTTAGAAGAAAAAGAAGGAATTAAAAACATCAAGCACTTCACTTTCCCTGCATTTCCCCCAGTCCTTCCATGAGAGAAAGATGTACCCGGACTTCTGCAAGTTTGCACTCAGCCTTAGCACACTATTATGCAAAGTGGGAGTCGACTAGGTTAGGTACCTTACAGATGTACTTTGTCTCCCTGGATTAAAGTTATGCTGTAATTTCATTTCTCCTTTTGCTCTTTGTTAGTTACCATTGAGTCAACTTCGATGTGTGCATCCTTCTAATTGTTAGGTGTCGAGTGAACCATTTCCTTTGTGTTTCAGTGTTCTTTTGCTAAACAGCTCTGATACCTACACCTTCTCACAATTTTCAATATCAGTCTTAATTTCTCTTTTATTTTTAACAGCACAATTGGTGTTTATATGGAGTTCTTGATTCATTTGTTTATTTCATCATTTTGAATAAGCCACTGCATTACCTTGTGACTTTGATGGTTTCCTACGATAGATCAGCTTTTTATATAAGAAGTCACATTTTTCTTTCTGATTTCAAGATATTTTGCTTTCTTTCAACAATTTAACCATTGTATGTGTAGTTATAAGAGCTGGGAGTACAGTTGTTGGGCTCCTAACTGCAAAGGTCATAGTTCAAAACCACCAGCTGCTCCTCAGGAGAAAGACTGGTTTTCTAATCCCATAGGGTTGCTGTCTCAGACACTCACAGGGGGCAATTATACACTGTCCTCTAAGGTTTCTATGAATCAGAGTAGACTCACAGGCACTAAGTTTCGGTTCGTATTTTATGTGTAGTGGGACATCTCTTAGACATTATCCTATCCTATCTTAAGAAATCAGGCTAGAGTTCTCCTTAGAAGCAAGGATGGCTGAAGTTCATTTCAAATACTACAGACATGTTATCATGAGAAACCAGTCCCTGGAAAATGGCATCATGCTTGGTAAAACGGAGGGGCATTGAAAAGGAGGAAGATCCTGGAGAACATGGATTGGCACCGTGGCTGCAACAATGGGCTAAAACTTCAAAACCATTATGAGGATGGTGAAGGACTATGGGTTATTATAAGTCAGATTGGACTCAACAGGACCTACCAACAACATCTGATCTTAGTTATCTAGATTCTTACTGTATTTTAAGATCACATTTGACAACTTTTAGACTGCTACTACTACAAAATTTAATTTTATCTCTTTCTCTTCTCACATCTCTTCTCACTGCTGGATGGTATCTCAGCGGGCACTAATGTATAATAGGTCATTTGTCTTAATTCCATTAGTTTATTTTGTTTCTTTACATTCTAGGTGTGGTTAATTTTAATATAATTATTTTCAGGCTCAAAGATTGATTTAACAGTTGACTTTTGATTTGCATTTTTCATTTTGGCATTGTGCTTTTAAGCTATTGAATTTATATGAGAGTTATATTTTAACACTTTCCTTCTTTATTGATATCTTTACCTGTTGGTATAGCGGACACACAGTGGAGCGCAATCTGCCTGGTGGACCGTTCAAAACCACCACAACTTTCAGGATGAAAAACCGGATTTTCTACTTCCATAAGAACTGGACTTTCTACTTCTCAGAAATCCACAGTGGGGTCACCAGGAGTCAGTATTGACTCATAGGCATTGGATTTGTTTTTAGTCTATTTATTGAGACATCTTTCTTACAATTTTATTTCATTCTTTAGACATTATTCCCTTTAGCCCTTTGAAAATCTTTAATAGGCCATTTTCATATTATTTTCTGCTATTATGTCTGGGCTTTCTAAGCACCCTTCCTTTCTTCCTTCCTACATTGCTTCTGTCCTTCCTTCCGTCTGTTCTGCTTTTAATTCCTCCTTTATATTAGTATTACAGGTTATATTTTATTCCTCCCTC
The DNA here is from genome assembly GCF_050624435.1 of Tenrec ecaudatus. Lineage (NCBI taxonomy): Eukaryota > Metazoa > Chordata > Mammalia > Afrosoricida > Tenrecidae > Tenrec > Tenrec ecaudatus. The sequence goes on from NC_134540.1 coordinate 54,722,952, forward strand.
TCTGAAAAAGCGGTACTTCAAATAAAATAATGCAGAAACTCTGGGGATTAGATGCACACAACTGTAAGCCAGAGTCACCACCATGGAGTCAGTTCTGCTTCATGATGAGTCTATAAGACATAACAGAGCTGCCCTTGTGGGCTTCTAACATTGTAACTCTCTATAGTCATAGAAATCCCCGTCTTTCTCCCAGCGAGCTGCTCGTGGCTTTGAACTGGGGACCTTGCAGTCAGCCCAAGGAGTTACCCATGACACCGCCAAGGCTACTGCTTATTGTAGTTGATTGTTTAGTGACTTTTTAGAGTTAATGGTTAAATGTCTGTCCTAATATATGTGTGTATATATACTATGGCCTCAATACAGTTAACTTAGTAGTCAACTAGAGTAGCAGAATCAAATTTCTTAATATGGCTTTCTACCCAGGTCTCTAACACCCAAATGATAGGGTGTGATTAACACTAATAAAGGGTCAGTTTGACTTGCCACTCTCCTGGCTATGAGAATGAGAGATCTTTCTGGTAAGAGCAAGAAGTCTCAAGACCATCACAAGAAGAAGTTCCAATAGATCATGCTCCAGATTTTTGCTTCAAGTAGCAGAGACTGAGACAAAGCTAAAGACCCAGGCTGAGACTAGAGGCCAAGGCAAGGAAGCTGTATGGTAGAACAGAGGAGCAAGTCAATACTATGAGACTATGAAGCAGAGCGATAAGCTGGTTTCCTGGCCCGTGGAGGCAGAAACCAAGGAACCATGTGTCTGAGATGATGAGTCGTAGAGGAAGAGGGATGGCTGCTGGGTGACAAGGGGGTTTGCTGTGCACCTTACCGTTGACTGATGCTGGCTCACAGTAACTTAGTCTCTCCCTAATAAACCTCCTTAAACATGAATATTGCCCATGAGTTATGTGTAGCCTTTGCAACACAAGTGAGAACCCAGGAGAAGTAGGGTGTCATAGGAGGAACCCTGGGTCAGAACAGGTTAAAATGAAAATATTCAAAAAAGAAGAAGAAGAGGAAGGTGGAGGCAAGTCTGATCTCTGTCTCCTGGCAATAGGAAAACCAACAGAGGTCCAGTATACCAGCCCCACATATAACTTGCTGTGTTAATTACAATAGTTCAACAATTTTTTTTCTTTGTGTCATAATTATTAGGCATGTTCCTGGAGTTTATTGGGGTGCTGATTGAGAAAATTGCATTGGATAGCCTGCATCAGGCTCTAGTTTCTTAGATATGGTGTTCCACTATATTTTTGGCTATCAAGTTATACTAATAAATATGTTTATCATCCTAGTTTTAAATATGAGAAGAATTCAGACCCAGGAATTACAGAAAAATACCCAAAAGGACGAGCTACTTGAAAAAGAATTATGTATTACTAGACTACCAAGGGAAGTTGTATAGGGACACCTGGTGACTGGTGGTTATACATCAAGATGCCAATGGTAAAGTCTGTGGTTTGAACCCACCACTCGCTCTGCAGCCTTTAATAGATTTAAAGGTTTGGTAACCACAAGATCCAGTTCTCCTCTGTCCTACGGGGATACTATGAGTTAGAATAGATGTTCTGTTTTTCATTTGGGTATGGGATGCTGTGGAATGTATGGAGATTCCAAGTTGAAGGCTGCAAACTCAGAACACAAATTGAGAAGAGTGGACAATAAAAACGAAGATTTGAAGACACCTCCATGGAAAGTGTGAGGACAAATTGAAGTATCTAAAATGTTTAAGACTCCATAGCAATTTTCATAAGTATTTTGAAGAACTAAATTTTTCTTCATCAAATTATGCAATAAACATTTCAGAACACATGTGAATACGTAGAAGTCTATGGATAATGTTAAATATTCTGAGGTGAGGTTTATTCAAATTTCAAATTTCTTTGTAAAACAATTCTAACATCTCTTTTAAGAGTTTCTGTGCACAGGGGAAGAGTTGTGTCATAAGAAAGCTGGAACCTTTTAATTTCATAAAGGAGTTTGAATGCTGACAGACCCTGCTTCATGTTCAGCAGACCTGAAACTGCAGGATTCAGTCTTTAGCTTACATCTGACTCGGGCTGAAACTGGCTCACACTGACCCACTTCTAAAATTCTGTGAGGCATTTCTTGATATACACCTCTTTCTACATACATACACATATTAGCATCATGAGCTTCTCTACAGAACCTATATACATTAAAATATATTCTTTCTTGAAATTCAGATGTGTCAGAAGGTTATTATAGATATAAACATTTGTAATCAATTCTGTCAATTTAAATACAAGCGGTTGGGAGCTAAATGCTCATATTTATAGCAAAACAATGAAAGGAAATAAAATAATTAATTAACATACTGTGTTTAGAAGTTGTAGGTTTCTCTCTTTAAAATGGATAGTCTTTAGCTTGATACCCAAGGGACTTACAACAAAAAAGAACTATATTTTTCCCCAAGATTTTTAGAGCATAAGTGAAACATTATTTCTCAGAAAATAACTGATAGTCTAGACATAACAAAAGGTTCATGGAAAAATTGGAATCTCTTTTAATTTCACTTTTCAATGTACTTTTTGAATCCCTATCTATTTTATCCAATAAGAGGTGAATCTGAAGGATTTTAGATCTTTTTTTAATAATCAAGACTTATCCATAATTACCATGACTTTACATACCAATGGTAGCCACACTCTCTAAAATTCAGAATATTTTCTCAATGATGGTAAATACTGGTAGCTATTAGGTCACTCTAGCAGGCCTTGGATTGTGATGTTTTGTTAAGACAGTAGATTTTTGCTTTTTTTGCTAAATATAGTAGAAGTGAAACAATGAAATGGATTTTAAACATTCTGGTTTTATTTAATTTGTAACTACTTTGGATAAGCTATGATGAAATACACTAGAATATAAATATATGAATATTTTGGAATATCGATTCATTGCTATTTATAGATTATATGTTAAATAAAACAATGAATTACAAAAATTCCACAACTTATTACTGAAAAGCTTCATATTACAGAAAAGTATGATGAAGTAAATATAGTATAATGTAATAAGTAAATATAATATATAATTTATATTTATAATAAATAAATGTAATGCTTACATATAACATATCTATGAATATATCTATAAATATATCAAATACTTATATTTCTATATGATATATATGTATACTTATATATAATAAATAAATATAATAGCAGTAAGCTCCTTATGTAAAGTCTTGCATCTTAGGTGTATTCCTCAGACCTAGGACCGAAGGTTCATCTGAGAGTATGCTAGACATTTAGAATCACAGTCCAAGTGCACAAACATAGATATTATGGTTTGAAAAACATTTATAGAGACAAAACTCATATTAAAATCGTTACTAGTCAGAATGAGTCCTCTCAATGGCAGTGAATGAGTTGTTTCATTTTAACTTCTGTTTTTGTTTTTTAAGTGTGAAATAGTCTACATACTGAAACCACTTTACGATACTATATATAAGCATTTTTGTCATATTGTTAACAATTCATAAATATTTTATTTATGCTTTCTTATTAAATATTACAGTCATTAAAATAACATGTAACACAATATTCCATAAACCTACTGTTTTCAAGTCAATTGCAACTTATGGTGTCTTGTAGGAAAGAGTAGAGCTGTCTCCCAGGGGGTCCAAAGCTTATGAAAGCAGAAAGTCTCTCCTTTCTCTCATTGGCATCTGGTAGTAGCCTGGTTCTGAAATTACAGCTCTACCAAGACTCTTAGTAAAACATATCAGGAATTAAAAATGATGTTATTATTACAAAGTTTAATTTTTTGTATGCCATTCTTATATTATAGATATTAATATATTTTATGTCCAAATGTGTACATGTATAAATATGCATATAGAGTAAAAAAATTAGCAATGAATAAATATGAGCTCTTCAATAAAGACTTTTCCCTAGAAATATGGTGAATACTTTTGATTTATATACTCTTTTATTTTTTCAATTGAGGATATTTTATTCAATATATATGATTTACTGTTTTGATTTATGAGAAATATATTTTAATTTAAAAGTACATTCTATGCTAATAGATATATATTCTGTAACCCTGATAAATTTGTTCCTCATCATTGTATTGCAGTGCCTATTACCCATGTTTTATTATATTACATAATCTTTTAATCATTTCAATGGACCCCTCACTTATTATTTATTTATACTGTGATTTTTTGGGGTATTCTTATTATTTCAATCTAGCTGGTTATCCTGGAAGTAGAAAGAGAAGTATTCTTGTGGAATATAAGAGGAATGGCTGCTATAGAAATCAGTACTGCATATCTTAATGACAGCATCTTAACCGTTGATGAATAGACTTTCTAAATGAACAGATAGGGGAATATCAGAGTATAGCAGTTTCTGAACTTCTCTATTGACATTACAAAGATGTGTCAAATTGGAGCCACATGATATTTGAAAAAAAAGATGTGCCAACCTTGGGTTATTTGAATACGCTCTATCAAATTGTGGTTTAATGAAAAATCATTTACCCAGGGAACGGTTTGACTTAAGTATTAATTTTATTTTATTTCCAGAACCAAACCAAAATCACCTTCATGGCCATTGAGCCAATGCTGACTCATAGCAACCGACAGAACGGATAGAACTGCCCCTAAGCAGTTCCCAGATGGGAATTCTTGATGGCAGGAGAAAACCCTGCCTTCGGTTTCAAGCTGCTGACCTAGAGGTTAGAAACTCAACATGTGAACAGCACCACCAGGGCTCCTTTTTATGTTTTCAAAATTAAATTAATTATACCATTTTTTACATTTATCATATATTTCCGTGGAAACACTTAAATTGCATCCAGGATCCAAATACCAATTTAAATTAGACACTGTTTCCAAGTCATTGCAATCAGATTAATATTCTTGTAACAAAACTACATTTATTTTATTTTATTTCAGTACCAATGTTGACAGTTTCCAACATAGGTGGTGAGATGCCTCTGGCCATCTCTGATAAGTATGACAAATGTTGAAATTGACTAGCAGAAAATGTAGCTAGTGTATTCTTTAGAACCTTATGGTAAAATTGAGTTTTCCAAGAAAACTTTTTTAAGGTGTTTTGTTTGATTATTATTTCTTTGACTTGCCAAAATTGGGTTTTGTGTCAGTCATTTTTTTATCTTTATAGAAAATCAGGCCCTTCAATTACCACACATTTCTTTAGACTATAGAGACCCACAGGGATTATATTTAGTTTTATAATTCACAAGGATTTCTGACATGTTTCATAGCAATTAAGATGATACAGTCATTGTGGCAATAACACTAAATATGCTATAAGCTTCCTTTAGAAACTTGTCAGAAAAATAAGTAGTGTGCTATTTTTGTATATCCCAATTTTTACCAAAATGTATTAAGAAGAAAGATACTTTTTAAAGAAATTGAAAAGAATAAACAAAGTGGGAGGGACAATAAGCTGGCTTCTCATAGGGTCATTCTGTAGTCAGAGGCAAAGATTTCCTTCCAAAAACTCTTTCCATTTACTGTGAGCACTTTCCCCAGCGCTCTGTTGATCAGCAGAGCTTTTGACATTTACATAAAGCAAAAGGCATTTTCATTCTCTTGGAGCCATTCTTTGGAGAAAGAGATGCTCCAGCTAGGGAAAACATTAATTAGAAGCACATCTAACAGAAATGGCTTGTCACTGAGTTACAATACTTAGCAGAACTAACCCTGTCCTTGTAAGATAGAAAAATTCCTTCAATGCTAGAGTTTAACGGGAGAAGTTAATGCCTCTAAATTTGAGTGATCCATATAATGCATAAGCTGCAATGTAGTTGTATATTTTAAATACTTTAAAGAATATTTCACCAAATGAATTCCTAGTGGGATGCAATTTAATTCACAAGTTGAAAAATGGGATAACAGTTTCAGCGCCCATCACTCTCCCAATGCTTGAAGTACAGGTGGAGAATAAAACACAAAGTGAGCATAAAAAACAGATATGATGGCAACAACTGTCATGATAATGAGTGGTATACATTATAGTGTTCTTGCTTATTTATAACAAATGAACATCAATAGCGTCTGTGTTTCTTCAGGGAATATTATTATATTATTGAAAAGAAGCATGGGAAATGCCATTGGATGTGTGTCTAAATGGCTCTAAATTATTGCATTAGTAGAAATGATAGGAAGACAGGAATGCAAATGAAGACTCTGTTTATATCCTCCATGTTCTCGAGTTTCACATTAGGAGATTTTGAGATAACTCATTGTCTAAATTATACATCAATGGCCAGTTTATTTTCAAAGTAGCCATTGAGAAGATGGATACTGTGAGAATTTCCTTATTACCAAAATTTACACCGATTTGTAAATAGCAACAAGTTCCTCTCTCTCTTTTTCTCTCTCTGTGCTCCCTGTTTATTTAACAATGATGAAGTTTAGAGGTAGGAGGCATGGAGACTCAATAAAGTTGATACTGCAAGTACTACAATCCCTTCTCTTTGTCAATGAGCTTATTCATTGATAATAAGAATATATTTTTTCTTGTGCATAGGTATATCATAGAATGAAAAGTTATTTTTAATTAGAAGAAAGATTAATTTTTAATAATTTATGAACATGGTTAAAGGTTCCCCATATTTCTAACAAGGTACCTTATTACTTATAACAGACATCTCTATAAAGTGTACCCTAAATTTCATTATGTGACTTCAATTCATATTATTTGAATAATTGATCAGACTGCAGATGTAAGATAAAGAAAGTTGGTTTTATACCATGAAAAATTTAGTCTTATTACCAAGCTAAGGAACAGGAGAAGTTTTTCATCACCTAAGAAATACCATAGATCAGACATGTCAGGGATATTACCCCATTCCTCCAAGGGTGAGTTTTGTTTACAAAGAAACTTAAAAAAAAATAAGGCATGTTTAGACCATTCTAGCAGTGAGGAAAAATACCAGGAGTGCAGGGGTTAAGCTCTCCCTGTGAAGCCGCTAGTTGCATGGTGGGGAGTAGCTGTGCCAGTCAGCTTCCTTAAACACAGACTCAGGCACCCTATGGCAACTCTACCCTCTGCTCTAAGTTCCCTATGGGTCTGGGAGAGGAATTAGAACAAAACTGGTAAATCCAGGCTGCTGGAACTATGGAAGTGTGTCTTGAGAGCTTTCTCCAATTAAAGTCATATCACTGATTTGGGAATTTACTAAAATAACTCCAGACATTATTTAGCAAGACCTTTCGGGACTCAAAACCAAGTTCGCAGCTGACTCAAGTATTTTCTGTCAGGTGGCACTGAATCAGTTTCCACCCACCGAAAGACTGCTCTGTCCTGCACCATCCTCACAAACGTTCCTATGTCTGGGCCCATCTTTGCAGTTATTAAGTCAGTCCAACTTCTTGAGGATCTTTCTCCTTTTCAATGCCCCTCTCCTTTACCAAACAAGATGTCCTTCTCCAGAAACTGGCTTCACATGGCAAGATGTCCAAAATATGTAAGATGAAGTCTTACTATTCTTGGCTCTAAGGAGCACTCTGGCCATATTTCTTCCAAGAGAGATTGGTTTGTCCTTTTAGAAGTCCATGATACATTTAAGATTCTCTCTAGCATGACAACTCAAAGGTTTCAATTCTTCAGTCTTCTTTATTCAATGTCCAACTTTCACTTGCATATAATGCAATTGAAAGTACCATGGCATGGGTCCGGTGTACTTTAGTACTCGAAGTAAAATCCTTGCTTTGGAACACATTAAAGAAATATTGTCCAGCAGATTTACCTAATATAACCTGTCATTTGATGTCTCCACTGCTGCCTCCATGAGAATTAATGGTGGGTGTATGCAACACAAATTCCTTAACAACTTCAACATTTTCTCCATTTATCATGATGCTACCTTTTGATCTAGTTTTTTTTTTGGGGGGGGGGTTTGGTCTACTTTACATTGGTTGTAAGTCATGCTGAAGACTGCAATTTTTTATCTTCACCAGGTAGTGCTTCAGGTCTGCCTCACTTTGAGCAAATAGAGATGTGTCATCCGCATTCCACAGTTGTTAATAAGCCTTCCTCTAGTCCAAATATTCTATACTAGATTCATATAATTCAGCTTATCTGATTATTTGCTCAGCATACACTTTGAATAAGTATACTGAGAGAACACAACCCTGAAGAACACCTTCCTCATTCTATCCCACGTATTATGCCCTAGTTCTTTTTGTACAACTGCCTGTGGATCCATTTACAGAGTCCTCAAAAGCACAATGAGGTATTATAGAATTCCCATTCTTGTTACTCATAGTTTGTTATGATCTACACAGTTGAATGCCTTTGTCTAGTCAATAAAGGCAGGTTTATTGTGCCAATCTGGCCAATAAGAACATGTGGGATGAAGAAGGTCACAGTTTGATAGGAGGGGAAAGAGATAAATGGCTCGGCAAGGCCCACCCCTTTCACTCTTGTGATCAGACCAGTGTGCTGCTGTTTTAGCTAATTCTCTGGCTCAACTTGTGAGCTACAGTACCTGTGGGACAGCCAACCATGGATTGTGTTTCTAGAGCTTGAGGTTCCTTCAAAACCTGCTTTGCCAAGCTACTAGTGTATACATCACTTGAGAATGAGGCTGGTGGATCCTGTCATCTTGCATTGCTTGAGTTCCATATCCTGTCTGGGTCTGCTTCTCTAATCTCCTGAGCTGATGTCTGTTAGTAACTGCCCTGCTGTTTGCTGCCTGTGGGCAGACTCTGCCTGCATTACCTGAGGGAAGACTCAGATGAGTCTGCTTCCTTGACCTATGACCCAGCAGCCCTAGTGAGTTGAAGGACTTCCAGTATATTAACTGTTCTATGGAAGTGAGTTGAACTGAGCCCTCTGTACTGCTGTGTGGACTGGTTACCTGTCATATTCCTTTGTGCTGTTTAAATCTATCTATCTATCTATCTATCTATCTATCTAGCTATCTAGCTAGCTAGCTAGCTAGCTAGCTAGCTAGCTAGCTATCATCTATAATTTATAATCATAAGTGTCCTGAGTTTGTTTCTCTAGAGAATGTAGCACAAGCTCTGTCTGGTATTTCTGCTTTGAACCAATATTCATATCACTTCAGTACAGATATCCCTTGTTCTATGTTTTCTTCTGAATCTGAACTGTATCTCTGGAAGTTTTATGTCAATGTATTGCTGCAACCTAGTTGCATAAACTTGAGCAAAATTTTATATGCATGTGATGTTCAATTATTGAAGACTTCTGTTAGGTCATCTTTGGAATGGACACAAATTGTAAAAGTTTGAATAATGCTTGAAATGACTGGGATCTTCTTGAAAGGAGATAGCTATCATTCAATCATAGACAATATTGTACTTCAAGATTTACTTTGAAATGTCCTTTTGACAATGAATACAATCTCATTCCTCTAGACTATATAATTCCCAGCATGATAAACGATATGATTTTAAGACTAAAATTGTTCATACCAGTTCAGTATTACTACTAAAGTTTGGGATATCCATCTTTATTGTGTTTTATTTCCTTTTTGGTGACCTCCAATATTCCTGGGTTCATACTTTCTAAGTTCCAACTGGGGATGATTAGCAGAGTTTTGCAGTTGTTTCTCCCAACCTGAGTCACACTCCATTCAGGAGGCCTTCATCATCTGATAATGTTTCCAAAGTAGCAACGAAGGTTTCGAAAGCTACTTCCTGTAAAGTGGGCAGTTGAGTCCTTCTGTGTTGTCTGTTGTAGTCTGCAAGAAAGTTCTACTGAAACTTGTTCACCTTGGTTGACCCTGCTGGCATTTGGAGTACCAGTAGTTCACTTCCAGCTTCACAGCAACTCACAAGGTAAAACAGTATGACAAATTGACAGACAAATGGATAATGGAGAGTCCTAGAAATGCTATAGGAAAGAGTATGAGTTTCTGAGACTATAACTCTTTATTAAAGTAGAAAGTTCCACTTTTGTTTGTGGTTTTGAACTGCTGACCTTTGGCATTGCAACCCAACATATAACCGCCGTTGCGTCAGGACTCGCTTGATGGACCTCCAATAGCATAAAAAGGGCTTCTCTGAGACCATAAAGTTTTGATTAACAAGCTCAACATAATCCAGAATATATATTTTGAGAAATAAACAAATTAGAAAAAATGATTCTTGACTATATTTTATAAAGATAGAGGACAAGCAGCAACCTCTGAAAGCAATATATTGGATGAGAAAGAGTTTGCATTTTGATTAATGAGAAAGTCACATGGGGTACAGTCACAGTATTTAGTAGATGTCAAGTAATTAGTCATCATAACCCCTGTAACAAAAGGAACATTGCATTGTCAGTGAAGAAAAGAGATTCAACACTGCAAAATGTGCTTACTTTTTTTTTTTTTTTGTCAGATTTTCTAAACCTAGATCTTCTGGATAGAGTCAGTGAACTCCAAAATTCACTTTCTTTCTGAGATAGCTAAGAGCTACTCTTTGTGCTGCCAGCAGATTTTCCTTGTAACTTTGTCTTATTACCTTTTGCATGAAAACAGTAAGCAACATTACCATCATTTTCTTAATACACCAACAAGCCATCTGGGATTTCTTTCAAGTATTTCATCATCTTCCATCTCACTATCTGCCACACACCAATCCAACAGGGACTAACGAAATTGAATTTGTAGTGTTAGTTTCTTTTGTTACCATGTTCTTTTTATATCTAGTTTCTTCTGAAAAATAAAGAGCATGAATGAAATATACCTTTTTTTGAAATATATGTACATATATACATACACAAGGGAGCTTCAAAATTTCATGAAAAAATTGAATTGCTTCATGAATATGAAATTATATATATCTCCAAAATCAAATTCATTGCCATGAAGTCAATACTGACACTTAAGAATCATATAGGTCATGCTCGGCTATCAAAAGAGATAGTGTCTGGGGTCTTAGAGGCTTGAAGGTGAACAAGTGGCCATCTAGCTCAGAGGCAACAAAGCCCACATGGAAGAAGCACACCAGCCTGTGCGATCATGAGGTGTCAAAGAGATCAGGTATAAGGCATCATAAAAAAAAAATCTTGCCATAGTGAATGAAGGGGAAGTGCACAGTGGAGACCCAAAGCCCATTTGTCGGCCACTGGAGATCCCCTCACAGAGGGGGCTCTAGGGTAGGAGATGAGGCAGTCAGGGTGTGATGTAGCACCGATGAAGAATACAGCTTTCCCCCAGTTCCTAAATGCTTCCTCCCCCACCACTACCATGATCCAAATTCTACCTTGCAAGTCTGGATAGAGCAGAGGTTGTACACTGGTGCATATAGGAGCTTGAGGCACAGGGAATCTAGGGTGCATGATACCTTCAAGACCAGGGAGTGAGGGGTGATACTGGGAGAGTAGAGGGTGAATGGGTTGGAAAGGGGGAACGGATTACAAGGATCTACATGTGACCTCCTCCCTGGGGGACAGACAACAGAAAAGGGGGTGGAGGGAGATGGCGGATAGGGCAAGTTATTACCAAATAATAATTTATAAATAATCAGCAGTTCATGAGGTGGGGGGAGCGGGGAGGGAGGGGAAAAAAGAGAACCTGATGCAAAGGGTTTAAGTGGAGGGCAAATGCTTTGAAAATGATTAGGGCAAAGAATGTACAGATGTGCTTTACACAATTGATGTATGTATATGTATGGATTGTGATAAGAGTTGTACGATCCCCTAATAAAATGTTTTTTAAAAATCAGATAGGTCAGAGAATAACGGATCCCATGTGTTACTGTGACTGTAATCTTTTAAAGGACTAGAAATCTTCATCTGTCTATCTTCAATTGCCTGGTGGTTTCAAATGGTTGCCTTTGTGCCTAGCAGCCCAATGTGTAATCACTGTACCACCACCACCACACACACACACACACACACACACACACACACACACACACACACTGGTACACTGTTCATGGTCCTTTAACTGAATGATTAGCAACAACAGAAAATCATAAGTGTTGCCGATGCTTGTCTGGTTCTACCCTTATTATAAACTATATTTTTATGATCAATATTTTATTAACTTAGCAGGTCATAAAGTCATTTTTATTAATGAGGTTTCATGAGTCATGATAGAAAAATTTCCATTATTTTATAGAGAAGTTTATCTTTAGGGACTTTGAAAATTTCTGATTATCTGATACACATATAGTACAATTGCAAGCCTTGTACAACCAACAAAAGACTATGGAAAATATATACAAACTTCAGTTAAAATTGCTTCTCATTAGAGAATGCTTTTGAATGTATTATAAGTAAGCAGAAACACATTGACATAAGGAAAACTGCCTTTTTTGTCAGTAATTGATTTGAACTATATAATCTCAAACCTTTCAACTTTTTTTTTTATTGGAGAAGAAATAAATGGTGGTATCTTAAATGGGTTGCTTAGAGTTTGACAAACTACAGATTAATGGCTGACTAAGGCCTAGTTTGTGTTGTTTGTTTGTATTAAAAATACAAGTCTATATACACACAGTTTAATCTACTGATTTGCATATTTTTATAGCTGTCTATGCCTTGGAACTGGAACCAGTAGGGGGGACCCAGACCCGTTGACGTAGGAATCTCAAATGCTATGTGCCCATTTCCTGAGGAGTATCTGGTGGTGCAAAAGGTTGTCTCACTCAACTAACAACCCAAGGTTTGAGAATTCAAGTTGACCCATAGAGATCAGAAAGAAGTCCTGGTAATGTACTTGAAAACCGTCAGCCATTGAAAACCTAATGGAGCATAATTCCACTCTAACACAAATGCGAATGAGTTTGACATGAGTCACAGTTGACTCAATGGTCCCAGGGCATTGGCCATTTATTGAAAACATTTGTTGATCCTTTATTTTGCTGTTTCATGAAGCTGAAATATTCCTATTTAATTTTAAGCAAGTATTATTTATTAAATGATAAATTAAAATGGTGATATTTTTTGCATTCTTTTGATCTCTTCTTTTGAAATTAACATTTTGGAATTTTGGAATGAACATGCATATATTGTATTACTTTGAATATGCTTTTTAACAGGGCTATAAAATAATTATAATTCTTTATTCTATTTTTCATAAAATATTTCTAAGAAAAGTTATTTACATTGATTCTTCACTTTTCAATTTATTTAGATTCTTTCCCTTAAGGACTTATGACTTGACCATTTGTTTATAAGTCCGTTTTTCACAATGCTTTCTGTCCTTGACTTCTAGATAGTATTTATTCTTTTTCCTCCTCCATCTCTCTCTATGTAATCTGTTGGCTATTTTCAATATATTTTATTAACATTTCCTCTTCTATGTACACTTTTAGTTTCTGTTTACTCTCACACTCTGTCCTTAATCACTTTTCTCAATCTACACTAATTCTTTTATATACATAATTCTAGCTTTAAGCACCTTTTATAAGTTATCAATTAAAGAATATATATTTCTAGGTTAGTTTAGAACAGCAAACGTCCTGTTGACATTACCACTGGGGTTTCTGACCAGTGCCAGTAAATACCACTGTCAGTTGAGTTGATTCCAATCACTGGCATCCATATGTGTGTCAGAGTGGATGGAACCCTGGCACAGGGCCACGTCCATCTGCCTCAATCTTCAGAATGAAGAAAGAGAGTCTGATTTAGCCCAAGATGGATTGCTATCATGTAGAGGTCCGATGATCCTCAAGCTTCCATCCTTCTTTGCTCTCTTCTGACATGATAATTCCACAGCACTCTGTTGGTTTTGATAATCTGTCACAAGGATCATATAGAACTCGGCGATAATACTTACAATCACTGGGGAGTCCTGGTGGTATAGTAGTTATGCGTTGATTTGCTAATCACAAGTACAGCAGTTTGAAACTACAAACTGCTCTGGGGGAGCTAGATGAGGCCTCCTAAAGAGCTACATTCTGGGAAAACCACAGGTTCGGTTCTATCTGTCCTGTAGGGTTGCTAAGAGTTGGAATCTATTCAATGGCAATGAGTTTGATATTGAGGTTAATAGGAAAAATTAAAGAAATTAACAGGGTACCTTAAGTTGGGCTGAGAAAGCAGTAAACTTACTGTCCTCTTGTCCACAGCAGCATTGCTACTTCGATAGGATGCAGGCACATCTCTTCCTCAGTCTCATTTTACCCTCAGCCACTCGGTCACATGGTTCTTTGGACTCTGCCCTTACTCAGTTAAGAATTCTATAGCTCTTTAGCATCAATGGATGCCCGGAGTGCACCCTGGTCTGCAATACAGCCTCCAGAAAGAAGGCACTCAGTGTAACACATCTGTGGGCTGGGAATCCTACCACTCATCCAGGTGTTGGCACTGCTTTTCTGCTTTGCTGCATGGTCTCAATGCTGTGCTAACTCCACTGTTTCACATAGGGGGCTCACATCGTTCCATTGGTGCCTCTCCTATCTCGATGGTCATGGTATTCACTGCACTGTTGCTCCTGAAGTATCTCAATGGATTATACTCAGCCAAATGACATGATTTATCAAACCAGGTTTTACACACCCTGTTTGCACGATCCCACCCAATCATTTGGTGGAAGTTCAAGTCTATGAATAGAAGAGTCAGCCTAGTAATTTCACTCAGTGCACTAGAAGGGTGGTCCATAGAGTTTTCAGGGGCTAAATTTCAGAAATGCATTCCCCAGGCTTCTGAAGAGCCTCAGAGAAGACTTGAACTTCAAACCTTTCAGTTAGTAGCCAAGCAAAATAACTGTGTAACTTGTCCAACATCAAAGTCCTAATAACTCCTCTACTCCATATTGACTGGACCAGGATCCACCCCTTCTCAGTTAATGAAAACTTTACCTTTTTAATAGTTCAAGTCAAAAATCTTTGAAGTCACTCCTGATCTCTCTTTCTTTATTGCCCTAAATTTTAAAAAGTATGTTACTTCCACCTTTATTTCTTATTCATAAATTTCACTCCAAATACCACTAGTACTCTGGAATGAGTCATTACAGTCTCCTTTTCTAAAAATTATTACAATGCATAAAAGTCCTCTGTGATCAGCCACCTTTTATATCTACTATCACTTTAATTTTTTATATTATTGTATTAAAAATAGTAATTGGTAGTTAGTACATATATCATAGCATCCTATAATTGCATCACATCAAGCAGCATTGTACAATTACTACCACAATCCGTTTCCATTCTTTTCCTTCCTGGACTCCTTGACATGATCTCCCTTTTACTTCCGCACCACTAATGAAAACCCTCCCCTGTCCCCTGAAGCCCTTATTGTACTTGTTGTCCCTATGGGTTCATCAATCCTGGGTTTCATGTACTGAAAAACTGAAAAAAATCATATAAGACATTTCAAGAGGTGGACCCCCAATTATATGACATCTATGAGATAAACCCTAATATGATTAAGAAAAAATATCGAAAATGTTGAAAACCAGATCGGATCCAGTGTGCGTCAGAGGATGGGATCAACTGACAAAGTTTTACTTGTTCAAGTCAGGTTTATCCCTTTGATCTTCTATAGTCATTTCTCCAATGCACTCTGTTTAGTAATCACTTTCCTCTCATCTCTCCATTATGGACAGAGGGAGCGCGCCAAAGGTTTAATTCCTATGTAGATCCTTCATTTGTATCTTGGATTTCCACTGTCATCCATAGCCTTCTACATACCAGATTCTCACAATTTATGTTCTGATATTAATTCCTCCTTCAGATTCAGATTATATGATTTATAATCCATCAGTGGCTGATGATATTGTGCTTCTTCCATGTGGACTTAGTTGACAACTTACTTAGATGGTTACCTGTGTTTGGACACAAACTTCTAAGACCCAAGACACTTTCTGATAGCCAGGCACCATCTAAATTCTTTGCCATATTTTGCTGTAACACCTATATCCTCTGTGTTCCCTTCCCGAGGGCGATTATCAAGCAGGGTCTTGATGTAAGAACTAATTGTTCTTGGAGCTAGGATTCAATGTGAGGTCAAAACCCATTCCTGGATCTATGGTTTTGGTTTGCTTGTTTTATCTGCTTTGGTTTCCTTTCAAAACTTCCTTGTTAATTTATGGTAGAGTCTTATTGATCCTCCCCCTGGGGCTCAATGACTTTCTGTTAATATTGTCTTTGATTATCCCCTGGTACTAATTTGTTAAAGTCCTGCCGAGAGAGGGTTACTGGACCAATGTAGGGGAACTCCATATCACATTACCTGAATGTATTCACATGAACAACATCATTTTGATCCTCTTTCACATCTCTTTACAACCTTGTTTGCTTTAGAATCCAGTAGTTACATGGACATTCTTAGCCTAAGAGCATTTGGTCTCACCATTCTCTACCTATATCCTCACTACATATTTGGCAACTCCATCAACCCTTTCACATCTTCCTTTAATGGAAACTTCTCAAAGACTCTCACCTTGTTCATTCAATTCTGCCGTCTCCCTCCATTCTGGGAATATAATGTTTTCACCGTGCTGTAACTTTCTTAGATTCATAGTTTTAAAAAATCTTCTGTAATTAATTATTTTATTAAGTTTGTCTGTCCCTCCCATAGGAGATAAACCCTATGAAGGCACGAAAGCAAAAGTCTTAGTTTTGTTCTGTGATGCATCTCAAGCTCCTAAAATAATACTTGAAATCTCTCTATCTCTCTCTTGCCTTGCCCCCCCTCGCCAAAACCCAAACTCATTGCCATAAGTCAACCCTACTCATGACAACCCTATAGGACAGAGTATAACTGTCGCTGTGGGTTTCCAAGATTATCAATCTTTAGGGGAGTAAAGCCTTGTATTTCTGGCCTGGAGTGGCTGGTGATTTCAAATTGCTGAACTTGCCATTTGCAACCCAACACATAAAGAGTTCACCACCAGGGTTACTTATGTGTGTGTGTATTTACATACACCCAATGGACACACTTAGACAAATACAGACATGTTGCTTCTCACACAAACATTTTATGAAACTAAAAGAAAACAAAATCCCAGGCTTTAACCCCTGTCAAATATGTTACTATAGAGAAGTCACTTTCTTCCCTATAAAAATTAAATGGTGTATTTTCCAGACAAAGATCCTCCTATTTTGTCCATCAAATCTTGCATTTTAGTTGCACTTTAAGAGCCAGGAAATACATCCTGGATAAGTTTTGAAAAATAAAGTTCTATATTTAATTTCCTGAAAATGTTACACGGGTTAAATAAAAACACTGTTAAACTTTCTTGCCAAGGGCAATTGCTGAGTCTAACTTTTTTTTTCTGAGACCTATCAGACATACTCATTTCTAAAAGCAATGCTCCAATCATAATGGCCACAATGTCCACTTTAAAAAGCCAGCTGTTTTTATTCCTGTTCCCTCTTGAAATATCAAGTAATGAAAACTGTTTCCCAACCCTGGTCCTAATGAGGAGGAGGCTTAGAGGTATACTGGGTGAAATGCTGGACGCATCTATGATTCAAACACATCCCTCTTGAGACAGGTTTAGAGTGACATCATCTGTTCCCGTTAAGATTGATAGTGTCAGAAACAGGTCTACTTTGTTCTATAGCCAGAGAATTGACTCTACAATAGAGAGTGGGTTTATTGGTAAATAAATAAATAAGTAAATCAGCTCCTGTCAGATGAATCTTGGCTGAAAGTAAAGAATGGCAGTGTGATATCTACCTGTGCATGAGGGACTATGTAAAATCATTACAGTGAGAATCATAATAAAGTATGGATGTCACTGTGTAGAGTAGAAATTCAGAACACTTCTTTGTGCTCAAGATAAATGTGTATAAGACCAAGAACTATGTTTCTAATTGTGCACAGGGGATACTGCACGATCTCAAATCAGGAAATATGTGTGTCATGCTCAGATTATTTCATCGAATTTATTCAATCTGTATGCTGAATAAATAATTCAAATAACTGGACTGTATAAAGGAAATGCAATTTCAAAATTAGAGAATACTCATTAGCAACCTGTGATATGCAGATGGCATTATGTGGCTTTCTGAAAGAAGATGACATCTTTTACTGATGATCAAAGACAGTTTTCAGTTTGAATTCCTTCCCAATAAAAAGAAACCAAAATTTTTACAACTGAATTAATACCAACATTAAAATCAGTGGATAGAATATTAATTTAACCAAACATTTTATTTGACTTGGATCCATAGTCAACACCCATGGAGGCAAAAGTCACAACATCCAATGACGAACTGCCCTGGGCAGACGCAAATGATTCATGCTGTCAACTAAGTTGTGCCAGACCCAAGTCCCTACACGCACACGCAGGTTTAAGCCAGGCAATGAATACGAAAGAACTGATGGATTTAACTTATATTCACTGTACCATGGATTACCAGAAGAACAAGCTGTCTTGGAGAAACATAAAGCCTGCATACTTCTTAGAAGTAAGGGGGACAAGCATTTTTTTGCTTCCCTTACTTTAGACAGGTTATTAGTTGGGACCATTCTCTGAATAAGGACAATACTCTTGGTAAAGAAATAGGTCAACCCAGAGGAGGAAGACTCTCACGGAGACAGTGACATAGGCCGCATAGCCTGGGCTCTCAGCATAGCAAGCAATGTGAGGCCGGCACAGCCCGGACAGCATTTTGTCGCACTGTCCTTGGTCACTAGAACCCAGAACCTATTCCAGAGCTCCTAACAACAAGATCCTAAGGATACCATTGGTTTAATTCTCTTATTTTTCTGAAAGTTTTAAGACAAATCATCTTTGTTATACTTACCTGTTTCTTTTTGTCTTTTTACTTTATGGTTTGTTTACTCTTAGTACTTAGCAGCTCACTGGTAGTTTCCTAGTTACAACCCAGACAATAACTCTTTGGAAGAAAGACCTGCCAGGCTTGTGCCAAGGTTACAGCCAAGAGCGCTCTAAGGAAGAACTCTTCTCTGTGGTGAATGAATGAGCAACATCTTCCAAGAAGATAAATAGCGCCCCCAAAGAAGTTCCTCTTCTTGAGTTTCTAATCTAATTTTTTAAACTTCATATTTCTTCAATATCTTTACTTAAGAATATTGATGAGCTCCCTAATTCATTCATTGTTTTCCAGTTACTTGAGACTGGCTAGATTGCTGCTTAAAACACCACATAATTCTTCCATCCTTGTGGTATGACTATTATTAGGCAAAAGCTATAGTGATAAGATTTTAAAGTTCAATTGTCTTGTTTTATTTCTTTCCTTTATGATTTTTGACATATAAATTATTTTCAATTTTGAAATAAATTTAGAATTTTAACTCATAGTAAATTATTAATAAACTTAGATGTATAAAATTATTGATTAAATAACTCTAGTAACAAAGCATATTATCAGTTCAGATTGTAAAGTGAGGGAAGTATAATACTTCTTGATACATATGTAGAAATCAACCTGAAATCTTAAATTCAGTTCAAAGAATTTGGATCAGAAATAAGTCTTATGAGTGACAAAGAGAGATAGATTTGCTCATTGGTGTGAGGCTTTTTCTTGGATATATCAGTTGTGTTGCAGTGAAATTAGCTATGGCTTGTTTGGTTATGTATTTGTAACTCCTACCAAATGACCTAGGGTGTCAACGCAAGCAGGTTGTGTGAAACACGAGTGAAGGGATAATCAGTTTTGCCATTCCACTGACTTTATAAGTGAGTCATCTGAGAAGCGGGAAGGGAGGGCTCCTGTGGTCATCAAGAAAGTCACCACTGAAACGCGTTTGCAATGCCAATCTGAAGTCTATGCTGGAGGCAGCGGGAGCACCACAGGCCACAGCACCAAAGTCATGAGATGAAACAGAAGATTTATGCCAAGATCACAAGGCAGAGCATAAAATCAGCACTGAGAGCAGGAAGCAAAGCAGCAGCTTCATGGATCACAGAACAAATCGTGGTTAGCAAGAGCTGAAGAGGCTAAGGACCAGTCGTGTTTGCCGTGATGGTATTGAGAAAAGGTGTTGTGTACAAAATAATGCTAACTTTACCGTGTTGTAAACTGTTAGTGTACTTACTAAACTCCACAACTGTATGACCCGTGAGTTCTGTGTGGCCATCGCCACTGATTATGGAACTCAGCAGGGAAAATAATGCCATGGGAGCTTGCTGCGGTTGGTGCCAGAGTCGGGTAAAGAAGGATGTGGAGTGGAGGCATTTCTGTCCTCTGCTGTATGGCACTCGGCCTTGGGCTTGTGTGGAGCTGGAGCCTCCTTTCCCTTCGTGTAATCCCAGGAGGACAGCCATGGCATTCACCCCATGTACTCACCAGTTCCTATCATTGTGAAGGTTTAAACAATCAAAAAAGAAACTATTTCTTTCCAGAAGAAAAATCAACCTTTCAGTTTTGCAGCAAAACAAGAAGCAAAGCAGTCGCATGCACCAGCATTCAGAACAGTAGTTTCACAAGGGATGCTGAAGAGCGAGACCATTCTTTGATCCTGAATGGTTTAATAATCAGTGAGAATTTCTATTGTTTTCTGTTGAATATTTGCCCATAGAGTTACTTCTAGGGGTCCAGATTAGTGACTGGATTGCAGGAATTATGGAAAGAAGGACACAAGCACATCATCATGAGACTTCCAAAGAGCATCCATGGAGCCTTGACAAGTAGGAAATATTGGCACTGGGAATGAGGCTTCAGAAAACCATTTATGCAGTGTTGCTTTGATGGAAAGGTAGAGGAGAAGGTTGATGGCCTTTTACCACCGATTGCTGAGATCACATCAGGTATTGCCAAACAGGATCACACATTTGGGGGCATAAGATGGATGAATGTTGATCAAATAAAGTGTATTTTTTGAAATAGTTGAGGTATTTTCTAAATATGAGCCTGTTCCAAAAAGCATGTAATGAGATTAAAGTAGGGTAAATGAAATTATCACTCTTAAACCAAACGTGTGCGTAAGCAAATGTGGTGAAGAAAGCTGATGGTGCCAGCTATCAAAAGATATAGCGTCTGGGGTCTTAAAGGCTCAAAGATAAACAAGTGGACATATAGCTCAGAAGCAACAAAGCCCACATGGAAGAAACACACTAGCCTTTGTGACCACGAGTTGTCGAAGGGATCAGGTATCAAGAATCAAGGAGCTAAAAATCATATCATTGTAAATGTGAGTGAGTGCAGAGTAGATACACAAAGCCCAACGGTAGTCAACCGGACACCCCTTGCTGAGGAGTTGCAGGGAGGAGATGAACCAGGCAGGGTGCAGGGTATCAACGAGGAAACATATAACTTTCCTCTAGTTCTTAAATACTTCCTCCTCCCAACTCTCATGATCCCAATTCTACCTTGCAAATCTGGCTAGACCAGAGGAGGTACATTGGTACAGATAGCAACTGGAATCACAGGGAATCCAGGACAGATGACTCCTCCAGAAACAGTGATGAGAGTGGTGATGCCTGGAGGGTGGAGAGAATGTGGGGTAGAAAGCGGGAACTGATTACAGGAATCTACATATAGCCTCCTCCCTGAGGGAGGGACAGCAGAGAAGAGGGCATGGGGAGGTGTCAGACAGTGTAATGTATGACAAAATAATGATAATATATGAATGATGAAGGGTTCACGGGGTGGGGGGAGTGCGGAGGGAGGGGGAAAATGAACAGCAGATATTAAGGGCTCAAGCAGAAGGCGAATGTTTTGAGAATGATGATGGCAACAAATGTACATATGTTCTTGACACAATGGATGTATGTATGGTCTGTGATAAGAATTATATGAGCCCCCAATAAAATGATTTAAAAAATTATCAGTCTTTTATCTTGTACTCAAAACTCAGAATGAGTTCATAAGGGACCTGGGAAATCGTGTCAAGGAGCAGCTTCTCATGGACATAAAATCTGTGAAGTCCTTTGAGGTCATGTTCAACAGTCACATACTAATCAGATGGTAGAAGTGATTGGCTTGAGGTGGGATGAGGAGTCTCATATCTGCCACTGAAGAAGGGTAGTATGTTTCTGTTTCAATATTGACCACTTTTTTTTGCTTGAACTTCCTGAGAGTAAGCTGTGAATAGAAATCTTAAGGCATGAAAGGCACCTGAAGGCAAAAGAGATTGATCCTCAAGAAGGCAAATCCTTTCACTAAAAGTAAAATTATATATGATAATCTGCATGTCTGTGGTTTTACATGAGAAGAGGTTTTCTAACATGGAATGGAACAAAAACTATCTCTGATGTATCACGGGACTGTAAAGTCTTTTCAGTCTTGCGATGTTACCAGTTAAAAATGAATTGACAAAACACACTGATTTGAAATCTAGGTTCTAGATTAAGTATGTGCAAGTTGACAGCTTCACAGCTCAGGAGGGGAAAGTTCTGATTTATCTGAGATGTTCACTAAGTGCTGAAATGGTTTTGCTTTTGTTATTGTTTATTTTTATTTCCATAATTTCATACTTGAAATATTTCCAGATATATTTGTTTCCAAATTCTATATTATTTGGGGTGTTATTATGCAAACAAAATTTATTAAGTCTGTACAGTGTTTCATTGATATTCATATGGATTTCAGAAATAGCTAATTTTTCAGGAGTGGTCTGCCTGTTCCTTCTTCCTAGTCTGTCTTATTCTAGAAGCTCCGCTAACATCTATCTATTATGAGTGGCCCTGTTGGTATTGTGTTGGAAATATTTGCTTCCAAAGAACTTCTTAAAGTATTAATGACTAAAGATGTCTCTTTGAGGACTAAGATGTGCCTGGCCCAAGCCATGGCCTTTTTAATTGGGTCACACACAAAGGAAAGTTGGAGGATTAATAAGAACAACTCGGGAAGAATTGATGCATTTGAATTTTTATGTTGGTGAAGAATATTGAATATACCACACACTGATAAAAGAACAAACAAATATTTTCTGGACAAACTACAACTGGAATGCTTTTTAGACTTGTGAATAACTTAGAATACATCTGTAAGTTGCTTGTCTGTACAATGGTGCAACTGTTTCCTTGATATAAACCTGTTTCTCTCTTACTAGTTGATCTGGTGATGTTGTTGAGTAAGAATTGGACCACTAATTACAAGGTAACCAGTTCAAAGCCATGAGCCACTCCATAGACAAAAGATGAGGCTATCCATTACCATAAATATTTACTACACTTTACATTACCTAATTCCACATCAAAGAAGCACACCACCTGTAGGATCCAAACATGGTCATAACACAATCCAAATATGATGGTGAGACAAGTATCTGCATTTAAATTGTGACCACCCACTTTGTAGAACACTACAGATTGCCATGGGAGCCTCAAAGCCATCTACAGAGAATTTAGTCCAATGAAGCTGCATGCCAATCCCCTCAGACAAAAGGCAAGGGACTTGAACAGCATTCCTATCAGATAGAGATGATTGCCCACTTGATTATGGTGGGTCAGACTATGGGATAATATGACCCTAAGTTAACTGACCTCCCGCTTGATCCACACAGAATTTGTTTTAGGCTTAAATATTTCTTGCTTATTCTATGACAGACATTTCTTGGCTGTCTTTTTAATATTGCTGGGGTCTTTAATTTCTTACTCTTTATGGTTATTATTTCTTCTTTCGGTTTCATTTTATTTCTATGTTATTGTTTCTGTTGGGTTTCCTAGTTAAAGAAGCACAAAGGAGTGGGTACATGCAGATAATAACCGATCGGGACTGGGAGCGAGGAGTTTGAGGGGAATTGGGAACAAATGCTGAATTCTGGAAGGAGAATGAAGCACTGGACATGACAGGGAAGATGCATATACAATGCTTCTTCAAAAGAACTAATGATGAAAATGTAGGATATATGAATTTTATATCAAGAAAACTACTAATAAAAAAGGAAGAAATCAAAGTTGGCCAATGGTTGCCGTGGGTGAAGGAGGACGAGCATTTACTTGCTTCGGAGGCACTGAGTTGATGTTAGTGGTGGGGGGGTAATCTGGAGAACAGTAATGGCCGCACAACAGGAAGCGTATAAGCAACGGCACTGGATTATACGTGCAGATGTTTGAGTCCTCAATAAAACGATTAAATAACCCCCCCCGCAAAAAAAACCAGACTAGCTTCAACTAGCAATTGTTAAAGATTTATATAATTTCCCTCAGAAGGAAGAAGGAAGAACGAATAGATGTGTAGGTTTGTATTCCACAGAAAACCAAATTGACCATATGCCGTTTGTTCATTTTCAGCAATACTATATGAAGCACAATTTTCTGCCTGACATAATTCCTTTAATTTTTACCAAGACAAATGCGTTTAACTAAAGAGAACAATCAAATAAGATTATATTTCAAATGTGATGCCATACTCTCATTGTCTATTTTCCACAATTTGTACAACATGTAATGATTTTCTGCTGGCTTAAATATGGCTTCTTATTGCAAACTGATTAGCTGATACAAAATATATGGGGGCTAAACTGGTTTCTAAATGTCCTTAGTTCCTAAATCTTTTAAAGATTTCCTGTTTGCTTGAATTATTTCCATCCTTACAAAGCTTATATAAATGATGCGGAGCCCAGAGAAGCAAACAAGTTTATGTTATTGTTATTGCATTACAATAGACACTAATTATTGAAAAGGGGGGAAAGATGTGAGTTAAATTCAGGTGAAAAACAAATCCTCAGAAAGACTCTCTGAATCATATTGATTAAGTAATTCAGAATTACACTGAAGATGGACATTGAAAAGCAATCATAACAAAAGAAAATATTCGTAGAGCAGTTTAATGTGCTAGACATTCTTTTACATATTTTATACAATCACCATGGTCACTCAGAGAAGGACATACTATTATTTCTGTCTATTTTTAGGTGAGTCGAGTGCATGTGGGTACATTGTCAGAGATTGTCCTCTAATTGACAAATATATTCTTGCATCTTAACTTGATGTTATTAAATTAAAATTTATAAATCTTAGCCTATAGGAGATAAGGCACAATCATTAAATTATTAAGATAATAATTTAAGAGTAATTTTAATACTCTGTCTTGATGTAAAGCTATGAAGTTCAAGCAGGCTTAAATAATATCTTTAATCAAAGCCAGAAAACAAACTTCTTGTAGTTATACTGCCTAGGCAATATGAAGAATTAATTGACCCATAATACCCATAATTTGGAACAATATATAAAAAACATCTTTGAAATATTGTAGCTATGCTTGAGATCTAGTTTTATAAATGAACAGAGGTTCAAAGGAAAGGAAATTAAATATTAGAACTATAATTTAACACTAAAATTAGATACCAAAATTAAAGTCATATCTGTCTAATCCAATCTGTTTGCTGGTGTAGTAAAAGGTGGAGTGACAGAGGCATCAGGTCTTTAACTTCACAAGGCACAGTGAGCATTCCCCATCAGCAATGGCCTAGGTCTGCTTTTCATGAGGAGGAAGTCAGACATGCCTAGACATGCCTGGACTCTCAAACTCTCTTTACCATCCCTGACACTATCTGCCCCTCTGTTGGACTCTCCACTTCACTTCTGGACTAGGTCATTCTTTGTAACGCCACAGGGGACTCACAAACAATACTCAGGATTATAAGGTTTTTTAGGAAGGTAACATACTACATTTCCAGATCGGAGTTGTATGAGCCCCTAATAAAATGATTAAAAAAAAAAAAAACGAGGAGCTGCTACCAAGGGTTCAAGTAGAAAGCAAATGTTTTGATAATAATGATGGCAACAAATGTACAAAGGTGCTTGATACATGGATGTATACATAGATTGTGATAAGAGTTGTACGGAAAAAAAAAAAAGAAAAAAAGAGTTGTACGAGCCTCCAATAAAATGATTGAAGGAAAAAAAGTTTAAAAAAAATTGAAATGTAAAAGAAAAAATAACAAATATATCTGTAGGATAAAATTCTTCTCTTGGGAAAATCTCTTCTTAGCAGTTAGCATAGACTGGCCTTTGCCTGTTATTCCATAGCCCCTTGGCTTCTGCTTCGCTGTGACATGTACTGCAAATGGTATTAGCTCTGATAGCAAGTGCCCAAAGTCACGTGACTGCCAGTTAGTCACTCATTGATCGTGGTCTACTGGTTGGAACAAGAGATTGCTCCTTCTTGTGCCAATGTCCTTATGTCGTTATTTTTGTTGCTGCCATTTCTCTGCCACTGCTTCTCACAGTCGCTTGACAAATCCAGTATCACAGCTGCAATGATAGGGTTCTCAGCATAGAAATCTCCCCTCCAAAGGATGTGCTCAACTCCTGGCTCCTCCTTTTTGGTAGCAGTGGGATCCCCACTATCTGCATCTGGGATGGCTCATTTTAAGTCTAGTGGATGGCAAATTTGATCAATACCTATGTTGGAGTCCCAACATTTTATTTGCATGTCCCCACCCAGTGGGCCATACACTTTATCTCAATTACTGGTGAACTATCAAATTATATTTGCATAATCCTAACTAGGAATTTGCTGGGAGTTACAATTCACTGCACTTCAGGGACCAAGGAAATGACAAAGGAGAACTGCACAGTCAGGTTTTCTTGGCTGGTACCTTTCTGGAAGCAGATTACCGACCTTTCTTCTATGAAAATGCTGCATGGCATCTGACTCTCAAGCTTCAGGTTTGCACTAGTGCACACACGATGTCTGTCAGCATGCTCTCCTCTCCCTGTAATCCCTTCAAAGGACTCAGTACCATTGTTGATCTTATTAGGCATGAGATATGTTGTTAGGCTTTGGGGTTAATTATCACTCCATAAGATGGCAATGATCTTTTATCAAATATAGTCAAGGGGATGGATACATATATAGATACATATACACACACATACACATACATATATGGATACATATACAGACATACATATATCCATATATGTACATCTAAATCCTGAACAATCTGTATCCTGAATGAATTAGGCTAGAAAACTTCTTCTGGCAAATACAAATTGTAAGCCAATTTTCTTATTGTCATCCGGGATGTGAAAGAGAAAATGTTCTACCTCCCCTTTTTTTTTCTTTTTTAATTTTAAGATCATAGTCTGACCTTAGCAGTTGGAAATTCAATTTTCCAATCTCTGAATGGTCCGGGAGAAGAAGAAGGAAACGTTATTCAGGTAGTTGAAGTAGAATGCCCAGGTTGGTGGTAACTCAGTATCACTGGTTGAAATAAACCAAATACTCCCTTAAGGACAACCCTCCATCAACTATCATAGAAGTCTTCCAAATGAGGTCTCCAAAGCATGAGCTCATCATGTAAATTTGACAATATGGGATCAATAAGCCACAATAGGGAGCATTCCAAAGAATAGTAAGACGCAGTATTCAAAAACCAACAATGCAGAACAATAAAACCAATAACGTACAAAATAGACCATGTTTAAGGTAAAATTAAGCAGGAGTGCACACAGTTTTATCAAAGAAGAATGAATGAATGAATGAATAGTAAAAATTTTTTTTTAATTAAACAAAATAAACATCTGCATAACAACTTGGCTGGTTCAGACTTCTCAGGGGGTTGGGAATTGAGGCCTTGTAATGCATTATGATATTGCTTAAGACAACACAATCAATTCCATAATGGACCTGCTGGGAAGAGTTCAGAGTTAGTTCAATTAGGGTAGTTAGCTTGTAAAACTACAGGGGAGGGCAGCCCTGTAAAGCAAGTCAGAGAGTTGATGTAAATGAAAGATTTCCTAAGGGGTGTGGCTTACTTCCCTTATAAACAATCACTGTGAAAACGTGCTTATTTTTTGTGAGTTTGGATCTGACTGCCAGCTCACCAACCTCCAGTCCTTAAGGTTTGAGTCGGTGACTAGCCATTTCACCTACAAACTCCAGGGTCATCTGACTTGTCGAACAGATTCATTCATCTCTGCTCACAGTGGTGTCTTACAAATCCTGGGTTCATCAGCTCCTAAATCAGAGACACCTCTAGCTTAATATCTGAAATTGAACTAGGCTTACCTGTTTTTACAATTGTGTGAGCCAGTTCCTTGTTAGAACTCTCCCTCTCTCTGCCTCTCTCCCACTCCCCCTCTCCTGCTCCCCCTCTTCCATCCCTCTCTTCCTCCCTCCCTCTTGCTTTTGTTCTCTCTCTTGATCTCAAAATCCATTGCTTTGATGAGCTACCCTGTCTTCCCCAAGTTCCATCTTTGATTTTTATTGCTTTAAACAGACATTTTGCAAAGGATTTGATAAACATAAGTCATTTGATTTCTTGATTGCTGATACCATGAGTGTTGATTTGGGTCCAAGTGAAATAACATCACTGGTAGCTTGAATATTTGGTCCAGTTATGAATATTTTTATTTTTTATGAAATAATTTAAGAGCGTAGTAGAAAAATGGATATAGATGAGATGGGTAAGAATCTTAAAATGTTCAAAGTAATCAAACAAAAATTCACTGCCACAGAGTTAATTCTAAGTCACAGTCAATACACATGGGTTTCTGAGACAAACACATAGATGTTTATGAGATTTAAACTAAGAAAATCCATAAAGTAAAAATTAACATGGCTCAGTATCTTTATGTCATACAGATAGTATTTATGATCTGGATGTAAAATAAATTGAAACAAAGAAAAATATAAGGAACATATTAGAAAATTTGAAAGTATATGTCCACAGTACAATTAGAGGATAAATTATATATTGCATTGGTCTTTAAAGGGAAATTCACATTTCAAATTTTGAAAATAAAATTTTATATAAATAAAATATAAAATGTATAAAAATATGACATAATGTTCTACATAGATTAAAATTTCATGTTTTGATATTTTTGGTTGGGGGAAACCAAGTGCCACAATTATTTAAACAAATATCTTTTTTTTAAGCAGTGTGCAAGAAATGTAGAAGAAAATAATGAGGTTAGAGATAGACATTAATGAAATAGAATGCAAAGATGAAATAGACAACAGCCAAGGCAAGGAATGCCAACAGTCACTGTTTTAAAGGTCATTTCAATTTACACCTCTGGAGGTGAGGATTCTTACCTATGCAGACAATATTCATCACTTAAAAAGAAAATACATGTACATTAATTTCAAGATAAAAACATGGGGAAACTTTAGAGAAATCAGAAATTTGAAATTCAACTGGAGAATACCATGAACTAACTTATGAAAATACATTTGAATGCTTATACAAGATAATTTTATCTAAAAATATTTACTCTCAAATATGAATAGAAAATATAACTAGATCTAATTTGGGGGTGGGGGACAAAAATAGTAGAAGATAAGCAAAAAATAACCAACTATTCTGGGACAATTTAAGCTATCATATCCTAGTTTAACCATGTGATCGTCATTTGAGTGGAGTGGACAGGTTTTATTAGCTGTCATTGAACCAGTGCTTCCTCTTAGCAACCCTAAACACAACAAACAAAGTCCTGCCCTGTCCTGAGCCATGCTCACAGTAGTCACGGTAAGGCCATTATTGAAGTCGCTGTGCCAGTTCACATCAGAGGGCCTTCATCTTTTACATTGACCTTGTACTTCACTACATGTGTTGTGTTTTCCTTGGAGCAGGTCTCACCAATAATATGCACAAAATATGTGAGATGAAATATCACTCCAAAGGAGCATTCTGGTTGTACTCCTTCCAAGATATATTTGCTTGTTCTTCAGACAGAGTATTTTTAATATTTTTTGCCAACACCATTACTCAATTTAAATCCACCAATTCTTTTTCAGCTTGTAATCGTTGTCCAACGTTTACATGCATATGAGGCTATTGAAAATACCATAGGTAATGATACAGGCGAACCATAGTCCTCAAAATAGCCCCCTGGTCCTTCCATACTTTTTTAAAAACCATTTTATTAGGGGCTCATACAACTCTTATCACAATCCATACATACATCAATTGTGTCAAACACATTTGTACATTTGTTGCCATTATTATTTTTTCAAACATTTTATTAGGGGCGCATACAACTCTTAATGAGTTTTTCCTGTGTAGCAGATTCGACTAATGTAGTAAAGTTTTTTGATTTCTTCACTGTCACTTCCATTAACATAGATCATAGATCCAAAGCAAAGGGAATTCCTTGACAACTTTAGTATTTCCTTCCTTGCAAAATTGAAGATTTTGCTTTCCTTTACATTGAGTTGTAAAGCATTCTGAAGCCAGCAGTCCCTGATCTTCATCAGCAAGTTCTTCAAGTCTTCCTTGCATTCAGCAAGCAAGGTTGTATCATCTGCATATGTCAGGTTGTTATTAAGCCTTATTCTAATTATGAAGTCATTGTCTTCTTCACCTAGAAAACCTCATTCCTCTTTAATTTGCCATTCCTAGCATCAAGAACTCAAAACTCAAATTCACTGCCATCTATGCAAGGCTGACTCAGAGCAACCTCATAGGAGATGGTAGAACTGCCCCGGTAGGTTTCTGAGACTGCAAATTTTTATAGGACTAGATCGCTCTGTCTCTGTCTTACAGAGCATCTTAGAGTTTTGAGTTGCTGACCTTGCAGTTAGCAGCCCAACTCATAACTACTACGCCACCAGTTTGATATATTAAACTATATTATTGTCTATTTAAAGTGGCTAATAGCAATCCATTTTAGTTCATTAGTGCCTAGGATATCTATAACTGTTCCATTTCATTTTTGACAATTTTCAATTTCCTATGTTCATATTCAGTGCATTCCATCCTCTAATTATTAATAGATTTTTGATACTCAATTTTTAGATTTTGATCTGTAGTCCATTATCGAATAGATTTATTAAAGGTTTTATTCCATCCACATAATTATGATCTCCTTTGGGAAGGTAACTCTTTTTCAGGCATAATTTTAATGCTTTCCCTCCAGTTGCATAAGACTCATCTTTGGTCACTATATCAGACCATGTTCCATTTCTATTCACAAGGTTTTCAGGGGATAATCCCTTAGAAGTAGATAAAACACTCCTTGTTAATAGTCTGTTCTAGTCTGCAAGCTCTGTTAAAATCTGTTCACCTTAGTTGGTTATGCTGGTATTTGAAATACCAGTAATATAATGCCCAGGCTAACAGCAATGTGCCAGCCACCACAGTACAACAAGCTGACAGATTAGTGGTGGATTGTGTTGACACAGGATAAGCAAACAGGTCAAAGGAAGAACATTTGGCATTCAGATAAATTAACACATGTCATGGGAACCCAATATGCCATGGACTGTAATAGAGACCACTTGTGCAAGGACTATTCACTAATGGTGCCTGGGGGGAAAAGCGATTTCGAAGGAGGGGAGACAATTCAATATCAACCTTCTACAAAAGTCACCTAATGGCTTCAGTTTATAATATAAAATAGCTGTAGTTCAAATATGAAAATTTAAATGTTAAAATATCAAAACTTAAATATAGCAGTTGTGATAATGGAGGTTTTGTGAAAAATTGACTGGGCCATGATTCTCAGTGGTTTGACATTTAAAATCTAATAATCCAGATAATGATATTTCCTCAAGGATATCATCTGATTTGTAAATACATGAATGCTGTAGGAAAGTTCGCTTGCATCTAGCTCGCCAACCTCTGGTTCTTCGGGCCTGAGCATGAAATCAACTCTTGCTTGGGAATCCTAGAAGCCATCGGCACTCTACAATCTATGCTGCCAAACTGGGATCAATTTGCGATGGTTGCCTTCCTTCTATCTTCAGACCAACTGTTCTTGTTTCCATGAGTCCCTACAGCAGTATGAATCAAAGCATCCCCCAACTTTATCGAAGGCATGGGCTTGGAACTTGCTCACCTTTACAACAGTGCGAGCCATTTCCTTTCTATAAACATTTCCATCTAGACATCTATGAGCTTCATGAATTTTGCCAGTCTACAGCAGGAGTGTATTAATATGACCTCGTGGTTGGGAAACAGTTTGAAAAAGGCAGGAAGAGGGGGAAGTTCAGATGATATAACTAATGGAAAACAGAGGGAAAAAGTTGATAAGATGAATCATATGCAAGTTATGACACCAACAATACCATTAAAATGTGAAAAAATACATTTTCACTAGAAAACAAAATCTATATAACATATTCCCTACAGATGACTACTTTCATGAATACAACTACCTACAAATCTATAAGAAAATACAATTCAATGGAATAAAGAGCACAGATATTAAGAGGAAACAAGAATAACCAATTTTAAAGGTGACATAATTAAACTTTACTAGTAAACAAAGTGATAAAATAGAAATCATGCTAATATACTATTTCCACCTACTGAGTTGGTAATAATATAAATGCCTGATAATGTCAGAGGTTGGGAATAAATGGAACAATAGGAACGACCGCATCCCAGTGGAGTTTAAATTGCTAAGAATATTTTAAATTACAACTCGCAAAATTGCACTCCCATCCAATCACTGCCAACTCACAGTGACCCTGTAGGACCCCCTTGAGTTCCCAAGCCTATCTGTTTTGGGGAGACCCCATGTTTCGCCCCTGGAGCTCTGTGGTTATGATCTGCCACCATGGCATGCCGATTGCAGGCAAATGGAAACCACTGCATCGCCAGAGCACCTACCTGGAACGATTAGGCAGTATTTTATTTTTTAAGAAATAAGGTTTTTAGAACAATTCTTGCATAAGGAGTAAAAGACAAGGAGAGTTATAACAATAATTTCTAATAGAATAATCATAAACAAAGCATTGTCCCATTCTAAGAATATGGAAATATAAATATATTTATTTGAGTTTTGCAGTGAAAATGAGTCAACAACTACACATGTTAAAATGCCTAAGAATGACTGAAACTTACACATCTGCTAGTATACCAGAATTGTTAGGATAATACATGTATTTTGGTGCCTTTTTGTTTTATTAAGACTTGAATTGAATATCAACATTGCACATGACTTATCAATGCATACATAAGAAGAAATATAAACTAATAGTAGTAAATTTCCAATAGTCATAATGCTCAGAAGACTGTGAGTGCAATTATGTTACAAATGATTTATAATAGATGATAAAAAATAAGAAGAAAAATCAGGCCAACATGCGCAGACATTTGTTTGTGTCACGTAGCTGGAGAAATAACAGCTTGGGTAGATTATCATGATTAACTGAAAGCTATCAAGTCTGGATACCAATCTTGAAAGTATTTGAATATATTAACCTAAATATAATTTGAAAAATGAGATTAAAATAATTGCTGTATTCACTGTCATTGATGTCTTCCTCATTAAAATAGAGCACAAAAGGTCAGTGTATAATTTCTAGGAGACCATGCCTTAGCTATTTTATAAATCCCATAATTGTTTTATGAATAGCTGAATCATCTTTTCCTACAAATTATTATTTCCCATCTCTTAGCTACTGATAGCTTTTTCTCCTCTTCTGTGCCCTCTTGGTACTTTGCCTAATATGTGTTGCATTTGCTGTCATTTCTTTATCATTTGCACCTTCACCTTCTTCTCAGCCTCATCCCACTCCTGTGACATGTTTGCATTAAAAATACTGACTGCTACAGAAGAGAGTGTTCCACGGCTCTTTCAAGAATTTAAGCCAACTTGGGTTTAGAATTTATTTTAAACTATGAAGCACTTTATAATAAGCACTCGTAATACCTTGGCATACAGTTTCACAAGTAATTTTATGCTACACATTTCAGAAATCACAGCCACTGATACATTATTTTTAAATCAATTATTTAGTATGAAGTATACAGTTATACATTAATATTCTTGCTGTAACATCATTTTAGTGAGTCCTATATAAATTTTATGTATAATATTAGCTCACCAATATTAGTAGGAATGGAATGTCAAATTAAACCTCACTACAAGGAAGAAATTGGTCTAATACAGCTAATACAGGGTGTAATGCATTCCACAGGAGAAGCAAATTGGTATAATCAACAATGAATGTAATTTTAAAATTAGGAGTGGGTTCTTCAAACATCTTAAGAGATGTCGTGATTAAGTCCAGTGTTCAACCTTGCTGGTTTGAAAGTAAACAAATCAATATTTGGAAAACTTGTTGAGGAAATGAGAAAATGGTACATATTGGCTAGATATCAGAATATATATCTTATTAAATGAAATAATGACAAAATAGTTTCAAAATATTATCACTCAGATATCATACAAAAGTATATGAATCTTTGGAAATTGCTTCAAACTCCTATTAAATTTTCTCTGGCCTCTCAGTCCATCTCCTTATCCTGAAACTTTCACATGATAAAATATAATAAATATTATTTGGGGATTTCTTAGGATCTTTCTCAGTGCTATGAGTTGAGGATATTAAAATAAGACTATTTTTATTTCCTTTTTAAGTAAAAGGCATATATAAAATTCCTGGAAAACTCAGAAAAAGTAGAATTACTAATAGGAAATTTCCTTACATACATTTTTAAAAATGTAAGATATGATGTGTGCAAAGCAACATGATGCAATATAATAACAATTGTATTAAAGATTAACCACAATACTAATACCAAATATTTTATCATGTTCAAGAATCCACATAAATAATAAAATTATCCTTTTTTCCACTCTAGCTTTGATTTCTGGTGAGTGGCAGCTGGCTGATTATAAACTGTGGGGGAGATACAGGTGGGTGCATTCTCATAAACAGCTGCTCATCTGCAGTAATGGATCAGGGCAGAGAACAAAATGCAGACCCTCAGGGAGATGGATCAGACAGTGATTCCACCAACGGTCTCAGCCTTAGGAACAAAGGTGAGGGTGGCCCAGGGACCAGGCAGGGTTTCATTCTGTTGGTCATGACGTCACTATGGCTCAGAACAGAGTTGGTGGCACCGGGAAACACCGAGGGACAGATGTCATTAAAAGAAGGAAGGTACCACTAAACAAATAAGACTACCCTCAAAAAAATAAAAAAAAGAAAGGAAAAGAAAGAAATTTATTTTGGCTTCCTGAGATACCACAGATATGAGACAAATCTCACAGGAAATTGAAGCCTTAAAATGGCAAAGTGAATGTAAAATCTTCCCCCTATTTTATCATAAAAGATTTAAACAACTCACCATAGTCTCTATGATGATCCCCAGTAATCTGAGAAAAAAAAACACCCAAACATAAAAGGCCAGCTATCCATCTGTACAAAGAGAAAACACTTGTTTACTGGACTTAAGAACTGAGTCAGAATGGGAAAGAATAGACACTATCTTCACGTTCCATCCAGAGACGAAGGCCGCCCAGAAGCAAACTTACAATTGCAAGATGAAAATGGCATGATGTACATAATTAGCGTTCTCTACATCATCAGGAGGCTATTGCATATATTCAAACAGAGTAGGGAGAAATGAGAAGATAATATTCTGCAACTGGGAACACTGATTTGGAGAGAAAGGATGCTCTATTTGAAAATGCAGTGGAAACAATAAACAGCAGATTAGATAATAAAGCAAACTTAGGTTTTCATTCAAAGAATTCTTTAAGGGTTTAGTTAAAAATGAATCAGAGGACAAAGAGGAAGAATGTGGTCAGCTGAATTTCTTACTAAATGTCCCTAAAATCCCTGGCCCAAGTCTTCAAATGTTCATGTGACAAAATTCAACTGGAACAAAATAGCCGTCTCATACTTAAAAAATTAAAAGCAAGAAAGACAATTATTAGAAACTTGCTTTTCTTCTTCCGCAACTCTTTTAATTCAGTATTTTCCTTTACTTGTTCATCAGGAAGTCGCTGATTACTACATTCCCTTCCGCACCATGTTATCCATGACTCCATGTGGTGTATACAGGCCTCTAGAGCACTACCATTGCTTTCTATCTCTGTTATCCTAAGCCTCACCGATAAGATCGGCACTAGCTCACACCTGACATGAGTGGTACAAGGAAAACTTTTTGCCCATTTCCACACTCACTCCTGCTCCTTACATCTATTCCACACACAACCATCAGCAGGCCCTGTCAAATGTATGAATCAAGGCATGCCACTTTTCAACCAAACTCTTTAAATGATTTCTCGTTGAAAGAAATACAGGAATTTGAAGGCTCTGGGGGAATAGGTTTTAAATTTCATAACACTATCTTATATTTAGATAGAAACATTAATGATATATCAAACCCACCAATAACATTGGCAATAACATTAAATTATAATATAGGTCCATCAATAGCAAAATATGATTAGATGGGAATAAAAACTCAAAAAGTTAAAAAAAAAACACTGACAGAACTGACAAAAGGATAAGCCTTAAGTAGCTACGAGGACATCAGTGGAACCACTTTGAAAATAACAGGTTAAACAGGAAGGGCCTGATTTCTATAATTCTAGGTAAATGTCAAGGTTACTGGTGACAAGGTAAAATCTTCTGCTGAGTGATTGGTGGTTTCTAATTGCTCATCTATTGATTAGCATCCCAATTCCTAACTCCTGATTCTAACAGCGTTCTTGTTTAACTGTGTTGCAGTTTATTTTTTTAAATCTGTACCTTTGGAGGAAAAACATTAAAAAATATTTATAGAAATAGTGACAAAAATGTATATACTTTATTTCAAAGTATGGATGCTATAGTAAAATGTGGTGAAGAAATTAGATAGAGCCTGGCTATCAGATAAAACAATATCTGGGGTCTTACAGGCTTGTTTCCAAACAAGCAGCCATCTAAGTGAGGTGCCGAGTAAGTCCACATGGAAGAAGCACAACAATAGCTGTGAACAAAGGAGTGTAAACCAGATCCATCTGAAGCCAAAGGAGGAAACAGTATCAGAACCTGAGCTGTGGGATTCTGGTTTGCAGAAGGCTATGGATGACAATGCAAGGTCAAGATACATTTGTGAGATTTACACAGGAAATCAGCCAACAGTGATTTCCCTCTATCCCTAATGGAGGCATGGGGATAATCCGGGAACCCAACCGATTGCACCGAAGAGATGACTATTGGATATCAAAATGATAAACCTGATTTGAATGAATAAAACCTTGTGAGTAGGTCCCTCCCTTTGGTATACGTTGGGCTTGATCTGGTTTTTTAATATTTTCTGTTTTGGGGTTTTTTTTTTTTTAATTAACTCTTCTCATATTGTGAATGATCTCTGTTGTATTTTGTCATTTGAGGCAACCCTCTTGAAATTTTGTTATATGTTTTCCTGTTTTTCAGAAGATGAAAACCAGGATTGAGGAACCTATAGAAACAGCAAGTTGAATAAAGGTGCCTGGAGGGGACAGGGGGGAGGGGAAGCAGAGCTGATAACAAGGAAATGAAGGAGGAAGAGGATGCTTTGAAACTGATTGTGGTAGCAACTGTAAAATACTGCTTGATTTCAATGACCTATGAAACGATATGATATCTGCTCCCAGTAAAATGTTCTTTTAAGAAATCATTTTTTTGGGAGGCTTGTGGGAGAAGCCAGCCTCTCACACTCTCAAGGATTCAGTAAGCACAATTATATGGTTAATATATATATATATATATATATATATATATATATATATATATATATATATATATATATATATAATACAGTAAAGTCATAGAGAATAACAAAGATAGGAGAGAGAGTAAAATGAAGTCAGACACATTTCCTGGTAGCACGTTCACCTCCTGGACGGCCATGATCTCACCAGGCAGGTCCGTGCACATCGCGGGCCAAGAGGGCAGGAGAAGTCTATTTCTAGCCAAGGCCCATATATTCTTGGGGGGGTGTGATTACAAGTAACCACACACTTCACAGGAAGGGAATGTACAATAGGTAATAATACAGTGTAACAAGCAAACAGGAAGGGAATAAACTAGGGTGCTCACATAATAGGAAGGGGAGGGATTAGGGGTATACATATTACAAGATGGGTGGAGCCTAGACTCAATATGACAGCCTAAACTTGGTCACCCTTAAGTGGGCTTGATCTCCCTGGGCTCTCCTTCAGGGGAACAATCTACTAAACTTATCAGAAGGTAGTGGACCCTACTTAGGATGGGACAAACTATAGTGTCTGATTGCTCTAGATGGCTGATAACCCATCCCCCTCGAGAGAATAACCTCTGACCTGCTTTCGGTGACCTCCAAGTGTAGAGCTCTTTGACATGTGTAGCAAGAGCTAGGTTGGTATATATGTGGAGGAGACAACTTAGGAGCAATCCCACAGGGGCTCCTGCAAACCTTCTAACAATCTGTCATTCAAAGATATTAAGCACATTTTACATATGTTGCCATCAACATTTCCAAAACAATTTCTCCTACTTGAGCCCATGGTATCAGCTCCTTTTATTCCCCTTCCCTAGCCCACCCTCCCACTCTCATGAAAATTTGATCAATTATATATTATTATTGTTCTTTATTGCCATACACTGTCCGTTGTCTCCTTTCACCCACTTTTATGTTGTTCATCCCCCTGGGGGTGGGTATATATTCAACCTTTCCCACTGCCCCGCTCCCTGGCCTCATCATCCCCCTACCCTCATGATATTGCTACTCCCACTACTGTTCCTGAGGGGTTCCTCTGTCCCAAATTCCATGTGTCAAAAGCTCTTAATTATACTAATGCGTGTACTCCGGTCTAGCCAGATTTATAAAGTAGAACTTAGTCATGGTAGTGGTGGGGGGGTGGTCGTGGTGGTGAGTATTCAGGAACTAGAGGAACGATGTGTGTTTCTTTGCTACTATACTGCACCTTGTTTGAAGCGTCGCTTCCTTATAAGCCTTCTTTGTAGGGATGTCTAATTGCCTACAGGTGAGTTTTGGGTCTCCACTCCACCTGCCTTTCACATCAGTAAAATTGTCTTGGATATTTTGATACTGATACTTGATCCCATGGACACTTCATGATCTCACAGGCTGGTGTGGACTTTGTTGCTTCCCTTCTAGATGGCCGCTTGTTTAACTTCAAGCCTTTAAAACCCCAGACACTATATCATTTGCTAGCCGGCACCATCAGCTTTCTTCACCACATTTGCTTATACACTCATTATGTCTTCAGTGATCATGTGAGGAAGGTGAGTATCAAAGAGTGCCAGGTTATTAGAACAGTGTTCTTGTGCTAAGGGAGGCCTTGAGTAGAGGCTTAAAGTCCATCTGCACTCTTAATTCTTAATATACATAAATACTTTAAATATAAATATATGTACATTGTCCTCTATCCCTTTCATTATAAATTAATATATTTACATATATACCAAAAAAAGAAATCAAATCAAAGGAGGATTTGGTGGGGCACAGAGGAAATGTGACTGACAGAAGAACATTGTCAGATCATCGCCAGATAATGAGCCCCTCATGTTGGTAGGGACTCAAATATGCCTGAGGAGGAGCTGCCTCCTTCAAAGTAGAGTCGACCATAATGACATGGATATAGTAAACCTTTCCAGACTTTAATGTGCTGATAGTACATGATTCAAAATCAGAGGAAACAGCTTCAAATATTCATTACTAGTCAGAATGTAGACATTTTAAAGTAAGAATCTAGAAATATTGGAAGTCATCAAAATGAAATTGTTAGGAAGCCTTCCTCCAATCCTGATGCCTCCCTCTTCTTCATATAATCCAGCTTCTTTTACGATTTGCTCAGCACATAGATTGGATGAACAAGCACGGTCAGAGGATACAACCCTGAAACACACCTTTTCTTATCCTAAACCACATAGCTTGCCCGTGTCTGTGTGGACAGCTGCATCCATGTACGCAATCTGAATGAGCACAATGAAGTATTATGGAATTCCTATTTGTCTCAAGGTTATCTACAGTTTATTATCCACAGTAGAACACCTTCTCAGTCCGTCAAACACAATAAGCATCTTTCTAGTATTCCCTCCTTTGAACCAAAATCCATTTGACATCAGCAATGATAGCCCTTATTCCATTTCCTCTTCTCAATCCAAACTTAACTTTTCACAGTTCCTTGTCAATGCACTGTTTCAACTGTGGGGTATTCTCAAGAAAACTTTTACTTATGTGGGATAATAATGATATCATTCTATAGTTTGAGCATTCTGTGGGGTCATGTTTCTTTAGAATAGGAAGAGATGGGAACCAAACTCCAATTGCCTCCAAATTTATAACCTTCGGATAACAGTTACCTGGTTCTTTTCTCACCAGAGTGTTTCAGCTTTATGTCCAAGGGACTTTTTCAGTTCCACAAATCTATTAGTGATGAGATAAGGTAAAGTCCAGTTTGTTTCTTAGGGTTTTCAAATCTGAGCCATCTGGGGTGGCCTATGAAGAATGCTGTGGACCTCAGAAGGGCGGACATTTAACAATCATTGATATCTATAGCAAATGATCAGGATTACCAAAGGCTGGGTATAAATTAGGCCAAATAATCCAATTAGGAACATGGAACCACATGTATTCTCCTTTGTTTGGCTTTATATAAGTAATGTAAAGCGATGAAATTTCATATCCTAACTCATGGTCTTTCACTTCTCTGATTATATGAACATATATAATATAGAAACTATATTATAAAAATTACATGATTTCAAATTAAAAATAAACTTTCCAATTCCTCAAAGACCAAGTTAGAAGGATTTTGTCTTTGATGACTATTATATTTCATTGTGAGGCTTTGAGGGACAGCAGAGAGAGTATGGCAAACTTTGAAAGAGTTAACACAGGGAAGGGTCTGTTCCTATGTAACACGTTTAGATTAAAAGCTAGTACACACTACCAAAAGGAGAATTTAACTTCTGCCCGATTCTATCTTCAGAATAATCTTTGGGTGATGCACTTGGTTAAGGCAATCAACAAAAAATATAATATTTGGTGGCTTGAGTTTACTCACAGATACTTCAAAAGAAAGGACGGACCACCCTATTCTTTAAGCCACTGAAAACTCTAGGAAGCACCATTCCAAGTTGATACATATGGGCCTCCCCTTACTGGGATTGACTTGAAAGAGTGCGGCGTGCTGTGGGTTTGTTTTGGATGCTAGGTCCAGATGGAGTATTGGGGCAATTACAGTCACAGAAAATACAGAAACATGCATGGAACCATTAAAGAAAATGAAGGAGACTCAAAGCACATATGCACCAAACATCCAGACAATATGAAAACATAGAAAATTTATGATACCAACATTGTAATTAAAATTAAAAGTTAAATGTGTTTAGGAATTAAAGCTACATTAGTGAACAGGAAGATGGATGTGAAAACAATTACAGTGTGGTGCAGAGCTTGAGATAAGACATATACAAGACAAATAGGAAATAATTGCAGTTCCAGGGAGGAGAAACAAAGAAGAAAATTAGAAACACAAGGGAGCGATAAATGCAAAGTGGTTTGGCTTTTACTTTTCACAATGGATTAAAGACACAAATCCCTATATATAGACCTTTATAGAAACCTTCAGCAAGATAAGCATGTGAATTCTAATCACATATGACTGAATATCGATCTAAAATATCAAACTGAGCAAAATTGTTTAGCGGGGAACAACTAAGAACATTCAAAGAAAAGGTACCTGGACAGGGCTGACCCCCTAAAAGCAGGGAAGAAACAGCGGACACTACTTCAGAGCTTGGTAAACTGTAGGTATAGTGTCGGACTGAAGGAGGCTGTGTAATTTTGGCAACAGTAAAATGTCCAGAGTGCGCCATGAACAGAAGCCAATTCAAAATCCCACGGGCAATGAATAAGAGGTATTCCTGGTGGCGCGTGCCTGTGTCCCACAGCCCCACTTCGCTGAAGCTTCGGTTCGGAACATAGAACATGTGCTCATTGCCAAAAAATTCCTCAGTTAAGTGATGTGCTTCGCCAAATGATCGGCATCATTAATCTCATTAAATGCCATGTGTGATTTGTATGTTTGTTTTGTGCACATTTATACCTCGGGTCGCATACAACTTTCTCAGGTGAAAAGGGGATGCTAGCAGAAAGAAACCTTTGAAGAAGCTCGGAATGCCCTGCAGGATGAAGCCAGACCACTTTCCGTGTGTATTAGAGACCTTGACAGGCCGCCTCCTCTCCTGCCACCCGCTGCCTTGAATCTGGCTCTCCGTGTGCACTAGAGTCTAACGCGGGTGATGATTCGATTGTCAGCGCATGTGTGTGCAGAACAAAGGCTATAATGAATTCTCTCAAGGCAACACACGCAACCACTCCCAGAAACACCTTGGATTCATTTACATGTAGAGTTTTTAATTAATTTTTGGTCGTTCGTTGGGTGCTCAGAAACTTTTGCTGTTGCCAAATTTTTTTCAGCCACACATATAGTTATGCGACCTCATTTGGGGTCAGGACATAGAATTTAGGAAGCTCAGTTAAAACCAAGCTAAATGACTCTTTTGAACAATAAAATAGTCAAAATATAGTAGCTTCCTCAGACAAATAAAATATCAAAATCTGTCAACATAATCTTGCTGACTGACCTTCTGTAAAATATTATTCGGGGAAAAGAAAACAATCAATTCGTAAGGATTGTCAAATGATGAATAAGATAGAGCAGATGAAAATAGATTTTTTCATAGTATGACATTTCAAATATGCATGTGCTTTGAGCCAGAAATCCACCATTTACTACATTTGTCCTAGTAGTTATTTGAAGATGTTCAAATGATTGCTATAATGATATATTTAAAGTTGATCTATGATATATTAAATTTAGAAATATTCTGGATAATAGAATCTAGATCTTTGAAAAATGCCATAAACTATAGAAGGCTGTCATTAAAGAGCATGAATAGCTTAGCTGTTAACCGCAAGGTCAGTGGTTCAAACGCAGACACTGCTCTTTAGGAGGAAAATGAGGCTGTCTACTCCAGAAATCTCTCAGAAGTCTTCTTAGGGTCATCGTGGGTTGAGTTGGGAGTTTTCTGCACTCAGAGAAACAGATAATCTTAGACATGCTAGCATTCTATTCTGTTGACTTTGTCAGAAGCTGGTTCTGATGCAAGTAAATTTGTTTTCTTTATTAAGAAAATTCTGTTATCAATCTCTTTTATTGCCAGTATCATTGTATATAAACTCCATCTTTATATTTTTGAGAATTATCAAATCAGCAAATTATGTGCTACAACATTGTATGAAGTTTTGTAAATTGTACTAAAAATCCCCACAAACCAAAGAAATGAAGAAAATAATAATAGTTGTAAGTACAGTTGAACATGCCATAAGTCAGGATGCCCTATGGTAGAATAGCTTTGGGGCATGTCCTGGGTTACCCATTTGGATGCTAATCACAAGATAAGCAGTTCAAAGCCACCCATGCTCCACAAGAGAACGATGACCTGTTTTACTCCTTTAGAGTCTTAGTTTCAGAAACCACCTGAAGCGGTTCTACCCTATCTAATGTACACTGATATTTTCAAAGACAGTCCACACTGTTACATATCGCTTGAATGCCGTTTTGTTGAAACATCACTGGATATATCTCTGGGGAAATATACTAGTGGGTGTTCTTTTAAACTGCAACTACTTGTGTTGTGCTGTGGGTACTATTTTAAAATCAGCTGCCAGGTCATTAATGCTGTCCTCAGTTCTTTAAAATATTCATTTATTATTTGATTGATGTTACAATAGTTTCCATTCCTAAAAATGATTTTTTCAGATCATCTTTGCCTTCTTTGAAATCACATATTTTGAATCATTGATTTGGGTATATCTGCTGCACAAGACCTCTTTTTTTTAAATTGTCTCATTTGTATGTTAAACTTGGACATTTAATAAGGAATATTGAAGAAGAAGCTAGGCATTTGAATTATGTTGCTGACGAGGAATATTGAAAATGGCATAGATTTCCCAAAGGACCAATCTGTTTTGAAGTACAGTCAGAATACTCCTTAGACCAAGGATGGCAAGACTTCATCTCACATACTTTGGACATGTTGTCAGGAGAGACCAGTGCATGGAGAAAGCCATCATGTTTGGTGAAGTGAAGGGGTTGTGAGAAAGAGGAAGGCCCTCTGTAAGACAGACTGACACAGTGTCTGCACCAATGGACTCAGATGTAAGAGCGTGAGGATGGCTCAGAACCTGGTAGTGCTTCATTCTGTTCTGCCGAACTGACTCAATGGCATGTAATAACAAGACAATAGGGTGTTTGGAATCTTATTTCATGTCTCTGATTTTTATATTCATGTGTG
Source organism: Tenrec ecaudatus (assembly GCF_050624435.1). Classification (NCBI taxonomy): domain Eukaryota; kingdom Metazoa; phylum Chordata; class Mammalia; order Afrosoricida; family Tenrecidae; genus Tenrec; species Tenrec ecaudatus. Next base: position 54,766,750 of record NC_134540.1, read on the forward strand.
AGTTTGTATGTGTAGCCCTTGGTGATATTTAAAATTTTTGACATCACATTTTTGACTTTGTACTCAGGAAAATTATATGATTGAAATCCAATGCAATCTTTAGGTATAAATTTAGCCTCTGTTTTTGAAAGTTTGAAGAAATAGAATTGAATACATAAAGGCATGAAATAGCTGCTCTGATTAGCTCAGCCATCAAGGGAAGTTTTGAAAGACAGTGTTCCTCTGCATTAAGTCACTACTTCCATCTCCTATGTTCAATAGCATATATGTGTCAGGCAGGAGGGGAGGGAAGAGAGGTTGTGAAATGTACCCTGGGGAACCCAAGGCTGTTTCTAAGGCAACAAGGTACATTCTGACTATTTTCAAGATGTGCTCATGTATCCAGAGGCCTGCAATGTAATTGGTTGAGAGCTGATTTTCACTAAGTGCTTTCTTTATTGGTTACCACTGTTTATGTCTATTTGTTTTTCCTTTAGAAATATCTCTTATGAAGTGATTTTTTTTTTGGAATGAGGAAGATAGGAAATAAACTCTCATTTTTTCCTGAGACTACATGTGGACCATAAAGTAGCAAATATAGATAGATGGCATTTTATTACCATATTTATTTTAAATTACTCCACGAATTCATGGAACTCTAGTCAAAAACACCAGACTAAAAATTATTCTCAATGTTAGAAACATATTTTCCCTTTTATATACATTTTTGCAATCAGTAAATTTGTTGTAGGCTTTTAATATTAATGAAAATATTTTATTACCTGTTAATTACAGTGATTAAACATCTCTGATTAAGATTATAAAGGGGTTTAAGTAGATATAAATTTATACAGACTGGTTGCGTAACTAACACACCCAATTGCAAGGCCATGCAGTTGATTCCAACTCATGGACCCTATCAGACAGAGTTGAACTGCTGCCACGGATTTCCATGTCCGTGACTCTGTAATAGTGGAAAGTCTCATCTTTCTCCTGTGAAGCACTTGTGCTTTCAAACTTCAGCTTTACAGTTGCAGCCAGCATGCAACTACCACACCAAGCTTTTAAATTTTTTTTCTGAGAAAATGTTCTCTAAATATAGAGGGAGGGGACTATGGATTTGAGGATTCAGATCAATGTAAGGAAGGAAGATAAAAGCAAGGATGAAAATAAGTTCTAAATAGAATGCAGCAAGAATCAGCATCAATATGATTTATTACTCACATTAAAAAATGGAGTTTGATCAAATAAATCACATATAGAATCTTTAAAAAGCTAATGTGACATAGTCAATCTCAAACATTGAATCTGCCCCCCAATATCCCTAAAAGGAGAATTATAGAAATCAACTCCCATTTCACATTAGAACACTTCATGTGGAGAAATATCAAAGGAAATAAACACTTTAAGATTTATGTAAGGCATAATTATTTGATATACATAATTATTGTAGTTGAGGGAGGGATTCCCATGAAAGGTTGATGTTTATATTTAGCCAAATGATATCTTGAATTGAATATTGTTATGTTCTCATTTCTAAACAAAAGGGAAACAGTTAACTCTGCTTCATTTATTTTTACCTACACGCAGTACAGCATAACCCTCTCATGATCAGACTCTTATTGGCTGTACATTTTTTATAGATAAAATGCTTTTTCATTAAGGGAATGTATAATGAATCAAAAAGAAACCTGGCAGAGTAGTGAGTTACACCTGGTTAGCAGATCAAATGCACACAGTCTTCTGGGGCAGAAAGATGAGACTTGGAAACCCAAATAGGACAGTTATGCCCTGTCCTCTAGGGCTGTATGAGTCAGAATGAGTGAGATGACAATGGATTAATGCTGGATCGATCACTGAGTACTTCCCTCTGGATTCTTCAGGATACTCCTACAGCATAGACCAGGATGCATCATGCCACACAATATCCTGAGTAAAAAGTAATTTGCAGCACATATTCACTTCAAACAGTGATAGGAGTCTCTCCTGATGGCTTTACAAACCCTTAGTAGAAAAACTGCTGCCAAAATAGAGAAAAATCCCAGAGGCAGAAAATGTGGATGGGGGCTATATGTGGTCCACATCATGATATAGCTGACCAACACAATTGTATTAGGAGCATCGGCAGGATTACAAGAGTTAAAAGCTTAGTCTTCTGAAACAAGATTTAATATTTCACTTTTTCATCTACTGAAATCTTTTTATTTCTTAATTTTAATCAAAATATAGGTTTTTTCCATGTTCTTATATATATATATATATTATGATATCTGGTGGCATTATAGTTAAAGTACAAAGTGGCTAACCGAAAGGCCAGCAATTTCACCTTTGGGAGAAAAGAAGTAGCAGTCAGCTTCCTTGAAGATTCCCACTATCATTGAGTCACTGCCAAGATTTTGAAATCTTACTGGAGCAGAAAGCCTCATCTTTGTCCAGTTGAGCGGGTAGTGCTTTTGAGCCACTGATCTTGAGGTTAACCAACCAATGCCTACTTAATGGAGCTACTATAAGGTCACAATTTCAAGAACCCCATAGTAAAATTTTACTTTGTCCTGCTGGCTTGTTATGAGTCAAAATTGTGTAGAAAATAAATACCCAAACAACTGATATCTTCAAAAGCAATATGTTTCATATCTTTGTCATAAAATTACTATGTTCTATGAAAAAAATTGTCTTTGAGTGTTACAACTTTATCAAGGCATATTTTACCTACTTTCTCATACGAAGCCCTGTGGTGACACATTGGGCTACTACACTGATATGTAAGTTGGCAGTTTGAAGGCATCAGCCACTCTGCTGGAGAAAAGTTTTCCACTCCCTTAAGCATTAGAGTCTTGAAAAGTCATTGAGGCCGTTAAATTCTATACTGTCCTATATGGTTGCTATGGCTCAGAATCAAAACCGTGGTGAAAAGAGAGAGAGAGAGAGAGATCGATCTCACTTGGAGAACTGTGTATACTTCAATTATATTAAGGAAATTTCCCGAATTGTGCAACCATCAATATAAAACACTCAACATATTATTCATCAATCCAAGAAGACCCTCATTTACATTTATATAAATATTCAAATACATATAGACACATGCATGCACATAGGCACTTACACATGTCAATCATCCCAATCATTTTCAGTCTGTATAGGTTTATCATTTGTTGATATATCCTACCTATGGAATTAATAATATACGTTATTTCAAACGTGGCTTTTAGCAAAAAATAATGCTAAGGGTTTCGACCAGGTATGCATAGTTCGTTTCTTTTAATTGTTGAATAGGAATATGTTGCATGAATAGACTATATTTTAAATGTCGAATCACTGGTGATATGTAATTTGAGGTTGTTATTGTGGCCTTTAAGAATATGCTGCTAAGCAAATGTGGCAAAGAAAGCTGATGGTGTCTGGCTATCAAAAGAGATAGCATCTGGGGTCTTAAAGTCTTGAAGGTAAACAAGCAGACATCTAGCTCAGAAGCAACAAAGCCAACATGGAAGAAGCACACCAGCCTGTGCGATCATGAGGTGTTGAAGGGACCAGTATGAGGCATCATCAGAACAAAAAAATCTCACCATAGTGAATGAGGTGGGGGAGTGCAGAATGGAGACCCAAAGCCTATTTGTAGGCCATTGGAGATCCCTTTGCAGAGGAGTCTCGGGGAGGAGAGGAGCCAGAAAGGGTGCGATGTAGCAACGATGAAAAATACAACTTTCGTCTAGTTCCTAAATGCTTCCCCAGACCTAATTCTACCTTGCAAGTCTGGGTGGGTTGGAAAGGGGGAACCTATTACAAGGATCTACATGTGACCTCCTCCCTGGGGGATGGACAACAGAAAAGTGGGTGAAGGGAGGTGTAAGACAGGACAAGATATGACAAAATAATAATTTATAAATTATCAAGGGTTCATGAGGGAGTGGAAAGTGGGGAGGGAGGGAAAATGAGAATATGATGCCAGGGGCTTAAGTGGAGAGCAAATGTTTTGAGAAGGAAGGCAGTGAATGTACAAATGTGCTTTATACAATTGATGTATGTATGGATTGTGATAAGAGATGTATGAGCCCCTAATAAAATGATTAAATTAAAAAAGTATGCTGTTATAAACATGTGTATTGCCATTTTCATGTGGACATGTGTTTTCAAATATCTATGCAATCTTAATAAGTCAAAAGCAAACCTTGGAAATGTACAATCACAGAATAAATCAGTAAAAGCCAAAAAAGAAACAACTTGTGTTTTCATTTTAAAACTGGAGATACTTTTCAAAACGTATCTCTTACATGTTTCAGTAATATATGCAGCTATTTTTTTATGAGGGTTTAGGAAGTGCATCTTATCATGTAGATGACACTGAATTAAGACAGTCAATGTCAATGTTTCCTAAAAGGACATTCCTTCCTCCTTTCCCTAACCCATCTCTTTCATGTGGCAAGGGCAAGTATGTGTGGGATCAATTTCTCTCACTGTCAGCAAAGGTGAAATAAATAAATAACAGTCAAAACTAAATAATTGATGCAAATGGGTACAGAAAAGAAAATAAGCTTACTAATTAAAAACAAAACAAGAAACCAAAATAAAATAACTTGAAGTCGTCTGGATGTGCAAACACATCTCAAACGATATGTGTAAATGTACATACATACATACTCAAACACATTTATTATTAAAATGTTTTTTGGGGGTAATGGTGGGTTTTTTATAGTTTCTGTTGCTATTGTTTGTTTTGCCTTGTTATTTTTATAAAAAAATATTAATGGAGCCAGCACTGTTCTTTGCTCTGTGTTTTTGGTTTTTCATTATTTATTTATACTGCTATAAGATTGTCTAAATGATCAAAGTCCATTAGCGTGTGTACTGGCAGCAGAGTGGGTAAGTAACCTGCTGCTACTGGAGACATCAGCAGTTTGGACCTGTCAGCCGCTCTGCGGGGGAGTGTGTGACAGTCTTGTTTCATAAGATTCTTGCCTTAGAAACCCTATTTGCAGATCGACTTTCCTATAGGGTTGCGATAAATCAGAATTGGCTTGAAGACAATGGATGTGGTTTTGATGATTATACAAGTGCTGTTTGCAGAGAAATAATTCCAACGATAGAGAAGCTGGCTTCTGAATGCAAAATTAAAACAATTGCAGTGTGCACATAAAATAGCTTACTGTCAACATCTGATGTTTGCCCTAGCTCAATGAATTTAGAAATTCATATCATACACAAAGTAAATTTGTTGTCTTCAGGAAATCACTCTCCTCATTACACTGACACCTTTTGTTTCTGAGAGGTCAGAGCTTTGTCCCGTGCAGTCAATGCTAAAAATTTACTAATATTCGTAGAGACGCTCACTGCAAGAGTTAGTATCAATTCATGCTACCTTGTTTGAGCTAGGAAGAGAGCACAAGATGTAATATTCTTAAATATTAACTGATAATTTTACTTCCAATCATAGATTATAAGCTTAGCTTAGATACATACTTAGAGTGCTAATATTCCTTTGATATTAGGGAAAGCAAAGCAAAAGACAAGTATAACCTCAAATTTGAATGAGTATGTGCTTTCTGCATGAAGTAACATCTGAGAACTAATAAGTCAATTTTTAAAATAATTTTCCGCTATGGTTTAAGATTTGGCAGATACACATAGTTTCTTTTAATCACATTTTCTCGCAATTAATGATGAAAATATTTCAGTACTGCAACAAGCATTCAACATTTCTGAGCCTCTAGTATACAATGTGATTTCTCAAGCTATTCTCAAGCTATCCCAGTGGTGTTATCTGGTTAAATGGAATCAGTCAAGGTGAATGTTTATCCCTGAAAGCAATTAATTTGTTCCAGGGAAGGTGGACGTGGTAATACCTAATGGCTATGAACATACACTATGAAGTCACACAACCTGCCTTTCAATCTATTAGTCATGTGAGTGGCACAGAAGAATTACTCATATTTTTAGACTTTGGCTTTCTCATCTCTCAAACAGTGATAGTAGTGGCACATCGAACCTTTAAAGATCAAATGAGAAGTGTCTATAAGGTTAGAGGATTTATACTTGTTACTTAATAATCAGGATATTTTGATATCCTGATTTGAAAGAGGGAGGTATTAATCATTATTTTGGAATGACACATATTAACTAAGATATCCATTTTATGTTTATTTTATGCAAAGCCCACCAGTACAGTGCTGGGTGCCTATGAAGTGCTGAACCAAGGCGAGATGTGAGACGTGGCATTTATATTTTTATTCATTTAACTGGCTATTAAGGATAATACTTCATTTTAAAATATTATGAAGAACTAATTATTTCAATAAGATTTATACATTTGTTCATTGCAGAAAACTTTCCTATTAACACATTTTGTTTACCAATGATAAACTTAACTAATCCAATTGAATATGCAATGAATAATCTCTTTAATTTGTAAGTGGGTCACTTAACATCAAGTTCCTACTTTATCTCCACTCCCATTCCCCAATTTTCAATATCTTCTTCTATCTACTTTCTTCTTAATCCTGTTTATTTCTTATATCTTTGTCAGCCACTGAGTTTGACTTAGATTAACTTAGTTACCTCTTCATGATATAAGATACACTGAAAAAAATTACACTAACTTGTTATTTCTATTGGGTGCTTTTGATTCAATTCTAATTCCTTGTGAGTTAATGTCTAGCAGAATCAAACCCTGTGCAGACCTACACCAATCTCAGTCACTGTTATACGTGAGCCCATTTTACAGTCTCTGTGTCAGTCCATCTCATTAAGGATCTTCCTTCTATTAACTAACCTTCGCCTTAAATAAGCATGATATGCTTCTCCATGGACTGGTCCCTTTTGGTAACATATATAGAGTACATGAAAGGAAGTCTAGTTTAACTAATTTTTAAGGAGCAGTCTAGAAATACTGCTTCGAAGACAGCATTTGGCCATCCATAGTCTATAGTCAATCATCTTTACCAACAACATAATTCAAAGGCATCCCTTATTTTTCACTTTTTCGTATTCACTGCCCAGCGTTGGCACGCATCTGAGATCCTTGATTAATGCTGCAGGCTGAGCTGCAGTTTCAGCCTCATGGACAGTTGTCCTCTGCAGCAGAGAGCTTTGAGACAGGTACGACAATCGTCATTTTACTTTCCTGGCCGTGCTTCCATCAGAGTTTACTGTGGATCCAACCAAAAGGAACTCCTTGATCATGACAGTATTTTCTCTTTATCATGATTATCCTCATTGGTCCAATTGTGGTGATTCTTGACATTGTTGATGTCGATGCCTGGTCTCTACAGAAGGTTATGGACTTTGTTTTACATCAGTAAGTGCTTTATGCCCTCTTCACTTTCAGTAAACAATGTTGGGTCGTTGTCACATGGTGGCTTAGTAATGAATATTCCTCCAACCATGATGTTGTGTTCTTCTTTATATATAATCCAGCTTCTCAGATTATATCCTCAGCATTGTCAGGTTGAATATGATATATAGTACAATTAAATTCAGTTCAATATTTGAATAGAACTTCCAAAGATATATTTACTTCTAAGAACAAATTTACAATATATGTAATAAACAAAGAGCCATAGTTCTCCCACAATATTAGTTCAGGAAATAAGGAGAATATTAAATTGGGTCATTTTAGTGGATTCAGAAATTTGTGATACATAAGGCTTTCAAATACTTCACTAATTTTCTAGGTCAATAAAGCAATTTTATGCTTGTGTTGCTTCATTTTCAAAATATGATGCAAGCATCTCTCTTTCATAAATTTCGTTTTTACACTCAACTCCACTGAAAAATTACTTGATTATGCCTAAGATACTTATGTGTGTATATACATATATGCATATATATATACTCACATTTAAATAAAAGACCATCTTTATCTAGATAGTAAAAATAAAGAATGTCTACACCTTCAAGGAATATCTTGACATATTTGAAATATCTGATACAGCCAGATACTGCATTCATTTAAGTCAGGTATGGTATTTATCTATCTTTTTATGTCAACACCTCTTGTTCTCTGGCAATTTGCAAACATATCATTTAGTTTGGTTTTCTAAGAGCAATCTACAACTCACTAGTAGAGAACTCATGCTCAGAATTATTTTAAAGCAAATATTTTAAAAAGAAACACTGGTACATATGAGGGCTGGAGGCACAGGGAATCCAGGGTGGATGATACCTTCAGGACCAAGGGTGTGAGGGGCGATGCTGGGAGAGTGGAGGGTGAGTGGGTTGGAAAGGGGGAACTGATTACAAGGATCCACATGTGACCTCTTCCCTGGGAGAGGGACAGCAGAGAATGGGGGGAAGGGAGACTCCGGATAGGGCAAGATATGACAAAATAACGATGTATAAATTACCAAGGGCACATGAGGGAGGGGGGAGAGGGGAGGGAGGGGAAAAAAAAAGAGGACCTGATGCAAAGGGCTTAAGTGGAGAGCAAATGCTTTGAGAATGATTGGGGCAGGCAATGTATGGATGTGCTTTATACAATTGATGTATGTATATGTATGGATTGTGATAAGAGTTGTATGAGTCTCTAATAAAAAGAAAAAAAGAAAAAAAAAAGAAACACTGAGGATGTAAGACTATGTGTGTGAGTTGAGTGTATTTGTGTCCATGCCCCACAGCACATGCGTCTAGTGGTATTTCATGGAATATAATAACCCACACCATGAGAAGGTATTTTTAGAGTCAAACATGCATGTCTTAGTGAAAGAAATGACAAAAACAAACCTAAGATTGCGCCATTTCTTATAACGGTTGTATTACCTTCCATGTTATTTTACATGAGAGCAGATGGATGAAATTTTCAGACTGAATCCTATCTGATAATTCTGTCACCAGCTCATTTTCTCAATACAAATGATATCAATCTGAAACATACTTAGTTGGGAACAAATCACAGTAAGTTAGCCCTTCTCAGACAGCTGCTAAATGGTGCTACACATCCTCATGTTAACTTAGCGGTCTTAAAGTGTGAAGAGAAGATATATTTATTTTGTGCTTCACATAGAAGATATATTTATTCTGTGCTTCACATTAACACACACACAAAACACATATAGGATTTTAAAAGTGAGATGTCTACTTTTGGAAATTTTAAAGTTTGAACTGACATGGTAGAGAGGACATATTTAAAAGTAAAGATTATTTTTATGCTGAGAAATAGAAAAAATTCAAATAATGAGAAAACAGTAGAATAGAAGATTCTGATATAAAGAAATTTCTATAGAAAAAAGAATTGTTATTATACAACCAGGATTAATGGATGTCTACATTGAATCCAACATTATTTGGAAGCTGATTTTGGTCTAGTTCCTATGGGTAGAAGACATTAGGGAACAACATTTCTATCATTAAGCAGAATGTTAAAAGGCAATTTTATCTTTAAGGAAGTTGAGGAGAGAATATTGCTCTAGATACCTCTGTACTAAGTACACATTGAAATGTAGGATTATTAGATGTAGAATTTATCATGGATCTGATAAAACTTACATTATAAGCTAATAAAGAAATCTGAGGAATATTATATCATTTTAATAAAATTCTAATTATTCATAGTATTTGTTTTATATTCCTTCAACAGCCAAAAGAGGAGTCGCTGTGATGTAATGGATAACTTTGGACTTCAAACCTCAATGTCTGCAGTTGACTCCTGTAGCGTTACAGACATGGAAAACACAGGGCAATTCCATCCTCCTACAGCAACGCTATGAGTTGGAACTAATTCATAGGTAGTGAGAAACAGTCTAAGCAGCCAACATCCAACCAGCCATGTTTAACCTCAGCATGGGAGGGTCAGTGAGGATGGTTTGAATTTGTTACAGCTCTGTGTGTAAACACTTCCACATAGTACTGTGGAGGATGTGTTAGGCCGGTTGATGAGAGAAACAGATCAAGTGACACTCAGATATGTATATGAAAGAGCTTTAGATCAAGAAATAATTATATCCCAAGAAAACATCCCAGCCCAGTCCAATTCAAGTCCTTACGTCTGATACTAGTCCATAAGTCCCTGTTCAGACTCATTAGTCACATGCCGAGATGCGGAGAGCAGCAATATTGCTGGCCAAAGATATACAAAGTCTTGTGGATCCAATATCAGTGAAAAAATTACAGGGATCTAGAAGCTCTCAGAGTCAGCAAGAAGGAATATCAAGAGAGAGAGAGAGAGAGAGAGAGAGAGAGAGATGAGCTCCCAAAGAGTCATATATGAGGGGGTACCCTCCAAAAACCAGATATTTTTTCAAAGCTATGTATTTAATTTTTTTGTTTTGTTTTACAAAACAATCTTATCACCTTAAAAGTACTCTCCCTTACAATTAATACATTTGTCAAATCTATAATTCAATACTTAGAAACATTTTTCAAACTCATGTGTTTGGATGGCTGACGACACCTCCCTCATTTTTCTACATCTCTCCTACTTTATCAGACTGCAGTCCTTTCATGTCCCTTTTCATTCACAGAAACAAAAAGAAGTTCCCCAGAGTGAGGTCAGGTGAGTCAGGTTAAAAGGAGCAAGAGAGGCATACTGTATTTCCTCAAAAATTGGTGCACTGGTGAGGAGCTTTGTCATAGTGGCAAAACCAGTCCCCCTGTCTGCCATAAATCAGGCCTTTTTTGTTGCACACTGCTCTACAATCTTTTCAGAACCACTAGCTAGAAAGCTTGATTAACAGTATGGCCTGGTGGAACAAACTACAAATATACTGTCCTCCTCACATCAAATGAACACATGATCATCATTTGGGGGAGGGAGGTGCCCACTCGCATATCTTGGTCACAACTCCAAGGTAAGTCATCAGGCTGCTCCTTGAGTTACAGGCTAAACTCCACCCATATCTCCTTACAGGTGCCATGCTGGCTCACAAACACTTAATTAGCACAGATGCTGAGTATTGATTTGTAGATTACAAATAAATATAAGTGTCAGAAAATCTGCAATAAAGAGGGTCAACAGCACTCAAAATGGCCAATTTTTGTTTCAGGTGGCATAGACATGGACAATGTTTATATGCTATGCATGAATAATATTACTATGTAAATAGTTAAATCTAAAATTATTTGTTTGAACAAATGTCTCTTGGTGATGCAAGGGGCTAAACACTTGCCTTCTAGCCAAAAGGCTCATGGTTCAAACTCACCCAGCGGAACCTCAGAAGACAGCCTAACATTTTCGCTGTAACCCTGAAAACCTACTGTAGTCATTAGGCTCTGCTAACATGGGTCATCCTGTTTGGACCTAACTGGATGACAACTCACACAAGCATTCTTCATGAATAACTGTTGTTTTGGATGTCATGTGCCATCGGGCCACTTCTAACTCACAGTGACTCAGTGCAGAACCTCCTCCTGTGTCACCCTCACCATTGCTCTTATGCTCGAGCCCACTATAGCAGCCCCTATGTCAGTCTATGTTTGTGAGGACCTACCTGTTTGTCGCTGCCCCTCCACTTTACCAAGCATGAGGTCATTCTCCAGGGATTGGTCACTCCTGATAATATGTCCAAAGTACTTAAGATGAAGTCTTCCCAGCATTTCCTTAAAGGAGCCTTCTGGCTATATTTCCTCCAAGCCAGCTTTGTTTGGTCTTTTGGTAGTTCACAGTACTTTAAATATTTTTTTTTGCTAACACCACAGTTAAAACTCATTGATTTTTCTTTGGCCTTCCTTACTCAATGCCCATCGTTTACATGCGTATGAGGTGATTGAGGTTGCCATGGCTGGGGCAGACACACCTCAGGCCTCAAACTACCTTCTGTGCCTGTCAAAACATTACAGAAGTCTGTGCAGTAGATTTAACTAATACAATGTTTCAATGGATCTTTTGAGTGATGCTTTCATTAGCATGGATTATGGATACAAGCAAGAATAAATCTTGAAAATTTCAAATATTTCTCCATTTATGATGATCAAGTCATGAGGATTTCTGTTTTCTTCAACTCACTGATGATGAGTTTGATACTGCGTTTTACACTGAATTTTAAACTATATGGACAGCGGTCGTCCTTGAACTTCCACAGAAAGTGCTTTAAGCACTTCTCACTTCCAGCAGGCAGGGTTGCTTTATCTGCATATCACAGGCTGGTAATAAGCCTTCCTCTAACCTTGCTGCCACATTCTTGTCCAGTTTGTTTATTTTCTCACAATATAGATAGACTAACTGTGGTGAGAAGATACACCTCTGACACGCACCTTTCCTGATTTTAAACCATGTGGTATTCCCCTTGTTCTGTGCCACAAGCCTACCTCTTGATCCATGTAAAGGTCCTCCACGAGCACAATGGAGTGTTCTGGAACTTCCAGTCTTCTCAAGGCTATCTATATCTTGTTATGATACACACAGGTTCATGCTTGGACATAGTAAATGAAGCACAATATTTTTCTGGTATTCTCTCATTTCAGCCAAGATCCATCTGACATTAGCAATTGAATCTTTGTTCTATGTCCTCTCCTGAATCTCACCTGATCCTTTGGCCGTTCCTGGATCAAGATTCTACATCAACTGCTGTTGGAGGGATTTGGGCAAAATTTTACTTGCATGTGACGTCAGTGATCTTGTACTCTAATTTAAGTATTCCACTGGGTCCCTTTCCTTTGTATGTGTACAAATATCAGTCATTTCCAAATATCTTGGCATAAACTACTGAGTGCTTAGCATAGACAAGGATACCTGGTGCCATTGTGTCGGACTGGTAACCCCAAGGTCAGCAATTTGAATCTTCCAGGTGCTCAGCAGGAGAGCAATGAGGTTTTCTGTTCACATCACTGTCTAGGAAACCCGCAGGGGCAGTTCTACCTTTTCCTATAGGGCAGATATGACTAGGAATCTACTTGATGGCTGTGAGCTTCACTGATAACTAGAGATTTTAAAAGACCAAGTGTCATAAAAGAAAACAAAATTTCTTGATATAAATAACTAAATTGCTTCCAGTGAGACATATTTGCAAATGTCTTATTTTTAATGAATTTTAATAGTGTATATTTATGTTATTGTTATATCAAACATAACAATTTTGAGGATTATACTGAACTGGGGATGCTTCATTATGTTGCACCTAAAGTCATTGTGAATCAAAGCTGACTCCACAGTATCTAACAATAACAACATTAATGGTATTACATTGTTTTTGTGAACTTATGTGATTATTCAACATATGAGCCAACAAATAACCTCAGTAAAATGTTAAGTATATTAAAATATTTTGTAGTATAAAATATTTATTAATAGTTCTAATATAGTTTTTCTTTTTATTTGGTTTGTTTACACATCTTCACTAAAAATTCATGGTGCAGGATTCACAATGAGTTTGATATATATTTTTGCAAGGATGTATTTTTATATACTCATGACCAATTCATGCAATTGACATAGGTCTGAACGCAATAAGTCTGCAGTTTGGGCACATGAGCACGTTATTATAAGTTCTACCATGCACCATAAATGTATTTTCCCATTCGAGTGCCTGATCACCTATGTAAGGGAATAAATAATAAAAACACTATCTAAATAAAAAGCTATTATCAAATAATTATGAACAATCTATTCAAGATTATGTAAAATTCAGAAACTCTATCAGTATGTATGAGTGAGAAGTAACTAATTTTCAAAATATGTATTACTTTATCACACCAAGTGATTCAGCAGATAGTTGGATTTCCTCAAGGTTTTTTACTTATTTAGGACATGTCAAGTTTTATATGTATCTATGCTAAGAGTCAGAAAATGATGAAATATTACTATGAAAATTACAGGCATGGTTCAATGTGTAAGAACATTATAAAAAAGGATTTGAGCCAATTCAAATATATGAAAAATGTCTTCTTTTTCCTATCATTGTGTTTTCAAAATATTTTTTATAGTAGGAAACAGTAATAGAGAATATTATGCTAGTTAAGGAGAAAAGCAACATATACAAGCCCCCTCCAAAAAAATACCCCATTATCACCAACCTGACTCCCATGGTGATATGCAAATAGAGATAGTAAGTAAAAAAAGGAGATAAAAGAGAGAGCATATTTGAGTGAGACCAAGATAAATTTAATTTATTAGATAATGTGTTACTTTGTTCTAATTCTCATATTGTTATACTACAGAAAATTAATTCTGCTGCTGAACTATATTTATGATTTTTATCTCCTCTGTTTTCTGAAAAAAAAAAAAGACTGAAGAAATGGGGTGGGACCCTGTCTGACCTCCTTTAACTACACAAAGGGTAAGGTGTCTCCAGAGCCACCCGGGAGAAGCTCGATTCCCACAAGGCAGGGCTCAGCCAGGCCTTCACCTTCCAATGTCCTTCACCCTAGACTGACACCAAATTTCTCCCAGCACTTGACTTGTGTGCAGCGATCCATAACCATAGAAGTCACCCAGAACTCACTAACAATATACACAATTACTGAAGGTTACTAGCAATAGCTCACAGGTGACAAGTCAGGTTTAGAAAATATTAAGGAAATATTTCTTTTGTTAGATGTGCCTCTTCTCAACCATGCCATCAAGCAGAAGAGGTGAGTACCAGAAGGGGAAGCAATCAATCAAACAAACAAATAAACAAACATACGTAGAAAAGCTCCTCTGATGTGAGGATAGTGTTTTTTGTGTTCATTCCTCGTGGGGTCAGACTGTTAATGGAGCTTTCTATTCAGAGATTCTGAGAAAATAATGTAAGCATGTGCGACAAAAAACAGACCTGTTTTGTGGCAGATGAGGTTTTGCTACCACAACAATGCCCCTGCTCAAGTGACCATCTCAGTGTGGCGATTTTTGGAAAAAAACAGCATGTTGCTCTTGCCCATGCACCATCCTTATTCACCTGACCTCACTCTGCTTGACTTCTTTCTGTTGCCTGGAAGGAAGAGGGACATGAAAGGACAACCGTTTGATGACTTTGAAGAGGGGGAGATACAAGGAGGGAGGTGCTGCCAGCTTTTCACATGGATGACTTGGAAACTTTCTAAGAATGGAATTGCAGATTTGACAAATGTATTAAGTGTAGAGGAGAGTATTTTGAAGGTGATAGGTTGCTTTGTAAACATAACTTTAAATATATTTTTGGGGGGGGCAGTACTTCCTCATACATTTTTCTGGATTTTAAGCTTCTAGCCACCTGTGACCTTCTCTTTTGATCTAGGAAGTGTTATAAAAGTCCTTTCTTGCTAATACGTGCCCAAAGGACCCTCTACAACCTAGACTCCTCATGTAAAGCTTGGGGCTGGCCGTAGGGGAGCCTTCACTGTTCGGGCGCAGCTGCCACGTCAGCTCTCCACACAGGATCCCAGATGTGCTCCCCTTTTGTTGCCCTTCGTTCCCTATTGTCTTGAGAGCTTCTGTTCCTGCTTCTGAAATGACTTATTTTGCGCTCAGCAGAACATGGCGAAAGAGGAATATACATTGTACTTGCATTGCCCACTGAGTCATTGGGATGAGCAGTACAGAGAGAAGGGACATAAGTGTCATAACAAGTAATTTTACTCTATCCTGTAGACTTAATTCTACACAGACAGGTAGAGAGATAGATAGAGCTATATTCAGTGGGCCAGTTTGTGGTAGATGAAAGCTTAAAATAAAAGTAGAGCTGGTATCTCCCCACATGACTCTTGCCACTGCTTTTCCTCTCTGATAAAATTGGCACTCCTGCAGTCACTCTCCGTGCTTCCGGTCCCTTGAATGGAATGCTAGTGTTCTTGACTCAGTTTTTCACTCCTCTCATCAACAACATAGATTTATGTTGCATGCTATCGAGACAAGGGAACATGACAGCAAGATATTTTGCTGACTATGGTGGGTTTCTATTTATATTTTTGGTTTTTTGCTGTGATATGGTTCATGACATCCATCTTCAGATCAATACATAGCATTGTGCTGACTTTTCAAAAACATTTATATAGTTTAGTGTTTCTTGCTGATGTCTATTTAGGGCTTAGGAATGAGCAAACAGAAATGTGTGGCTTCCAGTTGCATTCTGAAATTCAAATTTTACCGCCTATAAGTTTCTTTTTTTACGGAATACAGGCACACGGACTTATTTGTGTGTTGTCTATCACTCCTTACACATTAACATCCGAGTTGGGTGATGACGTAGAGGTTGGGTGATGACTGAATAAAGCATTTGCTAGCTGATCTACGGAAGGAATGTATCTGCCATGTTGCATTATATTTTATTATGAGGAGACTCAAACACCGAGGTGTTAAGTAATTGGCCCCAGATCAGGCAACTAGTAGGTGACTATTAAAGAGAGAGAAGAATATAAAAGAGAACAAATTATTTACCTGTACTATTTACAAATTAGTAATATAAATTTTAGTGTGCTCCTATTTTTCTTTAATACATAGATTGTGAACCAATCTACCTTTATATGTACTTTAGGAAGTCATTTATGAAAATATATCGTAGCCCACATGGAAGAAGCACACCAGCCAGTGCGATCACGAGGTGCCAAAGGGACCAGGTATAAGGCATCATGCAAATATATATATATATATATATATATATATATATATATATATATATATATATATATATGTGTGTGTGTGTTTGTATGTATGTATATGTATGTATGTATGTGTGTGTGTGTATATACAATATTGAATGAAGGGGGAATTGCAGAGTGGAGACCCAAGGCCCAAGTGTCGGCCACTGGAGATTCCCTCATAGAGGGGTTTAGGAGAGGAGATGGGTCAGTCAGGGTGCGAGGTAGTACCGAAGAAGAACACAGCTTTCCCCCAGAGCCTGGATGCTTCCTGCCCCCAAATACCATGATCTGAATTCTACCTTGCAGGACTGGATAGGGCAGAGGTTGTACACTGGTGCATATGGGGGCTGGAGGCACAGGGAATCCAGGGTAGATGATACCTTCAGGACCAAGGGTGTGAGGGGCAATGCTGGGAGAGTGGAGGGTGATTTGTTTGGAAAGGGGGAACTGATTACAAGGATCCACATGTGGCCTCCTTCCTGGGAGATAGATGGCAGAGAAGGGGGGGAAGGGAGACTCCGGATAGGGCAAGATATGACAAAATAACAATGTATAAATTACCAAGGGCACATGAGGGAGGGGGGAGCGGGGAGAGAGGGGAAAAAGAAAAGAGGACCTGGTGCAAAGGGCTTAAGTGGAGAGCAAATGCTTTGAGAATGATTGGGGCGGGAAATGTATGGATGTGCTTTATACAATTGATGTATGTATATGTATGGATTGTAATAAGAGTTATATGAGCCCCTAATAAAATGTTTAAAAATAAAACAAAAAAAGAACATATATCGTATATTTGTATTACTAATGGAGAAAAAGCTAACCAGCATCTTAATTTGATATTTTAAAGAAATAAAGTTATTTAGACAAGACCTGTTTGTGTGAATGTTATGTATGCATGTACACATCATAGCTTAGGGTATGTTTATCATTTTTCATGCTGATTTACATAGAACAATGCCTTACTATGTTATTATGCTTACAACCATTCTTAATTTTAATGAAACAAAAACATTTAAAAAATTATCATCACTCAGGATACAACTCAAACTAATAGGTATAAACACATATAAATGCCCAAAACAAAGGCTTTACAGATTAATCAATCATGATACATGTCAACCACAGCATACACATATTTATTTCTATCTATATCAACAGCATGTGTGTGTGTGTGTGTGTGTCTGTGTGTCTATGTGTGTTCCAACTCTCTGACATTAAATTGTGGATCATAAGGACAAAATGGGACAGGGTAGAAGCCCCTGTGAGTTTCTCAGACTGTTACTCTACAGGGAGGAGAAAGTCTTAATGCTACTGAAGAGCATCTGGTGGTTTTGAACTGTGGACCTCGCAGTACACAGTTCTGTGTGTAAACACTGCACCATTCGGGCTCAGTTTTTGTGTACCCTAGGAGACTTGGGAAAATCGAGCTAAAGATAATGGACTTTTCCCAAGAATCCCTTGAAGTTCCTTTGTATATGCACTTATGCATGGATGTGTGTATCTATACTGGCGCATGGGATAGTGCTATGAAAGAATGTCCTATGGGAAAATTCTAATCTATAATGAAGAGTTGGTATGAACTGAAATAAATAACAATATATTGGGGAAAATCAATTTAACTGCCATACCCGGGACATTCTGACTCATAGCAGTCCTTTCTAGCTTTTCCGAGATTGTAAATCTTTACAAGAGCAGACAGCTCATGGGGCGGATGATGAGTTTGACTCAACAACCTCATAGTTAACAAGCCAAGACCGATCACCCAGAGCCACAGGGGATTAAAACCACAATCAAGTTACATTTAAAATTATTTAGCTGTTTACTCCAATTCAGTAATGTTTCAAAACACTCCATGTCGTCATCTTATTTCAATGCAGCATACCTGAACAAAACCCAGAAAACTCAAAACGCACTGCCGTTGACTTGACTCTGCTACAGCAACCCTATAGTACGTGAAAGAGCTGCCCCTGTGCATTCCCAAGACTGACTTTTTATCCAGTGGTGGTTAGTTAGGGACTGCTGAGTTTCTCATTAGCAGCCCATTGTGCAACCCCGATGTCATCACGGTTCCCGTTAACTCCAGAAGGACATGGGAAAAGAAAGAGTATATTTAGACATAAAGTGATATTTGGAGAAGTAGATAAAGTGTATATTTGAGTATCGTTAATGCCAACAAAGTGCAGAGGGAATATTGCTGTTGTTCTGCGCCGTCAGGCTGGTTCTTACTGAGGGGGAGTTTTTACACGACAGAATACCAGCTGCCCATTACGGTTCCATGCTCACGATTGCTCTTAGTTTGGCAATCACTGCACCAGTCCATGTTCATCATGCTTTCCCTCTGTTCACGGACCTGCCACTCTACCAAGCATGATGCCCTTTGCTAGGGATTGAGCCCACCTGCTGCCATGTCCGGACCGCGGAGTTACACAAAGAAGGCAGGTTAAGAAAGGTTTGGGAGGTGGGATAGGGCAAGTCACCATTCCGGCATGTCTGTGTCATGTATTATACCTTCCTCTTGCCCACAGTGTGACGTGTGCCTCCGTGTGCAAGGAAAGAAAACAAAAGTTCTGCTTCCAATATCCCACAGGTAAGTTTGATGGTGATTCCGTTTCAAGGGAAGCTATTTAGCTAAGAAAGACACATTCCCTTCATGGGAAATCAATTTTCTAAGCTCCCTTCTATGGATTTCTCTCATCCTACCAGTGAAATGTGAGAGGTAGAGAGAAATGTGAAATGACATAGAGCCTGGCAGGTCGTTCCTGGGAAGGTTTGAAGCTACTAATGTGGTTCCTGGAGGCTGACTTAGTACCGCTGCCAGGTGGAAGCGGAAGAAGAAAGCAAGGAAGGCCGTCAGGAAGAGAGGAAAGTTAGGCATTTCCTCTGCGCCAGGTGCTTCCTTCAGGAGAAGCGGCGTACCTTTGGATTCAAAGATATTTGCTGACCTTTTTTTTTTTTTGTACTTCTTGCCAGGCTTCTGAGTATTATATTATGTAAAGCCAAGGATTTGTGAAAGGTGCTGGAATTTATTTTTATTTCTGATACTGCCTTTGGAAGTTTCCTAGACTTCCTTGATCTATACGCTCATCGTTTCCTCTTTCCACTCTTGACTTTTATTATCCCCTAAATATTCTGAAAGTGTTACCTGATATGCCATGTCCTTTTATCCAGTGACCTTTTCATTCTTCTTCTTTCTGACTTCAGATGCCATGATTCTGCAATTCTCTTTCCTTGGCTGCCCGGACTCTAGTGCTCTTGTAGAACCCTGACCCCTTTGGCGTTTTTCTCATTCATTGTCATTTCCTATGACTGGATACTTTCTCATAAGTGCACAGCCAATTGTATGCACACATAGTCAATAAACAAATGCAATAAAATTGTTTTTTTGGAATTTATACTTTTATTCAGGTCATGTGTAATTTTTCACTTTGTTTTTGAAAATAGGTGTTTACACACAAAATACTTCTCTTTCTTTTTGGGCCTTTCATTCTGTAGACATGCTTTCAGGGGCTCAGCTACATAACCATGGTCTATAAGCATTGATTTTTGTTATCAATTCCAGAGAATACAGCAAGTGATAAAACACAATCGTTCACTCCCATTCATTTCCTACTCTGTCTCTTGATGGTTGGTGATCTCATGCTATGAATGAAGACTTCCCACTGACGATTGATAGCAACCACGCAGAGGAATAAGGCTGGGAAAAGAAGCGAAGGTAATACATGCTCCTGGTTGAAACTTCCCAGGGGCGTGGCGGCTCTGAGCAGGGCTGCAAACAGCAGGACCAGCAGTTTGAAGCTGACTCATTATGAGTCAGCATCAATTGATGGCAGTGAGTTTAGTTTGGTTTAATTTTGTGTAGAGAGGTGATTGTTTTAATGACTTGGCAGTTCCTGCTAGGATGAAGGAACCACCAATTAAGTTTGAGGCAGAATTGTGGAAATCACAGAGGGGGGGATAAAAGCCCTATTAAGGAATGGACACAAGCCCTCAGTTGGTATATGAGGTAGTTAGTTTATTGTGACAGCCTGGACAATAAACACATGTGCGGTTGAATGAAAGATGGAGTGATAAATGGCTCAGTGAGCCTCATCTTCCTAATTCTCAGGTTTCTTGCTTTTTGATTGTCGGACCAGGGTGCAGCTGCCATAGTAAGTTCCCTGCTTCAGCTGGCAAGGCTCACTTCCTGCAAGACAATCCTGAGGAGAAGCTACAATGGACCTACCCCGATGCAGCCTGGGTGCTGGAGCAGCTGGGTGAAGACCCCTGCCAGCACTGAGATGCTTAAAGCTCACTGACTCAGCTTTCCTCCTGCAGTTGGCATCATTGCGTCTGTTTTGTGAGATGGAGGAGGACTTTGTGGATTGGTGTTGGACATATGGGTTAATGTTGGACTTGTGGGCTTGGGAAGCACTGGATTGGGATGTTTTCTTGCTGCACACTTAACCTTTATATAGAACTCTCTTATACATGAGTTTCTGTGGATTTGTTTCTCTAAAGTACCCAGACTAACACAGTATACTTAACATAGAGATTTTCTTATCTCAGGATGGGTCTCTCAGACTTTTTCAGTTTCATCTGGAAAAAGTTTGGCCTGATTCAGCTTTTAGCTTCAGTCATGCTTCAATGAACTGCAGCAAGGATTCCTTGTGGAAAAATCAGTCTTTTGCAGACAACTTTAACTTAAGAGGAGAATAAATTAGCCTCCCTAGAAAGCAAAATTCTAGCCATGCAACTATGTGGGGAAGTGTCTTTAAACAATTTGATGCAATTTCATGGGGTCACACGTTTCAAAGTGGAAAAATTCTATTGTCTTGCAATTTAATTTTTCGCTCAAATTTGTTGAAGCCTTGTCATAAATGCCAAGTAATGAATGATAAGATGCAGTCAGAGAGCTGCTATAAGGACTTACACAGAATTGTAAGTCTCTTTAATATCCAAGCTAGGCATTAGCAAAGCCATGGTATTTTCAATTGCTTCGGATACAAAAAAAATTGTTGGAAGTGATTTCAAAATTTGGCAGCATGGCAGGCTATAAGAGAAACATACAAAAATCCATGTGACTCCTGTGTACTGGTGATGAGAGCTCTGATAAGAAAGTCAAGAAACAACAACACCATTTACAGTAGCCATTCAGAAGATGAAAAGCCTAGGGAAATTCCTAACTGGAGAAACAAAATACTTATATGAATAAAATTTCAAAATTGCTAAAAGAGATCTACATAATGCAAGAATATTCCATGTACCTGGGTTGGAAAAATTAACATAATAAAAATGTCAGCATTATCTGAAGTAGTCTATAAATACTATAGACTTCCCATCACGATTCTACCATAATTCTTTAAAATGATGGATATGATGAATCAACAACTGCAACTGTAAAAGAAAGAAATCCAGTATAACTGCAACACTGCTTAAGAATAAAGACAAAATGGGACTCCTCTCACTTCTTGACCTGAAAAACTGCAAAATAGTCATGAGTGTCACAACAACCTGGTGACTGTACAGGGATAGATACATAGACACAGGGAATCAAATAAGAAACCCAGAAATAAATCTGTCTACCTAAGACAATTGTATTGATCTGCATCTCTGAAATGGCTAGAATCTCGCATCCATTAATAGCAAATTAAAAACAACAATAACAACAACAACAAAACACCCAAAACATTACAAATGCTGGTTAGGATGTGGTATGATTTGAACCCCTGTACAGTGCAAGTGGCACTGTAATGCACCCACTATGGAAAATGTTATGATGCTTCCTAAACCAATGGGGAATCGAAATACCAAAAGACTCGGCAGGTCCTCTACTCAGTATAGGCCCAAAGTAAAAACAGACAGATATCTGCACACACCCATGTTGATCACAGGACTACTGACAGCAGCAACCAAAATGCCCATCTGTGGAAGAAGGGTCAAGTATATTTTGATACATACTTGAATACATACTTTTGATGTACACAGTAGAATGCAATGCACCATTAAGAACATGATAAAACTATGAAATAGCTCATAACATGCATGGATTTGGAGGGCATTATGCTGAGTGAAGGCTAAATTAAAAAGAACCAATAGCGTGAAACCACTGTATGAGAAATATAAATATTATCATAGAAATAAATGAGCTTTGATAGTTACAGGAGTGAGAGGAGGATTTGGAATGAGTAAATAGTAGGGTGGAGAATGTCCAGTAGTCTCTCAACAAAGGGGAGAATAATAGCTGACAAAACAGAGATGGGGAAAGAGGAGGCAGGGCAAGCTATTGGGAGGTTTGAAAAGTTGTTAAAGTTGGAGAATACAAAACTTAAGTCTGATGCATAAGCTATCACCTAATACACAATGAAAAAGGTTTTATTTAAAAAAAAAAAAGAAATCAAGCGATGTGTTGCATTGGTCAATTCCACTGCATGAGACTTTTTAAAATTTTGAAGAGCAAGGATGTCACTTTGGGGAATAAGATGCTCCTGACTCATGTCATAACTTTTCAATTGCTTCAGATAAATGTGAAAGCTGAACAACAAATAAAGAAGATTGAAGACAAATATGTATCTTTACATTATAGAGTTGACAAAGAATGTTGAAAGTTCCATAGACTACCAAAAGGACAAATAAATCTTCTTGGAAGAAGTCCGGCCAAAATATGCCTTAGAAGGGAGCATGGACTTTGGACATGTTATCAGTAGAGACCAATCCCTATGAAAAGATTTCAAGCTTGGAAAAGTAGAAGGTCCTTGAAAAAGAGGAAGACCGTTAAGGAGCTGTACAGACACAATGGCTGTGATAAGGTAACAATTGTGAGGATGGTGCAGGACTTGGCAGAGCTCAGTTTGATTGTGTAGTGACTGCTAAGAGTTGGAACCAATTCAATGGTACCTAACAACATAACAGTATATACAAGTTAAAACGGATGAAAAAAGTAAAGGAAAGGAAATCATAATTGATACATTCAAACTGTATTGAGGGTAAAGAATCTTGAATATGCTGTGAAATGACAGAAAATGGGCACATTAGTCAGAGAGGAATTACAACAGGAATGCTCCTTTGAAGGAAGGATAATAAGACTTTGACGCAAATACTTTGATTATTGCCACCAGAAAAGACTGACTACCAGAAACGGAAATTCTGTTTCGTAAAGTTGAGGGCCAGTGAATAAAAGATCATCTTTAATGAGATGGATTAATGTAATAGTCACAGTAGACTCAAGCATTCAAGCACGGCAGTTATCAGGAAGACAGCATGCAGTCCAGTTGTGCTTTGCTCTGCTACACATACAGAAAGCATGAATGAAAGCAAACTGAATGGTAACTAAGTTCAACAGCAACAATTATAAAGTGATATCGTTGGTTTCCCATATGTTTTCATAAAATTATTAAAAACTTATTAACAACCAATAATGGTCAATAATTATTTCAAATATCTTGAAGTATTAAGGTTGGAATTTAACTGCAACCCAAGGGTCAGCAGCATATAATCTTCTGTAGGAAATGTTCCAATAGTATCATGTTTCAGACATGCTTATGTCTTAGGACATATTTTGCTTAATATTTTTACAAATTATTTCAATCTACTCATCACCTTGACTTCAGAAAATGGAGTTACCAGTAACTCTACAATATGCCTCATTCTGTCTTATCCAGTGATCTTCATGGGCATTTAGCATGTTAGTAACTGGATACTATTTTTCTAGTTAACTATGATAGTTGATGCTCACTGGAAAATGAGAAAAAATAAACATCAGAAACAAAGATTAGAGGCTTTGTCCAGAATTCCCAAATCACATTTATTTTAGAAAAATGTCCAGTAGCAAATCCGATCCCTCCTGTCTAAGACTCTCATTGTGCATTCAGAGTTACAGTCTTTCCAGACAGCCACCAGCATCCTCGTGTGTGTGGACTTTACTCTCCCTTCATTTGAGTTGATGCAAAGAGGGCATAGCTTTAGCGTATATATTTATATTCTGAAATACTTTAAAATGCTCTATCCAATATAAGCATAAAGAACATATCAGGATACTTAGAAAATAGCAGAAAGAGGTACAGTTTTGTCTTCATATCCAAGAGGAAGTGTTTGTATGTGTAGGTCTCTATGTAGGATGTCTAAAAATATGTTATTTTCATGTTTTTTTCTTATGAGTATTCTATATTTTCTTCCATTATTTGGATGAAAATAAAGTCGAACATGGCTGTAAATTTATGGCAAATTAGACCTTCTCTGTTTATTTTACCTAGGACAGTGGGTGGATTTGAACTGGGGGGCAGGCCAGGAGCCTGAGTTATTTATCACACCCGGTTTTAATGTCTATCAAAGCTTTTGAATGGACCCATTACTAGGGACAATTATGCATCCCCCTCTCAACGCCAAAGAGCAAGCCCACTTAAATAATGCGTATGCACCAACAATGGGTGGAAAAGATGACTTTACATTGAAAGGTTCTGGGATAGCACTCCAATTCTTCTTTGGTGTCTTTACAAAAGTGAACTGCTGCTCTGTCCTCCCTTATTCAATAGTTGACACATGGTACTTTTGATTTTATTAGCAACATAAAGATGCAGGCATAGTCATAAAGTCAAGGTTTGAGTTTGGCAATATGTCTATAATAGGAAAAATAAACTATTGATATTGTGTCTTTGCGCGGGAGCAGTTTGCTGCCAGACCAGCGAGTGGTCAGTTCTTTGTAGCCATCTGCCCCAGGTACTGAGCAGCCACAGCTCAAGCACACTATGGGTCTCTGGCAGTAGGGTGGTTCAAGTGCGGTGCTCACTGCCTCAGTCCTGTGGGGTCCTTGGCTGGCTAGTCAGATCCATCTAGAAAGTAAAGGATTCACAAGCTCTGTGATCAGAGCTCTGCTGCTCACCTGGTGCCATTTTCTTGGTGGGCTATTCAACCAACCAATGTGCAGCGGTCTGCCAGCTGGAGGGCGGGAAGAATGCCTCTGGCTAGACCATGCCAGCCTTGTCTACCTGTGTGGCTGCCCCAGTCCTGGGTACTAGCTAGGCAGACCAGCAAATGTACTTGATGGCCAGAGGCTGGTGCTCTGATTCAAGCTGTTTGTGCGGTGGAAAAAGTGACTCATCTTGATTAGAGGAAGCAGCTTCAGAGCAGGGAAGGAAGGACTCCTGCCAGGACAGCAGCTGCTTTCCACGCTCCAGGGTAAGCTCAGGCTCTGCCGCTGAAAATCACATCTTCAGGTCCAAAGGCATCAAGACAAAGTTTTATTATTAAATTGTTGGGACAAAAGTCAAACTAAGAAACAAACCAAAAACCGGCAAAATGATCATTTAAAAAATAATTGGATACAGTGCAGTGTCTTTAGGAAAACAACCAGTGAGGGGCTGCACGCAGGACACACGACAGCGGAGAAGCACAGTAGTAAGGAGTGTTTCCATAAGTTCACAAGAACCTACGTATAATTGAATACACTGCGAGTCCATCGTTATGAACAGGTGGGGGCATTATTCAGTTACTCTGGTTTTGCAGAGATCCATTTCCTTCCTCCAGGTTGGTAAGATTGTATTAGCCCTTCATGCCATTCATCGGATTCTTTAAGAGTATAGTGCACTAACATTTTCTTTTGTCTTATATGCATTGCTTTTTAAATTTAGAAAGTTTGATGAAATTCTATGGTAAAAATCATAATTTGAGTGCCAGGAAACATGCTATACTATAGTTATTTAAATATGTCTTAAGCTTCTTAATTATTTTATTCCTATAGGCATCAGATAAAGGAAGAAACAAGCTTCATATCTGAAAGTGAGCTAAACAAGTATACATGTAAACAAATGTTTGAAAGCAACTTAATCATCAATGAAACCAATGAGATCATGTTGAGGTCAAGCACAGTCTCGTAGGTTCTGATCCATAGCCTTCCTCTGTACCACATCAGAGCACTGCCTGACCCTGCTCCATCCTCACGATTATTCATGGACGGGAGCCCATTGCTGCAGCCACTTTGTCAATCTAGCCTGTTGAAGATCTTCGTCTTGTTCACTGTCCCCGCTTTAAGTAAGCAGTAAGCAGTGTTGTGCCATTTGCATAGGAAGGCTGTTAATAAGCCTTCTTCTCATTCTAATGCCACACTTTTCTTAACAGTATCCATTTTCTTTACTTATCTGCTCAGCATACATATTAAATTAGGACGGTGAGAGGAAAGAGCCCAGCAAAACACCTTTCCAGATTTCAAACTGCGCAGTGTCCTCTCGTCTGCCCCTCACTACTTGAACCATGTATAGACTCTCTGCAGGAACATAATGATAGGGAATTGTCATTTTTTCTCAAGGCTACGCACAATTTATTATGGTCCACACAGTCAAATATTTTTATAGTCAATAAAGCACAAGTAAACATCCAAATATATGTATTCAGATTTTCATTGGCTAATTCCTCTGAAGTAGGCTATCTGTTCCTTCTTGGTAGACAGCTTCAAGTTTGGAAGCTGTTTTATAGCCTGTTCACTAGGGTTACCTGGATGGTATTTGAAATACAGTGACATAGCTTCAAACACTGCAGCAACCAGAAGCAACTACGGTATAACAAACTGACAGACAAGTGATGGTGCATGGTCATAGGTTTCTGATTTAGTAGAAGATAACTTGAAATTCAGAGACTTGAAATAGTTAACGGAGGTTATAACCCCTCAATGTGTCCAAACTGAAATGAAAGATACCCACTGCCATAAAGCTGATTCCACCTCAAAATGATGCTATCTAGGGTTTCCTCTGTATCAGTGGTTCTCAGCCTTCCTAATGCCGCGGCCCTTTATGCAGTTCCTCATGTTTTGGTGACCCCTCCACCATAGAATTATATTCGTTGCTACTTCATCACTGTAATTTTGCTACTGTTATGAATCAGGTGACCCCTCTGAAAGGGTCATTCAACCCCCAAAGGGGTTGCGACCCACAAGTTGAGAACTGCTGCTCTAATTGCTATACATCTCTATAAGACAGTGGCTATGGATTTGAGTGCCCACCTTGCAGCTGGAATAAAGTATGTCCTCACCTGCAGTACCACCTAGTTCTCCTAAAATTATAGTTCTTTCCATCAGTGACTGATTGATTGGTGGTGATTTGCACTTTTGGCAAATAAAAAACAAACACACAAACAAAACCCACCAAAAAGCATAATGATGGAGTTATGAATTTATCCCACCTGTATATGCCTATATATTGGGATAGTAATGAAACTAAAATTGTTCTTTTTTTCCTTATATAATAGATACTGTAAGGAGATCATCTATTTCAAATTAGAGTGACTTATTTTTAAAATGTGAAAGAGAACCTGACACAAATTTCTCTCTCAGTTAGTTTTGTGAAAGAACAACTTAGTTTGGGCTGCAGAGCATAGAGAGGCCATCTATGCCTCATGACACTGGGGGAGTGGAGTTTAGCGGAATAACGTTTTCAAAGGCAATATCTAAAATCCTATTTCGATTAGCTTTATGTGAATATACACGAGGGGCTATTACTTAGGAGGAAACATGCCTCCAAGACATAGAAGCAGAATGTTAAGGAACAAAGAGAAAGAGAAGAGGAGTAGGAAAAGGGACACGATGTGGTTTAGGGTAGACATCAAAGCAGAAACACCGGGCATGTGTTTGTCCAGGTTATTCTAGATTTTTGGAAATTGTTGTCAGAGTTTGACCAGTTGTGAAATAAATGTGTGTGTGTATACGCACGTATATATGTATGTAGGTATGTGTGTATATATGTGTGTGTGTGTGTATATATATATATTTGTTACTGAGAATAACTGATGACCACAGTAATCATTTTGAGTTTAAATTGTATCTTCATTAGTTTTTATTTATTTAGTAATGTAGTAAAGTTAGTATTGGCAGATCTGCAAATATCTAAGACAGAGAAAGACTAGCTCAGCATAACGGAAGTACATATTGAGAATTCTTAATCTGACATGAAACAATGTATCTTCTCTTTATTTTTTTCTCAGCTTATGGTATTTTTTTTTCTTTTTGACCTGAAAGATCATATAGTCTTTACTGTGTCTGCTTAAACCTGACAGGAACAAAAAACAAGTCATAGTTTACCAATCAATTCCATTGAGAAAATAAAAATGTACTATTTGCAGGGTGAAGTTTCTATCAAGTGAATTAATATTTATTAAGGGGTTCCCTTATTACAGAAACACACCTTTCAGACTTTATCAATTATTAAGCTAATGAGCCAAGGAATTTCCTGTTTTTAATGTCAAAGTCTTCAGTTTAGTCAAACATTTAAAGCAAACTAAGTTGTATTTACATTTAAGATTATATCAATTGCCTGCATTTGTTGATAAACAAAATGGTCCTGTAGGTAGTATGAAAATTAAAAGGAGAATGAACTTCACCCTCACTCTTTTGTCCTTATCCCAATAAATGACATCCTGGTTCACAGGTTTATCATGTGAGATAATATGGTAAAACTATGTTTTCAAAACAATCTGAGTTGGATCAGGAGTACAATTCTATACAACGGGACATCTTAGAATGTTAACACTTAGAATGATTTTTCACAACACAAACCACTTGGTAATTCTCAAAGCAATTACAGAAAATTAGTTGAAGAAAAAAATAGACTTCCAGTTATAATATTGCAGAGTTCTACAGACAATCTATTAAAGAACTCAACAAAAGAAGATGGAAGAAATACACAGATCCACTGTGTCAAATAAACTCAACCCTAAAAGCCCAACTCAGAACTAATCTGTCTTAGAAGAAGTACTTCTGGGATATTCCTTATAAGCAAGAATGAGGAGACTTTATCTAATGTACTTTAGACATATTATCAGGAGAAACCAGTCTCTGGAGAATGTCATCATGCTTGGTAGAGTAGAGGGGAAATGAAAAGGAGGAAGGTCCTCAACAATATGCATCGTCACAGTGGCTGCAGGAATGGCTCAAAATAAGAACAATCATGAAGAGGGTCCATACCGTGTGGTGATGTACTTCGGGGCACATGAGTCAGTACTGACTTGATGACATCTGACAACAACATTATGACAAAGGGAATTGCTTGATGCACAACCATTTTGAGAGGTATACTACAAGCAAAAGCAAATGGCATTTAATGCAATGTTCCAAGTTGCATGGACTCACTCCCTGCCATCTAGTCGATTCTGACCCATAGTGACTCCATAGGACTCCGTAGTAGAATTGCTCCTATGGGTTGTTGATGCTGTAACTTTTTTCAGGTGTATGAAGCTTTGTCTTTCACCTGTGGAGAGCCTGGTGGTTTCAAACTAATGAACTTGTGGTTGGTGGCTCAACGAATAACGAGTGGACTGCCAGGGCTCAGTTGCATAGAAGGTGATGGTAAAAATAAGATCCCCTACTGAATACCGATTTTAATAAGCTTTGTGTCAGCTTGGCTGGGACAGAATCCTCAGTAGTTTGGCAGACAGATTTAGTAATTGGTCACGATGTGACTAATACGATGTAATCACGGTTATAATGTTTTCTGTCATGAACAGCCAATATTTTGTAAGAAGACTAGGATGAGGTGCAACACACTTACTCAGATCACATCCTTGATATAATCATTTGAAATGATGTGTCCTTAGGGGTGTGTCCTTAATCCAATCTAAATGCTCTCTGTGGAAAAGCATGCATGCTTATTATTGGATCTGGATATCCCTCTAAATCATATGTCTAGCCTGCTGACCGTGGATTCATGAGCCTTTGCAGCCACCAGCTCTCGTCTTCCAGGGCAGCTATGTGATTCGGCCTCCAGCCTACCATTTACCCACAGTCTTGGAGCCTGCCAAGACTTTGACCTGTTCACAAACAAAGCTGGGTGAGTCTTTCCTGATACACATCCTCTCTCTAAATATATAAGCTTCACTGTTATTGGTTTCCTGTAGAAAAGCTGGGTTCGATAGAACCCAGCCTAAGACATAAATGGAGATATTTTCACAGACACAAAATAAAAGTGACCACTCATCACATCAAAGTAGCCACTCAGAACAAGAACGGTTAATACTAGGTTTAATATTAGGAAAGGTGTGCCACAGGGCTGGATCCTCTCACCATCTTGCGTGCACTCCCAATCAACACTCATGGAAGCATCGTTCAAGAGAGCAAAAGACGAGCTGTATGAGGGAAATCCGTTCTTTAGAATATTGAGACGCCAGGGTATTACTTTGAGGATGAAGTAGTGTCTGACCCAAACAATGGTATTTTTAATTGCCTTGTATGAATGTGAATGTTGGAGATTATATAGAGAAGGCCAGAGAAGAATGGATGCATTTGCATTTTTGCACTGGTGAAGAAAGGGGCATAGATGATGTAGAGATCAGCCTTTCTCTTGAATGAAGTACTTCCAGAGTGCTGATTAGAGGCGACGACACTGAGACTCTGTCTCACAGACTTCGCACATGTTCTCACAGGAGACCTGGTGAGGGACATGATCAGTGGTGGATCTGAGTGGTTTCACAGCGGTTCATCAGAAAAGATACCTAATTTTTTTATTGAGTTTTGCAGACCAATTTTTAGATGGTACTAGTGCTCCCTAAGATGGGTGACTGGGCAGATGCCAGATGTGGAAATGACTAATTTACATTTTTAACCTTTTAAAGATTTATATTCACTGCAGTGTATTCTAAAAACCAGCAAGTAGTAAAGTTCATGTATAAAAATGAGGTAGAACTATGCTTTTAATGCTTATTTATTCATTTTATAAAACTCATTATACTTTTGATAGCTCAGTTTTTCCCTTGCAGTTGTTACTTATCATGTAAAGACAGGAAGTGTTAAACGAAGAGGAAATGACATGCTGCTATTTATTTCAGCTTTGTGTTAACCCCCAAATTCCCATGAGAAGTTAGGAGTAAATTATGCAATTCCAGAAAGTGTTCAAGGGGTTAAAAATATTGTGAGAAGAATTGTATGTCCAACAGAAAGCAGAAAGGTTTTTTTTCAAAGATGAACACAACATGCCCAGAGAAGAGAGGTCACCCATTTCTAAGATATCAAACACAGTGAGGATTGGCTAATTTGCCTCCCTATAAAGGAATAGGACCCCTACTCCTACAGTGACAAGATGGTGAAGGGTCAATCAACCACCGATGTTCAGATAAAAGTGAAGAGTATTACAAAGGATGATGGCAATCAAGAAACAATATAGAAATATATTCATCATTTTATTGTTTTCTTCTGGTATTATTTAATTTTCATTAATATTTTAAATGCTTTCTTAGAGCACCATCTAGTTTTTATACCTTGTTTAAGTGTTACTTAAGTATTAATTGTATGAAATAATAAACTCTCTTTCAGTGTGTCGTTTGAAACACATAAAATGGTCCTTAGGACAGCAAATCAGTTGTTAAATTATTTTAATTCTACCACTGGACGTTACGCTTGCTAAAGTGCAAGGGCAGTGAGAGGAAAAGACCAAGGCCCTCGAGGAGATGGGCGGACACAGTGGCTGCATCAATGGGCTCAGGCAGGGGAACAACTGTGAGGTGGTGCAGGACAGGCCAGGGTTTCATTCTGTTGTGCACAATGTCTTCCTGAATCAATGACACCTAACAACAACAACAACAATAACAACAACAACTCTTTGGAAGACAGCTGCCTATTTGGACAACTAGAATATATAATTTAGGTATATTTTTCCAGGTGACCCAACAGAATGCAGAAATTATCAAACAGTGTTATTAATAGCACATTCAAATAAACTTTTGTGAAGATAAATATATATTTTTAAATGGTTGCAGCAGTACATCATCAAGGAATTGATAGGATGTAAGCCAGATTCAGAAGAGAAGATTGAGTAAGAGATATCAGAGAGATTTTGCCTAAAGTAAAAATTGCCAAAAAATTACCAATGTTTCATTGAGTATGAAAAGGCATTTGTCTAAGTGAATCATAATAACCTATAAATGACAGGGTTTAACATTTAATTATAGACACTTAATTCTGATTTTTTGAACTTGTATGTAAACTAAGAGACAGCCATTTGTCTAGTACAAGGAGATCCTGCATGATTAAAGCCAGAAAAGACATACTTCAGGGCTGTAAAACCTTCAGCATGGACGGCATCTAAACAGAGAGAAAGCAGATAGCCTCACAACTGTATCATACCGTGATGAAATGAGAACACATTTATCATACCATGATGAGATGAGAGCACATTGATATGATCAAGAATTTCCTTTTACTTGAATTTACAGTCAAAGTCTGTAGAAAAGGAATTTGAGAAATTAAAGAAAATATTTCAATGAGAAAATCTGCTTCAAAAGATCTCTTTATAGTGTAAAATATAAGGATATCACTTTAAAGATTAAGATATGTCTGACCCTAACGATCATCTTTTTAATCTAGACTCTTGATAAGGGAGGTGAGAAGAATCAGAGCATTTGAAGTAGAGTTTTAGCTAAGAGTATGAAGTGAACGTCGACAGTGTTTGCTAAGAGTATTGAATGAACCATGGACGGCCATACACAGGCTTTGGACGTGTCATTGAATCCACTACCATCTAGCCAAGTCTGCCTCATAGCGATCCTATAGGACATAGTAGCACTGTACCTTTGGGTCCCTCAACACTTAAATCTTTACGGGACAGACAGCATCCTTCTGTTGCGCACGCTGTGGTTTCACACTCCTGAGTGTGTAGTTAGCCGTTCAATGCATAGCCCACTACACCCACTTCTCTAGACGTGTCAGTCGGGAGGAGCAATCCCTGGAGAATTACATCGTACTGAGCAAAGCACAGGATTAGCCAAAAGATAAATACTCTTAGGAGAAGCATTGCCACCGTAGCTCCGACAGTGGCATCAGGCAGGGGTGGCTGTCAGGAGGGCTCCAGGCTGGACAGCATCGGGTTCTGTTCACCCGGGTTACCTGGGAGCCAGCGTCAAAGCAAGGGCGTCTGACCAGTACAGAGTCTTTTACAGCATATTTGACCAAAGAATAAGTCCTTTAATTATGTGACTGTTGTTTCTATGGGCTTTGATTGTGAAATGAAATGTCTGACATCTTCAGTATCTCTCCATTGACCGTGATGGTGCTTCTTTTCCCAATTTTGAGAGCTTTGTTTCTCTCTCTCTCTCTCTATTTTGAGCTGTAATCCACACGGAAGATTACAGTCATTACAGTTCATGGCAATCATTTTGATGGCCCCAACAGAATGTCACCTGACTCGCTCACTTTGGACACATCACCAGGAGAGAACATTCAAGGAAAAAAAATCATGCAAGGTAATATAGAGGCCCAATAATGATAAGGAGACCCCTAATGCCATGAAGTGATGCAGCAGTTACAACAGTGCACACTGAGCATGCGGTCATGACTGGAATGATACAGGATCTTTCCGCTGCACAGAAGGACATCTTGGGTTGGAATCCATTTGCAAGCAGCTGTATGTCTCCCTATTTATCAATCCATCTGGCTATTGTTATTAGTGTATATTTTAGTGTAAATCCATAAACATTTAAAAATAAAAAGACTTAATAGAGAGGCAAATCTGTATACTTTGGTTATAAAAAGGATGCTAACAATCATAATTGACCAAATTTATGTGAAATCTAGAACTCATGGTGCTATGGATTATTTATGATAAATACATGCAAAATGATCGATTATTTGTTTATTATTTGTGTGCTCCAATTTTTCTGTTTTATAAGTAGTTTTCATTAGCATTAAGTTTGCCAGAAAAAAATCATGGTTCAGCAGCATTTCTAATTTTAAAATATGGCAGAAATGTGTTCCCTATTTATTATTAAGAAACACAAATAAAAAGACTCAATGTTTCTATTTTCATATCTATATTAAAATTTTATTACATTATAGCATCATATATTTTTCTATATAAAGAGTATGGGCTATACATTGCCCTGTAACCACCAGGGCAGCAGTTCAAATCCACCAGTTGCCTGGTGGGAGAAGAGTGAGGCAATCTGCTAATGGAAAGATGCACCATCTTGAAAACCCGGGGAGGACTATGGGCTGGAATCAACTGGACAGCAGTTAGGTTTCATATATATTGAATTTTAACTGTCAAATATACATGGATTTTAAAACTACTTTCAAACTTTTCCCTCTTTTATACATTAGGATAGAGTTCTGAAAACCTGCCAAAGGATATAGTCTTAGGTGATGAGAACTAATGGCAATATTCCTTATTTTATTTAGCTCATCAGTCACAAAATATATTACATGGACATAAACTAGACCCCTTTTATTAGTGGGTCTCTGCTCATGGTTTACATGTGGAACAATATGCTCATCTGCAGACAAGATTAACTAATAGCAAATTACAATTTATGTTACAGAAGTGAGCCAGACCCTTGAGAGCATCCAAAACCTTAGGAGGCATCAGAACCTTTTATTCTGAAAGGAACTACAAATTTAGACTCTAAGTTTACTCTGACTTTGTTCTTGGTGTTGGTTACATGTTGGACTGCTAATCCCGAGGTCTGTCATTTGAATGCATCCGTGGGTCCACATGAGAAAGATGACACCACACACCCCCTTAAAGATGCACAGCCTCTGCAGCCTTACAATGCGGTGCTACGAGTTGAAATGAACTCCATAGCTGCGGGATGTTGCGGTTTTGGAAAATGACCGGAGAGAAAGAACCACAAGAAAAATTACTTCCAATGGACCGGAAAAATATCTAGTTTCAAAATTTGAAAATATTGTATCGGTAGCCTCAAAAATTCAAAAGAACCTGTCTCCTGGCAGACCCTATCAATAGGGGGGGCTTATCTTTGTGGTCATTGTCTACAACTGATTGACTAGATCAGAGAGTGCTCTGTCTGCAGTAGATCCATGTGTCCATTTCAAGGGATGAGCTTTCCTCCTTTCAAGAACATTGAAATATTTTCATAGATCAGATGTCGCCAACCTTCACACTTCAGTCCTCAACCTTGCTAAGACAATAGCTATCAATGAAGAATTTTCCATTTTAATGAGAAATCAAAACACATTTTTTACAGAGTTGTTAGGATCTTCTGGGTTCATAAAACTCTCAGAATTATATGAATTGGGCATGAATATGATCAGTGACAGTGTACAGTATAATTTAACACAATACAATGCATGATGGGAGAGAAAATTAGACTCATCCTAATTACTATGCATCAGTTAATTTCACAAACATCACATAAATCCAACACTGAGTAGAAAGCTATTGATGGTTTCTGAAAATTCTCAATAAACAATTAATTTTGGCTAAGTAAATTACTGTTAGTATTCTTGAATTTCTTTAGCAATATTATATTTTAGGCCAATTTTTTTTAGAATTTCAAAGTGAAACTTTTTAAATAACCACAACAGATACTATAATTACAAGTGAAATATGTAGATTTCAATGTAAAAGGAAACAAAATTCAAATATGAGTATGTAAATAAAAGTATCTTGTTAGGAAAGCAGCTGACACTTGTAACCGGACCCCAATGCTATAGCCTCATTCTAAACTATTGTTTTTTGGATATCACATACATGACTTAATGTTCTCCATTATTACACACTGATTACAGATACGGTGAGTTTAGGGCTTCAACTCTAAAGACTTTCAATTATATCTAGTTCTCATCGTTATATTTATAGCTATATCTTTGGATAGATAAAGGCATGTGATTATATGGATAGATAGATAGAGATGTAGGTATAGATACAGATGATGCTATAGATAAAGATAAATATAGAAGGGATGTCAGCCCTGCAGTACATGGCAAACTAGGCGTTCCCAGTACCTTGAAGTGTGCACAGAGCATATATAATGCATATCTATCCCGGTAAGACTGTGGACTATATAGTTAATCCAGAGGTTTAACATTTCTAGAAAATGATTTCTAGAAACCTTCAATGATGAGAACATTCGTAATTAATAACCTCACAATATATTAAAACATCACATTGTTTTGCTTTACATTCATCACAAATTTTTCAGAAGAATTTTTAGCAGTCTGAAAATATTTCTTATTATTCTAGGACCAAATTTTGTTCCTGTTTCCATGGTTTCCTGGGATGTTAGTTCAAGGACTAGACTATGTAGAAAGCCTAATGAGCTATCCTCAGTTTTGTTGCTGCTTGTCACCATACACACGCACACACACATACCACATACACAAACATACACAGTTTCACTAAATGAAGGAAAATTTTGGTAGTCCTGTTGTCTAGGTAAATATAAGTTGATATTGAATTTTTAATTTTATATCTCAATTAGATTAATAATTGATTCTTGGATCCAAAATTCAGTGCATATGACACTCTAGATACATATTTATGCCCAAGAAATAAGCCGAGGGAATCAGATTTTGCATAAAAACTGTGATAGTTAAGTTTTCTGTCAATTCCTAGATCAGGATTCTAAGTAGTTTGGCAATAATTCCCCAAGAGATAACATAGAATAACACAATTAATGCCATGCTGGGATATGCAGCAAATATCCCATGAGTTGTGGGGAGAATGCAGCCCGCTTGTTAGAGGTACAGTCTGAATGCAATTGGAAAGAAGTTTCCTCGAGGTTGTGGCCCTACTTCTTATAAACTGGAGAGTTTGTTTGCTTCATGCTTATCTGACTCATCAACCCCCATTTCTTCAGAGTTGAGCTAACGACCTACCATATTGCCAACTGACGTTGAGAGCTGTCAACAGACTGCCACCAGATATACCAACTTTGGATTCGTTGGAATCACAGCTACAGGACGTGTTACCTTGCACTCATCCGACTCACCATCAGCCAGTGGTGGTCTTCTGGCTTCATCTTCCTGCTTCCTGGTCTATCAACCTCCATATGCAGGCAAATCAGGACAAACCTACAGCTAACCCGCTGCCTTGAAGTGAACTAGACAGGCATTTCTGCAATTTTGTGAGCCATTTCTCTCTCTCTCTCTCTCTCTCTCTCTCTCTCTCTCTCTCTCTCTCTCTCTCTCTCTCTCTCTCTCTCTCTCTCTCTACACACACACACACACACACACACACACACACACACACACAAGCACACACGCACACAACACACGCATATATGGTGCCCTTTCTTGACGTTCTTTCTAAAGAACATTGTCATGGTGGGAAAGGAGTACACAGTGAAAGTTACCAGGCCATTTGTCTGTTAAAGCTTTGGTTTCCTTTTGAAAACACTGTCACAACAAGCACATGTTATCGTCCCGTGGCCGGCCCTCCAGACGCCAACCAGCAAAAAGACTGAGTATCTGCAAAATCGGTGGTGATGACATTGCGTCTGCCAGCCTGCTTTTGTTTTGATTCAGCCACTTAAACCTTTTGATAGTTGATGCATTCATTGACTGTATTGGTCTTTAGAATTGTGCTTGGAAAACTGTGTTGCATCTTTTGTTAATAGTTCTTCCCAGGAATACTTTAGGATTTTGATGGCACTTGTGTAAAATCTTCACTGA
The DNA here is from genome assembly GCF_050624435.1 of Tenrec ecaudatus. Lineage (NCBI taxonomy): Eukaryota > Metazoa > Chordata > Mammalia > Afrosoricida > Tenrecidae > Tenrec > Tenrec ecaudatus. The sequence goes on from NC_134540.1 coordinate 54,804,545, forward strand.
AAGCTATGCTCTTGTCTCCACCTGTCTGAATTCAACACATTTGGCATTCATCAAGAGGAACATGTTGCACAACTTTCATTTTTCAGTCTGTGTGAGGCGAACCAATAGAGATGTGTATGGGGTTAGATATAGTTTCTGATAAACAAAATGGAATGCTTCCCCCAAATTAATGTCAGTGATCTCATTTTCAACATCAACTTGTCTCTTCTTAAAATGAGCTGACCATTTGTAAATTGCTAATGTATTTGGACATTTTCCCCCATATTCTTTTGTAAAGCATCAATACATTTCACCCTTTTTCTAACTAAGCGTCACTATAAATTTGATATTTTTCTTGCTTCAATTTTAGCAGAAGTTATGCTGAGTGAAAGGAATTATTCTTAAAGAGATGCCTTCTTCTTAGGGTTTTAAAACACATTCTGTTCAGATATGTTTTAATACATTATCACAATTTTATATCGGTAGAAAAAAATTAGATCCATGAGTATTTTTTCATTATTTATTTCCACATGTTTTGAGGGTCCTTTGAGTAACAACAGCCACACAAAAAATTCTTTTGGGCAATTCTGGCTCATAGGAACCTTATGAAGAAAGTTGAACTGTCTCTGTGTGTTCCTGGGGCTGCAGTTCTTGACCAGAGCTGAACATATCATTTTTCTCTCATGGAGCAGCTAATGTATTCAAACTACTGGACATGTGCTTAGCATGTCGTTGTTGTGAGGGGCCAGTGTGTCTGTTCTGACTGATAGTGACTGTATGCGCAACAGAACCCAACACTGTCCTGTCAAGTCCGGCACCATCCTCACAATTGTTCCTATGCCTGAGCTCCTTATTGCAGCCACTGTGTCCATTTCTTTGAGAGCCTTCCTCCTTTCTCCTGCCTCACTCCTCTGCCAAGCATGATGTCCTTATCCGGGGACGGTCTCTCCTGACAATATGACCAATGCATATAAGGCTAATTCTCACCAGCGTGGTCCCTAAGTAGCACTCTGCCCCTACTTCTTCCAACTGGTAACCTGCTACACATCTGAGCTCTTTTCAGACATGTCTGTTTAAATCATGTGCTCATACATAGAAAGTATATAGTGTACAAAGGGGATTAGCAAGTGAGGGGGTTTTACTGTCTAGGAAAAGTGTACAATGCACATATATTTATAGTATTAAAACTCTGGGGCTCAAATCCAGGTTGAATTTTTAAACCTATGCTTGCAATTTCTGTTTTAAATATGAAGATAAAGCGACTTCAGGAAGTCCATTTTTGACAGCCGTCTTATTTGAACCAGTAAATCTTCATCTTTGATACGTTGAGAAATTATAAGATAATATATCTTATCTTGATCTTCAAGCATCTTATAGGAATAAAGACAATGCTATATTCCTCCATTTCATTTTTTAATGAATATGATTGCTGTTTCATTTTATCTCTTGTAGTGTCTCAGGCACATTGACTTGGATTCCAGAATATGTCTGAGACCGACTATTCAAGGGTTCTCACTTCATGCTCACACATTTCCTCTGCTTTCCAAAATTTTATTGAAAATAACCACTGACATTGGAAAATAGAGAAACAAAATAATAAAAAATAGAGAAACTAAGAAAATGATATCGTAATCTGCAACAGAAAGACCAGCAGTAAAATAAGTAAGCATAACCACTAGTGGGTTTTCAATGATAACTGATAACATTTATAAAATGATGGAGCTGAAAGGAAGAATTGGCATACTGGGGCCCAAGTCTTCTCAATGCAACCTTTGTCTTCTGTAAACATGCTAAATCACTGAGTTCATAAGCAGTCAAAACACTGTGAGCATTGAGGTACAGGATCATCAGAAGCTCGTTTAGATAGGGAGGTGGATCATTTGGATAATTTTTAAGAAATGCTATTATGGAAAAATACCTGTGACTAGGGCAAGAGGGAAGCAGATTAATCAAAGGAAGAGTTGGTGAAGGCCCTATTCTAGCTTTCAACAATGCTTTTAGACACAATGTAACTATTATCACAGCCCTTCAGTGATAGAGCCCCGAGAGAGGAAAAGGCCGTCAACATTGTCTGCCTCCAAATACATCAGTCATAAATGTGGCCTCCCTGGGAGGGCCTTGAGAACGGTGCTTCCATGCGAAACCAGTTGCCAGGAAATTGATTCTGACTCACGGCGACCTCCCCTATGCCTGTGTAGAATTACGCTTATATATTTCCAATGGCTGCTGTTTAGGAAGAACATCAAATTGCCTTTCTTTTAAATCAACTTAAACCTCCTTTTTGGTTATCAGCTAAGCCTGCTAATAATTTGTACCACCCAGAGACTCCTATATTTGCGGAAAGTCCTGTAGAACTTGAGAGCTGCAGAGTGTCTAATGGTAACATTTACAGCAGTTGCGATGATGACTCTGTCTTTGCAGGGTATCTGTGTAGCACATGATAACATTTGACACGCCAATAGAGATGTGAGAAGACTATCCTACACATACTAAGTGAGACCAGAGTCTGCAAATAGCTATGTCAATTAAAAGGGGACAGAGAACCAGCTCTCAAGTACGTGGAGAGAAATATGCTGTTCCTGAGATGGTGACATCTGCCATATCTACAGCCATCTACGATTCTCATCTATTTGTTCATGTATGGCAAATTATAACTTTACAAGATCTATGCCTTCCTTCCTCTTTTATGTGAATTGGAGATATTATAGTCACTAAGATGTTAATTCCTTTTAACTCCCAAAACTTTGATGGTCTGTACAGCATCAAATATTAAAGTGATCAATCTGGACAAAATATGATAATTCTTAATAAATGTAAGATACATTTGTTTTCCTTGATATGAAAATATCCATTGAAGAAATTTCAATTTAAAATTCATGTAATAAGCCAATATAAAACAATTTATAGAACTGAACATTTTAAGTTAAAATATATGTCAGTGTAACTAATAAGCAATGGGCAAATATAACAGGCAAACACCTTCCCTGTTTGAACCACATTCATGCAATACAAAAGTAGAGAACTGGTAAGAACTTGTAATAATAATAATGTTGATAATTTCACAAAATCCTTATCTTTTAAGATAATTTCTCTAATTCATATTTGATAAATCTAATACTTTACTATGTTAATTTTCATACAAGAGCATGTATTATGATGATGATGAGTTTACTTTAACTCTAACCCTTGGAAAAAAAATCAGAACAAAAATCCTTAATTTAATTAAACATGTGTCTATGATCAATAGATGACTCTAGACAAGTTCCCTCATTAAGATGCTTTCAAACTAAAACAAAGTCCAATCAAAACTGTGACCTCCAAGGAGATGTATTGAGCTAGTTAAATTCAGAAAGCAAAGTTAATGAAATATTATGGTGATTCATTTTAAGAATTCCAAAATAGTCAATACTGATACATGCTTCTCAAAGGACACAGGGTAATTCCAAATAATTTTTAAGAAAATTGAAAACTGCATTTTTGAGGAAAAGGCCAGGAAAAATGATTTCAAGAAGTTTTTTTTGTTTATTCATTTATTTATTGCCTATCATTGCAATGTGCCAACAAACAAGGACTGTCCTAGGAAAATCTCACAGGGAAGCCTTATCCCATCTACCCTAAAGCCCCGCAGCCCTAATCTTGACTATTCTGACTCTTTTTTTCCCCCACACTGAAAGAACATTGAACAGGAACACAATTTGAGACTCTTGAGGATAACTTGATGTAAATAAAAAATCACAGGATTCTTTAGGAAAAGAATGAGTTGATGGAAGAAGCATCACCTTCCTGAATGGACAGAATAGAGAGAGAACGGCATTTCTGTGATTGTGGAACAAGGCTGCCTGACTTGGTCTCCAGCAAGGTAACCTGAGAAATGTGGGGCTCCAAGTCAACTGATGGACTTTGAAATTTAGCAGAAAGTGAATGGTCCTGAAATCTTACGCTAGTAGTACTAGTAGTACTCCTCTAGTAATACTCCACTAGGAGTACTCCACTACTAGTACTCCACTAGTAGTACTCTACTATGAGAACTGGAATTTTTCTTATTTTTTTTCATATTCCCTTTGGTCCACTTAAAAGCTGGAGATTTCTCTGATTTCTGACCCAGAGATCAGCAAATATACAGCACATATTTTTCAAATATTTTGCCAGTTTACCTTAAAGGATGCATTCTATTTTGAAATGCTGGAACAAATTACTCCCTCAACATAGTTAGCCCAATCTTAAATATTCCCTTTCCTCAGTTAAGCAAATCATCCAAAACAGATATTTTGAAGCTATATGCCTTTCTTGTTTTACCTTAATACTCATGAATTCAAAGACATAAATATAAATGGCACAATAACTAAGATCATCGATGAAAAATACAATGTTTAGAACTCAAATACAAGGCATAACACTCTAGTGAACATAATCTAAAATACCCAAGCTAATGAAGATAGACTAAAGAACTGAAGCCTACTAACAGGCTCACATTTGTAAACATCAAAATATTTCATCAAATGAGTAAACAGAAGACCTCCAGATTGGGAAAATATTGCATACAATTTAACAGATAAAGACCTAAATCTAAAATCTATAGAAAACTACAATACCTTAACAAGAAAATACAAATAAAATAATAAAAATGGGCACAAGACATGAATAGACAATTTACCAACTATGACATACAGGAAGCTAACATCCATATGAAGAAACAATAGTGATAAGAGAAATAAAAATTAAAAAATTGGATATCACCTAACATTGACCTTTCAGGCAAAATTTGATAAAATAAAAAATCTATGCTTGAGAGGCAATGACGAGATAGGGAAACTTTCACAGTATTGGTGGGGCTGTAGAACTGTACACCTTCTAAGAAACTCTGTGTGTCATTTCTTAAAACAAATTCAAATATATGTATGTGTTTTGTTGTTGTTGTTTGATCCTGCAATCTCCTTACTGGTCATATACCCAAAATAAATAAGAACACAACACAAAAAGTTATATGTACACCTATGTTTATTAGAACAATCCCACCATAGCTAAAACACAGGAACAACCTAAAACCCCAACTATAGAGGAATGGATAAACAAGCTCTGGTACATTCGGACTATGGAATTTTATACATCAAGGACAGAATTGTGTCAAGACATTGACAAAACTAGAGAACTGTTATGTTTAGCAAACTCAGTTAGCCTTCAAAAGATACATATTTTATACCACCGTTGTTATAAGGAAAAGCAAAGAAGAAGAAGCATGGTTATATATTAATAAACAAGACTGTGGACTCTGAGGATACCAGGGACAGGGTGGGAACAGGGAGAAAGATGTGAATGAGATCTTTTTCTATATAGGAAATATAATTAAGAAGGAGTTCAATAATCCAATAAGCCAATTTCAACATATTTAATTATGTAATAGAAGCAATGACCATTAATAAGTAGTACCTGATTTCATTCAACATTCCCAAATGCTATGCATAAATGTCAGACCCACATCTATGTAAGCTAATGGTTTTCTATGAATATATTCCCTTGAATATTTTTATGATATTATGTGCCACCCAGTTGGTTCTGCCTCATAGTGACCATGTATAACCAAAGAAACACTGCCTGGTCCTGTACCTTTCTCACAATTGCTATTATATTTGAACCCCTTGTTGGTGCCATTGTGTTGATATATCAGCATATAAAGCTCACAACAAGAGTCTAATATTATTAGTTTTTATATTGAGATGTGCTCCTTATTACTAGTACAGTACGTGAATCTAGTCCATTTGCTCAGGGCAGACAAGGCAGACACTAGCCTCCAAGAGAGACTGTGTATGACTGAGCGACAGGAGTCACGAGGATATCTAATCTAACGACACAGCTCAGACAATGAGACATATGTTCTCGGAGCACGTTTACTTAGGATAGGAATGCCTAGGGTGCAAGGGAGCAGAGCGGAGTTACTGGCGCAGTGTTTCTCAGTGGACTCTCAGGGTTGGCTTTAACATAGTTGGGGAAGATCCAGCATACACATTCATTATACCATGGCCCTTCTCTCCTTGCACCAGGTTACTAATGGCTTAGCCTGGAATTCTTATCTAGACAAAGCATTTTTCTTCGCAGAATACAATACTTTCTGATCTACCATATGAAGCCTAATGCTTATTTTCTACCATCTTAGCTATTCTATTGTGTCGCGGCCAAAGTTACTTATAAGAAAAGGTATTCAAGAACACTGATCACAGCAGTTACTGATCCCTCTTGGGTTCGGCTGAGAAAAATTTAAAATAGAGATTTCATATCTCTAAAATGAACAAAAAAATCAGTAATCTTTCACATCCTTTGTCAGTAAATAGTACAGTTTGTCAAATGTTACAATGATAGAAAACTCACTCTCTCAATTTATATAACAAGTATCTTTTATACTTAATCTAAATGGCTTTTATTAGCCATTTTTACAGTGTGACCAACTTGCCTTGGCACCAAACCCTGTGTCCCCATCCCTTGGCACTGGATCACTTACTTTACAGCTTCTGTTTCCCTCCTTAATGTACACCTCATGAACATGTGTAATTAGCTACTCCTAGGGATAATATTGATTTCACCCTGGCAAACGCATTCTCAGAATGGGTTGGATGTCTTGGAAAATAAAAATCATTTAGCACACCTTGAACTGCTGGTGGAAAATGAATGGGGAGATAGCTATAGGAATGAGCACAAAAAATCAATCTGAACTGAAGACTATTGAAACTGCTATGCTAAGAGTTTGAAGAATTCCATCTCCCCAAGTCTCTCTCCCCCTTCCTTCTCTAGTCCTCTCTCTACACCTCCCCTTCTCCATCTGTCTTGCTCTTTTCCTCTTCTTGTAAAACAAACAAACTAACTAACAAACACACTGCCATTAAATCAATACTGATTCCTTGTGACAATGTAGGACAGGGTAGAACTGCCCCTGTGGGTTTCTGAGAGTACATTTTCATGGCAGGAGAAAGACCTGACTTCCTCCTGATTAGTGGCTGGTGGGAATCCAAATGCTAACCTACCATCACTACCGGTTAATATTGTATTCCTCGCCAAAGAGGAGCTGTTCCAGCCATCATATTAACGGTGAGTTAATTGAACAAATATAGTGAGCCAATTTCTAAGTTTGTAATTTTGTTTGACCCATGGATGATGCTTTAAATGTCCAGATGGCCCTAGGCAGTAGAAAGGTTCACAAGCTTTTTTTAAAAATAGACTCAATCCAATTTCCATTGCAATTCAATGGCGAAACCTCACATTGCTGCACCTTCTGAAACATGGGGGCCAGGGGAACAATAGCCAAGAAACATGGAGGGGAGAAGGAGGGTTTTATTAGGAGTGAGAAAGCAAGTGGATGGAAAGCAGCAGCAACTGCAACTGAGGAAGTAGTGTTTGTAGAGCTGATCTCTGAAACACTCCTCAATCTGTGAGTGAATTCCTTAGAAGGAGGATCTTCATTCCCTGACTGGTGAGACTAGTCAACGAGGAAGTGAAGGTGGGGAGTAAAGGAGCGGGTATTATGGCAATGATTCAGATAATGTCTGTCTTTAGCTTTTAAATTACTGTCCACATTGTGGGAATGTATGTATTGAACCTTCTTAAAGCCGCTTCTCTAATTCTTGACATAAAGGGATTTAAAAACATCCATTTCTTAAGCACTTTTCTTAATTAGAGGTCTAAGGGCCCACTGAAATTTTTTGATAAGTTTATGTATTTTCAGACAGGAGACACAAGCTAATAAACACGACATATAACCAGCCTAAACTGAAAAATCTTGTTGGTATACATGCACAGTAGATATGAAAAGCTTAAAAAATGTAAACTATGTTATCAATCAATGATCCTTCCACTAATTGTATGTCGAATGGCAATACTTAATAACTATTGGTTTAGACAAAATATATGTATTTATTAATCCTTGCTATTTTATTTGTTCATTGTGGTGATTAGAAAAGTTAACATCTATCTGCACTTGGCTCACCCATGTGTCCTCACTAATATTGCCACAGGGCAGAGATCATCTCTGGATTTCATGAAGTTCAGAGTCATTTGCCTTATTGAAGGAGAAGAAACAAAGTGTCATCAGATATATTACTCTAAATTAAGTGTTCTCTTATATGTAGAATTTGGGGAGTGCTGAATAAAAACTTGCTAAATTTATCTGATCTGTGAAAAATGTGGAAACCTCTTTGTTAGGGAGGCTAAAACCCTGGGCGAGTTTTTGTTAAGGTGATTGGTTTCTGGTTTATCAGGCAAACTACTTAAAGGAAATTGTCTTTGGGAAGGAAAATTCATCTGTGAACTTCTGACTATGAACTTCAGAGGCTACATGTCTCCTTGTGGAACAATGGTGTCTCCTGGTCCAGTCTCACACCTCGCTGACCTTGCACTCCCAACAGCCACCTGGATCATTGTCGGCATCACTTCTTCTCCTCCCTGCTGGAATCTCTCCTTAGGCTCTTTTCTGGAGCCCAGGTAGCTTCACTTACATACATTAAGGAGTTGATGAAGAAAATATATAGATCCTCTTGAGCTGTCCTCCCCACCCCACTCCTCAAACCCCCCGCTCCGCCAGCCAGGCTGAACTTTTACTGTTTCCTTCCTTCCTTGCTTCCTTCCTTGCTTCCTTCTTTCCTTCCTTCCTTCCTTGCTTCCTTCCTTCCTTCCTTCCTTCCTTCCTTTCTTTCTTTCTTTTTTGACTAATGTGGACATTAATGCTTTCTTTAGATTTTTCTTGTAGGTCTTCTTTTTAATTGAGAGAAAAAATCCATGATTAAAAAAATACAGAAATTCAAACATAAAGGCTTAGCACTAAAATCAATTGGTAAATAACATCTTTCAAAATCTGAAAGAAAATATTCCTGATAATAATTCATTAAGCTAGGTAAGATAAATAATAGGATAGCACAATTTATTTGTATTTGTGGATTTTTCTCTATCTGTTAAAATAGGATTCCGTAACCTATGCTATGACAAAGTCACCACACATTATGAACATAGTCAATTCCGACTCCAGAAATGGGAGCATCGTTGGTTAGCTCTTTGTCTACTAACTGCAAAGTCAGCGGTCTGCATCTGCCAACTGCTTGAATTGGCAAGTTGTTCCCAGGGAGAAAGATGGGTCTTTCCATGCCTGGTGAGATTGAAGGCTACAGAAACCCAAAGGTGGGGTCCTATGCTGTCCTATGGGGTCAATGTAGGTAGGCTCAGACATAGCTCTCTATTGGTTTATTCTTTTAATTTTTAGAATTAAAAAGAAATTACAACAGAATAGGCTTCCAAATCTTTCTCCATCCAATTAACTTCAATGCCTTGTTTTCTCAACCTTTTGCTACCAAAAGGAAAACAAAAAACAGCATCTTTGATCCTATAAGCCAGATTCATAATCAGTCACAGATGACAGGTAGATTGACTGACTGTAATTATGAGAAATGATCCATGAATCCTCACTCACTTTAAGTATGCATTTTTTTTGTAATCCATGTTTGTTATCAAGAGGAATTAGGTTTTGTATTTATATAACTACAGTGTCTATGTGTATGTACATAGCTCATTCCCTGGATAACTGGAGAGGATTGTGAATTATGTCTGTCATAGAAATCGCATCGTCATCAAACAAAAGAAAGGCTTGAGTGACTTGTATACCGAAATAGCTGGATATTGTTTTCAGTTCTGAAATTGTGTAGCAGTTTTATTTATTATTCAGGATAATATTATATATTTTCAGAAGTTAAAACACTGTCATGTTCTCTTTCACATGTCCTTCCCCATTGTTCTAACCCTGGCTTTCTGGGCATTTATTACATCTTCATCTCAAAAATTGCTCTTGCTTTTCTCATCTTCTGTTTATTCAGTTAAGTTAAACATATTTGCTCATGTATATTTTATTATTAATCATTTTACTGTGAGATCTTACAGATCTTTTAACAATCCATCATTCAATTATATTAAGCACATTTGTACATGTGTTGTCATCACAATTTCAAAAACATTTCCTCCTACTTTAGCCCTTGGTATCTGCTCATCTTCCGCCCCCTCCTATTCTCACACTTTTGTGAAGTCTTTATCACTTATATGTTAGTATTGTAATTTTGCATCTTACAACATCCATTGCCTTCCTTCACCCACATTTCTATTATTCATCCCCCAAGTGGGGGTATATATCTAACCTTGTGGTAACTCCCTATTTTTCTGGTCTCTCCCCGCCCCTCCCCACACCCTCATGGTATCCCATTCCCACTACAACTCCTTAGGGGTTCATCTGTCCTGGATTCCACGCGTAGAAAGCGCTTCTCTGTGCTAATGCATGTGCTCCAGGCTAGCTGGATTGTAAGGTGGAACTGGGTCATGATACTGGGGGGGAGGAAGCACTCAGGAACTAGAGGAATGTTGTCTGATTTGTTGGTGCTATACTGCACCCTGATTAAATAGTCCCTTCCTTATGACCCTTTTTCAGGAGATGTACAATAGTCTACAGATGGTTTGGGGTCTCCATTGAGAGCCCCCTCATTTACATCAATATAATTGGGGTTTTTTTATCTTTTGATAACTAATATGTGATCCCACCCACACTGCATGTTCACACAGGCTATTGCGCTTCTTCCATGCAGAACTTGTTGCTTTCCTGCTATATATATATATTGTTTTTAAATATATATATAAATCCATTAGAGCAGTGGATCTCAGCCTTCCTAATGCCGTGCCCCTTTAAGACAGTTCTTCATGTTCTTCATGTTGTGGGGACCCCCTACCATACAATTATTTTTGTTGCTACTTCAAAACTGTACTTTTGCTACTGTTATGAATCGTCATGTAAATATCTGATATGCAGGATGTATTTTCATTGCTACAAACTGAACATAATTAAACATAGTTAAAGCATAGTGATTAATCACAAAACAATATGCAATGATATATTGTGAAATGTTTATGTGTTTCCTGATGGTCTTAGGTGACCCCTGGGAAAGGTTCGACCCACAGATTGAGAACTGCTGTATTAGAATCTACGAAGTTGCCTATTAGGGTGTCTGTGTGCATCTTGTGAATCCTGTCTGGTTCTCCCTTAGGACAGAAAGCATGGCCTTCTAAACATTTGTTCTGAGGCCAAATTGCAAGGCATGTTACCCTGTAAACTTGGACCTGGGAATATGTGTTTCACCATAATCCTTCATAAAATAGAGATGGTCCTTACACAGCATGGGCTTGCTATGAAAACTCAATTAGCTTAGATTTGTGATGAACTTATAATGAGTGTGGAGCCTACTCAATGGCTATTAGCCATTCATTATTTTCCTCCCCTCCAGCCAACTTCCTGCATTACTAATGTTTACTGCCAGGTTTTACTCTCTTCCAATCGGCCAAAGGCTAACTCATCAGTATATTCAATGTCCACGGGTTCCTCCCCCGTTTGAACCAGTACTGCCTTTCACGGAGAAATACTTAGAAGTGAGTGCTCACTGTTTCAGATTTCCTCCGTGTTCTTCAAAGTCATCAAACACCGTAACTTGTGCTGACTGTCTGAATTTGTATAACAATTTGGCACATACTTTCATAAATGGAAGCGGCCTTTTTCCTAAGTACACATTTTTCAATGAAGTTAATAATGGGTACTTGGCATGCCTCCAAAATTGAAAAAAAAAATTAAGAAAAATTAACTCATGCAAATTTAGTGCAAAATATAAAATGAGCCATTTTCTCTATTTTCTGGACACCAATATAAAAGCTCTTATAAAGAAAGATATAGGATTTCTTCTTTTTTTAAATTACAGACTGTCTTCTCATAAAAGCACATATTTCATTTGAAAAAATTGGAGTCCCATTTTATAATTAGACATTTGCATATCTATTTACAAAGTGCCATATTTCTTAGAGAAATGACAACAAAAAAGATATTGTTTAGGCTTAATGAGCTCACTTTGCATTAATACTAAAATGTATGAATGTGTTTAGGAGCTTACCTTAGGGAAACCATAAATGCAAATCATCAGCTCGTATATACACATCCAAAACTCTCAATCAAACATTGTGAAGTCTTGTCTAGAAAAACAACTATTCTTTTAAAATAAAGATGTATTTCTTTTGGTCTCTAGTGACTAAGAAAGCATCTAGTAAATAAAAGCTTTTACTGGTCTACTGTTTAAGACAGGTACAACTTGGACACATGGGACGTGCATTACAAGAGGTAAGGACAGGTAACTTGCTTTCCATGCTTTTCATTTGCACATATTTCCATGGCAAGAAATATGATCACTATCAATCAACATCAAATGCAGGTTAGTGGTTGTATTGTGAAGAGCTTTGACCGTATCAAACCACTTTCCTTCTTATTTTCCTCATTTCAATGATTTTGATGCGTGTAGACTGGAGACAAATATTGAAGACCTAATTTGTTTGTCAAAACATTGTTTTCTTGATTCATTAATAAACATAATAATTTCAGTAAGCACAAATGAAGAAAAGATGAAAATGCCAAATAATAGATAATCAAATAAGGAATAAAATGTATTTCATGATTTTTTAATATGATTACTATCAATAGAGTCATATATTAAAAAACACTATCATAACTAGTGTTGACAAAGACCTAGAAAATCAGGTCCTTTTTAAAAAGTGTTAAGCACATGTGGAAATTTTCATTTAAAAAGAAGCAGATGTGTATTGGCTGGTACGTATGACAATTTTCCAAAATGCATAAAAATAGTCCCTTTATTCAACATTCGTACTTCCAAAATATATACTGTTAAATTGAGAAAATAGGTTTATGTCCAAAGGTCAATTGCAATTACACAGAAAAAAATTAGCATGTATTTCTAATAGCAAAACTGTGTACAAGGCATGTAAATGATCTATATATACATAGGTCACATAAATGTTGATAAGTTGCCAGGTAACAAAAAACAACTAAGAACCCGAGCTTTGGAGTCAAGTGCTTTCATTTCAGGCATGTGAAAGCTTTCCACCTATACTTTCTTGTGCAAATGACTTCTCAACTTGGTGAAACTTGGCTTTGACACTTCAAAATAAGAAGCAAAATAATAATGTGGTTATCATCAAATAGCTATTAGGAGACTTAAAACATAAAACCGTGCATATATGAATATATAATATAGTTTTTACTTATTCATGTATGCGTATAGGAATATTTTTGATACCCATACCTAACTAAAATCTTTATGGTTAAAGAGTGGAGCAGAATTCACATGTGAATAGAGATTTAGCCTCTGAAGTGAAATTCTTTGGTAATATTATTGTATTTTAATCTCTGCTTTATATATTAAGTTAATAATGTTTTACTCTTCCATTAGGTTGGTGGATTTCACAAAATCTCCATTTTTATTATGTATTTATTATGTATTATGTGTATTATGTAATCCTGGTGGCATGCTTCATTACAAATTGGGTTGTTACGCAAAAGGACAGCAGTTCAAATCCACCAGCTCCTCTACAAAACAATGAAGAGGCTGTCTGTCCCTGCTACAGCCTTGGAAATATTTCATTTCATATGGAAAGAGACATTTTATTACTAAGTTATAATTGCATTAATACTAATAATGCATTATATTTCTAATTCTGTTGTATATAATCTTGAATATAGTGTTTTTCATTTGTATTTCACAGATAAATTTCATTACAATTTTTCAGTTGACTTTCACTTCTCTTGTATGTTAAGTGCATATTATAAATCAATTCAAACTAATTAGATTTTTCATGTTACAGTTTTTGCATTAATTGTATGCAAATAACCAATTCATAGTATCACAGTTTTAGATATATTTTGATTCGTTAGGATATATTTATGTTCCTTATTTTATGCTTTTTATTTTTTCTCTTTAATTCTCTAATTTTACCTTGAATTGATACTTAAAATAAATTATTTTTACTCTTGAACTATCTTTAATGTGTATGCTATTTCTATTTCCCTGCAATATAATTTTACCATTGCAACTACTTATAAAACATTCTCATACTATTTTATTAATAAAAATATGCTAAATTTAACATTTTATTATTTTTCAACATAAACCATTCTTATTTACATCCAGATAGTTTCTTCTGAAATGAGATTTCTTCTGAAGTACAATTTTAAGCAGTATTTGGGAAGTAAATTCTATATATTCCCACTGAAAATGCTTCATATTTCCTGTAAAGCTATGCTCATGTAAAAATTATTTGAAATTATTACAGAGTCATCATGCTATTCTAAGTACTAAAACTCTCAGTATTTTGATGTTAATTTATTGTATACTGACATCCATCAAACTATTCGGGATTTATCTGCTATTGCTTCTTTGTAGATAACTCTTTTATTCAAATTACCCTTGCCTAATTAATAGGTATTAATGTTTGCAACATGAGGCAGTGATTACTTAGTAATAGAAATATCCACCTCTAATGGAAGCAGGCCTGGGTTTGAGTCCCAGCCAGGGCACCGCATGCCCGGCTGTCACTCACCTGTGAGTGAGAGCTTGCATGTTTCTAGGATGCTGAATGGCTTTTGCTGTCGATACAGTGAAATCCTGACTGAGACACACAAGGGGAAAAAAAAACCATCCTGGAGATGTATTTCTAAAAACTGATCAAGAAAAACCTTGTGGATTCTAATAGTCTAGCCCACAGCCCTTCAGGGGGTTGATTCAGTACCAGAAAGCTGTGTATTCCATGGTGCTTGGGGGCTTCAGGGTTGGAGTCAACAAGAGCAACTAGCAATAAGGGCAGTACTGTGTGAAATACTTCTTTATTGGTTTGTCGTGTGTATTTGTCTCCTTGTGTGTGCATGCGTGCGTGCCACATTTGATTTCATTCTGATTGGGATCCAACGTTTTTTAGTTTGTTTTTTCTCAATTTAAAGTTTTATACATTGTATTATTTATGAAAAGTTTAAAACTATGCTTCTCATTTATTTTGTCAATTTGAGACACAAATATATACTGTACTCATTCAGTCATTCTCCTCGTATGTTTTTTTTTTAATTTACTAGTTTGGCTTCTGGGCTATTTTGTTTATCCATCACATTTATATTTTTATTATTTTATTTCTAGTTTTATATATTCTACTTTGCTCTTTAAATAGGTATGGGTTATTTTGTATACTATTCTGCTCTTGAGTCAAATTTTCCATGTTAGATTTAAAAAATATTTTATTTTTATAAAAATAGATTTTGATGACTAATTTCATTCTCTGCCATTACTTTTACTATGAATACTAGCTTATTTATTGGGTATTCTTGTTTGGGTTTCTTGAAACTTCATGAAGATTCTTGGATGTTTCTGTTGCAGAATGACAGGCAGCTTAAGGGCGCACCTCATGGCATGGATGGAGGGATATGGAGAATGATATTCTGAGTGAAGCTGGTCATTCTGAAAACACACAAATATTGACTGGGACCACTACTACAAAGGCAAACACCAGGAACAAACCTAGCTTACGTCGATCCTTTAATATTGTCTCCCACAGTACTGGTGTGTTATTCTAGTGTCATAGGCCCTTTGTCACTTCCTTATTTATCCAGCTCCGTAACCACATCTTCCAAGGAGGCCACACCTCACTGGGGGTCAGATTTTCATTTAGCACGTAGTGGGAGAGGTCCAAATCACGTCTGCTAAATATCATTTCCCATGGGCACCCATGATTAATAGACATTTCTATAATGGGGTTTAGTAAACTGATAGAGAGGATTGGGTGTCTGTCTCAGAGAAGTGAATTTCACTTATGTTTGTGAGTAAACAACCTGCCCCTGGTGAAAAAGTTAACATTCCTTTTACCTAGCCCCAGTGGGAAAATCCACCTGGCATCCCTTTGCTAAACAGGTACAAATCGGTCTTTTTATTTTTTTCCTTCTTTGCCCTTGGTAACCCAGACATTGTGCTATAGGCTACCTGGACTTTAGATTTTGCCTTTTCAATTCATAAAGCATTCTTCATAGGTCTTATCAGAATGTTCATACATGAAAACTCGTCCAAGTGAACTAGACTTTACATTAAACAGACGTGTTGCAGATTAAAGGAACAGAAATATTCCTTTGAGTTAAATGCTGAAACACCCTAGGTGAAAAGAAGCAGATGACTGCGATCCCAACATACCAGACTTTGAAATTATTGAACTTTGAAATCATGGTTTGTATAGCTTGCTTTCAAGATTTCCCAATAATTGGCGACTTATACAAACAGATGCTCACGATGACGTACTATTGTGACATGTCGTCACTATGCAGGCAGAGTGTTGCCTTAGCGAATGAGCGTTATCATATTCTTTAGCTTGTGTCTAATCTTCATTGCTTTCTTACACAGCGTTCAATCACTTATGTAAATGTTAGATACTGACTGAGGAAGAAAAATGTACTGATACCTCATTAAGTATCCAACATTTACATACATATGAAGCAATTAAAATACCATGGCTTAAATCAGTCAACCTTTGTTCTCAAAGTACTGTCTTGCTTTTTAACACTTTAAGACTTGTGCAGCAAATTTATCTAATGCGATGCATCTTCTGAACCCTTTCCTGCTGCTTCTATGCGTGTTGGTTGTGGCTAAGCATGATGAAATCCTTGACAACTTCGATTATTTATCCATTTATCATAAGGTTTCCTATTGGTCCACTTGTGAGCAAGTGTTCTCTTGACATTGAATTCATACAGAAGGTTGCAACCTTGACATCAGCAGGTGCTTCAAGTACTCCTCACTTTCTGTAAATAAAGTTGTGTCATTTGCATAGTAGTTTTGTTAATAAGCCTTCCTCCAATTCTTCTTCAGACAGTTCACCGTCTCTGGTTACTTACTCAGCATGTAGATTCAATAAGCACGATGGGAGGACACCGCCCTGAGACACGCCATTCTTGACTTTAAAACATGCAGGATCCCCTTGTTCTGTTCACATAACTGCCTCTTGATTCACGTAAAGGTCCATCTGAGTACAATGAAAAGTTCTGGAATTCCTGTTCCTTTCAAGGATATGTGTAGTTTGTCATGGTTCACGCTTGAATGCAATTGCAGAGTCAATAAAACACAAGTAAACATCTTCCTAGTTTACATCTTCTAAATGCTGGAATGATTATATAATTAATGTAAAAGTCAACGTCTTGAGTCTGTTTCCTACTGACCCAATTATAACTGGTTCTAGGTTTATAATTTTTTAAAATTTCTTTGGGCTGAATTTTGTTTTGTGCTTTACTTTGTTGTTGTTGCTTCTTTTTATTTTCTTGTAATGAAACCCAGGCGGGTGAATCTATAGCTACAATAAGTAAATAAACAACTAGTTAGGGTTATGAGAGGGAGCTTGTCGGCAAATAAGATGCTAGTAATAATGGACACAAAAAGGAATGCTTTTAGAACAATTGGACCGATGAATGTAAAACTCATTTTAATATATTTAAACATTGAATTGTATAGCAAGCAAATTCTGTCTATAAAACAATTAAATTATATAAAAAAAGGAACCGAGATAGAAGATTGAATAAAAACAAGAGACTTTCCCCAATACGACTTTCTGGTATCTTTCCCATGTGGAACTTAAGTTATTCACACAAATCACCTCATAATCAAGTATTACACAGATCACAATAGGGAACATGCCTGAGTCACATGGTTCTCAGATCAGTCAGTCATAGGATATCAATAGTACAACATTTGTCTGAACACAAAGTTCTGAAGACCTGAGTGGCAGGGAAGACAAGCAAATGGACACAGGTAGCCCAAGAAGGAAGTGTGACCAATATTGCCACATTTAGGGATTGTAACCAATGGGTATTAAACTGCTGCATGCTAAACTAGTTTGCCTTATAAACTTTTGCCCCAACCAAAATAAAATGTTCAAGTAAACAAAAATAGCGTTAGGTTGACCATTACTGGCTCTGAAGATGAAAGGCAGGTGACAGGAATCAGCGACCATGTAGAAATCACCGAGGTTTTGTACGCAGCCTGCGTGCCGGATCCATGCCTGTGAGAGTCTCTAGTCGTCAGTGCTTCTTCACCCGACTCACCCTCATTTTTCTCGGACTACTATGCTTATCATTTGGTCTCATGTAAGATCATCATGCTTGCTAAAGCAGAAAGGTAGCCAAAAGAAGGAAGGACTTCCGGCGATGGATGGACACAGAGGCGGCAGCAATGGGTCCAACCACGTGAGGACGGCGCAGACCAGGCCGTGGTTTGTTCTCTTGTTTGCAGGGTTGCCATGAGCGCAGACCCACACAATTGCGCCTAACAAAGTATTACAAACAGTGGATTTCTCATAGAGATGCTACCTGCACATATATTAAATGACAGAAATTTCACCAAGGAGATGTTAAAATGATTTCAATGATGTGATTCATCATTTCAGTGCTTTGGTGACTAATATATCAATGCAATCCTGTGTCTGCAGCGGGTTAAGCATTGAGATGTTAAACAGAATCTTGTCAGTTTAAATCTACTAAATGCTTTATAGGAGAAACATGTCGCTATCTGTTCCAGTAAAATATATTCCTGTAAAAATCTGCTCGTGGATACACTATGGGAAAGTAAGACCACGATAAATTAGAAACAAGCCCTGGCACCCCTGGGTGATACTTGAATGCTAACTTCAAGGTCAGGAGTTTGAAACGACTAGCACTCTGAGGGAGAAAGACGACTCCCTCTTCCCGTTCTCCTAGGAGCTGCTGTCCACTGTCCTTTAGGGCTGCTATTAGTCTGAAACCTCAATGGTACAAGTTTACACCAGACAATTCATATTATCGAATTACTTTCAAGGAAAGGACGATCAATTTACATTCACACCAGGACACTAACTGCCATCTCCTTTCAAAACGTTTGAAATATGTAGATATATAGAAAGTGATCGATTTATGTATTTTGATTTGATCTTTTGTCAGAGAATTTTTATCTTTGGTCTTTTAAAAATTCATTATTTAAGGCCGTTTGTTTTCTTAATGAAAAATAACTTCATATTCCTGCAATGAAAATAGAACATACGAAAATAAGCCACTGGAGTGTCATGTCAAGGCTTATAGGCCACTATTTGGCCCCTATTTACAAACCAAAACTTTGGTCTTCTGATGCCGAGCCTAGAACCCTTTCCATTTTAGCAAGCTGAATTAACAAGTCAGTACGCAAAATTGCTAGGATCACTCCTTATATTTTTAGGAAATCTAATTTGACTTCATACCTAAAGTAAGTCATAGAAGTCAATGAACAAAGTCAGAGTAAATGTACTTACAGATGTCCTCAGTCAGCCGTCTTTGAAATATTTAACTTCCCTCCCCCTTGAGTGTTGGTTGGGGTTTTGCTGAATGATTTGGTGTGAGGTCTAGTAATTGTTTGTTCAGTTGATTGACAAGCATGACATTGAGTAAGTAATTACTTGTCATTCCTCAGTATTTCAAGATGACTCTGTGGTTAAGTTGGGAGTGGAGTCACTGAAGGGTTAGAGGTATAGTGTTCGATTTCCATTGATTTATGTCAGGTTTTACTCTATTAAAAAAATTAGGCCATAAAACTGTCCTAATAAGGATGATTTGGGCTTCAGCTGGTCGGAAAAAAATGCGAATTAGAGCCAACTAGTTTTATTACTAAGACAAGACCGATTTCTTATCAGCATAATCACCTTACGTTCATGGTGCGGTTCTCAATGCAGGGAAAATTGAAAAGTGTTTTGGCCACAGACAGAGAAAACCAATCATTTTAAACCACTAATTTCTCTCATCTCGAGCAAAACATTCACCAAGAAACAAAACTGTTTATCAGACACATCTGAATGTTTTATAAAAGATTGTACCAGAATTAATTACTGGTAAGAATGGAAGCTTTTATTCAAGAGCCAAATATGAATTAATAGGAGAATTGGAGTGCAAAAATAATTTATTAGACATACTTATGCAATTAGCATTTGTTTTGAATATCCGAAAACAAAAAAAATATTCACATCAGAAATATGAAGGCTTGCTGGGCTAGCACACTCTTTTGTATGAAACACAGATGCACACTTGGCTTGGAATGGACAGACACGGCAGGTACCCTGGTTCTGACTCCCAGCACCGAGCTCTATTAAGATACTCTGGTTTTCAAAAATGATATTAACAGATGGCAGAATGAAATCTTATGGCATCCTTACTGTTCTGGTTCATCTCTTCCTATAGTTCATATACTAGGCGTGCCGGTAGTAGAGTGGGTTGTGTGTTGAGCTTCTAACCATAAGTTCTCCAGTTTAAAAGCACCAGCTGATCCATAGGAGAAAGATATGGCTTCCACTCCCCTTTCAAGTTACCGTGTTGGACACCTCAGGAGATATTATACTCTGTCCTATAGGGTCTCCGGTCATCAGAATTGACTTGATGGCAGTGAGTTTGGAGTTTTTATTTTAAATCATTTTATTAGGGGCTCATATAACTCTTTTTACAATCCATACATACATCATCCGTGGCCAGGACATTTGTACATATGTTACCATCAGCATTCTCAAAACACTCACTCTCCACCTGAGCCCCTGGCATCAGCTCCTCATTTTCTCCTCCCTCCCCACAGCCCCCTCTCCCTGAACCCTTGCTAATTTATAAATAATTATTATTTTTTCATATCTTACACCATCCGACATCTTAGAATCACAGCTATAAAATTATTATTACCTCAAAGACTATAGTGATGGAGTCTAATGGGTTCATTTTTACATTAGAAGTAGCATAAACTATTATAGCCTCAAAAGAAAATGTAGATTTAGTTATTTCTCATTCGTAGATTTACATGAGAACTACATGTAAGTCCTCGCCCTAATAAAAGATAGAACAAGTATGGATGATATCTTCCATAGCAACAAGAGAGGTTCCAGAGGAGGAGGTATATCCTGCACTTCCTGCAGTGGGAAAATCAATTTACAAGCTAAGGAGAATGAAGATGCTTAAAATGGGAGAGCGGCAAGCCTGCTGACAGAGTCCCCTTTACCACCGACCAGTAGAAGCAACTGGTCTGTGAGCCCAGCTCCTCCCTGATAGAGTTGCTTTTTCCTGGTCTTGAGGCACCTCATACCTCACTGGCCCCTAGAGACTCTTTGTGGATAATAGGTTAGTGGACACTCTGGTGCAAACATCTCATACCCAGGCTCCACTTCTTGGCCCCGCAACCACATTCCATTTCTCCTATGTGTCACATAGGTATACAAAATAACACTAACAGGGAGAAGGAATCCCCACCCACAAGGTGATTTTATTTTCTTGTTTTTGTACTATGATAATATGTTTATTGTTTATTTTTCTCTAGTTTTCTCCCATTTCCTTTTCTGGTATGACCCCCCATTCCTGAGAACGAACATTCCCCACAGGCAAAAGCAGGCAGGCCCCTAAATTCAGGCACACCCACCCGTTTTCCTCTGAATGCACCACCTTCTCACATTCATGCTGCCATAGCAACAGGAATCCAGCACCCGCACCCCAGCCACACCCATCTTTGTCTTTAGTCCTCTGCAAATCCACACGTTTTGGTCCTTCCATTTGTCTGTGTCTTTTCTTTCATATTTATCGCCTTGCCCTTCTCTCTTTGCCATTCCTCCTCTCTTCTCTCTTTTCTTCTTTAACTATACTTATACGCCCGCGCGCGCACACACAAACACACACACACACACACATTCTTTTTCTCGTCTGAATATTGAGTTATGCTCTTCTCCTGCCCCACTCATTACCTCTTCCCACTCTCTTGCTTGCCTTGAGAAATAAACATCCATAAAACCTATTATGTCCAATTATCCCTGCTAACTACACTTTCCCAATGTTTTTAACAAATCTGTTTGGGCCATGCTGATGCCCACGTATTATCACTCTCATCACTTTTATTTCACTCTCTTCACCTTCTCCCCATCTCAACAGTTACTCACCTCTTTCCCCTTTGTTTCATTCACCACCCTGTTTTCCTGGCTCCTCTTCGGTCTCTCACATCACTAAACAGCGTCCAGCGCCCCTACTGCCCCCAGCAGTTCACCCAACAATAAAAGTTGCACCACAATGCTAAGAAAACAGCAGTAAAATGCAGTATACAAGCAAATCAAGGAAAACAAACCCAAGCAATTGAAAATCACCCAAACTAAATGGACCACTTTTAAAAAGATGCCTGGGAACAATGAGAAACAGAATTCAGAAGAACGATGTTAAGATCCCCCAAACCTGCATCCCAGATGACAAACAATAAGAAAACGGAATTGGCAACAGAGTGAAAGACCAAAGGAAGAGTGCAGAAGAAAAAGACCCTTAGTGGGAATTCAAATCCAGAGGCATGGGGAGAAGGCATGAATGTCTCCCAGAAAGCAGGGACACTTCTGTGGTGGCGCAAACCATGTGGGGCACCCTGTCCTAGTGGGGAAATGGATGCCTGTCCTTATATAGAATCTACGCACATATGCTCAGTATCACCTTCCTAATTGTACACTTTTGACCTGGTTTATATCCAGCCCTTAGTGAACAAGGTTGTGTGCTATAGACACCGTGTCTCTTCAAGGCACACAATATCCTTCATAGGCCACACTAAAAGAATTTTATGTGGAAATCTCACTGCATTTTAACTCTAACTCACATGGAACCAATTTAAGGAACCGACATATTCCATGGGATTTATAGCACAAATGCTCTAGTGAGAAAAGCAGTTGTCAGCTATCTCAAAGTTATAGAATTGGGAGTCCATTCACTTTGGTTCAGATCTCTTGCTTTGAGGGGGTCTAGTGAAAGGTGGCTTGAGACTTTCATATAGTTACTGGAATATTGTAATAGCTTTCTTTGATTTCTTGCACCATGTGTTATTCTGGGAGGCATGGTTCTGTTTTTATGAATGCGTATCATTAAAAGTTTATCTTATCATCAATGCTAACTAGTTGTGTAAACACTGCCCATGCACTTAAGAATTCAATCTGTACAATTCAATATATGGTGATCTTAAAAAAACTGGCCTATGCTTTTTAAATTTCTTTTTCTTAACTGTACTTTAAATTCCATAACACTCTAAATTAATAACACCATCAATTAAATTACCTTATGTACAAGAGGGTTTCTTATAATGTTCTCTATCCTAAAATGATAAAGATGTTTCTGAAGTGAACCAGAGATGTAAATAATACAGATCTATGGGTGGATTTGGGGGCACACGCTGAATTCTAGCTCCAATCTCAGAATAGCTCATTGTTATGACATGACCCTACTCAATAACCCAGATCCCTGAAGATATGGGTGGTGAAGTATGGTGAAGACATCAGATGGGGCCCTTTTATCAAAAGGAATGGCATCTGGAGCCTTAAAGGTGTTTTTTTAAAACAAGTAGCCATCTGAGAGAGCCATCCACATAGTAGGAACACACTGGCCTGTGTGATCTGAGGATTCCAAATCACAAAATCTAAATAATGAGGAAGCAGTGATATCAGAATTTAAATTCTGAACACTTGGTTTGCAGATCTCTATGGATGACAGGGGAAGCCCAAAATGAATTGAGCCTCCAGTGAATACTCCTGGCCCTGTTGGGGGACGTGAACAACCTTCCTGTTAGATAGAGCGCATTATAACGCTGGTTATGGCAGAGGTAGTAAGGTTAAATTGGAAAATTTTATTACTTGATTTCCCTTTACACTCATTTGGAAGTTTTTTCAGTTTTTAATTTTTTCTGCTTTCTTTTTCATTAAGATATTGCTATGTTTTCATTGTTGCTTTTTGTTTGCTTCCTTTTTCTATGTTTATGATTTTCTATATGTGAAATGCAAGATAGTTAAATCTATGGAGACAACAACTGGATTAATAATTACCTAGGAGTATGGCAGGGGAAGTTGGGGGTAAATGGGGACCTAACAACGAGTAGAAAAAAAATGTTCTGAAATTGATTGTGGTAATGGTTTTACAGCTCTTCCTAATATAATTGTGTGATGAAAGTGTATAATATGTAAATCATATGCCTAAAATCTATTTAAAAATAAGGTATCCTACCTAAATTATTAGTGTTTTTTTGTTAACAGTATTGTAAAAAGCATGAAAATTATTTTTATATCATGATGTTGAGTATATTTGTATTGGAATAAACTTTCAATGGTCTTATCTATGTCACAGATTATAAATTTAATTATAAGGAGCCATGGTGGTATAGAGGTTGAACATTGGGCTGCTAACTGCAAGGTTAACAGTTTGAAACCACCAGCTGCTGCGTAGGAGAACAATAATGCTTTCTGCTCCTTGAAGTGTTACAGTCTCAGGAACCCACAGAGACAGGTCTACCCTGCCCGATAGGGCTGGCATCAATCAAAATGGATTTAATGACAGCAAATTTGGTTTTTGCATGAATCATAATATCTATGTCAATAGGATATTGCAAAGACCAGTTTTAAGCAAAAGTGAAGCCAGAAATTTATGGTAAATTCTCTTCAAATCAGGTCTGATCACTTATACACACAGAATCATGTACGATTAATGAACATATAGAGTTTCCATTGACACATTAGTTATATACATTTACATTAAATACATTCTGTATGCTATAGCTGCATTTTGACTTTAATTGTTTTATTTTTTCATAAACAAATTTCAAAAAAACTAAAAGCAGACACAACCAATGGAGACTTTTGCCTAGGCATATGGAGGAATCTAACCACTTTTAACCCTAAAAAAGTTCACCAAAGAGCTAAAGTAATAGTGAAATTGATTCCAGTACAGAATAACAAAGCCGGGTAGACATTTTGAGAAATATCCATGACATACCATGCAGACTAAGCTAGACTGAAAGCAGAGCCTGTTATTTCTTGCTTCAGGGAAAGAGAGATGTGGAAGGGCCCCAAGGTCATTGCCTACCTAGTGTGGAAACACTTGAGGAAAGAGGAATGGAAGAGAACAGAACAAACCTCAATGTCACTAAAGATTTCTACAAACAAGCCAGCGCCAGAGGCTGTCCCCCAGCCAGTCCCATGAACACAGTGACACTACACGGCTGGTCAATAAAAAAAATGGCCAATAAACACAACACGAATCAACAAATAATAAAATGAACCAAGTACAGGACTCATATAGATGAAGAGTAGGGCATTTGTGTCAGTTAGGAGGAAATCAGTTCTTAGTCTGCTGACACACAAACAATAGAGACTCTCAGGTAAGGGTTGTGTAA
Organism: Tenrec ecaudatus; assembly: GCF_050624435.1. Classification (NCBI taxonomy): domain Eukaryota; kingdom Metazoa; phylum Chordata; class Mammalia; order Afrosoricida; family Tenrecidae; genus Tenrec; species Tenrec ecaudatus. Next base: position 54,829,597 of record NC_134540.1, read on the forward strand.
AAATGACTTACTACAAGGGATACGTTACCTACATAGACATTGCTCAGAAAATGAGTGGGAGTATCAATGGCAATTTAAATACTCCCAAAGATCACAGAAGAAAAGAGGGAGAATTAACTAACATTTTCAGATCAAAATATCTACATAATAAATTTAATGTGATCTTATGAAAACACCAACAGACAAATTTTTTTTCTTCTTTGGGAAAAGTACAGGGCAAAAGATGTTATTTGAAAGCGCACATAAAAATAATAAAAAATAGGACTTCCGGGAAGATGGCGACAGAGTAAAACATACCAGAGGGACTCCACAGAATCCAGCCCAGGAGAGTTGCTCAGAGGGAAATTCAACGCCACTGGATCGCAGGAGGCGCATCATAAAGATAAGTAGGCTCAGATCCACGGGGTTTTGAGGGGCTGGGGGCTTTTGGCTTACCTCAGTGGAAGCCGGCTGGGGCTTGACCCTAGCCTAGCCGCTGTGTCTGACCAAGCCGGGACCATTGGAACCTGTAGCAGGGCTTGGCCTCGGTGCAGCCACAGTTTTCCCCTGCCTGCCTCTGGGCAGGGACAGGGCCCTTGAGGCTCCACCAGCAGGGATCGGTGTTCAGCTGTATTGTTGCTTCTGTTTGCATCTCTGCTCTATATTCCCACGCAGCTTTGGAGGCCTGCGCAGGGGCTTTTTCGGGGCACAGCCACAGCTTGCCGTGCCGCGTGGGCTGAGCAGGCACTGAACCCAAACCCCCACAGCTCCATAGGCAGGGATCAAGCTTCAGCTACACGGCGGTGCCGGTTAACATCTCTGCTCTCTGCAACCCCACTTCTCTGGGGGCTGCTCAGCAGCTTTCTTGTGACTCTTCTTGGGGCTCAGCTGCGGATTGCCGCTGGGGCTTGGGGCAGGGAGTGGGCCCTTGCAGGTCCACAGGCAGGGAGTGGGACTCAGCTGCATAGTTGCTTTTCCTTCCCTCGCCTCCCTGTTCCCCAGCACAGTCCTGTCTCACTGTTTAATTTTGCTCCCCCTCTTGTTCCTGAACTGCTCTCTCACACTCCATTGCAGACCTATGGGACACTCCCATTGCCCTAGGGCATTTGCGCCTGGGCCACACCTAGCTATGTGAGCTCCACCCTGCATAGATAGCCCAAGGCTAGGGAAAGGCCTGCTTGCTCTCCAGGGGATACTCCTCTGACTCCTTACCAGGGAGTTCCTGCCTGTGTACCTGGGGACATAAGGCAGCTCAGCCAACACTTATCAATATTTAAACCAATAGCAGGAACTTCAGCCCAGCCCCTGCAACACTGGGGCAGGCAGCTGACCTGCCAACTGGGGCACTCCCCCCCTGATAGGGAAGCCACAGGAAGATAAAGTGGTAGGTTAATAACCTAGCAAAATCAGCTGTAGGCAGTTCAAAGAAGCACTCCTATAAGTCTTCCAGAGAGAGACTAGAAAATGGCACCTGGTCCCTCAAAAACAATTCAACGCAAACAGCCATCAGCCCCAACGACCTCAACGAAAAAACAGGAGAAACAAAAGACAAAGGCAGAAGATGTGCTGAACATAGCAACATACATAGAAGAAGCAGACATTGAGAAGCCATACAAAGAAACTCTCAGAATGCTGCTTGGAGTCATGCAGGATATGAAGGAAACAATACAGAAAAAGGATGAAACGATAGAGGAGATAAAAGCCATACACCAAAGGGAAATACAGGAGCTTAGGGAGGAAATAATGAAAAACAATAGCAAAATCATGTTCCTTGAGAATCGACTGGAGGAATCAGAGAACCGCATCAGTGTCTTGGAGGACAACCAAGCAGACTTTAATAAACGTGAACAAAAATCTAATAAGAGCATCAGAGAAGCCGAAGAAAACCTAAGAGCTATGTCTGATGCTATGAAGAGGAACAACATTAGAATTATTGGCCTACCGGAGGAAGACACAACAAAGAAGTCATCTGCAATAGTAGCGAGAGAATTCTTGGAGGAAAACTTCCCCAGCCTAATGAATGAAAACCAAGCAACCATCCAGGAGGCTGAACGAACACCAGCATGACGGGACCCCAAGAAGAAATCACCAAGGCACATAATAGTTAAACTATCCAACTTTGAGGAAAAGGAAAAAATCATGAGAGCAGCTAGGGCAAAAAAAGCAATCACATATAAAGGTCACCACATAAGAATATGTTCATACCTATCAGCAGAAACTATGAAAAAAAGGAGAGAGTGGAGTAACATATTCCAAAAGTTGAAGGAAAACAACGCAAATCCAAGAATACTCTACCCAGCCAAATTATCGATCAAGATCGATGGAGAAGTAAAAGTCTTCCCAGACAAGGAAAAACTAAAAAAATACGTTACAACAAACCCAGCCTTACAAAAGATCCTCGCCGACTCAGTATGGGCAGAAGAACAACACTCACCAAGCACAAATAAGAGACCAACACATAGAACAACTTCACCCAGAGCACAACAAAAAGAAAACAGGCCCCAAGATAGCAATGGCTTAAGGAAGGAAAGAAGTCAAAAATGAAACACACACAAAACACATACTAATGATAAAAGAAAGTAGGAAAACTCCCAACACAAAAGGTATAAAATGGCATCACAGAGTCCGCACATTGAGATAATAACCCTGAATATCAATGGCCTGAACTCAGGCATTAAAAGACTGAGACTAGCAGAATGGCTTAGAAAACACAACCCATCAATTTGCTGCCTACAGAAGACACATCTCAAGGCTACAGGCAAAAATAGGCTGAGCATCAAAGGCTGGAGAAGGACCTACCAAGCAAACAGCAATATAAAAAAAGCAGGGGTTGCAATCCTTATCTCGGATAAAATTGACCTCAAAGTGCAAACCATAAAAAGAGATAAGGAGAGACACTATATAATGCTCAAGGGAATCATAGACAATGAACCACTAAGCATTGTAAACATACATTCCCCGAATGAGAGACCAACTCAATACGTCAACCAAACACTCCAAAAGATTAAGAAAGAAATCACAGACTCGACAATTACAGTGGGCGACTTCAACACACCACTCACTGAGAAAGATAGATCACAGCGAAAGAAACTCAACAAGGAGACTAGGGAGCTAATCTCCACAATTAGACAATTTGACCTAATAGATATTTACAGAGCTTTTCATCCAAATAAAAAAAATTTCACATTCTTTTCAAGTCCCCATGGCACATATTCGAAGATAGACCACATGCTGGGGCATAAGGCAAATCTACATAAATTTAAGCACATTGAAATAATACAGACCTCTCTCTCTGACCACTGTGCCATAAGACTGGAAATCAACAAAAAGAAGACAAAGAAAATAAGAGCAAATAATTGGAGAATGAATAACTCTCTACTGCAAAAGGAGTGCATACTGGTGCAGATCAGAGATGAAATCAGGAAATTTCTAGAAACCAACGAAAATGAGCACACGACGTACCAAAACTTATGGGACACAGCAAAGGCAGTCATCAGAGGAAGCAATACAAGCACACCTAAGAAAGGAAGAGAGAAACATGATGGATACACTGACACAATATTTACAAAAACTAGAGCAGAGTCAGCAGGACAACCCTACTAATAGCAAAAGAAAAGAAAATATAAAAATCAGGGCTGAGATTCAGGAGAGGGAAAATAAAAAATCTATGGAAAAAATTAATATCGCTAAAAGTTGGTTCTTTGAAAAGATAAACAGGATCGATATACCATTGGCAAACCTAACCCAAGAAAGGAGGGAACAAATCTCAATAGCAAGAATAAGGGATGAAAGAGGGATCATTACAACAGATCCTAATGAAATCAAAAGGATAGTTACACAGTACTATGAAGGATTGTACTCCAATTAATTCAACAATTTGGAAGACATGGACAAATTCCTGGAAAAACAATCCCTCCCTAGACTATCCTCGGTGGACATCAGGAATCTCAACAGACCCATAGCAATAGAAGAAATAGAAAAGGTTATCAAGGGATTACCAACAAAAAAATCCCCTGGACCAGATGGCTACACTGGAGAATTCTACCAAGCATTCAGGGAAGAACTAATACCAATCCTACACAAACTTTTCCAGAACATAGAAAAAGATGGCAAACTCCCAAACTCCTTCTATGAAGCTAGTATAACTCTGATACCCAAACCGGGCAAGGATCCCACAAGAATTGAGAACTACAGACCAATATCCCTAATGAACATTGATGCAAAAATCCTTAACAAAATACTAGCCAACAGAATACAAAAGTATATAAAACAAATAATTCACCATGACCAAGTGGGATTCATACCAGGGATGCAGGGATGGTTCAACATACGAAAGACCATTAGTATTATTCGTCACATTGACATGAAAAAGTATAAGAATCACATGATAATATCAATAGACGCAGAAAAAGCATTCGACAACATCCAACACCAATTCCTGTTTAAGACACTAGCGAAGATAGGAATGGAAGGAAAGTTCCTCAAGACGATACAAGCTACATATGAAAAACCAACAGCCAAAGTGGTAGTCAATGGAGAAATGACTAACACAATTCCACTGAAAAAGGGGACCAGACAAGGATGCCCCTTGTCCCCACTCCTATTTAATATCGTGCTGGAGGTTTTAGCTAACAGCATAAGGCAAAGAAGTGACATCAAAGGTATACGTCTGGGGAAGGAAGAGGTGAAACTATCATTATTTGCAGATGATATGATTCTATATATGGAAAATCCCAAAAGTTCCACAAGGGGAGTACTGGAAGCAATAGAGGAGTTTGGCAGAGTGGCAGGATACAAGATAAACAAACAGAAGTCCATCGGACTGTTATACACATCAGATAAGACCACAGAAGAAGAGATCAAAAAGGTGGTACCCTTCACAATAGCCAAACACAAATTGAAATATCTAGGGATACACCTGACTAAAAAAACAAAAGATCTATATAGGGAAAACTATAGAACACTATTACAAGAAACCAAGAGCGACCTCAACAAATGGAAGAATATTCCATGCTCTTGGATTGGGAGACTTAATATAGTTAAGATGTCAGTTCTGCCAAAAGCACTATATAAATTTAATGCCATCCCGATACAATTACCATCATCTTTCTTCAAAGAAATGGAAAAATTGATTACCAACTTCACATGGAGAGGGAAGAAACCCAGAATTAGCAGAGAACTCCTCAAGAAGAAGGACACCGTGGGAGGGCTTGCTTTACCTGACTTTGGCACATACTATGCAGCCACAGTTCTCAAAACTGCATGGTATTGGTACAATGACAGATACTCAGACCAATGGAAGAGAACTGAAAACCCAGAAACAAAAGCATCACCATACACACAGCTGATCTTTGATAAGGGCCCCAAATATATCAAATGGGAAGCCAATGCCCTCTTTAACAAGTGGTGCTGGAAAAAATGGATATCCACATGCAGAAAAATGAAGCAAGACCCTTATCTCACTCCATGCACAAGAATAAACTCAAGGTGGATCACAGACCTTGAAGTCAAACCCTAAACTATTAGGACCATCAATGAGGGAATTGGGACCAACTTGAGAACTTTGGCGCAGGGAATACACAGGCTATCAGAAATAGGGAAGGACACAAACACAGAGGAGGCACTAATCGACAAATGGGATATACTGAAGATAAAACACATGTGTACATCTAAAGAATTCACCAAGAGAGTAATAAGAGATTCCACAGACTGGGAAAACATCTTTAGCAATAACACATCAGACAAAGGTCATATTACTAAAATCTACAATACTCTGATAGCTTCCAAAAAGAAAAAAACCAGTAGCCCACTTGAAAGGTGGGCAAAGGACTTGAACAGAAATTTTACAGGGACAGAAATCCGAATGGCCAACAAACATATGAGAAAATGTTCCCAATTTTAGCCATAAGAGAAATGCAAATTAAAACAACAATGAGGTAGCACCTGACACCCTCAAAGGTAGCCCAATTCAAAAATCAGAAAGCAACAAGTGTTGGAGGGGCTGTGGGGAGACAGGAACTCTCATCCACTGCTGGTGGGACTGTAAGTATGTACAGCTACTATGGAAATCAATCTGTCGATACCTAAAACAGATGGAAATAGAGTTACCATATGACCCAGCAATTCCCCTACTGGGCATATACCCAGAAGAGGCAAGGAACAAACCAAGACCAGACATCTGTGCTCCAATGTTCATTGCGACACAGTTCACAATTGCAAGGAGTTGGAAGCAACCCAAATTTCCATCAACTGACGATTGGATTAAAAAACTGTGGTATATACATACAATGGAGTACTACGCATCACTAAAAAGCAGCGATGAACATATGAGGCACATCGCTGCATGGGAAGAACTGGAGGAAATCATTCTAAGCGAGGTAAGTCAGGCACAAAAGGACAAGTACAACATGAGCCCGCTGAGGTAAGTATTAAAAAAATTTTTAATTAAAAAGAAAAAAGAATTTTAATGCAAAAGTGGCAGAGGGGAAAAAGCTACTGTATACAAACATTTCTGGGGTGAAGACTGTGTAGTATGGCAGAGACCAGACCCAAACCAGGGATGCACATGGTAGACAACAGTGGAGGAGGTGGGGAAAGGAAAATAAAAGGATGAATATAAGGAAGAAAAGGGGAGTGGGGGCATGGGGCACTAATCCACCCAAGGGGAAGGTATTGTTTATATCTCCACACGGAAAGTGGGACCAGACTTCAACCCAGTGCCGCAAGGTCTGAATGCAATATCCCGGCGTGGAGTAGGGCCCAGCACCAAAAATTAAGTGGATTCCTGCTCCTCCCCCGAAAAGAATTTGTTTCAAAGGATGACATTGATTCTGCAGCTCCGGAAGATGGACATATCTGATCAGAGCACATGGGAGCAGATGAAGGGGCAGAAGGAGACAGTGGAACACAGCCTGGCCCACGAGGCCGTGAGGATGATGTTCCTGAGTAGAGCAGCCAGTCCACAGAGAGAACAACATGGCTGGCCCTACTATGAGACATGATGCCCCTCAGTGACTAAGGGCAATACAGGGGACAGCACCAGAGACACAGTGTGGGAATTGCACCTGAACTGATCCCACCACACCGAAGCAAAGCAATGGGAGAGTGCAGTGGAACAGCAAGGGAATGGAGTGGCAAGGTCCCCAGGGAATGCTGAAAGTGGACTTTGGGGCCAGGGAGTGGTGCCCCAACAGACTGGACTGGAAAACGCTCCTAAAGGCCAGCAAACGATCCTTGAACGAACTACAAGCCTTTCTTTTGTGAAGTGTTTTGTTTTGTTCTTTGTCAGTGGTTTGTTTTTGTTGTTTTATTGTCTGGTTGTATACTGTTGCTTTGTTTTCCTCTGTCTTGTTTTCGTGCATGTTAGTGTCTCCACAGGTCTGTCTGAATAGGACAGGCTGGATGAACTATCTGGAGGAAAAACAATAGGACAGACAGTTCTGGGGGGACAGACAGATCCGAGTGGGGGAGGGGGAGGAGGGTAAGGAAGTGGTGTTAATAAACACAGGGACAAGGGAACAACATGGGACCCAAAATGGTAGTGAGGGGGGAGTGACAGGCCTGATGGGGAACGATCAAGGGTAAGGTTGCATAGAGAAGAGGTATAGCTGTAGCCCAGGTGGGGACGGAGCATGGTGGTGGGGCAGGAGGAAAGTCAAGGGAGAGGGAGGAAGGAGCTGGGAGTCAAGGGGAATTTATGGAGGTCTAGACAAAGACGTGTACATGCAAACATATATATGAGGATGGTGAAATAGATCTAATTGTCTACATTTATAGGTTTAATATTAAGGTGGCGGAAGGACCTTGGGCCTCTACTCAAGCACTCCCTCAATGCATGAATACTTTCGTTTATTAAATTGGTACTCTATGATGCTCACTCTCCCGACACAACTGCTGAAGCCAAAGTGGGTGAACAAGTAAATGTGGTGAAGAAAGCTGATGGTGCCCGGCTATCAAAAGAGATAGTGCCTGGGGTCTTAAAGGCTTGAAGATAAACAAGCGGCCATCTAGCTCAGAAGCAACAAAGCCCACATGGAAGAACACACCAGCCTGAGTGAGCGAGTGATCCCAAAGGGATCAGTTATCAGGCATCCAAGAACAAAAAATCATCGTATCATTGGCTGCACACCTCCATGATAGGATCGCTGAAGACAAATGGGTGCATAAGCAAATGTGGCGAAGAAAGCTGATGGTGCCCGGCTATCAAAAGAGATAGTGTCTGGGGTCTTAAAGGCTTGAAGATAAACAAGCGGCCATCTAGCTCAGAAGCAAAAAAGCCCACATGGAAGAAGCACACCAGCCAGTGCGATCACGAGGTGCCAAAGGTACCAGGTATAAGGCATCATGCAAAAAAAAAAAGAATATGTGTGTGTGTGTTTGTGTGTGTGTGTGTGTGTGTGTGTGTATACCACATTGAATGAAGGGGGAAGTGCAGAGTGGAGACGCAAGGCCCAAGTGTTGGCCACTGGAGATCCCCTCATAGAGGGGTTTAGGAGAGGAAATGGGTCAGTCACGGTGCAAGGTAGTACCGACGAAGAGCACAGCTTTCCCCCAGATACTGGATGCTTCCTCCCCCCAACTACCATGATCCGAATTCTACCTTGCAGGGCTGGATAGGGTAGAGGTTGTACACTGGTACATATGAGGGCTGGAGGCACAGGGAATCCAGTGTGGATGATACCTTCAGGACCAAGGGTGTGAGGGGCGATGCTGGGAGAGTGTAGGGTGAGTGGGTTGGAAAGGGGGAACTGATTACAGGGATCCACATGTGACCTCCTCCCTGGGAGAGGGACGGCAGAGAAGGGGGGGAAGGGAGACTCCGGATAGTGCAAGATATGACAAAATAACGATGTATAAATTACAAAGGGCACATGAGGGAGGGGGGAGCGGAGAGGGAGGGGAAAAAAAAGAGGACCTGATCCAAAGGGCTTAAGTGGAGAGCAAATGCTTTGAGAATGATTGGGGCGGGGAATGTATGGATGTGCTTTATACAATTGATGTATGTATATGTATGGATTGTGATAAGAGTTGTATGAGTCCCTAATAAAATGTAAAAAAAGAAAAGGGAAGAAAAAAAAAGAAAGAAAGAAAAGAAAATGATTAGGGCAAAGAATGTACAGATGTGCTTTATACAATTGATGTATGTATATGTATGGACTGCGATAAGAGTTGTATGAGCCCCTAATAAAACGTTTAAAAAAAACAAAAAATAAAATAAAAACTACATGAATAGCTAGCAATATTAAAATTAAAAAGTGAGGTCCTAGGACTATTACCTACTACACTGTATAATTTTAACAGAAGAGTGATGGTGATATATGAAAAAGAACATGAAATAATTATTGATATCTTGCCAAACAAGACACTGTGTAGAATTTACAAAATGCATTCATCAGTTTGATATCAAATTAATTAAAATTATGATGTATAGGAGATGATAAAGTGAGCAGTAAGTGGCATTTCATGAAGTGTATGTATTTAATCTAAACTTAAGAGATATTTTCTTGCCATAAAGAGGAAAGTACAAAATATTTATAAAAGGACTTTGAGTAAGGTTGTATTCACATTAAATATTCAAATAATTAATATATACATGATTATAAAATATAATAAACGTAAATATATTGAAGTTAAGTTATTTTATTATGATCATAATTTTATCTATGGTTTTATTATCATAGATGAAAACTATTGGAGTCTAGATTCTAGAACTAAAATTCATGATCTCTCCCAAGAATAACAATAAGGTCTTTGATTGTAATAGAGCGAAGTGTAAAGTAGAAAGGAAGTAAAAATGTGCTAAATATGGGTAGAGCCACTGATTCAATTTTACTTATTATTTAAGTAGAAATCATTTTGTTTGATGTTTGATTTTACTGGAACATAACATTTGAATATAGAGATATAGAGAGAGTCTATATTACCTCAAACATTCTAAAATTGTTCCAGTAAAAACAAATATGATAAATACAATTCACCTCATGAAGAGATTTAAAGTATAAGACACACACATATAAAATCTGGAATATTGTATTCCAAAAAGACATTCTAAAATTTTAATTCGTTCAGAATTTTAAACAAAATAAATAACTCCTAATAAATATAAATTGAAATCTAATTAATAACATGACAAACATTGATAATCATGAATAGTCAGAGTCTTATGTAATGAAAACATTCCAATTAAAATCAGGAACAGACAAAGGCATCAATGTCCCTACTATTTCTTAGCACTGTTAGGAAAGGATTAGTCAAGGTAATTGGATTACACTCTGTTTAAGATTGCAATACAAAAGTTAAATTAATAATGAGTTTCCCTTGATGTCACAAAAGAAACAATTACAGGAACATTTAAATCATTTTGAATACATAAATGGATATATAAAAATCAATTATTAGATTGATATTCTCTTAAATAGTTTCCATCTACTTTTTAATTTGTAGTCCACCACACAACTTTTGTTTTGATTAAAATTATTAAAATAGAGCAAACTTAACTAAAAAATTATAGTCATGAAAATAAATTAGAACCATGTCTATAACATATGGACTAATAAAAAAGTTCATTAACTACCAGTATAAAGCACCCTTGTGGCATTTGTAGTTAAACATCAGACTTTTATCTGAGAAATGTGTGGTTCCAACCGTCCACCCTCTCCATAGGACAAGAGAAGGCTCTCCACCTCCTACAGATGTATAGCGGTGGACAGTCTGCACAGGGCCACCGAGCAGGAGTTAAATTCGTGGCAGAAGAAAAGGTGTCCATGTTTTCCTTCAAATACTTACAGATATGAATGCATTGTCTTCACCCTTCAGGGCGCCCAAGAAAAGAACAGGCCAATTTTTGTCTACCTCAGTCTGTTTGCCGACACAACTGAAATCGATGTGAAAGGAATTCCTCAGAATTGCACTTCTCTCTTTATCTTCTCAATGTCTCCCTTCCCTCCTTTCTGACTCTGTCACATACACTCTCAAACTGGCAACTCTGCGAGTTTTAACATGTATGTATGACTGGAACATAATAATTTTGAGGATGACACAGAACTGGCGGTGTTTAATTCTGATGTACATACTTTCACTATGTGTTTGAATGGATTGACAACGGACCTAGAAACAACACAGCAACTCCACTTAATATGAACCATTTTCTTCCAAAATATAAAGTAATTCTCTCTCTCTCTCTCTCTCTCTCTCTCTCTCTCTCTCTCTCTCTCAACATAGGCAAATACAACTGCATAGATGTTTACCCTGCCTTGTCCGTGTGTTTTGGGGAAGGGATGGCAACATAATATTTTCGACCATTGTTTCTCTCTTATAAGATCTCTGAACAGACAAGTAACTGGACACTTCCCAGGGATTTTTGTTTTTTAAAAATAACATCCCGATGAGAAAACCTTTGGGCAGTTTGAGGTACAACACACGTTTAAATAATATACACAAAGTGTAATAATTGTCATCCTTGAACTGCCTTGGAATCATATATTCTTCAGTACTCTACCCATCTCTTTACCCCACGACAAATACAATAAGCATAATTAAGAACATACAGAGTTCCACATAAATGAGAAATTTAGATGCCACTATGTAAAAATGCAGCCCTGGTGGCAGAGCTGGTTAAATTCTTGTCTGCTAATTGAAAAGTAGGCGGCTGAAATGCATCCACGCTGCTTCTATCAACATTACAGCATCAGGAAAGCTACAGAGCCAGACTGCTCTGTTTTATAGGATTGCTATGAATAGAACCAACAGCAGTCAGTGGTACCGGTATGTAAAGTGTAAATTACTATTTTCATTAGGGAAAAATGTAATAGTCACTTCTTTGTTACTGAAATGGTAAAACAAAATTCGATGTATCTGTGCAAACTGCATTTCAGTGTATTTGGCTTGAAAGCATTTACTTGATGTCCACTTGCTTTGTGTTGAGGGACTGTGGGTGTCTGAGCTCCATGCTCTTTGTCGTGGGCTCTGCAGATTGCATAATACAGGCCGCATGAAAATCATGGCGCTAGCCTAACAAGTCCCTCTTTATTACCACTTCCCACCACTTCTCTTCCGTGGAAGGAAGAATAAATGATCTGAGGAGACATTTTGGAGAAATAAGTATTTCAAGAAATACTCCACTCAACTACTTTGAGGGCAGGCACCAGAGTAGCCTCAAATCCACACACACACCCACCGTCTGACGCTCTCTCTCTTGGGACACTTGTGTAGGGACTGCTCCTCAAGAAGTCAATTCGGTGCAAATGATTAAAGCCCATGGTTGGCAACTGAAAGATTGCAGGTCAGAGTGCATCCAGGGAATCGCCAGAGGAGAGACCTGGACACCTCTGCCTGAGAAATCATGACACTAGTAGAAGGAGTCTGTGAGGCGGTCCCCAAAGACTCTTTAATACCAACGTTGCCTCTAGCGATATGTCCGTCTGTGTATTTGTTCACCTAGCGGAGAGCCATGCTTGTTAAAGTATAGGGGCAGGGATGAAGACCCTCACACGTGCATCGGCACCAGGGTGGCAACTTGGCTCAAACATAAAACCAACGGAGCACGGAACAGGGCCAGGTGGGGTTCCGTTTACTGTGCATCAGAATTGACTCCTGGCTCCTAGCAATAACAACAAAGCTATTGTTACCCTCTGGGTTCCAGGGTGGTGCAGTGGTTAAGTGCTGCTAACCCAGAGGCGGTGGTTCAAAACCCACCAGCTCCTTGCAAGCATGCTGTGGGAGTCTGCTGCCATCAACATGTGCACCCTGCGTGGTCCTTGGCCAGCATTTTCCTGGACCAATTCTTGTATGGTCATCTTGAGTAAGAATTGACTTCAACAAAGGTTCTTTAGGGTTATCACTACTTAATAAATGAAGACTCAAAATCAGAAGAAAAAGGTAATATTTTTCACTGTCACACATCTGCCTACGGGCACCGCAGTCACTATCTTTCATCTTTGCTATTGTTTGCTTGTCTACTTTCAACCTCATGATTTCAGTCAAATCATCCTCAAGGACTTGAATCAAAATACCTTGACCTTTTTATTCCTTTGTACCTTTAATTCTGTACCCCTTGAAATGTCCTCAGCCTATCTTTTTTTCTATTATGACACTTATTGATTCAAATGATACCATGTCTTCTTCTCTATGAAAATTTCTACAACATCAAAAGGTGCTTGCTCTTCCATCCATACATATCCTCTGCACTGTTAGGAAATGTTTTCCTTCAGTTAAAATTTTAAGGGTTTGAGTGTTAAAATTCTTCAGATGTGAAATTCCTTGGTAGCAGGATTTGTATCTTATTTCTCAAACTTTTGGCTACCATATTGTTTTATATAGCGCAAGCACTTATTAAATGTTTGACAAATGAAAGATATATACATATAAACACGTGCTTGCCAATTCATTTAGACAGCACAGGATTTTCCAATTAGAAATATTAAAAAATAAGATTGTGAATACAATGACATAATTAAATCTAATTAAAAAGTCATACATCTCATATAAGTAAAATAATTGCCTAGGAAGAAAAGCTGTTGGCATGCAATAACAATCTGCCCAAATGGTGCTTCTTTTACATTTGCCTTGAAGTGCAGCGAGTCCTTCAAGTGTTTCACAAAGAGAATTACCGTATATTGGGCAATTAAAGTCTGGTATTCAGTTGTGAGCTGAGGAAAGCTTGATTCTGTCATAACATTGCTAACCTCTGCCACCACCCTGCGAGAACTACAAATACATTTTGCAGTTACTACGGGGGCTCTTTAAAAGAGGTTTGACTGTTACATATGATGGAGATGGAAAGGAAACCAATGTGCAGATCTATTGCAATGGGGCCATAGGTTGATTGATTTGTATATAAAATCTATTAGAGCCCTTAATTGCTGTAACACTTTTGAAATAATAACAGACTAGTACACATACTTCTAACCAATCTCTTAGCTAATCTGTTTGATCCAAACGTATGGCTGTTTATGATACATAAATTTGATTCGCAGTGAAAATGGTACTATTAAACTTATAAACTGTGTCAGTCTACTAAGTCAATACACGAGTGGATGGAATGGAATGCTACAGTCAGCACTATCACCAACTTGAGGGTGGCTGAGAGAAGATATTTGATTCACACTTACTTTGCACAATGTCCTTTATCTCAGAATTAGAATGACATCATTCCCATTTCAGCATTTTAAGATGAAACTTCTATTATAGAAAACTTTGATTGCTATCATTCTCATTGGTGACTAGGTAACTGTTCAGTAGCTGATTTCATGGAGAGCATCCTGTGGAGGTATGGGACACATGCAAAATGAAGGAGACCCTCCCGCTGGTACAAAATTTAAAGGAGTGTGGAAAACAGTGGATCAAGATGAGTATTCTTTCCTTGAAGGAAATATTATTGATTCTTATTCACCTGAAACAAAGGCAGAAGGAGAGTTGGGATCAGGAGGGGAGTTTGGAATGGGTGACCTTTACCCCATGAATAATTGCCCCATTTGTTATGATACCAGAAAAAAATGGGTACTGCCAGGCTACCATTAATGGACAAATTGACCAAAGATTCAGTTGAAGAATCTTGATCAAAAGGAGGAAAATGCACAAACATTTTTTCAAGTGCTCGTGGACTCTTGATTTTCTAGCGCCGTGGAACATGGCCAACCCCTAAAACTTTTTTTTTTTTTTGGTGCACCATTCCTGGAAGTACTGCAATACCAGGTCAATGCGTGGAGTGGACGGAGAAAGCTCCTATTCCAACTCCCTGCTCCAAAAATCCATTTAATATATTGTCCTCAGATAGAGGACGTATCAGATATTAAACTGATAAAAACAGGTACTACACTTGATCTTAGCCAAACGGCCGAGAAGCGATAACTATTGCCCTTAAATAACATTTAAATGTTAAATTAATGTAAAACTGAAGTCTTCTTAAAACTAAAAAAAGGAGGGGGAAGATGTACAATTGATGTATGTATATGTATGGATTGTGGTAAGAGTTGTTGGAGTCCCTAATAAAATGTAAAAGAAGAAAAAAAAAAGAAAATGATTAGGGCAAAATATGTACAGATGTGCTTTATACAATTGATGTATGTCTATGTATGGATTGTGATAAGTGTTGTATGAGCCCCTAATAAAATGTTTAAAAAAAAAAAAACTAAAAAAATATTTAAATTTATCCAGTCTAAAAAAAAATCTTCCTTGAACATTATACTATTTTAAGAACTATCAATTAGGATACAGTTGGCGATATGAAGTTGAAATATTGCATATCAACCTTGGAAGGTGGGAATTTACACAACGAGGGAGGAAGAACTCAGAGAAAAAGATGAGAACGGCTGTGCAACTCAGTGAATAGAATCAAGGTCACTGAACTGTACGCATAGAAACTGTTTAACTGGAGTCTGTTCTTGCTGTGCTTGTCCTCAACAACACAATATGAAAAACAGAACGGACCAACAGGTAAACAAACAAACAAAAAGATGATTACTATTTTAATGTAATTTTAGAAATGGTTAAGTGCTTTACTTAAACTTTGATAGTTCTACTCGGTCCTATGTTTCTATCAGTTGGAATTAAGTCAAGCACAAGGTGTTTATAGCTTTTGGTTCTATCAATAAATTATAGCTCACAGGTAGACAGCCAGTTGTGTAAGTAACATTCTATTAGAAGTAGCACCACATAGTAAATAAATGCTTTTGTGGCTGAGATCTAGGAGACCCTTGCTGCACTAATATATGTCCACAAACTTGAAATTAAGTCACAGTATAACAGAAATCAGAACTTTTTACATTTTGTTGTTCATTTGTTCAAATTTTACCTGCAAAATATAGGTGAATCCATTTTGGAGAAATCACATAAAAGAAATACCTAAACTCAGTAATATAGAAATTATATTCTTTGAGCATTTTTTTCCTATCTAATGAAAAGTCTTTTATTTTTCTATAATTTGAATTGATTTTTTCATTTCTTTAAATTAATTTAATTTCACTTAATTATATAGGTCTTCATAAATTCAACTTTACTGTATCAGAGGTATAATACTTTATTATGCTCCCAAAACATGCTCATAATCATCTTGATGGTAAAAATGTTACCTAAGCTACAGAAGCAAGATTGCATATGCATTAAAGTCATGCATATAATATGATTTATTTGAATCAAGAGTTTTTTTTATTTGAATCAAGAGTTTGAATCAAGATCTCTTTGGATAATTCACCATCATCATTTTGATCTGGGATTATTCCCTTTAGATAGACTGAGACCAGAGGAAAGCTACTTAGTGGGCAATTGCATGAACACACTTCTCAATCAAAAGTCCATGTTCTGTCTACCAAAACATATTGCCGGAAATAACCGTGTTGATGTTACCACTTTTGAGTTGGCCTCCTCTATATGGTCATCCCATACGCGACCGAGTGGAAGTGACCCATCTGGTTTGGTGGACTCTGCTCTGGACTGAAACAGCTCTCCAGGCCTCTCCTCTGCAAGGTTATCCACTGAGCTCCAACTGCTAACCGTTAGGTTCCTAGTAGTTCACAGACCACTTGTATCGCCTAAGTTACTAAAATCACTTGACAAATTAACTCCATTCTCATTTTTTAATAGGACAATAAAAAAAAGAATTCTTGTCCTGATTATTGACAGAGGTATCTCTAGATTCTGATTGAGGTCCCATCCCAGGGCTGTCTTCCAAGACCCCTAAGCTTGCCAATGCACCATCTATGGCCTTGCAAGGTCTCTGAACTCTCTTTGCCAGTTCACTAGCACCCCAGTCAGAAATGCAGAGAGTGGGTGGTTCTATATTTAATAACTGATTGATCTCAGAGGAAAAATATATCTAGAACCTTACCTTGAGGTGTTGCTAATCTTATTCCATTGATAGCCGATTGTACCAGTGAAATTAGGTCAAAGCTCAACTACCGCAGAACCACATCTTTGCTCATTTTGGCTAAATGCAGCTAATGGCTCAGCAGGACCATGTAAATGGGGTGTGTAGTAGGACCACATGAAGGGATTGGTCAAGTTTAGAATTCTGCCAGGTTTAAAGCAAGCCATCACAGGAGTGGGAAGTGGAAAGTGGGGTTCTCATTGCCATAACAAAATAAGAGTCAGGAGTGAAGTGTATACTCCTGTGATCTGAACCTCCTTGAACTGGGAGGCAGAATGCTGAGAACCATAGATGGAGTCAAGAAGGAACCACAGCAGGTACAGTAGAGTCAAGTGCCGGAGGATAAGACAAAGTGGCAGTGGATTTACCAGCCTATCGAGCCAGGAAAACTCAGTGCCTTCAGCAGAAGATTCATCTTCAGAGAGTGGTAGCTCTGTGGACTTAAATGGGGGAGTTATGTTTGCTCCCTACGAGAGCTATACTGAGTTCAGACTGATGGTTAGGGCATAATGGAGTGCCCCTTGAACATCCATCATTAGTGCTAAAAGAGCTCTATAGCACATCTCTAAGTAGGGCAGAGGTCAAGGACTCAATTGGCAGAAAGATCAAGTACCAGAGAGAAGCACAATTTCTGGCCTGGCCAAGAGGAGGCACTCTTGATGGAAGTGTACTCAGCTATTTGGTTCTTGAATTGCAATCTGTCAACTTTCCTAATAAACTTCATAAACATGAGTATTGACTGTGAGCTCTGTGTAGCCAATGCAAAAGATAATAGAATGTATCAGAGAGCCTTGGGAAGAAGGTCTGGTATCATAATAAAGACAGAGGGTGGAAGCAAGTCTGACCTGAGTCTTATAGGAATAATCTTTGAGCTGATGTTGAGTTGGATCCTTCTTCTGCTTTGTGAAGTCATAGGAGGCCACACATGCCCATATCATTTCCATAGTTTAACCAACGTCAGTCTATTATGGT
Source organism: Tenrec ecaudatus (assembly GCF_050624435.1). Classification (NCBI taxonomy): domain Eukaryota; kingdom Metazoa; phylum Chordata; class Mammalia; order Afrosoricida; family Tenrecidae; genus Tenrec; species Tenrec ecaudatus. Next base: position 54,847,409 of record NC_134540.1, read on the forward strand.
TTTTTTTCCTCTGAGACTATGCCTTCAGTCAAACTTCTCTTAAAGAATCCTCTTCCTAGAACCTGTATATTGTGACTCAATCTGTGCTGGTGTTGTCACCATAGTCATTCGTCTTTTTCAATTCCTAATTTTAAAGCAAACAAAAGATGTGAACCATTTGGTTTTTTCACTGAATTTTATAAAAGCCACATTTTCCTCTAAATATTGTTCTGCATTTTCTTTGTCATTTAAACAATTTCTAAGAGTTATAGTTGGACAAGTTTATATTATTTTTACTTCTTCAGAATGCTGACCTGGTGACTTTTTACAGTTTAGTTCCCGAAACTCCGAACCACCTACTATCTCTGCTGCCAGAATCTGTTCAGATATTTGCTTTAAATGAAGAAATGTGTCCTAGTCAATTGAAGGCTATGCCATTTTGAGGCTCCTTCTATCCTGACTTCTTAGAAATTACACACAACTCTAGTAACTATCTTTATAGAATGTCACATCTTAGATACAACATGTCCCAGATTTTCTCCAATATCTCTGGTCATATATTTAATGAGATGATAATGCAGATACTAGAAGGTTTAGAGTTACAGAAAGTAAACCATATGTGCCAAGTAATCAGACAACGTTCAATATCAGCAGCTAAAATGAGGTCAGGGACTAACTGTGGAGACTTTCAATTGCACCTATCTCAGTTCAGGCTTAAGCTAGATAGAACTAAAGCAAGTTGATTAGAACCAAAGTATGATCTTGAGTATAGCCCAACTGAATTTGAGAACATCTTCAAGAACAAGTTTGACATATCACACATTTATGACAGAAGATCTACTGAACTATCTGAAGACGTCAAGAACATCATCGAAGAAGAAAGTAGAGTTCATTAAAACGACAGGGAAAAGAAAGATTAAGTGGTTGTCAGGTGAGTCTGAAAACTCATTTTAATCATTTAATAGCTAAGGCAAATGGAAGAAAAGATAAAGTAAAAGAGCTGAACAGAAACTTTCAAAGGGCAGCTGGAGGCATCGAAGTAGAATATTTTAACTAAATATGCAAGGGTCTGAGTTAGAAAAACCTAAAAAAGGACAATATGCTCAGTTATCTTAAACTGAAATAGCTCAAGAAAAAAAAATCAAGCTTTGAGTTGCATAATTGAAAGATTCTATGGGCAAATCATGAAGGATCCAAGAATCATTAAAAGAAAACAGAAAAAATGCACAGTCACTGTACTATAAAGGACCAGTTAGCATTCAACCATTTCAAGAGAAAGGATGACAAGAACCACTGGTACTCAAGAAAGAAGTCCAAGTTACACTGAAGACTTTAGCCAGAAACAAGATTCCAGGAATTGATGGAGTATCAATTGACATGCTTCACCAAACCGTTGAAACTCTGGAATCTCTCACTTGTCTATGCTAGGAAATTTGGAAGAGAGATTAGTTGGCCAACTGACGAGAAAAGATTCCTATGAGTATCCATTTCAAAGAAAGGGGACCAAGTACAATGCTCAAATTATAGGTCAGTAACTTTAACATCAAACACAAGCAACATTTTGTAGAAACTTTTTCAACAACAGTTGAGGCAGTGTTTTGACAGCGAACTGCCTGAGGTTCAGGACAGATTCACAAGAGGATAAGGAATAAAGACCATCATTACTGATCTGAGATGAATCTTGGCTGAAAGCAGAATATGCCAAAATGCTGTTTTCTTGTGTGTTAACTCTACCAAGGCATTCAATTATGCGAATCATGAAAAACTCTGGATAGGCTTGAGAAAAATGAGAATTCCAGAATCCTCAATTGTGCTCATGTGGAACTTCTGTTTGGATCAAATGGTAGTTATGTGAGCACAACAAAGAAATACTGCATGGCTTAAAACGACAAAAGATGTGTGCTAAGGTTGTATTCTGTCACCTTACTTTTAACCTTCATTCTCAGCAAGTAATCCCTGAAGCTGAACTATCTGAAGGAAACCCTGGCACCCGTATTGGAGGAGAGCTTATTAACAGACTGTGGTGTGCAGACGACACGACCTTGCATGCTGAAAGTAGCAAGGACTTGAAGGTCATCATGATGATGGCCAAGGACTGCAGCCTTCGGTGTAGATTAGAAACCACTATAAATAAAACAAAAATCCTCACAACTTAACCAATAAATAACAGCTTGATAAATGGAGCAAAGATAGAAGTTGCCAAATATTTCGCCTTGCTTGGATCTGCACTCACTACTCATGGAAGCAGCAGTCAAGAGGCCAAACAATAATTTCTTTGTGTAAATCTGCTGTATCAGATATTTATACTGTGTTGAAAACAAGGGTTTTTACTTCGAGGACTTAGGTGGTTCTTACCCAAACCATGGTATGTTCAATCATAATAAGGAAGGCTGACAAAGAATCTCTGTATTTCCATTATGGTCTTGAAAGTACCATCAACTGCCAAAACAACAAACAAATGTGTCTTGGGAGCAGTACAGAGAGAATGCTCCTTCAAAGCAAAGATGATGAGATTTCATCTCACAGACTTTGAACATGTCATTAGGAGAGACCTCTGTCCCTGGAAAAGGACATCACATTTGGTAAAACAGGGCCAGCAAAAAAAGCAGAAGACCTTCCAAAGGATAGATTGATGAAGTGTCTGAAAAGATGAGCATAAACATAACAATTGTGAGGATGGGGAAGGACTTGGAAGTGTCTCCTTCTTGTGTATCACAGAGCTAACTTGATGGCGTCTAAGAACAACATTTACAGATCAGAGAGCATACCATCTAATTGCTCTGCTAAGTCTGCCTAGACATTTAGCTACATCTGCAGTAGAATGGTTTGGGGACATGCGCCTCCTTTGGGTCCCTGGGCTATGCTATTTCATTCATTCAGAGGGTCAGGCCAGAAGCACAGTGCAGATCTTGCGCTCTGCTTTTCAATTGAATTTTAAAGGTTTCTTATTTTAATTTCTCTATTAGATATTGAGTGGATTTTCCTATGTTTAGTAACAGATTTTATATTTCAAACTTCCCTTCTATATTATTTATTTAGAGCAATATCATCATCCTATTATTGCAGAAATAGCAAATGGCTAACAAGTGCAGAAGGAGTCTTGGTGGTGTAACGACATATGCACTGAGCTACTGACCCCAAGGTCCACAGGCAATCTCACCAGCTGCGCTGAGGGAGAAGAGGAGGCTACCTTCTATACATCAGATGCGACTAGATTGAGGGGAGAGAGAGAAACCCAGGGGGCAGTTCTCTCCTCTTCCATATGGTCACTATCGGTCAGAATCAAGTGTTTTAACAAGCGGAGTTGGCCAGCTCAAATGCAGACCTACTTTAAAGCAATCCCAACAATTAAAATATATGCACATTCAAACATTAAAATAACCATGATTAAAGTTATGTGGATTGTGTGAACCAATATCCTTTTACTATGCATAAAATAATACATGTCATCTTACACATATAATACATTTTTAATAATCTAAAGAATGTATATTAATAACTTGACAATTTTTCTCATGAATGTTCAAATAAGAAGGATACCTATTATAGGTTATTATACAAAAGAGGCTGTTTTAAAGAAAGTTCAGGGATTTCATCTTCAGTAGCTTTTAATTAAAATGCTTTTATCTCCTTTGAGTTTTGATATTCCAAGAGCCTCCAAGATTTTTTATTATTATATAATTGAGTCAAGGATAGCAACAATCTAATTTGCATTTTAGAGCAATAATGAATTGAAGTTCAATGTGTGAAATTTGAACTTTGATTCACTTCTTCCTTATTTATTAAGTTCTAATTACTTCTAAAAATTCATTTCATTCCTATTTGCTCCCTCACCCCATATTACTTTCTGATTATTGTGTCTAATTTGCCAATCAATCATTCAGTTAGTTATAATTTTATAATTTTGAATCTTTTTATAAACTCATTTTTATGATATTTGACTATGCAGATGTTTTTATGTTAGATTGTAAAGAGCAGAGCTTTTTTATTGTAAAGGAAGAATTGATCATATCTCTAGTCTTTCATTCAACTATCCATTCGTTGATCTATTCATCCATTCATCAACCCATCCAGACATGTATCCATACTTTGATGCAAAATATTAAATTTGCCTATCATGCCCTTAGGTGCTCTAGCGGCTCTATTGGGTAAGCATTACACTGGTAACATTATGGTTTGTTGTTCAAATTTACAAGTTGCTCCACAGGAGAGAGTTAAGGGTTGTGGTAAAGAGTAACTCTGGGTCAGAATTGACTTGATGGCAATGGATCTGTTGTTACTTAATGTATAGCACACATACATAAACTAGTCTGAGGCAGATGCTCAGACTAGTTGATGGAAGGCTGGCCAAAGAAAATTCTATCTTAGTTTGTGTATTAAATTCAATTGACATGAGTAAGTGAATAAAATTATATTAAATTCTTACTAAATTACAGGAGAAAGCAACTCCTAGCAATATTTTTTGTTTGTTAGTTTGAAATGATAATTTAAAAATGTATAGGAAACATTATTAAACTCTTGAACAAAAATAATAATGTAAAGTAATAGTATTAGTTTAAATTTAGTTATATTAGTTCAAATTTATGATTAAAAAATTAAACTACCAAGTGAACAAGTAAACGTGGCAAAGAAAGCTGATGGCATCAAAGTGGTGAAGAAAGCTGATGACATCAGGCATCAAAGAACAAAAAATCATATCACTGGCTGCACACCTCCATGATATGATCACCGAAGACAAACGGGTGCATAAGCAAATGTGGCGAAGAAAGCTGATGATTCCCGGCTATCAAAAGATAAAGCATCTGGGGTCTTAAAGGCTTGAAGGTGAACAAGCGGCCATCTAGCTCAGAAGCAACAAAGCCCACATGGAAGAAGCACATCAGCCTGTGTGATCACGAGTTGCCAAAGGGACCAGGTATAAGGCAATCTATATATATACCAGAGTCAATGAAGGGGGAAATGCAGAGGGGGACCCAAAGCCTATTTGTCAGCCACTGGAGATCCCCTCATAGAGGGGTTTAGGGGAGGAAACGAGTCAGTCAGGGTACAATGTAGTACCGATGAAGAATACAGTTTTCCCCCAGATCCTGGATGCTTCCTCCCCGCAACTACCATGATCCGAATTTTAACTTGCAAGACTGGATAGATCAGTGCTTGCAACTGGTGCATATAGGAGCTGAGGCACAGGGAATCCAGGGTGGATGATATCTTCAGGACCAGGGGTGTGAGGGACGATCCTGGGAGAGTAGAGGGTGTATGGGTTGGAAAGGGGGGACCGATTACAAGGATCTACATGTGACCTCCTCCCTGGGAGATGGACAGCAGAGAAGGGGGTGAAGGAAGACTCTGGATGGGGAAAGATATGACAAAATAACAATTTATAAATTATCAAGGGCTCATGAGGGAGGGGGGAACAGGGAGGGAGGGAAAAAAAAGAGGACCTGATGCAAAGGGCATAAGTGAAGAGCAAATGCTTTGAAAATGATGAAGGCAAAGAATGTACAGAGGTGCTTTATACAATTGATGTATGCATATGTATGGATTGTGATAAGAGTTGTATGAGGCCCTAATAAATGTTTAAAAAAATTAAACTACCAAGACTTTCTAAAAAAAAAAAGCAAAACTGTTCTATGACTTCTGAATAGTAGGAGAAATCATATATAAAGTGAGTCTAATATTATAATAACAAGAACAATTCATATGAAATCTTATAAAATACTACAAAATCTATAATCTAATTAATATCAATATATAATAACTAAATTTATCATTAGAAGAAAATAAATAAAATATATAAAAACAATCCCCAAATTATTTTAAAAACAAAATATCCTATACTCAGTAAAAGACAATATAAAAATTGAGACCAATTTTAAACATGGGAAATCAATATATGTGATAAAAATAGATGTGCTAAAGAGACATGGAAGCGTGGAATTCTTTTAAAAAATTTCTGAAGGGAAAAAGCATTAATATCAATGGAATTTCAAAAAACTTTCAATATATAAACACTAAGGATATTTTAAGAAATATCAGTGTCTTCAAATGGTTTATGGTAAAGGAAATTAACAAGTGATGGCTGTGCTATTATATAATTTGGTGTCAATTTAAGGATTAAGAGTGAGTGAGTGGAGTCTAGCATGTCAATCAGGGGATATAGCCAGTGTGGCCTCTGTGTGGACATAGTTTCTCCTGAGGATTCTGGGAATTCCTGTACTTCCTCCTTGCAGGCAGTAGACACACTTTCTCTGGGCTCACTCCCAGTGAGACATCACTGTGTAGAAGATACTTGGAGAGAGCCTGATGGAACCAGACCTCAGGAGCTGAAGAAGCCACGTGGAAACCCCTGCCAGCACTGAGATACTTACAATGCCACTGGATCCACAAGACTTCCCACCCACTGACCTGCAATCTTCCTGCATTCAGTGTGATTGCATGTGTTTTGTGAGTATGAAGAGGACTTTAGAGATTGGTATTGGGCACATGAGCTAATATAGGATTTATGGACTTGGATTTGATCTGGACTGGACTTGGATGTTGCCTCAATATTCAATTGCTATTGTTTAGAAAGCTCTTTTTATATACATATGTGTATCTCTATGAATTCATTTTCTTAGTCTACCCAGACTAACACAATGGCATTTTTCTACAGTCCCTTTAGACATGTGTCTAGTGGTTAATCACTCAGCTGCTTACCTACAGGTCATTGATTTGATTTCACCAGGCCCTCAATTAGATACAGCCAGTGGCAGAGTTCGATTACTAACCACAAACCAGCAGTTCAAAACTGCCAGACATTGTGCAGAGGAAAATTAAATTTTCCACTCCCATAAAGGTGCACAGCCTTGGGGAGCCACAGAGACAATTCTACTCTATTTCATAACTATGTATCAGTTGCAATGGACTTCAATGACAAAAAGTTGGTTAGATTTATCTATATATATACACATACAAATGCTAGAGGTTTGAAAATGACTATGAAATGGGAAATTTGCTTGATAAAATGCAATTTGTTTAAGTTTAGCCAAAAACCCATGGAAAACAAAATAAGTAAATCATGCTGGATATTTGCTAAAACATTTCTAGAAAATGGTTTCAATGTGGATTTACTTATTTATATGGACATAAACATAACTCATAAAAAATCTGTTTCCAACCCGTGGAAGTGCAATTATAATTTTGGGAGCATGAGGGATGGCTCCTTCTTTAATCTTTACAGGGTAAATAATGCAAAGCAAGGCCTATGTGCTTTAGGTTCAAATGCTTACAGATAAAAATGAATATATGCCACTGAGAAATAAGACATGGAATGCTTCTTATTTAGCAAATAATATTTCATACCAGCAAAATCCAAATATATGTGTACAATTCAAATTATATAGAACATAACTATCATAGAAAACTGAAATTATTTTATAGGTTTTTATTGTTGGTGGACATTTTTAAGAACTATAAAAGTATTTAAAATATATATTTATATATGAGTTTATATGCATATATGAAATTATATTACTTAGATATAGTATATTATACGTAGAGTATTTAAAAATAATACATTTGTTCTGAAAATTTTAAGGTATCTTCATACATACATGGAACATTAAATTAAAAATATTGAAGTTTTCCAAGAACCTTTGAACCCCTCATTTGTGTGTGGGTATTTATCTATATGTGTATTCATAAATATATATTCACACTTACATGTAAATATAGCTCATATAAATTCCTTGATATTCAGGTCATTATATCCTTTTTCAGAAAAGTTCTTAGTTCAGTTATTTGACTCAATATTTCAAGGGAAATATTTATATCAACTATAATGTTAAATTAGAGAAACTTTTTGAGGCAATGAATTTTATGGGTGTTTTCTAACTTACATGTACATTTCTAAATGTTACAGTAAATATTTACTTTCTAAGAAAGCTATTTTATTTCATTTCTTCAGTTATAATGGTGACTCATACCAGAGAAATATAAAATAACAGTATTTGTTCCATTAATCAAAGTCACCATCCTTTTGAAATTTAGAAAATTTACTTTGCGTAACAATAAAAATAGATTATTTTAATCTACTCTTAAAGATAAATAGCCAAACTTAGATCTTTTTGAATCTTTTATAAATTATGCCAAATACTGGTAGATAGCAAAGTGTAAAATAAATCTAAATTTATTTTAAGACCACAATTTTCTTCCACTGTCTCCCAAAGCATATGTATAAACTTAATTGATTTTACAGAATATAGAAAACACTATCATTGTGTATCCAAGAGTGGTTTTTATTCCAATTTGATGTGTACTTCACAAGCTGTGTCTTCTTTGGTCAGGTCCAGAAACTTGAACTTTACCGAAGAGTATCATTCATTGTCTTGCCCCATCTCCCCAATGACTGCTGCTTGAGTTCATGGTTGCACGCACTGTGCCAATATTCTTTGGGTTTTATCTCTTTTTTCACTCACCCTCATTTTTATCAAGTACAGTGTTTTCTTTGTTTGTTTTTCCCGGAGTGTAGTCCCTTTTTATAAGGTTTCCAAAGGGTGACGGTGCAGTGGTTTTGCACGGGCTGCAGTCCTCAGGTCAGTAGTTTGTAACCACCAGTGGCTCTGCAGAAGAAAAGCCAGACTGTGTGCTCAGTCCACAGTCACAGTCTTAGAAACTAATGGGTCGGTTCTACCCTGGCCTGTAAGGGCTCTGTGAGTCAGCGTCAACAAGTGGTATGGAGTTACATTGTTCTAGTTTTGGAAAGTGTAAGACAAAATCTCATCATCTTTGCTTCTCTAAATAACACTTTGGCGGTTCTATTTCCAGGGTTAGTTTTATTGTTCTGATAGCTTACATATATATTCATTATTTTTTATCAACATCATCATTCATATACATCATTAGTAGAATTATACACAGTATAGAATCATGGCAAAAGAAATGGTTTATTTTCTTTTTCATCCAATTTTTTTAATGCTTCCCCACCCCATTATTGTCCCAGATAATAGCTCAACATAAACCACTAGTTAGATAAATGAATACTTATTTATTTAAAGTTAAAATTTTTACCTTAAAAATGTTCATTTTTAATATTTTTATGAAGTATATGCTTACATAAAAAATCCATCAATTTACCAGAATGAAATTGGCAGCCTGTCTTACTCTCCTTAATAATAGAATTATACACACATGCATATACTACTCTCTATATATGTATATGTGTAAATAATTTAAAAGTATAGATATACACATGAACACACACGTCTACACACAAGAAAGAAGAAACTCTCAATAATTCTGGGCTGTGATTATGGAAGGATCTATGGTACCCTAGTTCAGTAAAATAAAATATTTATAAAGTTAAATAATTTTTCTTTTATAGAAGTGTTTCTGTGGCTCACAGTTGCACTATAGCTAAAAGTAATGTGTTTGTTCTGACACCAATCACAGTGCAATCCACTCACTTTCTAGTTGGCGAAAGACAAAACTTACAGTTAGGTTTTCTTACATCTAAGAATATTAAAATCCTAAGAATATTAACACGCTCAATACTTGAAGCAGTTTCATTTAGTCAATTTCATTTTAAAGATGATCACTTATCGTTATAATGAAGAACACAAAGAAAAATTTTCATGGTGCATTTTGATAGAGCCTTTTCACAAAAGATATGTTTTAAATGTTAGAACTTATAGCAGCAGCAAGTAGAATAGGGTTTCAGAGGTGGTGGGGAGCAGGCTGAAGGGGAGACAACATCAAGGAGTCTATGTAAGAAAATAATGTTTGGAAACCGATTTTAGTATCAAACTGCACAATTCTGATGGATGTGATTGAACTATGGAATGATATTAAATCCCAATTAATAAAAAAGTTGTATGTGTAACAAATAAAAGTGACTGTGATGAAAAATATCAGACTGCTGGACAGCCTATGATGGACAGATGTTTGCTATATCATTAACTTTTAAAGAAGTGTTAAAGATGTAATTTCCATTATATCTAATTTTTGTTAAAGATGTAATTTCCATTATATCTAATTTTTATATCTAATTTTTGTTCTGCTGTTTATTTATCTATGGGTTTCAAATTATGAAAAGTAAGCATGCTGTATTTTCAAAGAAATTATACTGTATGGGAGGAATGACATATTCTTCTTACTTGTTTTGGGTTCCAAGGGTGTGAGAATTCATAAATATAGGATTGAATTGAAATTTAATTAGTAAATCATTAACATTACTAACAGTTATATATGTTTGCCTGACACATACAAATGTACAACAGGTTATTTCTGAAGTGATGATTTAGGAAAAATAATTTTAGATAGTTAAGTGAATAAACAAAAATGTATGCACATATTTAATATCCTTTAACAAAAGCAAGTAAGAAAACGTATCATGTATTACCTAGGACTATATCTAAATCTAAGAGAATTAATTTTTTTTGAAATTTCACTGCCATGCATATTACATTAGAGCAGCTAACATAACAATGCTAATTTATTATCTTTAAGCAATCATTATGAAGCTAAAGCTAAACTGCCATAAAATTGAGGCCCTCTAAAAGTAAAATGATAAGATATAAACAATAACCACATAATATAATTATGCAAAATAAATTTTAATTTTAAAGTAGGTTGGGTGACCATATGATTTATTAGCTGAAGAAGACATTAAAAATCTACTAAGTGTGCACTGCAGGTATTTTTAATTACAAGAACTCTCCAGGATATATAGTCACTGCGAAGAGAGAAACTAACTTCATAGAATAGTTGACATCCTAAACAGATCTTGAAGATTTAATCCATACAGGAGAAAGTCCATATCATTAATCTTCTGAGACAAGAAAACATCAACCCTTTACATTATACCACCAAGATATTGACATTTTAATCCAAGTATACTCAAAGTGTTTCATATTTATTAATATACTTGTAACCATAATTTTACAGTTCTTTAGCTGTTGTTATTTACACAGTGTTCATAATTAACTGGTTATATATTATTTAACTGCAAGACCAAACTGACATAAACTATGTGGAAAAGAAATCTGGGCATGGAAATAACTATGTAAGAAGTTTGAACAGTATAACATGTGGAAAGAAAATTTGAGAGTAGCTGAAAGCCAAATTGATATTTGATCATTTTAAGTTGATTCTAAGAGCTATGAAATGCTACTTAAATCTAGAAATATACACAATATAAATAACAAAATATGAGAAAATAGTTTTAAAGAATTATTGGAGTGGTTGGGAAGCTTTGAGAATAAATATAGACTATGAATTTCTTTATCTTTACTTTCAATATATATGGAACCGTGTTGTTCATACTCCATGTCTCAAGGGGTCCTGGTGGAGTAGGGAGACAGACACTGGGTTGCTAAACACAGGGTGGTGGTTTCAACCCCCACCAGCCATTCCTCAAAAGAAAGAGTAGGCTTCCTAACCATGTTGAGATTTCCAGTCTCGGAATCCCACAGGGGAGCTTCAACTCTGTTCTAGAGGGTTACTATGAGTCAAGCTTGACATTATAGTAGTGAATAAGTGGGATGGGTATCTCAATTTCTTTATCTTGGATTCATGGAATAAGTTTTATTGGTGCATTTGACATTCTTTTGCTTTCAACAAGGTTGTCTATTATAAATTAAGATAACTTAAATTGTAGGTCCTGCAAGAGTGTTCCAGGAAAATTAATCAAATTATAATATTGAGGTTATGTAAGAGAAAGGAAAATAAGGCAGATATACTGAATACTTCTTATATTATAAACACACAAAGAAAATTATCAGTGGTGAAATTCATTGATATTTTCATTACTTAAAATTGAAACAACATCAATTACTACATTTCAAAATGCTGATTTTAGAATTTGTGAAATTTAAGGAAAATATGTCTTAGAACATTCTATTCAAATATATTAACTATTACAGTGTCATTGTTGAAAATATGAAGATCAATCAAAACTACTTCTGTGTAAATCTTTATACAAGAAATGACATATTGAAAAGTAAGTAAATTGGAAGGAAGCATTAAAACAGTGAGACACATTATGACACTCTTGCAGTGCTCTTCCTCTGAAATCTTGATAAATGAACTCAGCTGAGTTTGGCTTTTGTTGTTCTGACCGCTGAAGTCCTCCTGAGGGACTCCTCAGACTTGGTACCTATTTACAAAGCATATCATATGACACCACTGCCATCGAGTGAATTCTGACTCATTGTGGCTTTGTAGTGCAAGAAACAACTCTCTTTGTTCATCTCTGAAACCGTAACTCTTCAGAAGAGTAGAGAGCCTCACCTTTCTCCCTTTGAGTGACTGGTAGTTTCGAACTATCGAACGCTTGATTAGCAGCCCACTGGGACTACAAGACTCTTCTATCATTGTGATAGAGACTGTGCTACAGGACTCTAACCACTATGCTACAGGACTCTTCTATCATTATGATAGAGACATAAATATTAACTATCTTTATTACATTTATGAGAAGCTTTACGCCTTGCGAGGCGAGATTTCAGTTCTCTTTCTTTGAATTTATTTTGTCAACCAAAGGAGCCGTGGTATTGACTAATGTTTTTATTATTTTCATTCTTTTTCAATCTTTAGAGAAAAAAGAAATGTATACACAGGTTTAGTTGAGAGAAAGGAAGGTTAGTTTGTTAGGTTAAATTATATAGAAGAACAATAAAACTCTCGCCACCAGTGCAATTTAAAATAACAAATATTTAATTTTCCTATTGAGACTTGTGCATTGAGAATTGCTTTGCTCACTTCCACCGGTTCAATGGAGAAATGTCCATCTCACCGTGAAGAGCCAGAAGTTTTGCCTTCCTTGGATGGGGTTGACATGTGGGAGAAAAGATCGAATCTGGATATGTGGGGGAAGTTCTAGTAGTTTCACATTAGTTGTCATTATTGAGGTTATGCCTCTTCGTCTCAGATCACAGTAAAGTAACATGAGATGACCATTTAGTGGCCATCAAAAAGATGGTTAAAATTAAGTCCAGAAGTACTTTAGTCAAATTAATTTGCCATTTATTTTTAGAATTTTACAACTATAAGAATTAGTGGTTTTTATTTATTTGGTTTCAGTCACTGGAATGATCCAAGTTGTCGTAAGGTCTTAGCTCAGCTAATTATCTACTGTCATTGAATTGACTCTGACTCATAACATAAGGGTCTTTGAGGCTGTACATCTCTGAAGAAGCAGATATTCTCACTTTTCTTCTGAGGGTCAGGTGGTGGGTTTGAACCTCAGCCTTGCAGTTAGCAGGCTCCTTATCATGCATCTGCACCATTTCAAAGTGATCTCCCTTGTCAGAGCCTTCTAATTATAGCATTCAGGGAAACATAGGTCACATTTACTCCTTCCCCACAAGGAACTTTCTGCAAACACTCTATTCCATCCGTGGATTCAGCTTGTTGCACAATATACTATTAACATATGTTACTTATGACCATTATCACATTATCTGTAAATGCTGTACATTAGCTTAGCTTCAGGTTTATATTTTTGAACCAACCACACAGTGATTGTTCTTTCTTATTTTCTGACATCCCAAGTCTCATTAATATATCCATCTCTATTTTGGGCACTTTGAATTTTTAATCAAAACCCACCCTCATTTTATTCTGATATTAACTTTTGGGTGATACTTTACTATTATTAAATAATCCATATAGAAATAGTAAATGAATTATTTTATAAGACTATGTAATTAGAAAACAGAAACTTGAGTGCTAATAACAATAGCAATATTTAGAAAACCTTACAGCATGTGGGGCATACTGGGGTGGGGTATACTAGGTAATAAAATTTTACAATATTTAAATTACTTGACCTCCAAAACAACAATTCTTTGAGGAATGTACTGTCATTAAATTCACTAAAGACACAAGGAATTAAGAATACAAAGAAAGAGTGGTTTGTCCACGATTGGATGGCTAATAAGTAATAGCAATATTGTCAGAAAGTAAACTAGCCTTGCTGAAAGCCTGTGTTTCTAACCACTAGGTAGGCTGCCTTTTATTGGTGAATTATACCTTTGCTTAACTTTCAACTTTGAACTAGTTATTGTACCTGTACTGCTTTACTCTCTCTCCTACCATTCTGTTAAACAGGAAGGAAGAAGGGACGGAAGAAGAAAAGGAGAAAGGAGAGAATGAGGTAGGGAAGGAAGGAAGGAAGGAAGGAAGGAAGGAAGGAAGGAAGGAAGGAAAAGTAGGAAAATATAGAGTTTAAATGACTCCTGAACTCCCATTTTCACTTTGTGAGTTTTTGAGTCAGGTTGTAGAAATGGTTTTAAATAACAAGCCATTAGATATAAGAAACTTTATTTCCTATTACCTCTACTCAGATTCAATTGACAAAAGTGACACAATTTCACCTGTAATGTCTTATGTTGCCATGGTATTATACTTTGAAGTCAAGGACCAATTATAGCATGCTGCTCAATAAGATTAGTTCACTTATTATAATTAATAGTAAGCACAAATCAGTTGTCAGTATGCTGTGCTCAAGTTAAATTGAAGTGTCACATATTTTAACCAAGACCAAAATGGGAATCACAGGTGTTTGACACAACTACTAATAAGTACATATATATTTTTAAAGTTTCAGCAATTCCATTATCTCCAAGAGACGTTTAAGTGTAGGGTCATAATCCCATAGTTAAACACACATGAGAATTTCTAGGTTAGGCAAAGTTAAGCAGTTTTTTTAAGGACCTGATGAACAGGATTGAAACATATACTTCTTATGGAAGTAAAGATATTTCCCAAACTTACTTGGCCGGGAATCCCTGTTTCTTTCATGAAGCATCTTGTGGGATTAATGGTCCCTGAAACATCCGTTAGGAAAGGCTGATTTTGGAGCTAAGGGAAAATGAAATAATTTTTTTTAACTTTTTAATATTCTGAATTAGGTGAAAGTTTGCAGAACAGTTTTACATTCAATCATTCATACACATTTTATTTCAATGCATCAATTGCAGTCCACTTAATATACTACCACTTTCTCTATTTCTTCCCTGTGTTTCCTATTTCTACCCCATCTTCTTCCCAAACCTTCTGCCCATGGGTAAATGCTAACCTTTTTACCTTCAGTGGCTGGGAGGGAGGCAGTCCAGTTTCAGACCTGAAGGGTACGCACCATAGTCTGAGGGTCTCATCGATCTCTGTCTGACTAGCAAATCTATCTCTTTCATGATTTTGAGTTCAGGTTCACATGTCTCCCCCCAAGTGTTCAGTACTTTCTTATAGAACAGTGGGTAGGGTAGATAGGCATTTTTAGTGGTTCTGGTCAGAGTTGTGGAGACAGATGTTTGCTTGACCCATTCATTTATTGGATTAAATGTTTCCATATGTCTTTAGATTTTTATCTTTCCTTTCTTCTTATTGAAGAGAGGCCAACATTTACTTACACCTTAGATGGCCATGCTCAGACCCCAGAGATCACTCACCAAAGCAGGATATATAACATTGTTTATGAACTCTATTATGCCAATCTACCTTAGTGTCTCTTAGACAATGGTCTGACTACCCTAGGGATCAGGTATTTGGCTACATCAAATAAGTTTTCATAACTTTGTTTCCATTGTATGTTCCATAGATGTTATTTACAGATAAGATAAATATACATATACAAGTAATCATATATATATATATATATAATTATATAGAGAGTTTGACTGTCCAAACTAGTCTAATCATCAATTCATAGATGACCACGATTGCAGTTTATTTTAAATATGTCAGACACTTGAAAGGAACAATTATATCTTAGCTTATCTACTAAACAATATATTGGAAATTCAAACCCACCAAGCACTTCATAAGACAAAAGTATGACTGCCTGCATTGTAAAAATTCACAGCTTTTGAAACTCAGTGGTAGAGTTCAACTTGTCCTGTGGGATGAATTTGACTCCACGTCAATGGGTTTATTCATTTGTTTATTTTCTTCTTTTCTTAATATAACTTTCAGATTGAAGGTATAATTTATCTTTGACCTATTATAACACATTGGTTGATACATTTTTAAAATTGAACTCTGAAGAAAACAATTAATTTTCTAATATTTTTATTAAAAATATAAATATTCAAATATACAACTTTTTAAATAGGTGCAGCGATATTCTCAGAATTTATAGGAGTAGAAGTTGATTGAAATAAAATTTTCTTGAGTAAAAAATTTCAGAGAAATATTATCTTCACTCATATTTTTCCAAAGCTACAATTCACTGCTACAAAGGTCAGCTGTTATAATCCTTCGTGGATTCTTAGAATGCAGAATGAGAAGTTTGAAATAATTTGTTCTGTCACATGTTCCCAGAAAAACTGACATAATTTAATGTGATGAATGCTATCCTTTACCTCATTAAACCAATAAAATAACTGGATTTAATCCTATTTAATTTATGACTTTCCACTTATAAAATATGAGTTTGAAATTTTAGACTCTGCTTGCCAGAACTGCCATCTCATCTCACTAACTACCCAAAATCATCTATATGAATTAAATTAAAAACCAATGGCAAAGGTCGGTATTTCCTGTCTGCCAAGGCAAGTGTAAATAGCCTAGATCTCATCATGCCCTAAAGCAACAACGCAATTGACCTTTTAAAATAGAAATAATATGCAGAGGGTTAGTCTTTATATTACCTGGACTTAGAAAGAAGCTCTATTTTTGCAGTAGGTTAACCATAATGTGTTAGGCCGAATTGACTAGCAAAACAAATTCAGTGATACTCTTATATGTGTGAGAGTGCTTTGTATCTAAGAGTAATTGTATATTAAGAGAACATCCTAGCCCAGTCCAGATCAAGTCCATAAATCCAATACAGGCTACAATAAACCCAATACTAGTCCCTCTTCAGACTCATGCAGCCATGTGTAATAACATAAAATGTGGGAAAATCACAGGCAGGAGGGGAAAGTTCTTATGGAGCTAATGGCAGAGGAAGCATCTCAGTGCTGGTGGTGGTATCCAAGTGTTTCCTCCAGCTCTCAGAGTGTGGCTCAACTGGGCTTGTAAACAGGAAGGTGAAGCACAGACAGAGAGTTCTTTCAGGTATCAGCAAGTATCCATGGGGTTGTCAACAAGAAGACAAAGGCAGAGAGAGAGAGTGAGAGCGAGAGCGAGAGCGAGCGAGCGAGCGAGCGAGCGAGAGAGAGAGAGAGAGAGAGAGAGAGAGAGAGAGAGAGGAAGGTACCAGGATCCTCATGAGAAGTCCACGCCTACAAGGAGGCATCATCATTCTGTGACATGATTGACAGGTGAGGCTCAACCCCTTTACTCTTAATACCCACAAATTGAAATGAGATTATGTAACTACCACAGACCACCCCTTGCCAACTTGACACTTTTACACAACTCTTTAGCCTTCATAGTTTTTAAATTGAACACTATTAAAATCATATTTGACCTAGCAGGATAAAACAAAAATGCATATTACTCAAAATGTGTCAGCTTCATTTAAACCTAATATTCAATAAGTGAACAAAACAAAAAATATTCCATACTTAACATTTGCAGTTATGTGAACACCTATAACCCTATAAACATATTCCTCAATCGTTGAACGTTTGTAAGCCAGCACTTCATGCCTTTCTACTCTGTATTTTGGATTTCCCGTTTCTATCCTGCCTACTCATACCAACCCAGTGCTCTGGAAGAGCGTGCTCTTTGATGTGAGGAATTTTCATTCCAGTTGGAAGCTTGTGATCTGCATCCATAAGCAACAACAAATCAAGACAGGTCATTCTTAAAGTAGCATCAATATACACAATTTCACTGGTTCAAAAATCTCATCTTCATCTATTGGGTTCTGATCAACTCAGTCTGAGCTGCCTTAATTAGCTTCACTTAATTAGCCTCACAGGGGTGCCCACTGGCTACCTTCCCTTTAGACAATGGGTCCCATTACAAATTCTAAACAATCCTAGCCCGTTGGTTAGGCAATGAACTTCAGAGCAGCCAACAGCTCTCGTCTCCTCTAGTACCTGTAAACCACGTCCACGGGTGCCAGTGACCAGACAGTGTCAACCTGTCTCTCTATTGCTGTGCTTCTCCCACTTCCACTCGAGTAGAACCAGGTGCTCACCCAGCAAGCATCCCTGGCTCCCTGCTCACACCTCTCAGGTTCAGTCCTAAAGAGGAACATTCCTTCATGGCTCCAGATTTTTTAAGTTCATCAAAAATCCACTGGTTCCAAATTTAACCACATTGACCTGTTAGCCACAAAAATTCATTAGCCTATTAACCACAAGGTCAGTGATTCAAACCCACCAGGAAAATTGAGTCTGTATGCCCCGTGTAACTATTTCATTTCAGAAACTAAGGAGAAGTTCTTTCCGGCCGGACAGGGTGTCTAGCTCTTTGAATCAACCTGCTGGTAGTGTGTTAATAGGCCAGGGCTTAGAGTTAATTAGTTATAAAAGAAGAACAGAAAAGAGGAAACATTCAAACATGGTTCAGAAATTTGAAAAATAAAGAAAGAAACTAAAACCTTTTCAAATTGGACTCTAGAGTAGTGGTTGATGACTTGGCTCTCTAAAGATTGACTGCACAGGTAGTAAAAGGAATTTGCAATGTCTCTTTTAAAATTTCAGAAATTATAATAGCTGTTGTCCAAAATTAATAACTGCTACATTTTTTCCATTGGTCCTGGATTTGTTTAAGCCTATAAACCATTTTTTTACTATCTGGGGTTAAACTTTGAAAATTTGAAGTTAAACATATATAAATATAAATAAACATATATGAAAAGCTATTTGGAAAAATGTATCACTTCAGAAAGAATCGTTTGGCCAACATTGTTCAGATGTTGTAATATGTGAACAAGCATGTTATACATTTTCCATATATATTAGGTCAGACACTTCCACTTTAGAATGAAGACAAAGAAGACGGAGCTAGGGTTTCATTCAGAAAAGACTATATACACAAATGGAAAGGTTGTGTTAGACCAAGTTGACAAGAGAAACAAACCCAGGTACATTCATATATGTATCTTTATATAAAAGAGCAATTTTATATTGAGAAAACATCCCAGACCAGTACAGATCAAGTCCACAAATCTGATACCAGTCTCTAAATTCATCTTCAGACTCACACAACACATGCCATGATGTCAAGTGCAGGAAGATCACAGGCCTGTGTATCAAAGTCTTATGGATCCAATGGCGGAGGAAGCATCCTTGGGGCTCTGGCTGCCATCAGCATGGCTCCATGTGGTTTGTCAACAGGAAGGAGAAGCAGAGAGAGTGTATATCCTCCCTTCAGGGAGGAAGAAAGAGTTTCCATCATTCTCATGAGGAGACCACGCCCACAAGGAGGGATCAATCAGGCTGTGTCCCGATTGACAGGCAAGACTCCACCCCTTTATTCCTTTATCGAGTTGGCATAAAATTGCGTAACTACCGCCGTTATTGTCCTTTCAATCTAGCTGGGGAATAAGTGTAATAGGTCATTAGAGCAAAATACAACACTGTGTGTGCCCAGGAGGAGGATGTATGATTCCATGGTGTGGCTGACAAAATCCTTTGTAATATCTGAGATCATAAATAGCTAGGATTTGTACTGAAGGGAAATGAAATAGATTATAAATAATTAGCGATAACCTAAACCTTCTTCAATGTGTAAAGTGCTCACCAGATTTCAAGACATGAGTTTTCATTATGCTTCTCTTCAGAGATACTACCAGAAAGGGTGTCACCGATACTATCTCAGATCTGTCACATATAATCTTCCGATCTGCCAACTTTTTTGTGTCTATAAGATGAGCCCATGCACAAGCTGACAAGAGTCGGTGATGAGGCTAGGTTTCCTTGAAGGCTGTGAAAAGTTTAAGTCCCCCCATTGTGCAGATGCTCTCTGAATTGGCTTGGCAATTTGTATAATGATGGCTCCTGTCAGGTGAGGAGGCAAATTATTCAGTTCAAATGTTGTCAGTAACAGAAAAAAGGTTCTAGAAATAGAAGAGTTCCCAGATATTGAAGGGAGAAACTGTGTAAACTTGTCAAATGCCTCTGGGAATCCTAGATGGTTCATTCCTCCCCCCCCCCCCCCGGGATGTTTTAAAATCACCGCTTCTGCTGATGACGACACTTAATTAATTAATTAGTTAATTTTCATGTAAAGTGAAGTGTACAAGTTAATCAGATGAGCGATAATTGTGAGGGGAAAGTCAGACGTATCATTCTGGGGTTTTTTGGCCTTGACATTCCCACATCTGACAAGTATGAGTACCAATTACAACTATTACTAGCATTTGTATCAACCCTACTAAGTGTTACACTCTTTAATGCATCTATACATACATCAATCTTGACGGCTTTCAATGATCCCACAGAATTCATAGGATAATACATATCACCATTATTCCTTGGAGCTTGGAAAATAATGTTTCTGGTCAGACAGGGTATAAGAGGTCCAGGCAGAGGTTCAGCTTTTAGTCTGAGTCTGCATATCAGACTGATGTGGACACAACAAGCTGCCAACTAAAGTATCTGAGTGAAAGTCTAGACTCATGCCAGTCTCAGGTCTAAACTGAAAAGTGTAGAAGAGTTCCAGACATCAATTAGAGAAAGAGGTCACTCGGTGTAAAAAAAAAAAAAAAAGAGGTCCTCCTGCCACCGCCACCCACTGACTACCTCCTATCACAGACCATAGCAAAATTTTAGCAATTTGAATCATAAACTAAGGTGTGATAAATATAATTGTGAATTGCTTAAATGTAATGTTTCTTAGATTACATGACTACTAACAACAGACTTATTTTATATATTATTTGAACAATGAACTACAGTTTTAATGTAAACATTATTTTTAACTGAGGAAAAAACGGTTTTGAGGTTTCCTTAATCACAACCTCCTTCTCAAAACACATTGCTCATAGATGTTCACAAGAATACTTGCAATGGTAGTGTACCTAAACACCAGACATTTGCATAAAGTCAACGACTATAAAAATAATGGCAACATTGGAAACAGCAGGACTTGCTTGTTTGCATGAAAGTTAGATGGTGCGATTTGAAATATGATTAGAATTGGGAAAGAATGATAGTTCTGACTGGATCAGACATTAAATAGCAATCCCGCTACCATCAAGATAATCACAGCTAATATATAGAACAGAGTAGAAATTCTTAGCGTGGTAAAGACTTGATATCTCTTAGGAAACAGCCTCACATAGCTCCCTCAGAGCAGCTGGTAGATTTGAACCGATGAACTTGTGTGGAAACTATAAGACCAAGATCCATTTTTGTGACACCCCTTTCTACTCTGTGCACACTCATCTAAAGTTTCCATGAGGTACAGCATTGCATCCCCCAAACCTCCACAATGACACAAGGGTCCTCCCTGCATGTGGCAGGTCTGAGAGCAGGAGCAGTGATAACATCGATACATTCAGTTTGCTTTAGATCCAAAAGTCACCAGAAGGAGCCCTATTATTTAAGCCATTATTCTGCCTCAGCTTATTTCTCAGCCATGAGATGTCCATTGGAGAGCATCCCGGAGGAGAGCATGATTCACTGACTGGACATTCATTCATTTGTGGACAGGACAGGTTAAGGTGTGAGTGAAGACAAGTGGGAAAGAGTCAGAATCACAGAGCCAGAGGAGATAACTGACCCACGTGCCCCAAATTTGGGGAGTAGGTGGTATGTCATTCCGGAGAAACCACAGTGCTTCTTGTCTTTGGGAACTATGAAATTCCATTAATTTCCTTCCACCCTTCCTTCCTTCCTTCCTTCCTTCCTTCCTTCCTTCCTTCCTTCCTTCCTTCCTTCCTTCCACCCTTCCTTCCTTCCTCCCTTCCTCCCTCCCTTCCTCCCTTCCTCCCTTCCTTCCCTTTTTTCCCTCTTTTCTTTCTCTCTTTCTGCATGCAGTGTCCCCCATATTTCAGCTGCCTAATATAGAACAAAAATCCACAGTCTAAGGGACAAGTACCCTGCCATGTTTCTGCTGACCTTGGATCAACAGGACTCTGCACCTCTTGGCCTGTGATGCTCAGCTTCCTGCTTTGCCTCCAGCTGTCTTCTGACCCATGGACTTGATTTTGACTGGGAAGGACTGCTTCCTTGATACAAATGTCCTTATTGATGTAAAGTTATTTGTGTACATATTTGAAAGTCATTGGTTTTATGTCTTTAGAAATTGAAGTCTAACATAATAGTAGCAGTGAGCACTAACAGAGTAGCTGTTTCCCCTTGAAACTGTCTTCTTGAGTCCCCATTGTTTCTACCTGGCTTATTTCATACATGTCATCATTTGCCTTTTCTATACATACATCCTTGTTTGAACTATGAAAAGATAATGCCAAGATCCAAGAAGCAGCTGGTTCCAATACGTGAGTGGAACAAGGTATTAGGCCATCCAAACTGGTAACTCCAAAATATTCAGACAGTCATTTAGGATCTGAGAGGTCTGGCAAAAAACAACACAGATAACTTTTAAGAATGATTTTTACCTGCTTCCCTTCTCTGTTCTGGGAGAATGGCTGGCAAGGCTAAATCTACTCGCTGGCTTATCACAACCCAAAATAGGATTTCCTTGACCATAAATCATTATAAGAACATGCAGAAACAACTTTTTTTCCTAAACATTGGCTCATGGATTTGAATTAACTTTACAGGTAGTAGCCCCACGGCTAATCCTCAGCACCAGTAGGGCTCAGAGAAGGTTAAAGCAGTTCGCTCTCTGGGATGGAAGAGGCAAGTTGCCACACCGCACCAGCAATGACAATGACAAATGCTAAGGTCTACAACTGGGGCTCCGGAGACAGGGAATGAGGAACAGTGCAATAAAACAATGCACCAACTGGCTCACACTGTCATGGTTGGAAGAACAGTGTGTATAATTTGAACCTAAGTACCAGTGGACACAAGGGTGGTTTACTATCCGCTGCCTTATTCAAGTTTGGTGTTGAAATGTGGGAGCAAAGCCAAACCTAAAGTTAGAGCTCCACGGACCGCCTGCAGCTGCGAGCATCAGACGGAATGAAGAAGCTCAACACTGAAGGGAGCCAAGCAGCCGTGCTCATTATTTGTTTCGGACACGTCGTTCTGTAGCACATGTTTCACCAATAAAAGTGAGGGTTTTGCATTAATGATAAAGGTATTTAATTATGAGAAGTGTATAGAAGAGAATAGCCATCGGTCTGGAAAAGGAGAATTATATATATATATATATATATATATACACACACATAAATTCAAATACCAAACACTCAGCAGTAGTCGTCAAGCCATTTTTGACTAATAATGATAATGACTTTTATAGGACAGAGTAGATATCCCCTTTAGTTTCTGAGGCAGTCAATTTTCACTGGAGCGAAAGCCTCATTTTTCTCTATCTGAGCTGCTGGTGGTTTAAGGCATAACCAACTACACCGCCAGGACTAACATAACTTGTCTTTGTCCAAGACCTTAAAATTAAATATTTATATTTACATGTTAAGTTGAAGAAACATGCTGTTCCTTTAAGATATTTGTAAGTTTTCATGGAGAAAAGTGATTTCAAATGACAAAATTTACAGTTACACGTGTATTGCATTGAAAATGACAAAGCTAAGACCAAGACAGTCCATTCAGATAAAGGAGACGTTGATTCAAAGCCATAATGGCATCAAGGGTTTACAGTGACAGACAAAAAACGTGCATGGTTTAAAATCAGGAAAGGTATTTGTCATTGTTTGTATCCTAATCATTCTTATTCAGTCTGTCTACTGAGCAAATAATCACAGACTGGTTTCTATAAAAAAGGTTGTGGCATCAGACTTGAAGGAAGAGTTATTTATAACTTGTGATATGCAGATGGTATAACCTTGAGTGCTGAAAGTGAGAGGATTTGGATCATTTGCTAATGAAGGTAAAGGATTACAACTCAATGTGAACTAACAAAAACAAAATCTTCACAGCTGGACCAATGGGTCAAATCCTGAGAAACAGAGAAGAGGCTGAAGTTTTCTAGAACCTTGTTTTGACTGGCTCAACACTCAAGGCTCAGGGAAGCAGCAGTCAAGATCAAAAGATGTGGCACATTGGGTCAATCTGCTGCACAAGACATTTTGAGAGAAGTGAGAAGCAAGGGTGTTACTATGAATAGTGAGGCATGCCGGGTATTTTCCATTGCTTTACGTGCAGTGTGAAAGTTCAGCATTGAATAAAGAAGACCATAGAAGAATTGTGGTGCGGGAGAAGACTATCAAAACACCATGAAGTGCTTCAAGGACAAACAAATCTGTCCTAGAAGAAGTGCCGTCAGAGTGCTCCTTAGAGGTGGGGAGGACAAGTCTTCATTGTCCATTCTTTGGAGATGTTTTCAGGAGAGAGCAGTCTTGGAGAAGGACATCATATTTGGTAAAGTACAGGGACAGAGAGAAAGAGAAAGTCCTTAAAGGTGAACACTTGGCATAGTGGGTGCTCTAATGGGTTCAAGCACAGGAACAATTGGGAGGCTGTTGCAGGAAAAAGCACTGTTTGTTCTGTTGTGCAGAAGGGCCCTATGGACTGGGCTGACTTTGTGGACCCCAAGAACATCATGTATTCCTAATACTCTTATTTCTATCAGGGGCACAACTAAATAAAGCCCCAAAGAGAGTGTACTATGTTGGGTTGACTAGAGACACAAATCCAGACTAATTTATTATGGTACCTTGGGAGTGGGGTACTAGAGGAACAAATCAGACAATGGACAATGGATGTTTGTTTGACTTTTCCCTCATGGTAGTGTTTCTTGTTTGCCTAATCAGAGGTCAGATATGTATAAGCAGTTAACTGGGTTGTTTTCTGGAAAGAATATGGGAAGTTAAACTTTTATCATTTTGTTTGGTTGTAGCGTTTGGTTGTTCCTGTTTGAAATGATGAAAATGAATGTTGTTAATGTATATTTTGAGCTCAGGAGACAAAATCACCCCTTGAATTTCTCAGAGCTGCTCAGTAAAAATGGCTGACAGAAGGTCTAAATGGCTGACAGAAAGCCTGGCTCTGGCATGATGCTGTCAGAGGCCTATTCCCATGTTTTCGATCAGTAGAGTAGATAAGGATTAAGAAAAAACTAAATAAGGATTGAATTTGACTGTTTTAAGAATTGAGATTAGTATCTGATTCTACTTTGTTTATATTGATTTATTCTGCTGATGATTGTTGATATAAATGATTACTGGGAAGTATGAAATTAGAGAGTTTGTAAACCCACTTGCCTTGAGCCATTCAAACTCAAATCTTTCAATGGGTTAGGACACACCTGAAAAGGAGGCTCTGAAAAGGTAAGCCCACCCATTGCTTTGGAGTACTCAGGACATTTGCATTCCAAGAGACCTGCCTAGAGGGTTATTCACAGATTGAAGAAAAAATGAACTCTTTGGATTTTTGAAGCTTGAACTAGTGGTTTTTGTCAGAGCCAGGGAAAATCTGGAACCGTGAAAAAATTACTCTTTAGGACTTAACATTAAGGAACCCAGTGGCAGCCTGAAATGCTTGTTATTATTATTTTTTTTAATCATTTTATTGGGGGCTCAGACAACTCATCACAATCCATGCATACATCCTTATGTCAAGCAAATTTGTACAATTGTTGACATCATCATTTTCAAAATATTTTCATTCTATTTGAGCCCTTGGCATCAGCTTCTCATTTTCCCTTCCCTCCCCCCTCCATCCTTCATCAACCCTTGATAATTATTATTATAATAATAAAATTTTTGTTCATGTCTTACACTGACCCATGTGTCACTTCACCCACTTTTCTGTTGTCCATCTCCCTTGGAAGGAGTTATAGGTAGATCATTGTGATCAGTTCCCCTTTTCTCCCCCCCCACCCCACCTTCCCTTTATACACCTGGTATTGCTACTCTCAATATTGGTCCTGCGGATTTTATCTGCCATGGATTCCCTATGTTTCCAGCTCTTATCTGTACCCATGTACATGCTTTAGTCTAGTCAGATTTGTAAGGTAGATTGGGGGTCATGATAGTTGGGGGTGGTGTGGAAGCATTAAAGAACTAGAGGAAAGTTGTATATTTTATCTGTGCTATACTGCACCCCAACTGGCTCATCTCCTCCCTGTGACCCTTCTGTAAGGGAATGTTCAATTGCCTACAGATGGGCTTTGGGTCTCCACTCTGTGCTCCCCTTCATTCACAATGATATGATTTTTTATTCTGGATCTTTAATGTCTGATACTTGATCATTTCTATACCTCATGTTCACACAGGCTGGTGTGCTTCTTCCATGTGGACTTTATTACTTTTCAGCTAGATGGCTGCTTGTTTATCGTCAAGCCTTTAAGACTCCAAATGCTATCACTTTTGACAGACAGGCACCATCAGCTTTCTTTACCACATTTGCTTATTCACTCACTTTTTCTTCAGCAATGTGTCAGTATGGTGAGCATCATGGAATGCCAGGTTAATATAATACCCTATTTCCCTGAAAATAAGATTGTGTCTTATATTAATTTTTGCTCTGAAAGATGTACTAGGTCTTATTTTCAGGGGATACCTTATTTTTCCATGAAGAAGAATATGGTACACATTTATTATTTATTGTTTTATTAAAAGAGACCTCACACTTCCTGTCTGCTCTGGCTGCTCTGCAGACAACAGTGAGCTGTGTGGTGGCACTCACCATATGGCCCAGAGTCCAGAGTTACACTAGCTTCGGGGGGCCTTATTTTCAGGATGATTTCCTCAGTGAGAGGAAAAACTGTAAGTAGGTCTTATTTTCAGGGGATGTCTTACTTTCGGGGAAGCAGGGTAGAACAAAGTGTTCTTGTATTGAGGGAGTACTTGAGTTGAGACCCAATGTCCATATTTTTAGGTGACCACCTGGATCCACTTGTTAGTGGAAGTGGGAGAAATGCAGAAATAAAGAGATGGGTTGAGTCTTGACACTAACACCTGAGAATTTGGTTTACAGGAACTAGAGGAGAAAACAAGAGTGGTTTGACTGGTCAGAAGTTCATGACCGAGCATAAGGGGGCTAGGGCTGCTGAGAACTTGTAATGGGGTCATGGTCTAAATGCAAGGCAACTAATGGCCACCCAGGTGAGACTAAGTGAGTCAACCCTCATTGAGTTGACTAGAACCCAACCAGATAAAGAGAAGATTTTTGAGCCTGTGAACTGGCGCATGTTGCTACTGACTTTATGGACACCTGTCCTGATTTGACTTTGCTGATGGATGCATATTTCACAAAGTTCCAACTGAAATGAGATTCTTTATATCAAAAATTATGATTTTCTCCTCAGAGCACTGGTTGGACATAAGCGGGCAGTATAGACATTGGATACCCCAAATGGGGTGGATAAAGGCGTGAAGTGGCTGGCTTACAAACTTTCACAGGTAGAGGAATATATTCATAGGATTACAGGATTAAGGCGTAGGAGCTACTTAACTGTAATTGTTAGGCATAGTATATTTTTGTTTTGTTCACTTATACAATGCTCTGAAAGATGTACTAGGTCTTATTTTCAGGGGATACCTTTAAATGAGGGCACAGCACATTGAATTGTATGCATTTAGTTTTATCCTTTTAGGTACAGATATAATTTTATTATTGCTAGTTTGAAAATTATATATGGCTAAAATTTGTGTATAAGTGTTAGATTGATGGGATATTCTGTAGTAGTTACATAATCTGTTGTCAGTTTGAGATTTATGAGTATAGGGTTGGGGTTTAGCCTGTCAATCACGTTGCAGTTTGATGACCTCATTTGGAGACGCTAAAGAGATAAATAGCTCACTGGAGGTGGGACACAGGCTCACTCCCTGGGAGACATTGCAGCTGACAAGATACATGGAGCTACACTAGTTCCCTGAGCTACACTAGTTCCTTGCCAGTGCTGAGATGCTTGTACCACTGCTGGATCTACATGACTTTCTACCCACTGGCCTGTGATCTTCCTGAATTCACATCACTGCATATGTTGCATGAGCCTAAAGGGGAATTTATAGATTGATGTCAGTCATATGGGCTAATATCAGGCATAAGGTCTTGTCTTGATCAGGACTGGAAAGTTTTCTCAATACTCAATTGCTCTTGTATATAAAGTTCTTTCTTATAAACATATACGTGTCTATTAATTTGTGTCTCCAGTCTACCCAGACTAGCACAGGAAGGTTGACCCTCCCTAAGGTGGCTAGGGCAGTGGTGGTCATCCACTTTTAAAAATATCTACCTAAGGACAAAGTTCTGACATGGCTTTGGAATAGTCTGAAAGAATTCAAGGGGGCAGAACTTACGTGGGAAGCTCAAAATAGACAGCTTTCAAGGTAAACCATAGCCTTCTGCAAAATTAATGCTCATAATTTAACCTCTGATATGGTAAGAAACATAAGCTTAAGGAAGCATTGAGATTTTAGTTCAGCAATGTGAATTTGGTGATGTTTCCCCTATTTCTATGTCATGGAATAATAATTATAGCCACTATAAATCTGACCTGAAACTCTATGACAAAGGTCTCATGATGTGTTAGTCAGGGTTCTCTAGAGAAACAAAACCAGGGCACTATGAATATATATCTACACACACACACACACATGGCTAGATATTTACAGCATGAATGGATATAACAGCTAATTAGTCAGCACAGCAGTACAGAGGACTCAGTTCAACTCACTTCCATGGAGCAATTAATATAATGGAAGTCCTTGAACTCATAAGGGTTGCTGGGTCCAAGGTCAAGGATACATACAGCTGAGTCTTCCATAAAGCAATGCAGGAGGTCCAGACACAGACAGCAAACAGCAGGGTGGGTCACCAACAGTAGCCAGATGGCAGGTTCCAACAGTCCCAAGCTCATGCAATGTACACACTAGCAGTGTGGTGAAGCAGGTCTCAAAGGAACCTCAAGCTCTAGTGACAGGATCCATGGTTGGGTATCCCACAGGCAGTGCAGCTCACAAGTTGAGGCACAGAACTATCTAAGGCAACCACAGAGATAGAAACAGAGCTTGCTGATCCATTTATCTCTTTTCCCTCCAATCAAACTGCAATCTTATTAATCCCACATGTTCTTATTGACCAGGTTGGCACATGCCATTGTGTGAAAATTAATGTAATTTTCAAGGCCATTATCAAGCTTAAATACCTGGGCATTGGACAATGTAGCTGAGCTAGCCATTTATGTACATTGACATGCAGTCAGTGTTAAAACCAAAGAGGACAGGCCAAGGAAAATATCACAGGGTGTAGCAGAAAACATGACCACTAGACCTTGACTGTTTGTGTTGATATTAGTGCCTACTACCAAGACTTTTATTGACAACTACTTGATTAACCATATGAAGTGTTTGGATATAACATTTTAAAATAAAAAATAAATTAATAATGCTGATGAAGGTGATGATGGCTAAAATATAGAGAGCAACCACAGGCCATATTCAGAAATGAACTATCATTTTAATATTCCTAAAACAGTATACATTCCTTCTCTTTCCTTGTTAGTTTTCGCTAGTCTCCATTGAGTTAGTTTCAATCCATGGCCACAGTGGTAGTTCCATAACCAGGTGTCAATTTGATGATTCAGAGTGAGGGGGTTGAGTCTAGCCTGTCAAACAAATCAGGTAGTAGCTTGATGACCTCATCTGGGAGGAGCTAAGGAGGAGCTTACTGAAGGCAGGGCACATGTTCAATCCCTACAGACATCCCTGTGGAGAAGACACATGGAAGACAGGCTGATGGAGCCAGACTGCTGGAGCCAGAGAAGCTACTTGGAGACCCTGCCAGTGCTGAGATGCTCACAACGCCACTGGATCCACAAGTCTTCCCACCCACTGGCCTGTGATCTTCCTGCTTCGGTGTCATTGCATGTGTTTTGTGAGTCTGCTGAGGACTTTATAGATTGGTATCAGACATATGGGCTAATATTGGACTTATGGACTTGATCTGAAATGGCCTATGATGTTTTCTCACTATTCAACTGCTCTTGTGTGTAAAACTTTCTTATACATATATGAGTGTCTATGGATCTGTTTCTCTAGTCTACCCAGACTGACACCGCCACCTTATATATAAAGCACAATAAATTGTTGCTCAGGCGCATGCTGTCTTTATCATCAAGTTTATTTTTAGCCCATTTTGTGGTAATTGGCGTGACTATCCTATCACTAAGTCTATTTGCTCATATCAATCTCAGATATGAGGATTTTACTCAACCTGGGAAGTCTCATCTGATCCCCAAGCTTGAGCCAGGTGTTCTAGGTTTGTGTATGCACCCATTTATTCTGTCCATTTCCTTATTATTGTACTTACTGTGAATCATTGTAAGAAGTGGTTTCATTGCATGGCCTCTCAGTTAACGTTAAACTCTATGTAAGCTTTAGCCCTTCTGATCCATGTTCTGTATCCAACACAAAGATAAACAGAAAGGAATATCTATCGCCAGGGCTGTGGAATCTGTAACTATGAATTTCTCTAGTATCTATTAGCTCTACTTTCGGTATGAATGCATACCTAAACTCGTAAGACATAGAGCCAGTAGTAACTGAAAGTGATAAAGTTCTCACTATGAACTAATATATAATTTTAAAATGAGAGCGCCTATTATATAATTCCAGCATTCATTTGTAAACCATTTAACTTTCCATGATTAGAAATCAAAAGTGAAATCAGTTGTCCATTAGAAGGATAGAAATAAACCTGTGTCTGTATGAATTATAACCCTAGTAGATATACTTAATTTATTTCATGTGCGTGCAGAATTGATTTAATGTGTATGTAGATACTTTTGTGTGTCTCTAAATATATATGGAGACATACACAAATTACAGAAATATGAAATGTGTTCATTCTGCATTCATAACTGGATATATATATTTCTTTAACCTAAATTGGCCAAAAGATCCCATAGATTTCCAATGGAACCCATAGAACATTCACATGGCTCTTGTCCACAAGATTTAAAGATTTGAATTTTTCTTATTATCCTTGAATTTATCACATTCTATTTTCCCTCTTCCTCTTTGTGACTTAGATTTCTTTTCTTTCTTGGGACTTCTCACAAGTTACACATATTCCTATATGACTCAGTTTACTCACTTGCTTCATTCGTCTGGAATGGTATGTCCTAGCCTTTTGCAGTGTTAGCCCTTCTCATTCATTGTTCCAGTTAAAAAAAACAATCAAAACACAACATTTTATCAGCAAATACTTCATGTTTACCCAAAGCCAAATGTTCCACCACTTTACAGCTCATTATCCAATATTTGTTTTCTCTGTGGCACTTTTACTATTTCGTAATATCTTATTGACTTTGTCAATATGTCTTTGTCTTTTCTTTCCCTCTTATCTTCTCTAAATTCCTAGTATGCTAGGGAGATTGATAGTCATTTGTTTGTGTATTTAGTGAGTATCTTGAGTACCTAATATCTGCTTGAGACAGGAAGCATATTTATCAAATTCACTCTTTCATTCCCTCAATGTGGAATGATAAGTACCCAGATAATTGTTGTGTCAACGAATAATTCAGTTTTTAATGCACTGCTTATATGTTGCATTATTATTGTTTTTACACTATTTAAAAACATATACATACTCCGAGCATCAACATTTGTGCAGTTTGAGAACTGCTTCCTATGCTTTTTAAGGTTGTGACCTTGAGACACCTGAGTGGGTGGGAACTGCTTCATTTGGGGTTAATACCCAAGCCCTTAGTTAATACCCAAGGATTCTATATAAAATATAAATTATATATTATTGTCACATAAACATACATATATGACATATAATAACTTTTTATAAAATATATACTATTTATGCTTTGAATATTATGATTTACAAGTTTTGAGATCATTATTAATGATGTACTAAAGATTGTCCCTCTTTCTGAAAGTGTGATTTCTTACTATTTCTGCCTGAACTTTTCTGTTAAGTTATCCTCTTTCTGCAACACACACAACATAATAATGTTGACAAATCAATATGAACAGAATTAACCAGTACAGTGTAGTTTCTGTTTCACCCCAAGGACAGTAAAGTTGGTTGCAACCAATACTCATCACAGGAGAAGGGAAGTTCTTCAAGGACACTTTCCCACCATGACCCTCCAGCTCCCAAGACAATGTGAATAGGCCTTTCCTTTGGATTGCAACCAATTGAGATTCGGATGGAAGAACATGAAAATTACCATTTTTCTGACTTCATGTTGTTTCTTGACTAGAAAACTCTTGAACACGCTTAGGTGTCACCTTCAGTTCTCTTTGCAGCACACCGCCAGGGGGAGCCTATAATTGATGCTGACTTTCAACCTGGCTGTGACATACTGTCCGCTGCAGAGGTGAGCTCACAGTGTTTAGACATTTGTTATGAATTCATAAAAGATTCACAAGAAGGTCTCCTTGAGGTCTAATTATGCTATTACTTTTCAAGGCCTGGACAGTCATTTTGACTCATAATGACCCTACAGGACAAAGTTGAATTGCCCCTTCAGAGTCTGGAGACTTGAAATCTTTACAGGAACAGACAGCGTCATCATTTTTCCTGCAGAGTGGCTGGTGGGTCCAAACCTATGACCTTGAGCTTAGCAGCTCAGTGCATGACTTACTACTCCACCAAGGCTCCTAGAAAATCTCTGGGATCTCCTTATAATTTGCAGCTCACAAATGATCCATTTTATATATTTAATCAAACACACAAAACTTATTTCACAGATCATGTTCGATCTTATTAACCTTCACAGTAAACTCTTGCTATATATTCTATGCCATGCGAAGTACTGATTACTGAAAATTGAATAGGACATGATCCCTTATTTGAGTGGATTTAGAGTATAATGGGGAAAAAGTCAATAAATATATGCTATGTATGGAAACGGGGTGCTGTCAGGCACTCTACCAACAAAGGCATAGGATACAAATCATGAGATACTTTCTTTTAAGAGGTGAATCTTGAAAAGGGATTTGAAGGATAAAAATAATTCTATGAAGAAAGAATTAGCTTGGCTTATGAAGTCATGCACCGCTGTGGGAATCTAGAGAGAATGCAAAGATTACAAGATGCAGAAGGCATTTTCATTGAGTGCACCAAAAGGAAAGAAAACCACAAAGAGTTGTCTCAGAAAACTGATGAAGCATGGAGGGTAAAGAAAGTGATACAGGGAATTTAGAGAAAATAATAACCATGTGTGGTTGCCAGAGAGACCAGCGATTAAGACTGAAAAAGGAAGTCACAGCAAGTTAATCATTGTTAAGAATGCTGAGGTAAGAGATCTGAATATTTAATGTTTTGACAAATCTGTGCTTTTGATTCAGTCTCATGGCTTTCTACAATGGACTAGATCGGTCTGATCAGATTCCCAAGGCTGTAATATTTATCAAAGCAGACTGCCACGTTCTTCTCCTGTGGAGAAAGTAGTCGGTCTTAAAAACCAACCTTCCTGTTAGCTTTGAAATACTTAGCCATTTAACCATCAGAACTCCTTGGAAGTTTTGACAGGTGATGAAAAAAATCTACTATGTATCAAAGTGAATATTTTTGTGGGTGATTTGGCTAATGCAGTTGGCTATATTTATACCACTACCACTACAAAAAAACAGATCAGTAGGCTGTTAGAGATAGATAGATAGATAGATAGATAATAGAGAAATAGCTAGCTAGATAGATGATAGATATAAATGATTGATTGATAGAGAAATAGATAGATTGATGATAGATGGATAGATAGATAGATAGAAGTTACTGAAACACCAAGAAACATTAGAAGTTCATGGGGAGTGCTGGTTCAATGGTAGAATTCTTGCCATCCGCCCAGGAGAACCGTGTCCCACTCCAGGCTAAAGCACTGCATGCACAATTGAAACCCAGAACAGTGTACCACTTTCTATGAATCAACCTAACCCTTAGTTTGGTAGCCTGTGGCCCACTTGTCTATTTTCTAAATATTCCATCTTGTACATCATCCCATCCCACCCTTTTTATTCACAGCAATAGCCCTAAAGCCCAGTGTGTACTGACATGGTCTGATATTTTTCTCATAAATATAATAGTGTCCTGCAACTTACCCCAGACCCCAAAGTGACTGGTAGGAACCACAGATATCTCTCCTACTGCTGTCCCCATGCCTGCTTCTCCAACTGAGAGGTCTGTTTACAGAACATTCAAGAGAACATGACTCACCAGTCTGATGTCTGTTTATGGAAAAAGGCAGCTAAGTGGGTGAAGAGAGGCAGGAAGGAATCAGAATACTGGAATTCTGCAGAGATAAGGCTTCCCAAATGGGGGGCACATGATGTTTTGGTCAGGAGACCCCACTGTGCTCCATGCCAACAAGACAATAAAGTTATTATCTATCCGTTAAATGTAGTCCACACTCTATTGCCATTACCTAGTAAAACAAAAAAGAACCCATAGTTTGGGGCAATGAGACAGTTACCACCTATTTCTCAGTGTATATGTGTTGCTATGACGCTGAAGAAAGCGAGCTCCAGTGGCTCAGTGGGTTAAACGTTAAGCTACTAACCATAAGGTCTTTGGTTCAAACCCTCTGGCACTTCCAGTGAGAAAGATGAGGGTTTCTGGCCGGATACAGATCGAGGGCATCTGAAACCCACAGGTGCAGTTCTCCTCTATCCTCTAACGTCCCTGTGAGTCAGAAGCTATTTGACGACAGGAAAATGCTGAGCATAGCTCATCAGAGCTTTCAAATTGAACACCTGGGAGGAGGGGCCTGACAATCCACTTCCAAAATCAGACCGGATCATGGATCATAATTATCTCAAATTGTTTTGCAAGAAGTTACCATGAGTTAGGTGCGATTTTTTTTCAGGGTAACTAGCATCAACATTTGGATCTGTTAGTGATTGAATCACAATAATTCTGTAATTCAGTGCTGACTACTTGCTACTTGTAAAATTTCTAGACCTGAACTTTTATTTAATCTTCCCTGCCCCTTCTTTTGTCTAGAATACCAACCTGACCTTCCACCACTCATTTGTCTTTACACAGCTTCTTAGACTGTAATACCCTATAGTACATAAACTTTTATGTTTAATTTGTTAATAGTTTGAATGGATATCAAATTACACAGCTATACATTCAGTATAGGAGGAGAGTTTTCTTGTCTTTATTTTATTCCCCCTTCTTTTTGACATTCTCCATAGGAGAATTCCCAACCAACCATCCTTCTGGACATACTGAAATCCTGCTTCCCATCAAATAAACTGAATAATAATTCTGAGTTCCTAGGAAATGTTTTGGAGCTTTCTTCAGGTGTTAATACCTCATGGTTCTCAGCAAAAAGTAGTATGTTTGAGACACTTTTGTATGCAAAAACAAAATTACCCAATTTTATATGAAGTGACCGGGAAAGCACAAACATTATGAATGGGATTCCTTTGGAAGGGCAGGGTCAGTAGCCTTTAAATCACGAATGATGTCTTAGAGCTAGATACTACTAACAATGGTGCAATTTAAATAGAGATAATTACTTGGAACATTTTAGACATGTTGTCACTCTAAAATTTACCTGCATCAAATTTATTTAGTGAGAGAGAGGAAAAAAGCAATTGTTTTAGTGAACTGTATTTTATAATCTTCTTATGCCATTTTCTGAAAGGCAACAAAAAACAATTATACTGAACAATGATCTGAACTCAATAATCACACTTTGAAAATACTTTTACCTGGGGAAAAATAGTAGGAGAAAGTGTGAAGAAGGTAAGAACAGCTTTTGTGTGTTTGGAGAGAGTGACTCAGCAGGAGGACACAGCAAAGCCCTAAGCCCTCTACTTGGAATTCTACAAGCCTTTCTTCTCCTCAGAGTTACTCTGACTTCTGGCATCAATAATTTCTGATCTGAAGCTACAACCCTACATTACAGTGTCTGCCCTTTCCTGGGGGCAATGAGTTCCACTTGCCTATGTTATACATTCTATGAAACTGTTAATTATACCAAAATACATTTTATTGACCAAATGACTAATATAGCAATGACTTCTGGCATGACAAGGCGTGATGAGGCATTTGAAGCAGAGACAGCACGCAGCATCGCTGTCGCTGTCCACATTCATCTCTTGGTTTCATGGTCCCTTTTATCAACCCCACAAATAAGAACAATTTCTTCTTCTTGTACACAAGCCCACAAAATCCAGTCAGCACTGCCTTTTCAGAAAAAAACAAACAAATACAAACCTTGTGATTTGGGAAGTTTTCTGGGCTGTTATTTCTTTCCTCCTACCTTTATAAAGTTTTCCTCTAGAAAGCTAACATCTGAAAAGAATTGAATCCTTAAGGCAATGTTTTAAAATTAACATAAGAATCATAAAACTACCCTAGGGAATGAATTGGGAAATTGCCTCTAAACTCACCACTCTGAAGGAATATGCAGCATCATTTTTTTCTTTTCTGTTTTCTTTTTGACCTAACAATAAATAACAGTATTTATCCATTCACTTTTGTGTTCCTTCCTCCAAATTGTCACCTGTCCTCAGTTGGTCTCCTAATTTTATTTTACTCTCTGAATTTTCAGTCTCAGGTATTACATTTAAAGGACAATAAAAATTGAGAGCTTTTAAAAAGTTCTATGCTGGGAACTTCTTTTTTAAATCATTTCCTCAAAGGAAAAAATTATATTCTTTTATCAGATAAATTCACCTTATTCACTAAACTTGCAGTTGTTAAGAATGGCCCAAATGAAAGATCAAGGAAGGCCCAATGCCTGTATATGTACCTGTAAGATCAAGAACCTGTATGAACAGTGAAAGGTGTAATCATTAGCTACTACCCAAAAAGAGTAATGGACATCACTGTGCAGTGAACAGACACTGTTGATTCCATCAGAAAATGTATCTGTTAACCCCCTGCAGTGCTCCGGCCCAGCCAGAAAAACAGCTGGGAACTTCAGAATGTTGTAGAAATATCGAATTAGAAGATATTTTAATTTTCCCACTAACTTCTGAAGCCCTTTGCATAAATACCATAAAAATGATTCAATAATGAGAATTAGATACAAAGACACTGAAACATCCAGACACTAAGGAAGACAGCATGTCTGTAGAAAGTATCAACAGTCCAAGGGGTCAAAGAACCAACAGGAGGAGATTGTTCACACTCATTCGAGAACTTGAAAGATAAAGCAGGTGACACTCAACAAATATTCTCCTAATCAGCACTGAAGCAGGACCAGGCTGTAAGAAAAGTCCCTGCTTCTCACATACTCCCATCCCTGCTTCCGACACATGCCTTCAGGAACTGAAACTGGCTATTGGAAAGGGGACAGAGAAATAGAAATGGATTTGAAAGAAAATAGACAGTGATTACCACAACATCCAATCCACTCACCACTCTCATTCAGAAAACATCATACTTCAAACTTGAATAATCATTATCCTTAAATATATATACAAGCTATTTCTTACTGATTCTAACCATTGTTATCATGAGAATTTTTTAATAATACATTTTATTGGAGGCTCTTACAGCTCTTAGAATAATCTACATATCAATTGTATCAAGCACATTTATACATATGCTGCCATCATCATTTCCAAAACAATTTCTTTCTACTTGATCCCATGGTATTAGCTCCCTATTTTCCCCTTTTATCTCCACCCTTCCACACTTGTGACCCCTTGATACTTTAAAAATTATTTTTATTTTCATACTTTACACCACTGCTGGCTCCCTTCACCCAGGTTTCTGTTTCCTGTCCCGCTGGGGCGGGGGGTTGTATGTTGATCTTTGCTATCTGTTCTCCCTTTCTCCCCTTCTCCCCACATGTTCCCCCTACACTCCTGGTTTAGCTGCACTCATTAGTGGACCTGAGGAGTTTCTCTGTCCTGGATTTTGTGTTTTGCCTGCTCCTCTCTCTACCAGTGCTGATGCTCTGGTCTGATTTGTAAGATAGAATGTGCGTCACGATAATGGTGGGAAGGAATCCTTGGATCGTGAGAGTTCATCTAACTCCACATTAGTCTTTTCATTCAAGTGGTGAGTAAATTCAAGTTGATAAACTGTCACCAAATTAATACCAATGATGTAATCAGGAAGCTTTTACTCACATAGTCATGTCTAATGTTACCTTAAGACTTACTGATAAAAGCACTTAGGCTAAATCTCCTTTACATTCTCTTTTGATAATTTTAGGTGCCATCCAATCAGTTCTGATTCAGCCATTGTGTAAATCCATCTTGTTGGTTTCTTCTTTACCACTGTCAAGATTGCTTTCCTCCCCTGGGGATTGGTGTCTCCCAACCAAATGTACAAAGGTGCTCTCTAGAGAACATTTTCCCCCTCACTAATGTTTACTATGAGTAAAATGTGTTGTATTCATACATATATAATAATTAATCCCGGTATAATTAAATTTCCATGATGTACTATCATACTTATTAACTCTTTCTAAGCATGTTCTTCCCCTTACAGTGAACAATATTTTTATTGATACCAATAAAACCTGATCCAGTGAAGTACATGCAATGATAGAGTTGATGGTTGATGAAATATCCCTCATTGTTATTGAAGAGACGCATCAAAATACATAGTATATGAAATATTTACATATACTGAAGGAGGAAAAATGGAAACTACTGAAATTACAAAATGGTAATTTTGGTATTGAATGTTTAGAAATAAAACAATTATTTTATGTTGCTTACTTATAATCAAATGATAATAATAAAGATAAGAATACTTGTAGAAGAGTATTTTTATAAAAATGTAAATCTACTTGGTGATATGTGAAAATACTGAATAAATCCTATGTGCTTTATATTATCCTCCTTGAATAAGAAATTTAATAAGAACTTGTGTTAGTTAGGGTAGACTAGAGAAACAAATATCATAGGTAAAGAAAGAGCTTTATATAAGGAGCAATTGTATGTTAAGAAATATCCAAGATCAAGTCAACAAGTCTGATTTTAGCCCATATGCCTGACACCAGTCTATAAATTTCTCTTCTGACTCACATAACACATGCAATAATGCCAAATGCTGGACAATCACAAGCCAGTATGTGGAAAATCTTGTGGATCCAGTGGTGGTGGAAGCATCTCACCACTGGTTTGGATCTCCACGTGCCTCTTCCAGCGCCAGGGCTCTGGCTCCATCAGCAAATCTCCATGTGTCTTGTCAGCAGGACGACGAAGCAGGGAGTGATGATCTGGCCTCCGGTGAGCTATTTATCTCCACAGCCTCCAAATGAGGTCATCAAGCTACGACCTGATTGACAGGCTAAGCTCTACCTCCTCACTCTTTATACTGTCAGGTTGACACCAGACGATATAACTACCACACAGCCAAAGCTTCTGGCTGCTAGCCACAAGGCCAGTAGTTCCAAACAAACAAGGACTCTATAGGAGAAAGATGAGGTTTTCTACTTTTATAAAGATTTATGGTCTTAGAAAGCCACAGAGGCAGTTCTTCTCTGTCCTGTGATGGCTCTGTGAGTCAGAATTAGCTTAATGGTAGTGAGGTGACATACTCAGAATTTTGATATTCATGTATTTTTACTCATAAAACTAAACATACCCTTGAAATCAATAATAACTGTTAGTCTGAGTTGACTAGAGAAACAAATTCATAAACACTCATATGTGTGTAAGAGAGAACTATATATCAAAAAGAAATTGTACATTAAGAAAATCCTAGCCCCATCCAGATCAAGCCCATAAGTCTGATATTACCCATGTATCAATACCAGTCCTTAAATTCCATTTTAGACTCATGTAGCCCTTCAATGAAGTCAAATGCAGGAATATCACAGACCAGTGGGTGGAAAGTTTTGCTGATCCACTGGTGGTGGAAGCATCTCAGCACTGGCGTAGGTCTCCACATGGCACTTACAGCTCCAAGGCTCTGACTGCCATCAGTGTAGCTCCATGTGGCTTGCCAACAGGAATTTCTCACAGGGAGACAAGCAGAGAGAGTTTGTTCTACATCCAGGGAGGAAGACAGGAATTCGCAGAATCCTCAGGAGAAGGCCAAGCCCATGGGAGGCATCATTGGCTATTGCTTGGTTGACAGGCTAGACTCCACCCCGTCACAAGTTGACAGACTGTGGAACTGCCAAAATCACTCTCTCAGACACTTTTCTCCATCTAAAGACACCAGTCATTTCCTTTCTCTTTAAACCCAGGATAATTTAATTTGAATCTCAAAATATAAAGTTGGGTTCATGAAGCAGAGACTATTTTATAAATTAGTAATCTCTGATATTAGCAAAAGGTAGAGAAGTTTCAATCAACCATGATAACAGTAACCAGTCATTGACATTTCATATTACTCTCTAATCTCTTTATAAGGATCGCTGGTGGCACTGTGGAGTCCTCCACAGGAGGCTAGATATGCCCGCTCTTGTCAACTTTTATAGCACCCTAGTAAGATAACATCTCAGTCAGGTAGAATTTACTTGAGCTCATGGGTCTGTTTTTGTTTTTAGTCTTCTCTTTATAACCTCTATTGTACCTAGCTTTTCTTAGTATTTGCTTTTTTTTGTGGGGGGTGATCAAAATGGCCTTTCTATATGAGCACATGGATAACACTGAAAAAGTGGGAATTTCAGAACATTGCTTTGTGCTAATGATAAATCTGTACATGGACCAAGAGACACTGATATATAGTATCAGGAAATATTGTCTGGTTGAACAATCAGGAAAGGTATTGTGTTCTTTAACTGTATATGCTTAATCTATATGCTGAGCAAATACTCTGAGAAGTTTTACTATTAAATAAGAACTGAATGTCAGACTTATTAACAGTGTATAATATCCACATGACACAACTTTGCTTGCTGAAAGTGAGGAGGCCTTGAAGTGTTTTCTTATGAAGATCAAGGATAGAAGCCTTCACTATGGACTCAGACTCAATGTAAAGAAAATAAAAATTTTCATAACTGGACCAACAGAGAGCATCATAATAAATGGGAAAAGAGTATAGTCATCAAGAATTTCATTTTGCTTGGGGTTCACGGAGCAGCAGCCAAGAAAGCAAACAAGGTGGTACATGATGTAGATATGCTGCCAGATCCATGAAAGGTACTGAAGAACAAGGATGCGACTTTGAAGACTCAGGTCTGCCCGAGCCAAATCATGGTATTGTCAATCACCTCCATGTGAAATTTGGACAAGAAACAAGGAAGAAAGTGGGAAAAAATGATAAATTGTAATGATGGTGTTGGTACAGCATGTTGACAACCCCAGGGACTGCCAGGACAAACAGACGTGTCTTGGAAGAGGTTCTGCCAGAACATTCCTCGGAAGCCGGGGCTAATGCACCTTCCTAGTTTGGACATGTCATCAAAGAGTTCAGTCCCAGAAAAAGACAACTTGCCCGGTGAAGCGGAGGGTGGGAGAAAAAGAAGATCACGGCAAGGTGCACTGACAGCATGGCGGAATGCATGGGCTCAAGCAGAGCAACAATGGTCAGGACGGAACTGGACCACGGGATGTGGTGTTCTGCTGCACATGGGGTCACTACGAGTCAGGAGCAACTCAAAGACGCCCAATAACAACATGTGCACACAAAAAAACCTGCTCGGAATAAAGCATATGTTCAAATTCCGTTGACTTTGTC
The DNA here is from genome assembly GCF_050624435.1 of Tenrec ecaudatus. Lineage (NCBI taxonomy): Eukaryota > Metazoa > Chordata > Mammalia > Afrosoricida > Tenrecidae > Tenrec > Tenrec ecaudatus. The sequence continues at coordinate 54,888,868 of NC_134540.1, forward strand.
TAGTTTCAATACCTTTATGTCATCATGACAATTCATGTGGCAAATGTGTATATGTCTCTCTCACAAATGATAAAAATGGAGGTGCCAAAAGCACATTCAAATATTCTTGCTTCAAATAATGTCACAGCAACCTTTTGACAACACGAATCTGCTAATTAATTTCAAAATATCTGTCTTTTTACTTCTATCATGTTGTGTCCAGAAAAAAATCTCTGCAGTGTCCATCCTGTGAAGATGTACAGCCTGAGAAACCCTACATAGGGTCACAATGAGTTGGGATTGATTCAACAGCATTGTGTTTCTCTTTTCTGCTCTTTTTCTTTTAGTTTGGTGATGCTGGAAGCGGGGGCAATTGTCCTCAGCAGAAAGCCCCAGGCTGGCCAAGTTTCACTGGGGAATGTCAAGACCAGCGGAGTAGGAAGAAAGGCCTAGCAATCTACTTCTGCAAAGTAAAACCTTATGTTTTACAAGGAAGCATTGTCTAACTCACTTGCTTTGGGCATACCATCAGGAGACAGACATACCATTGCTGGAGACAGACATAATGTTTGGTAAAGCACAGGGCCAGCAGAAGCAAGGTGGATTCTCAGTGTGATGAGCAGGCATAAAAGCTGCAGTAATGAGCGGGAACATTCAGGCACTTTTGCAGATGGCACAGAACTGGGGGATGTTTTGTTCTGACATACACAAAATTGCCGTGAGTTGGAGGACTTTTAACAGCTGTCTATCTACTGCTAATTTATTAATTTAAATCTTCACTGTAAAGACAATTGTTCTGTAGAATGGAAGACTACCTAAGGCCTCCTTTTATCAGCTCTAAGATGCTAAATTACCTTGACATTTTCAATAGGAACATGATTTAATTCTTTAGTTCAGAGTTATTCATGTTGCATGCAATGCCTGCATTATTTAACTTCCTTTTTAGGAGAATGTTAAAAAGAACTTTTTGTTTGTAATGTGGTAAGATTAATAATTGTGTTACATTTTTGTTTTACCATTGTTAACTTGCTGATATGGGCAATCATTTCCATCCATCTGCTAACTTTTCTCTCAGCTAAATGGCTTATTTATGATTACATCAGAATTTATAATTTCCTTGAATTAAACAGATGTGTGGTATTCTAATTCATAAAATGTCTCTAATTTTTATGGTGACATGACATATTTCATATGAGATGTCATCATGACCTTTTCTTTATCTAAATAATTTAGAATGGAATGTCTGAAGATTAAATAGAAGTTTCTATAATTTCAGTTTGCTTATATTATACCAATTAACTTTTGACGTGTTTTCATTTTTACAAAATGAGAGGAACTAGACATAGGGAGAGTATCCCCCCAAAAATGCCAAAAAAAAAAAAAAAGCTCCAATGGGCAGAGCTTTGTACACATTTTTCCCACTAGGCAAGCATCCACAGCTCACTCTGAGTTAGTGCATTCAGTGATGTCACCTGGGAAGTTTCTCTCTGGTCACAGTGAATTTTTTTCTTGAAAACAGTTTCACTTGAACCTCGTTTTTTGCAATGGATGATTTAAGAAAACTGTGCAGCTGTAAAATTTTGTTTCCTGTTCTCCAAAAATGCCACAGGATCTGTTGTGATGTTGAACACATCATAGAAGGACAGAACTGTGGGAAAAATCTCAAGTGTAAAAGTGGTTTTCACATTTCAAAAAAGGTGAAATATCGATTGATGACAAATTTCATTCTGAATTTCAATCAACTTCCTGAATGGATGAAAATATTGACAGAACTCATACACTTGTGCTTGAAGACCAATGACGGACCATTGAATAGATGGGGTGCTTATCTGGATTATCTTGGAGCTTGTTTGGGTGAACTTTAATGGAAGATTTGGGAATGAGGAGGCTCAACAAAACTTGTGCTTCGGGTTCTGACTGACCAACAAAAAGAACGCCAACTAGAAACATGCTGTGCTTTGAAAGAACTGCTCTAAAATAACCAGACATTTTCCCCAACGTCATTTCTGGTGAAAAGACATGGTGCTATTGTTATGACCCTGAGACCAAACATCAGTCACACTAGTGGAAGACCTAGCTCCCCTAGGAGCTCGTTAAATGAAATCAAAATCAAGATGATGGTCACTTGGGTGTTTTTGGTGTCAGGGTACAGTACCTTTGAAGTTTGTTCTACCAGGTCAGACTGTTAAACAAGCTTTCTATTTATAGGCTCTGAAAAGATTGTATAACAGTGTGCATCAGTCATATAAGACCCAGAATAAAACCATACCCAAAGTGAATGGGGTGGTGGTGGCATGGAGTGGAGACCCAATGTCCATCTGTAGACAATTGGACATTCCCTCACAGAAGGATTACAGGAAAGAGATGAGCCAGTCAGTGTTCAGTATAGCACCGATGAAAGACACAACTTTCCTCTAGTTCTTTGGTGCTTCCTTCACCTCACTATCATGACCTCAATTCTACCTCACAAGTCAGATTAGACCAGAGCATGCACACTATTACAGATAAGAGCCAGCAACACAGGGAATCCAGGATAGATAACCCCCTTGGGGCCAACAAGGAGAGTACAGATACCATGAGGATTAGGGGAGGGTGGGGAGAGATATGGGGAATAGATCACAAGGATCAGTCTAGGACCACCTTCCAGGGGGACGAATAATGGAAAAGTGGGTGAGGGGTGACAGAGGAAAATGTAAGATATGGAAAAAATAATCTATAACTTATCAAAGATTCATGAGGGAGGGAGGGCAGGGAGGTAGGGGGAAGAAATGGGGAGTTGATATCAGGGGCTCAAGTGGGAAGAGAAAGCTTTGAAAATGATGATGGTGGTATATATGCAAATATGCTTGACAAACTGGATGAATGTATGGATTGTGATAAGACATGTAAGAGCCCCAATACAAGAAGGTCTCATTTGTGGCAGATAGGAGACTGGTTTTGCCATCACAACAATGCATCTGCTCATGTAGCCATCTCAGTGCGCTAATTTCTAGCTAAAAACAGCGTGCCTTTCTTGCTCCACAAACCTTACTCACGTGACCTCACTCCTGTGACTTCTTTTTGTTTCCATAAATGAAAAGGTAAGTGAAAGGACAGTAAACTGATGACATAGAAGTGAAGAAAAAAAAAAACAAGGGAAGTGTTATCAGCCATCCAAACAGATGAGTTTGAAAATGTTTCCAAGAATGAAATCACAGATTTGACAAATGTATTAAATGTAAATGGAGAATACTGTAAAGGTTATAAGGTTGTTCTGTGAAAAATAAAACAAAACAAAAATAGCTTTGAAAAGAAAACTCCATTTTTGGGGTGGTAACCCCTCATATAGTCAACATGTAGCTTCATAGGGTAAATACTGAATCAATACTACTTTATCAATTAATGCAAACAAATAAACATCATACCTTAATTCAATAGCATAAGATTTAGCATGTCCACAAAAATAGTTATATAATGACTTTAAAAGCATATATTATCATCTCAAAACCAAATCCATTGTCACCGAATCAACTTTAACTCATATAGAACCTCTCTATGGTTTCGCAAGCTGTGCACATATACGGCCATGGACAGCCTCACCTTTCTTTTGTGAAGCAGCTATCAGTGAAAGCACACACTTTACGAGAAAGCATGATAGGGAACGTGAAAGAATGGACAAAGTGATGGTGGAAGAAGATTTTGAAGCAATGTGGTTAAGAAAAAGCAGTCACCACTGACACCTGCGGCCTTCACTGAGCAGAAACCCACATTACCAAAAAGAACAGCTTGTGCCCAAATACACCTCCAAGTTACATTTTACAATTGGACACTTTTGGGCTCAGATGCATCACTTGTCTTTAAGAAAATGCCATAGGCTAATTAGGAGGAAGTCTAGCACTATATGCTTTGCAGGATATAATTATGACCTGCATTTTTGTCTTTCACTATTCTTCGTATTTCCTCATTAAACACAAATCGGCTTAGTCTATCATATTTTCAGCAAAAAGGAATCAAAGTTTTACATTTCAGTTGGAATTTTGACACTTCATTCCTATCATTTTCATTCAAAGAGGTGAAGAGCACATTTTTTATTCATCAGTGGAAATCTACTTCTGAAACTTGCTAACCAACTAGACTTCCCTCTATTTCAGAGCACAATTAAGCCTCTCCACTTCAGTTTTCACAAAAACTGATTTTAATCGGCACTGTTTAATTTTGTCAATCATAGGAAAAAGTTGTGGAATTTTACTAACCAGATAGTATTGGTTAGTGAAGTGTTGAATTATTTTGCATATTTTTTATCTTGATCGTCATTAAAGAATTATTATTACCAACGGCAGTAATTCTGGGTCCCTTAAAATTGATTCTTCTCTCTCAAAACCTCATTGTTCTCTGCTGCTACTGTTTGTGCCCTTGTACTTATATGTGGATGTAAACTTGTATGTGGATGTAAAAGTATGCTTTTAAACACCCTCTCACAACAATGTAACTAGAACTGGAAAAGACAAACAAACAAACTACAAAGTTTGAATCGTAAAGCATTTCTAGACTCTGAAGAATGTGATGGAAATTTTCCACAAATAGCAAAGTCCAAACTCATTGATACAATTTCAATCTACAGACAGAAAAGCTAGGCTGACTCTGGGAGAAGAGAACAATATATATATATATATATATATATATATATATATATATATATATATATATATATAATATTTTATTAGGGACTCATACAACTCTTATCATAATCCATAAATACATCAATTGTGTAAAGCATATCTGTAGATTCTTTGCCCTCATAATTTTCTAAGCATTTGCTCTCCACTTAAGCCCTTTTCATCAGGTCCTCTTTTTTCCCCCTCCTTTCCTGCTACCCCGTCCCACATGAGCCCTTGATAATTTATAAATTATTATTTTGTCATATCTTTCCCTGTCTGACATCTCCCTTCACCCCCTTTTCTGTTGTGCCCCAGGGAGGAGGTCACATGTAGATCCTTATAATCAGTTCCCTCTTTCCAACCCACTCACCCTCTACTCTCCCAGTATCGCCCCTCACATCCCAGGTCTTGAAAGTATCACCCACCCTGGATTCCCTATGCCTCCAGCTCCTATCTGCACCAGTGTACATCTTCTGCTCTATCCAGACTGGTAAGGTAGAATTCGGATCATGATAGTTGGGGGTTTGAGGGAGGAAGCATTTAGGAACTGGAGGAAAGCTGTATTCTTCATCAGTGCTACATCGCACCCTGACTGACTCATCTCCTCCCCTAGACCACTCTGCAAGGGGATCTCCAGTGGCTGAAAAATGGGCTTTGGGTATCGACTCTGCACTTCCCCCTTCATTCACTATGGTAAGATTTTTTTTCTTTTTCTGATGATGCCTTATACCTGATCCCTTCGACACCTCGTGATCGCACAGGCTGGTGTGCTTCTTCCATGTGGGTTTTGTTGCTTCTGAGCTAGATGGCCACTTGTTCACCATCAAGCCTTTAAGACTCCAGACACTATCGCTTTTGATAACCGGGCACCATCACCTTTCTTCACCACATTTGCTTATGCACCCGTTTGTCCTCAGTGATCGTATCATGGAGGTGTGCACCCAATAATATGATTTTTTTTTCTTTGATGCCTGACAACTGATCCCTTTTGAACCACATGATCACACAGGCTGGTGTGTTCTTCCATGTTTGCTTTGTTTCTTCTGAGCTAAATGGCAGCTTATCTTCAAGCCTTTAAGACCCCAGATGCTATATCTTTTGATAGCTGGGAACCATCAGCTTTCTTCACCACATTTGCTTGTTCACCCGCTTTGGCTTCAGTAGTTGGAACACAAAATATTTATAAAATAAAAGTGAATTCATTATTTTTGCATAGAAAGTAACTCAAATCAAGTCCATGAACATTTTTTAGAAGACGTAGCCAGCAGGATAATGTTAAGAAATTCAAAGTACTTGTAAATTTAAAAATTTACAACAAATTTCTCCCAATAAGACTTTTATTTTTTTTTATCTAAAGAGGTAAACCTGAGGCCCTTATATTTTTCTTTGCATTTGAATAAAACACATGATCTAAGTGTTGGAATGAGCCTTTGTAATCAGGTATATTTCAGAGACTGTCAAAGTTAGTTGTAAATTGGAAGCACTTGAAAGAATTGAAATATGAGAATCCCAATTAGTAGATTTACTTTAGTGTTGGTGATATGTGTACTTTTGCCATTGCATAACTATTTTTGCCTGAACATTATAGGGTTTATATTATTAAAATAATGAATAATTATGAATTTTCTGGGTAGTTCAGGAATGGTGCCTAGGTATTGGAATAACATTTTATTCTAGTAATTTTCATATTTACTTCTTTTGGAGTAGCCTTATATCTCTTTGAGGAGAATCTACTTACCTCTTCTGTTTACATTAGTCACTAGAATTTGAGGTCTATTCTTTGTGTATATAAACATCTAATTATACCTATTTGGTTTATATTTAGTCACTATATTGAGAATGAGTTCGGAAACATTTCAGAATGAGCATTATAAACAAATACGGCAAAGTTTATGAAAAAATCCCATTAACTATTCTTTTTTTATCTATAGAGAAATTGGAGGAAACATAGCCTGATCCTGTTCCATTCTCTCAATTGTGTCAATGTTTTAGGCCATTTTTGAAGTCACAGAGTCAATCCATCTCCTTGAGGGACTTCTTTTTTTCAGTGCCCTGTACTTTACCAATCATGCTGTCCTTCTCCAGGCACCAGCTTCTCCTGACAACCTGTACACATGTACAACCTATGCAAGACTAAGTCTTGCCATCCTTACCTTTAAAGAGCTGTCTGGCCATACTCCTTCCAAGACAGATTTTATTGCCCTTTTAGCAGCCCGTGGTATGGCAATATTCCTCTCTGGAACCAAAGTTCAAATACATCAATTTTCCTTATGTAATGCCCAAGTTTCACAAGAATATGAGGAAATTGAAAAAACCATGGCTTATCTTAAGCCTCAAACTAGCATCCTTTTAGGTCACTATTGATTATTCATTAATAATGGATTCAAGGACAGAGACATCATGTTGCTTTGGGAGTTGGTGGCCTTGTAGCACGGTCCAACTAGCAGAGACCATGGAGTGAAAGCATGGCTTCTAGTCTGGCTCAACACGTATGAATGTGTGATAACTGGATCATGTCTGAATCTGAACATACCTCAGATTTTCAACTGGAAAGTAGTGTGAAATAGGCTTTTGCTTTACTAAGATTAAATAAGATGATTGGCATGAAAACGGAACTTAAATATGGTCATGATATATTAATAGACTGCTTAGTTCCATGAGAACCTTGTTCTTTTCTCCATTCGTTTTGTCCTTCTCACCTCCCTTGTCAATTCTTTGTGTCCCTCAACATATAACGAGTGCTTGATAGGTAAACAGTGGCACACTTACTCTGTGGGAATGCATTAGTCTCACGACGCTCATCAATATTTATTGAGTTAATTAATTAATAGTTGTGCACTTTTAAACTGATATTTGTTGTACACATTTTAATTATACATTGTAAATAAATAATTAGAATTTACTCAGTTACTATATATGCTGTAGTGAATACAGATGAAGTACATAATATATCCCAACCCTGTAGTTTTACATGTAGTAAAAGAGAAAAGCAAAAATTTATATGATAATTCATTTAAGATAATGAGATGTTTTGTATCCACTTTTAGAGTGAATTAGTAGGTTCAAATACATTTATTTTTAAAGAGAAAAGAGATAACTTTTTAAAAAAGAGGGTCTTATTTATCTACTGAGACATGTCAAACAAATGTTTTTAAAATTAGTAAAAACTATTATAGCTGGTATGTAATGCAATCCATTCAACATTTCCTTTTTAAGTATTAAAATGAAACAGTTATATGCTGACAGGAATTACAACATAAAAATAAATGGAAAATATTAGCCCACCTTTATTTAATATTTATACTTGGTTATTTTTATTAAATTTAAAATGTTTACATAATTTATTTGAAAAAATTATTTTCCATTGAGAAGCATGGTTATTTATTATACACAATGTAGAAATCCTCAAAGGGCTAAAGATCAAGTGTTCTGGCCAGCATTTTATTTAATGTTACAAACCAACATCTTTCCCTTTCATTTTCCAGAGGGCTCTTTGCTGTCTAGATCAAAGGAGCTCAGGAGAGACGTGCAAAAATACAATTGGGAATGATCAAACATAGCCACCATTCTGTCTTAATTATTATAATCATATTTCAATCTCCTTCCAAATACAGCAAAGAAACGTAAAAGACTCCTTTATTCTTCAAAACCCCCATTAAAGTGAGTATGCAAATGATTTTATTATTTTGATTTTTCTCTCTGTCTTCATATATTTTCAAGTGGTATGTTTATTACAGATATACCAATATATATTTTGATTGCGTCTAAAATAAATCCTTATATTTGATAGTTCTTTAAGAAAAATCTGTCAAATGATGTAACACTGTAAAAAATTAAACTAAAAAATGATTAGGGCAAAGACTGTACAGATGTGCTTTATACAATTGATGTATGTATATGTATGGACTGTGATAAGAATTGTATGAGCCCCTAATAAATTGTTAAAATTATTTTTAAAAAAAATTAAACTAAAAAAACAAATGTTTGTTGAATTTAAACGTGAAATATTGTTCCAAAAGTGCATTTTATTTCTCCCAGAGAGAGCTATATTCAAAGAACCTCTTGGATGTACTCCAAATCCACGAGTAGGAGCACCGTTAGTAAGACCCTTAATCTGAAAACAGAACTGTTTGCCCGGTCACAATGGAGAACATGCTCTTAGCTGGGCACTTTAGAGAGATGATATGAAGCCAAGGGCATGCACCGGGCCTGACAGATCTGAACTAAATCCTCCCATGAATCATCCAATAGGCTTTCCCTGTGTTCCACATTATGTTTTCAATATGTTGCTTTGTACACCACTAGATAGAAAGTTAATTAGATGTGTTCTTCATTGACACGTATCCCCAGTCTTATCTAGAGACTAGATGAACTTGAGAAAATAGCACGGCCACCTTGTTTCCAGTGCTCAGGCTAGTCATTGCTAACACAGGCCTTACCAGGCTCATGCCTCCGCGAGTTTTGCTGCCCACAGCGTCAGTTCTTTGGATGTTAGCAGCAATCTGTTTTAAGAAGGCAATGGATAGCCTCTGGGAAACAAAAGGGAAAAAAATGCAGTTTTATGAATTTCCAAATTGCCATAGCTTACACTTGATGTTTATTTTATTTTAATATTACTGCCAATGTGTTTTGCTGCGTGAAATAAATTTAGCACTAATGAGCATATTTTGAAAGTTTAAAAACACAATTTAATAAATGATTCAATGTAATCACTACAAAATTGACTCTAAGGGACAGAGGCATCATTGAGGAGGAGGAAAACTGTGAGGAAACAAAAGAGAGAAAAAAATAGGTGAAGGCAATTATAATTCTACGTCAGTGATTAATCAAAGGGTCCTTGTTTCTATTCAATAGAACAACGTCTCTTGCCAAGTTGTGCAATGACATAGCTAGGTCAATTTAGTTATAAAAAATAAATAGACCTAATTATAAAAATGCCCTGGACAATTTTGTTGAATTACTCTGTTAGGTCACGGCACATAGTAGGGCTCACATAGGTTAGTTTCTGCATAATCTGTGCTTCTTTCTTTTTCCCACAATGAACTATGGTTGACACCAGTAGTTAAATCTCAACTGCTAACCAGAAGGTCAGAGATTCGAACCCTCCAGCTATTCAGAGGGAGAAAGACGAGACAGTGTCTTTTTATGAAGATTACTCTCCTCAAACCTCTAAAGCCAACTTGACTCCATCTTAAACTCAATGTCTGAATACTCAGTCAGCCAGGCAAACAGGGGCTCACTATACTCACTTACTGATCTGTAATGAACACGCTAATGTCTTTTTCATGACATCAAATTATGCTTTTAAATATGATGACAGCTGTTTCTTTCACAACACCTTCCTACAGAGTCAAGGGTTTTTAAAATGTTCAATTCTTGACAAGGATGTCATATCTAGTATACCAACCAAGGTAGACAGACATTTGCTTGCAGTTACTTACTAATTGAAGTTAATTGTTCCACATGTTTTCTTGTTTTGTTTTCAACCTGAGATATGGCAAAATTCATATGAAATTGATCACTACAGATTGATAATTAAGTACAAGTAAGCCTACACTTTCCTTTCTTATTGGACAAGCTACCCCTGCTTGTGTTGTAGGGTGAGTGTGTTGGAATCAACTCAACAGCAACAGAGTTGCAATATATATATATATTTTAATGAGGCAATATTGCATAGAATGAACATATTAGACAACATAGACATATATTTTTGCATATAAAGTTATCAATATGTTAACATGACAATATTTTGAAAAATAGGTATTATAAAAGGCTATTTAAATGAATATATATATAATTTTATTGGGGGCTCATATAACACTTATCACAATCCATACACCCTTGATAATTTATTATTTTGTCATATCCTTCACTGTCTGACATCTTTCACCTACTTTTCAGCTGTCCAGCCCCAGGAAGGAGGTTATATGTAGATCCTTATCATCGATTCCCACTTTCCACTCCACCTCCAAGTATCGCCACTCTCACCACTGGTCCTGAAGAGATCATCCATCCTGGATTCCCTGTGCTTCCAGTTCCTATCTGTACTAGCGTACATCCTTTGGTCTAGCCAGATATGTATGGTGGAATTGGGATCATGATAATGGGGAAAGGAGGAAGCATTTAGGAACTAGAGGAAAGTTGTATGTTTCATCATTGCTACACTGCATCCTGACAGGCTTGACTCCTCCCCGGGACACTTCTGTAAAGGGATGTCCACTTGCCTATGGATGGGCTTTGGGTACCCACTCTGCACTCCCTCTCATTCACAATGATATGATTTTTTGTTCTTTGATGCCTGATACCTGATTCCTTCAATACCTCATGATCACACAGGCTGATGTGCTTCTTCCATGTGGGCTTTGTTGCTTCTGAGCTAGATGGCCACATGTTTACCTTCAAACCTTTAAGACCCCACATGTTACATCTGTTGATACCTGAGTACCATCAGCTTTCTTCACCACATTTGCTTATGAATCTATTTGTCTTCAGCGATCTTATCGGGGAGGTGAGCTCACAATGAGAGAATATATTTTTAAGACTTCAAAATACAGCTGCATTGTTCTTTTTTGGTCATATACTTAATAGAAATGACAAAATATAACTGTAATGGGGTTTTTCTTATAGAATGAGGTATAAATTTATTTTTGTCTCCATATTCTCTTTCAGATAGTAATTGGTTTAACAAAATTATATCATAAGTGATTTTTCAGGAAAAATAAAATGGAGTGTAAATATATTATTAAAATAAATATCTTTGTTGTGAAATAGGACAAAAGGATACATTTTTATACCTCTGTGGATATCTGCACAGAGATGGTCTGAAGGAGCTGAGCACCAAAGGGATTCCACTTTTTACTAAAATTTCAGCCTAGCCACCATGATTCTTGTTCTTTTGCATACTGATTTCATGTTTATGTTTTAATGAATAAGGGTGATCAAAGGGTCATTCAAATTCTCTCTCCTGTTCTCCATTCTTTTTAAAAATATATTCCATTTGAGTTTTATTCCACCTGGAGAGAGGACGGTTAACTAGAGGGATCTCCTGCAGAATGGCCACTTGAAAAAGGAGCGGGTCTTCTGCAAAATTCCTCAGGAATTGAATAGAACCCAGTGGCTGGAACAATTGGTCATGGACCATGCCAGAGTCAACAGGACCAACCCACCTGATCACCTCAGAGGAGGATTTGATGCTTTCTCAACCATGCACCATCACATGGGCAATCCTGCTGCCAACTTTCTACATTACAATTTCAAGATTTGGATCCATGCCCACTGATCACAACAGGAAAATGATTGGTGTTACTCCCAACCACCTAAAACTGAGTTAGCAGGATTGGGGTCTTGCCAATATTCTTTTTTACTGCAGTGGCAGGTGTAAGCATTATCTATACCTCTTCTATCATTTAAAATCCTTTTGTAATTTCTAGAATATCTCACTCTTATTTACCTGCCTATTATTCACTCTTTTTAGTCTTTTTTTCTGTATATTTGAAATTGCAGACTCTAAACTTACATTTTTTTGTCAGACCCAAGATGAACTTTTATTATTGCAGGACTTTGAATATGTCTTGTAGTTAATGAATGACCATTTTATATTAGCAGTTCAAATCTTGCTTCTAGAGACAGAAATTCCGTTATTCAACTAAATTCTCAATTTTATAAGAGAAATTAGAGAAAATGACATTACCTTCCTTGATCTAGATCACTAATCACAGCATATTTAGATCACTAATACTACCACAAATTTAATAATTCCATAGTCATCCTTACTCTTCAGCAGACTTTCCAGCATCACTAAATGGGGTTACGTATTTCCAGTTGACATCATTCTTAACTTCCATTTTTTCATATCATATTTCTAATCTATAAGAAATGATGCTGACCATTATGAAATAGATCCACAATACAACCCGGCTTCAGTATTTGTACTGCTACCTTTCTAGGATAAAAAACCTTCATCACCTGCTTGACTTCTTTGTTATTCAAACATAACAACATAACACAGGGTCTTTATGCAAACTATATCCTTTTATCACACACTAAAATGTTTTCTTCTTATCTCTGCTTATTCTCATTTATCAGAGTTACCTTTTTTAAAAGTTCACATATAAAATATTAAATATCTCTTAGTAACTTTTTTTCTATTTGCATTGACTGCTATTTCTTCATTATTTTTACCACAACTAGCACTCTATCTGAAGAGGTAGATTGTGATTTTTCTCCAGTAAGTCAACATCGGAAGAGACCTAAACTACCACTTCCATCAAGTGCATCCTGTCTCTGGGTGCCTACATAGGATTTCAGGGGCACTAAGGATTTTCAAAAGCAGATACTCTTCAATTGTCCCTATGGTGCAGCGAGACTTTTGGATCAAGAAGCCCAGCACTGACCCAATGGTACCACAGGGTTGTTTTATTTTCTTTCATCTAATTTTTCAGTTCTTAGACCAGGATTTGCTACATAAAAGACAATCCCATTGAATTTTATGAATCTTGATTTAAATTTATATTAAAATGAAAGGCATTTATATATGAAAATTCAAATATGTAGCATCCATTCCCAAGTATATTCTAGACAACAGCATCTTTAATTATAATCCATAGTTATTAAAAATTGTCTGCTAATACTTGATCCACCAAATATACTTTTCAACATAAGTAAGGAAAAGGCAAACTCCTGAGGGTACAATGGGTTAAGCATTAGGCTACAGGTTGATGTTTCTAACTTATCTCTTGATACAATGTGAAAAGAGCAGGCAGTCTGCTTAAACCCTAGAACTATAAATAGCATCAAATGAGAAAACAGGGACAAACTTAAGTGCCCCATGGACTCACTTGCATATAATAAAGGCAATACATACAGTAGATGACAAAACAGATGACTAGAACTTACTAAATATATGACACTTATGCACATCTAAAACCCAAAACAAATAAACAAGCTCATTGCCACTGAATCAATGTTGAGTCACTGTGACCCTAGAGGACAGGGTAGAACATACCCCTGTGTATTGCTGAGACAGTAACTCTTTATAGGAGTGAAAATCCCTGTATAACTCTTTTCAAGAGTAGAAAACCCTGTGTTTCACCCACAGAGCAACTGTTGGTTTCAAATTGCTGACCCTGTAGTTAGCATCCTGATGTGTAAACACTAGCCATTGGGACTTCTCTGTGCATATGAAGAATTCATCAAAGGAGAAAAAGGGAATTCACAGTGATAGAAAATGTTTTGAAAATGACACAATGCACAATAAACTACTTTATCAGATCTCCAAACAAGTGCAAACCTCAATAAGAACAAGACCAATAACCCAATTGAAAAGTAGGCAAACACGTCAACAGAGTGTACACCAAGCTGTCATCCAGGTGGCAAACACACATATAAAGAAATGCTCAGCATCAGTAGGCATTTGGCAGATGCAAATCAAAGCGACTATGAGATACAAATAGATATGGACAATATAATAGTTAGGTTTACCATGCCAACTTGGCCCATAGGATCATGTGGTGGAGTTTGATCAGTTCACAACTTGATTGGAGGGTCGCTGAGATAAATGAAGACAGCTGGCATCCAATATCTCTTTTGCTCACTGGTGATTAGGACATCTGCTGCAGCTTTAACTAGTTCTCTGCCTCAACTTGTGTGCTATACTACCTGTGGGCCAAGCCAACCCGTGGATCATGTCACTAGAGCTTAAGGTGCATACAGCACTTGAACTTGAGGCTGGTGGATCCTGTCCCTGTGCATCACTTGAGTTCAAGTTTGCATCAGGGCTGCTTTGCTAAACTCCCATGTTACCGATTACTGCTGACTCACCCTTCTGTTTTCTGCCTGTGGGCAGATGCTGCCTGTCTTTCCTGAGGGAAGACTCCTCTGTCTGCTTCCTTGACCTTAGACCCAGCAGTCCATGTGAGCTGTAAGTGTTCCACCAAACTGAGTTGAACTGAGCCCTCTGTACTGCTGCTTGGACTAATTAGCTGTTTTATTCCTTCTTGATGTATATCTTATATCCTCTTATATATGTATAATCAAGAGTTTCCTGGTTTTGTTTCTCTAAAGAACACTGCCTAACACGGACAATAACTGCCTAGTTAAAAAAAGAAAGAAAGAAAATAACTAATCGTGGAAAGGCTTTGGTGAGAAATGTAACAGAATCTTAAAGTTGCATAAAAAGCAACATGAATGTATTGTCCTTAATATCCAACATTATATATGAAGTCCTTTTCACTGCCACAATTAGAAATATAATAGAAATTGATTAAAATATGCCTAAATATGTAAATAGCTCTTCAATAAAACTGAAATTGACTTGAGGTCATTAGAGAAAAACAGGTTCATCTCAAAAGACAAAAGAAGAGAGGAGGGAAAATGGCCATTTAAAACATTTTACTATCCTATTATTACTTATTAATACTTAAAAATCATATTGTCTTAATATGTTGTCAGTTTGAGATCAAACATGTCCTGATATATGAATTATATGTGAGTTAAATTATTAGACAAATAACTTGTGGCCAATAATTAAGAGAAAAAAATCTTTTAAAATGTAATCTGTACAATATATACATGTAACAGAATAAACAGAAAACTAAGGGTATTGAAATCCTGAGGCATTTCTGACTTGTGTGATTGAGTTTTCTCAGATGAATCACAGGAAAGAAAGCTTTCTTTTCAGGGCATAGAGAGCATGGCAAATTCTTATCTTCCACCAAACACTTTTGCAATAGACTGCAGTGTTTCTGAAGGATTTTAATGCCAGCACCTTTGCCAACACTGGCTTCACTAAGTAAAGCCCTACAGCTTGTTCCACCTTTCCCCAACTTTGAATATTCTCCCAGATGGATAACTGGGTTTGCAATTACTTTTTGACACAATCCCAAACTGAGTCTCAGAGTGCTTCCTAACTCTTACCTGGGGTTTTAACCTAAAAGTACAAACATGAAAGTTGTTGTTAGGTTCCATTGGGAAGTTTTCAACTCAAGTTACCCCTGAAAATGTTTTATTTGATTTTTCAAAATGTCCTTCTTAAAAGCATACATCCTGATTATCTTGAAATCACACAGATATATTCCTGTTTTATTTTTCTATTTATAACATATTTTTCTTGCATACCATTTTTACATCGCTAATTCTCTTTAGTTTAACAGCAACATTCCAAAGTTTTTTTTGCTCAGTGTCCAGTTAACATATAATTAAATTGGTTAACATCTAAGAGTACTCTATAAAGGATATATTTTTTTTAACAAATAAATTCATCAAAGAATGATTTCTAATCATAGTTTTGCACTTTCAGTCTGAGTAGTTGGACTTATTTACTTGCTCAATAACTATTGGGCTTTTATTCATCTCTTCAATTCTGTTTTTAGATAAGGAGGATATTGTTGGTGTACATGAAATTATATAGTTAACAAATAATGGCCATATCCATTGTCCTAGGAGACCAGATCATATAAAATACATAAATGTCTGGTTATGCACCTATTCCATATTCATAATGTTTGGTGCAAGTCATTCATTGCACTATCTTGCTTAACCATGAAAATAGAAACTAATGAAAGAGTTGATTTAACTCCTTCAAAGGCACTTTTCTCCTTAGCCCATAAAATCAAATCACTCGATGGCTTCCAAAAGCCTTTATCTGCAACACATTATCTATAAATGTCAAAGAGATGACCTTGGTGGGTTCCCTTTCAGGCCATAGGATTAAAAAGTAAATATATAACCAATAAATCATTGATTAGGGAATGTAAAGAACATCACACTTTACATGCAAGAATTTGTACAATAATTTGGAATGATGGGAGCAAGGATTCGTAACTTAGACTGTCTATTAGAATAACCTGAGATAAATTTAAAATGTGTCTGTGCTTAGTAGTAGGTTTTTGTACTATTGAAAATGTGAAATGTCAGATAATGAGATCGTCCATAGGCTACAGGCCGGTGTACATACTTAGTATTTAATACAGAAATTTAACTCAATATGGGTCAATAATAAGCATGACTTCCTATTAGAATGTAGGGAAAATCAATAATATTACTTCCATTACAGTAACAGAGAAAAACTGAGGACATTAAAGGAAAATAGTCTACATTTCTTAAAAAAGCAGTAAATAAATCACTGGCAAAATAAGCCTTACTATAAAGCTGTAAAGTAAGGTGTAAGTTCTAGAGCATGCCATTCTGGGCCTGTGGATTTGTGATACTGTAACTTCTGACAGCAGTAGAAAGCGGCAGCTTTTTTCCATGGAGTAGGCTGGTGATTTTGAACTGCCGACCTTGCAGCTAGCTGCACAATGCATAAATTATTATGGTGACTACTTATGTTGTTGAAACATGCTATTTGCAATAAATAAATGTTTCAGCAAATTTTATTGTGTAATACCTACTTTCTATCACTAAGGCCATATTTATCAAATTCCTTTTTCCATGTTCTGCATTAAAATGATCAATTTTTCCTGATAAAATCTTTAATTATTTTCTGACTAAAGAACTTGGTAGAATTCTTTAATTTCTTCAGTGCTAGCATTAGTAGTTTGGCAGTAAATTTCAATAATATTTTAATTAACTGGATTGCCTTGGATGCATAAAGATATTATCCTATCACAGACAGCATGTTACTTCAAGACAAATCTTGATACTGGGCATTAGATAAAGGTCTTGCCACACTTTAGAGTGTGATTACTAAGTTGGAAGTGCTCAAATATCATGAGTCCAATTCTGGTGTCAAATCTCATATATTCACACACCACAAAGGTAAAATAACAAATCAGTTGGTAAAGGAACAAAATTGTGCAACAGTTTCATCTTAAATGATATATGATTCAAATATGTTTACACGCATTTAAGTTAAAATTGGATTTCATTAAATATTTAATTCCTCAAATTAGTTTTTTTTTTTTCACAAGAGAAAAGCTTGTAGTTAGTTCAGGGATCGTTTGCTGGCCCTTAGGAGCGTTTTCCAGTCCAGTCTGTTGGGGCACCACGCCCTGGCCCCAAAGTCCACTTTCAGCATTCCCTGGGGACCTTGCCACTCCATTCCCTTGCTGTTCCGCTGCACTCCCCCAGTGATTTGCCTCGGTGTGGTGGGATCAGGTCAGGTGCAATTCCCACACTGTGTCTCCGGTGCACATTAGTTTTTTAATACTTAGTATTTAATAGTCATATGTGCCAAATTTGATGACACATATTAGATCATTTCCATTATAAAAAAATTATAATTTTCATATGTAATTTAGATACAGTTCTGTTTGCTTGTGTATTCACTCTTAAAATGGGGTTGTATTCATAACATTCATAAAATGAATGTTATGGTTGCCTAACAATAAATCAGTGATAATTAAATTTTATTAAGTATAATAATATGTGTAGAAGCTCACCATGTATGTATTAGTGTAGTATTATTATTATAAAAATTATTTTCATTATTATTATTTAATGAGTAAAAGTTACGACAATTCTTTAAGTTATAAGCATTTTCTTATAGGCAAATATGTTAATATCTATAAATGTGTAAAAATATTACCTTTTATACTTGTATTCATATATTAAATAAATATTTGTAAACATTATATTTGCACCTTTTGAATATATGGTAACATATTCTACATAGTCTCAGAAATATCCCTTTTTAATAGATTGAGAAATTTTTACATTTTAAATAACATTGACTAACAAGTGGATTACAATTTCAAATGAAAGT
The DNA here is from genome assembly GCF_050624435.1 of Tenrec ecaudatus. Classification (NCBI taxonomy): domain Eukaryota; kingdom Metazoa; phylum Chordata; class Mammalia; order Afrosoricida; family Tenrecidae; genus Tenrec; species Tenrec ecaudatus. The sequence goes on from NC_134540.1 coordinate 54,907,186, forward strand.
CTTGCAGTGTGTCACGGCTTATAATTTAAATAATGTAATAATAATCACTTGAAAATACATTAATGACTTTAAGTTATGTTAGTTGGATAGACTAGAGAAACAAATTCATAGATACTCATATATGTATAAGAAAGAGTTTTATATACAAGAACAGTTGAATATTGAGAAAACATACCAGCCCACCCCAGATCAAATCCATAAGCCTGATATTAGCCTATAGGTCCAATACCAACCTCTAAAGTCATCTTCAGACTCACAAAACACATGCAATGGCTGCAAGTCTTCTGGAGCCAGTGCCATTGTAAGCATCCCAGAACTGGCAGGGGTCTCTATGTGGCTTCTCCAGTTCCCAGGGCTGCATCAGGGTAAGTCCATGTGGCTTCTCCTCAGGGATGGCTCACAGGAAGTAAGCCCTGTTAGTAGAGTGTCTCCAATGGAGTGGACTTGAGAGCCTCTTCCACCTCCAAGGAGGAAATCTAGAGTTCCCGGAATTCTCAGGAGAAGACCATGTCCACATAAAGGTCTTGTCGGCTATGATCTTAATGACAGTCTAGATTCCACCCCTCCTCTCTTAATCCTCAAATTGACAAACAATTATACAACTACCACAAAGTAGATGAAACTATTATATAACTACCACAAAGTAGATGAAATAACTCTAAGTTAAAAAACATACACATCTTCCACAGTGAATAAAAAATGATAGGTATGAAATTTAGCACCTACAATTTCAATTCATTAAAGTTGTTCTAGGTGAATTGAGTGATTGTAAAATCATACCAGTAAATGATTTATTGAAGAATTTCCCTTTTCTTTTTGTTTAGAGACAAGGAAACAAACAAACATACTTTTCTCTGTTTCTAGATTTTATCCACAATATCCTGTAGGCATGTACTTTAGGAATGATGAGATTAGTTGTTCTTTACATGTAGCATTCAGAACAAAGCTATTTTGCCAAACCCATTGCTGATCTGATAATACTGTTTGTGAATATTACAAACTCCCCAGTAACTCAGTGAAATCTTTTATGTTTTAAATTAGGGGTACACCACATCTTTCATAACATTCGTTACTCTATCAACATTTTATGTCATATTTGAAGCTAGAAAAAATTTTGAAGAACACAAAATTATTAGAATGAAGTGTACTTCTCATAAGATTTGCATGAGAAATATTAAGAAAAATGCCATGTCACACCCAGGATTGAGAATGGTATGTTAAAAAATTGACATTTAATTAATATATTGAAATTGTGTTTTATGATTTATGGGTAACATTTTTCATAGAACAAGTTTGTCATGAACATAATGATGTTATTTATATTACTTAATTTTATGTTATATAGCTAGTAGGCATATTTATCATGAAAGCATATTATATTTCCTACTTCATAAAATAAAATTTAAAATTTAAATAAGTATATTTGTGTGTATAGATAGATATACATAGTCATTAAAAATAAATATATGTGCACACAAGTGGTATATACTTCTATAGTAGCAAATAATATATTGACATAAACATACTAAATAAAGTTAATTATATAGATCTTTATCTAATGGGAATAAAAATGATTAATTTCTACATAATCAAAACTCATTTTCACAAAATTAACAATGATAAATGCCATTCTTTTTGACATGAAAGCCAAAAAGTAGAAAGTCAAATTTTACACATACAAGAATTCTTAATTCAAAAGAAAAAAATTATGTGTATTTAACAATGAATTAAAAAATACATAGAACAACCTCACCTGCATGTTGTTTTGTTTTATAATTTGATATTTTTATTTTCTACTTCTTTTCATACATGAGATTCAAAGGAACATGTTTATCTTGTACCTCTAAATTATTTAATGATTGTTAGCATCTCTATTGATGTCCATGTAATAAAAATAATTTCTCTAGAACTCTGAGTAAATAAAAATTCCATAGAAGTGCTACTACTGAAGAAATATTTAAAAACAGATTAATAATGCATGAAAACTTATGAAAAGTAAGACAAGCCAATGGATATATATTTTCTTACTCTCCAACAATCTGATTAAAATTATCAAAGAGATACCATGTATGGCAGAATAATGTCAGTATTTACATGTTTCTCTTTGTATATTTAATCTCCTTTTGGGTTGCTTGTCTCAGAATTCTGAATGACCAGAATTAAGCTGAAAGTACTAAGTGTTTGAGAAATCTTAAATAAAGCAAAACTTATTCCTGGGAGTTCTATTTTATTAAGGGGGAAGTTAAATAAAAATCTATTTGGGAAGAAGACAGATAGAGAAGGGGACTGATTGTATTGCCAGGAATCCAATTTTCAAGGCCACACACCTATGTGGATAGTCTGCCTTTGGCTCAGAACTTGTCTTTGTAACTGCTTTTGTACTCAATCAGTATCATTCTACCTCTAATAATGATCACGTGGATCGCTGAGCTTCACCAGCATGGTATCTTTGCAACAAACGTTTCCTTGTGAAGCCATAAACCCTACCATTGTTTGCTTCCCTAAGGAGTGTTTATTGCTAGAAAATATAAGTTCCTGGGATCAATTTTTACTCTAATCTTGCAGAATGAGTATCAGTGGCATAAGTTAATTATATTTAAAAATATTTTTTTCAAAAGTTCAATATTTCTGTACCTTAGGCAGTCACTTTAAATGACTTTCAACAAGAGATGATACAGAAGAAATTGAAGTTTTAAAATCATGAACAAATTCATCATTCGCCAAAGATAAGAAAAAACAATTTACCTCATAAATATAAGGTAGATTGCAATATTTCTGCACCGCACTTTTGGAGTATCCAGGACTGGGAATCAAG